>NC_136687.1:32428807-33036307 GCF_903797595.1 Erithacus rubecula | reverse complement strand
CTTACTTGAGGTAACTGGAGGAAAAAAAGAGAACTGAAACACTAATAACTAATTTATAACAAGATGTAGTCAAGAATTCAACATATTTGCTTTACATAGACTACTGCTAATTGTTTACAGTCAAATTTAGGATGCTTTTCCTCTCTACTCTTGCCCCAGCCCTTGAAAAGAAAATTTAAAAGCTTAAATAGTCAAAACATGTTTTTCTCTAGTCACTTTTTCCATAAGAAAAGGTTGTAAAAAACATGGAAACTTGGGAAAATCTGAGAAAGCAGTAGCTCAGAGATTAAGCCTACATAAAAACTTAAGTCAAATTGAATAATGCCTTAAATCAGCTAAATAAGCATGTAACTGCAACAATATGGACACTTTATTCCAGCAAAATATCCATTAAACACCAAGTCTAGGTGACCTAATCTAGAATTGCTACAAGCTCTCAGGTGTAAACTCTTAACCTAATTGCACTCCACCATCACTTGTCTACTGCATGTCCAGATGTTTCCCCTGTACACAGCTAGAGAGACCAGCACAGCTGCATAAGAGAAGCTCTATGATGGGGTAATGTCAGGGAGAACTTTTCTATTTAGCATTGAAACTAAATTTGTGTCCTGAACAATTGTTGAAAAAAGAGTCTTGCTCTTCCCATTAGCTCACAGTTTGCCACTCCACAGATTAATCAGGTTTTTGTTCTTAAAACCCTATTTTGTTACCAGCCTCTATTCATTAGTGAAAAGACCTATGGATATTTGACTGACCATCTTCAGCATAATTGTTCCCCAAAAAGGATTTAGGCTATTTATAACACACCTCTTAATGGCATAACAGTACTCCACCAAAAAGAAGGGAGTTTTGAAAACACTCAGCCCAAGGCAGGAGACACATTCAATTCTCTATAAAAATCTCATTTCAAGTTGAGCACCTTGAGGGAGCATCACACCATGGTTAGTTAATTTTAAATAAAAAGAGTTAAAATGTTGCTGAGATGCCACTCAAGACTAAGAAAGAGACTGCACTAAAATCCCTGGGTTTGTCCAAATTTTTATCTTATTTTTGGATTAACCTCCCTTGCTTACCTGATCCAGCAGCTATAGGGATAAATTCCAGATCATTTTGGAAAATCCTTTCTTCATCTGAGAGATACCTGAAATTGACCAAACTAAGTTATTTTCTTAGGTAACATGTTATTTATACATAATGCATTTTTGTAAACAGATTTTACAGAAGATGAAAAAATCAACAAGGCTAATTTCCATATCCAAAGCTGCACAGGTAATTAAAACCGTGGAGATAAATACTGTCTTTGAAACCACAATTTAAGCTACTGTTTTTGCAATAACCTAAGGCAACAAATATTTAGGCAAGTATATCCTTCACTCCCAAGAGCTCAAATGTGACAGTGAACGTATTTTTTATTCACCCTCTGGGAGGCCAAGCAGTTCCTGCAAGGTACGATTTTAAAAGGATTTTTTGAAACAATTACTGTTGAGAGAAGAGTCACATAAAGCTGCAGGGGCAGGGCACAGCACAGGCACATTCAAAAAGGTTTTGAAGTGTTTCAAACTTTATGTACACAGAAAGGCTAAACATTTCTTGTTTCTGGGTCACAGGCGACCAAGACCTTTGACCTGGCAGCTATAGATCTCTTATGCAGGCAAATTACTTACACTGCAATACTTCATAAACAACAGAAGCCCTATGTGTTCCACCAGGCATTACAAATAAGGTGAGGTTACACTCGCTATAGGTTTGATTTGGATGGAAATGAGCCTCCCTGGGAAGTCTGCTTAAGCCTTTTAAATGATGCCTGATCAATGGCATGGCAGTTTAGTTTTAGAATTGTAGATAATAATGCTGCTTTGCTATTTTAGGAACTTAGCTCATATGAGACAGCACAAATATTCAATTCAGTTGGGTTTTTTTAATTAGAAATACTACACAGTAGATGAAAAGGAAAATACATCCATTATCAGTCTCTAATTTGCTTGAGTGATTCTTGCTTTAGATGAATTCAGTATTTTAGTGCTTCCTCTTGTATGTGCAGAGATACATACTTAAAATATGTGGAAACAGGAAAAAAATGCTAACTGGACTGGCAGTTTGTCTAGGTATGCCCAATTCTTGTTGCCAGTGAGTTCCACCTTCTCTCAGTTTTATGTATTCAGAGCCTAAAACAACAACAAAAAATATGATTTAAGGGGCAGCTAGAAGCCCATAGTTCCACCAAAACAGAATTTCTAATTATTTCACTTTACTCCAACAAATAACATGCATATACAACCCTGTTATGTTTCAATAGATGTTAGTGTGATAAATGAGATGATTCCTGTTGGAATTATGACTTTCACCCTTGCAGTTGCATCACCTCTTATTTGTTCCTCCTTCAATTCAGTTTATTTAGGAAACACCTTAAAGCTCCAAGAATTAAGAGATACATCAACATCCAGTACTCTGTGTTCAGAGGGATCCACAGAATGAAGTCACAGGACAACTGCCCATGATTTGGTAGTACTTTGCTCAAAACAGAAAGAGAGAGCTAGGGTAAAAACTTTCCCTTTTTCTTCTTCTGTTTTAATGCTTGGTATGCTATTCAGGTTGTTGGAGCACTAGCAATAAACAGACATTTAGGTAGGCTCCAGCCTATTAAGCTCATCAATATATGTAGAGTTGTGGTCATTTATCTGAGATGCAAAAGTCACAAGATTTGTCCTTCCCCTCAGGAGACTCCCAAGAAACCAAATTCAGACTCTGTTTTTAACTGTTTTTCTAGAGCTGAAAGAGCTCCTGAAACAGTAACTAAAGGTTTATTGGATCAAAAACAGAGAACATAACTTAAAAATACATTTAAAATCTACGGAATGGAAAATTAATTTAGGAGGTTGGAAACTCACATACTCTTATTTTCAAGGTTTAGGCAACAGAAAACATGTCTTTTTCTTGGACAGGTAATAGAAAATTAGACTCTTTAGAGTTACCACTAATTCTTACTTCAAAAACACTTGGCTTTCTTAATTTTTTTTTTCCTATATCAGAGTTGCTTAATGATATAATAAGATTGAGAAACAAGCTCCCTCTTTATTGCATTTAATACCAAGTCCTCTTCTCCTTACTGCAAGTACAAATACATTTGGACTTGCTGTTTTGGTAACTATTTTCTGGTTAATATTTTGGGCCAAAATTTTGCCTGTACATAAACATCTCAGTTTGTTGGGTTGTACAGGATCCAATAAAAACAGCACAAAGCTTGATAAACTATGATATAACCTTTTGCTTTGATCTCTTCCATTGAATTTTCCAGGAATCAGAGGTAGTCACTTATCAGAAGTCTGATTGCACTGAAGAAAATTCAATATAAAATTGTACATCAAAATAGATTAAACAAAAAAAAAAGTTTAACAATGTCAGTGGTGTTTATTCATTAGATACTAACCAGCCAGTTGTGCTGGAGGGGTGGGGAGGCAAATGAAAGTACTACTTTCTATGTATTTTTTCCTATATTTAAACTTTACTCATGAGAAAAGTCAAATTACAGGCTACAAATTAGTATGTTTTATGCATTTAAAGTTTCTTTTTGAAGTGTGCTTTGTACTGATTGTCCAAATCCACTGAGTAGGGAATAGAACAGTAATTACTTAGACATTCAGGTCACAAATTTTTAGTAAGAGTAGAAAATGTGACAACAACCTAAAATTAATTAGCAATGCTACAATCTCAAACATGAAAAACACCTTTCTAATGATCATTTTTCCACTCTGAGAAGGAAAAAAGAACACTTTTCACAGGAAGATCTCATTTCATTTAATTTTTTCTCTTCACTTACTCCATTCGTTTTCCTTCAGTTACGGATTGTCAGCTGAGGTATAGTTTCTTTCATTTGTCCATCCAACTCCTCTCACTTTAAAGAAAGCAGCACTAGCTAAAACTAATTGGGTCACTCAAATTGCATTAGAAAACATCTGCTACACCTATTGAAAATTCTTTAAAAGAAAAAGTGTATCAGAGTAGTATGATTGCCCACATTTTGACCCAATCACCAAATCCCAAAGGATTAACATAACTTTTCACAGTTCCAGAAATTTCCCTGGGCCTTATTCTATCTCCCTCCCAATTCCAGAGATATATCCACCAATTAAAAATACAACAAAAGGCAACTAAAAAATTATTCTTACGGTCTCTGTATGATACCTAGTTAAAACTGGGTTCCATTTGTAAAATCCTGTTTTTGTATTAACAATCACCATTAGTAAATTATGTAGGGCTAGACAAAGGAAAATAGGAAGACTCATTCACTGAGGTGGTTCAGTAACAGCTGTCTGGCTAAGAAACTAGACAAGGTAATAAGCTTGAGTGATTTCAGTGGTTAAGAAGAAAAAACATAACCAGACTGTAAACCAGCACTTGTCATAACAACACAGCTGTACTGATTTTGTTTGCAATTTGTGATATTTAAATAACAACATATTTACTCCTGTTGATTTATTTCATAATACTAAACATCACTTCTTCAGAAATACTGAAGTAGATTTCTGTTTAAAATAAAATTATTTCTAGTTTGCTATCTTAATGCTATTTTTCCCTTGATTTTTGTAGCTCATGCTATTACCTTACTTCCCCACCTAAAGGTTCTGGGAAGTCGACAAAGCACACAAATGAGAGGACAAGTACTAAATAAAGTATAATAGATCATAAGGTTAACTCCTAGGCAAACGAGAGCTTCACCAAAGAGGATAATAAAAATCAGGTGCTAAATGCATACCTGTGTGTGAGGATGTACTTCCTCCAACCACTCACAGACTAATTCCTTTTAAGCTTTTCTAAACTCCTTTCCCATTCATTGCAGCAGAAATTTTGTCATCAAAAGAAATATTATCCACATTTGTGTATAACATTAAGTAATATTACATTAATGATTAAAAGTAATCTGATTTAGAACAGTCGAATATAGATTCAGTATAATTTTATATTCTTCCAGGGACCAAATCAAGTTCCTTTTGGAAACAACAAAATATGGTCCAATTTTTTGTTGTTGCTGGTTTTTTGGGATTTTTTGTTTGTTTGTTTTTTGGTTTGGTTTTCTTTTTGGTTGGTTTGGGGTTTTTTGCCAAAAGACTTTAGTCCATGTTTTCTGGCCATATTTTAATTTAAAATTAGTACAAATGTCAGCCATTTCTGGAACTGTAATTTCTCTCACAGAGAGTGTTGATTGTTGCCTTTAATCTCACTCTTTTCCTAGAGTACTGAAACATTAAACCATAACAAAAAAAGAGACTCTGTGATTCCAATTCTTATTTTATAGAGAAATGAGAATGCAAGTACTGAAGTACATTTAAAGTGAAACAGCTTACCTCACTTCTACTTATTTCCTACAGCTTCTATGCAATATAGCACTATAATATTAAAGGAAGTGAATTTTAGCTAAAGACCCTGCTGGTTTTCAGGATATTTAAATTCACCTATGGGAATACTATGCTTGAGGTCAAACAACAACAAGCTTTTATACAAAGAAGTAAATCTTTAATTTTGCCTTAGGCAGATATTAGTCTATCCTTACATAGAAACAGACTGTCAGAAACAAACAAAACCATGACACAAAACGTGTTGTATTGATTAAGATCCAACCAATGGATACCATGTCCTGCCGAAAAACTCAGGCTTGGGGAAATGTGCTACTTGCACCTCATCTGGGCAGCTGTGCTTCATCAGCACACAGGAATCAGAAGCAAGTGTCAACACCTGAATCTTCCTTTCCCTGCTGCTCAGGAGAACCCTGATTGACTAGAACAGCAGAGGAGATTAAAGACAGCTGGTTCTTAATTCCTTCCAGAATGGAAGGGAGTTAATAACTTTGCATTGAAACAATGTTGAATAATACACATCATCAAAGCTACTATATTCTTTTTATTAACCTGAAGCAGTATGAGGACTTCTTACATAGTTTGATGATGCTGGGAAATTTCCTAACAGAAAAATTTATGCTAAAATAATGAGGTAAAAAAGGGTTAAGACATTACCCTTTGAAAATTGCTTTGATTGTTTTATACTTTTTTTAGTAGTTTTGTTATGATAGTAATGCTGGTTAATTTATTTTGCTTATTTCCAGCATATTGCAGCTCTAACATAGACCTACTAGACACCTGTGGAAATAAAAAGAATATTTACATATGTATGAGGGTAGCCATTTTTACTAGAGTCATCTTCTCCCACGCTGGTATAGTTCTGTCAGAGATGAGCCCTCTTTGTTTACCAAGGCCACACAGACTCCACTGGGATTAAACACCTCATATGGATGTTTGTGTGATTTCCCTGTGTCCTCTATTTCTCATGTTATAGAAATGTCTTTGCAAGGCAGACCCCAAATATGTATGATACTCTTCAAAAGCTCCATCTCCTCCAAAACTGGGCAAAGTACATTCTTCCCTTTGCTGTGGTGAGCGATTTCTTAACTGACTATTTAATTTTCAATAGCAGTTTCAAAGAATTCCACTCAGTTAAATAAAAAAAAGTCCAATTTCCAAGATATGGTTAAGGGTTCTTCCCATGCTGTATTAGAACTGCTTTATCATGCATTTCTTTTCATTATGAGAGCAACTGTATCCCCCAGGCAGCCAAAGCATTATTCCACTAGGTTTTACTTCAAAGGACATGTAAGCATACACATGACTTTATCAGTTATCTAGTATTATTTGCTTTACTAGGTATATTCTAGTAAACTGCAGTCATACCTAGGAGCTAGGCTGGACTGGAGTCTGACTTGTTGCTGAATATGATTGTCTAACAATGAAACTTGAATATTTCTAGCTCAAAACTATAGGCCTTCAGATGCTTGATTGCCTGCTTTTCTGGGTTAAATAAAAATACTGTAGTTTGCAATGATTCTTTATTACATTCCCCTTCCTGCTCAAACAGGGACCTGTCACCTTAACAAAAAAAACCCAACCAAACAAAAAAGCTTTTTTTAAGTGATTAGTACATATTCAAGACAAAATGGGCTTGTAGTTAGATGTCTTACAAGAGGGAGGCAGAACTGTGTTTCATCAGTTTTGCAATAAAGCCCAATAAATCTTACTGAAGCCCTCAGATAAGTCTCAATTAATCTACATGGTTCAAATTGGAGATATGAGACCAAGTCATGAAAAGAGCAATCACTGTTCTTGCCCCAGTTATGTTAATTAGCTTCTCAGTTTTGGGTATCTCAAGACTTTCTGCACAGCATTCCCCCTTCAAAGTTAACAGGAAGACTTGTGACACACAACAATTAATAGTTTGATCAATACCTGTTACAGTGATCTTCTGCAAATCACCTATATATTTTTCTATGACACATCAGCAGAATTTTTATAGCACACATATTTAGGGGTTTTTTTTGGGTTTTTTTGTTTTTTTTTTTTTAAATTGCCCATCATCTGATGGTGATTTTCTACATTTCATTAACTGGAAAAAAATACACAGAGTGCAGAGCCTTCCTTCTTCCATGGAAAGACCTTCAGCCTTGACTTCATTGTCTTGGGATATTTCACATGTATTTAAACATTTTAAGCCACTGAGCAACTTGCACACAAGATTTTGTGTGCAAAAACTGGAGCTTTTCACAGAGTCAAGACAAAAAGAGAGCTGACCTAACCCATCAGCAAAATCTAAATATTTTGAGGTATCTTTCTTCGGGTGGTGACCTTGTACTCAAGCATCTGTTATTAATGAATATAACAAGTTGGTATTTTTCTCTTAATCTTTTACATATCCAAGATATAGACATTGATATTTTTCTTTATCTGTTTCCTTATCTGACCAGAGTAATTGCAAATTAGTTTCTAATGAGAAACATTTGTTTGCCTTTATCTGTTGGAAAGCCAGAAGGTGATAAAGAAATCATATGTAATCATATTTTTGTGGGGATAGGTCCAAACTTTATTTAAGTAAAATACACTCAAAATTGTTCTTCCCTAAGACCTAAAAAGACCATGGCCTTGCTTTTTTTTTTTTTTTTTTAATTAATTCTAATAAAGTTATACCAATGAATTAAGACCAGTCTACAAAAGGTTAAATTCATATTCATGGAGGCATCAATAAAAACATCCATCATTGCTTTTTAATTAATTGGATTCTTTTGCTTGATTTGACTTCAATCTTCATCATGGATGGCAAGAAGCAGTAATTTCTTCAGTGTCACTCTTTATTTAATATCACTAAGTGCACGCTTTTTCAGTCCTTAATAATCTTCTTGTATAAGGTTAAACACATATTTCAACATGTTCCTGAGATCTTTTGATAGATCACATAATAAAAATTGTCCCTCCTTCATTTGAGAAAGGGCCTTGGTTGTACTTCTATTTTTCAGGTCTTTCTTTCTTGAAGTAGTGACTTGGCATTACTCTATATCTGTTAGCACTATAGAAATAATATGAGATTCCAAAAGGGAGAGTATTGCTGACAGTTCTTGTACCAATAGCCTTTCTTAATTTCTCTGTAGTTTCAGGTTTTGCAATGGAGCTGAACTGAATATCACTTCTGATTTGGAAAAGTTTCTTAGTAAGTAAGTTGGTATGTGTCTAGGTTTGGATATCTCTTTATTTTCTTTAATTGCATGGAGTGAGTGTAAAATCACGAGCTACTTCCTTCAGTTTGCAAATGATGTTACAGAATTAAAACAAAATACCACCACCAAAAAAACACCCAAAACCAAAAAATCAGCTCTCCTCAAAAAACCCCATCTTCCCCCAAAAACTAACTGAACAAAAAATCTCAAAAGCAAAAACTCACCAAAAGATCCACTACCCAAACAAAAAACTATCTGAATCCACTTCCCAAAAATAAAACCAAAACCCAACCGAATAACAAGCAAAGAGAAGAATCCTAATCTCATAAATATTTGCTCATTCCTTTTGGGAAACACGAGTTTTGTCTAAATTTCAGTTAGAAAAAAGTAAATTTTCCTTAAGATCTGTAGAAAAACTCTCAAATATCTTATTGGAAAATCTTAGAACTGCAGCTTCAGCTACTGCGGAGCACCTAAAAATCAATTTATTTACAGGTATTTGCTTTTTAAATATCTTAAAAATCTATTTCTTGTTTGTTGAAAAAGACATACTGGCAACAGCATACACAATACAGAATTTATCTTCTTATTGGCACACGTAAGACAAGAGCTCTCTCAGTGGTAGAGGAATGACATTCATCTCCTTCCCTTTTCTGAGCATTAGCCCAGGTATCATGGCTCTATCCAAAACTATTCAGTTTTCCCTGTCAGACATTGTTGTGTTCTGCAAAATCCCATATCTATGCTATTTTTATCCCTGTGAAGCACTTTGCCTGCTGAAAGCAGCCCAGTGTGACAGTGTGAGGCAGGAGTGCCTGCAGAGGGGTGTTGAATGTGCATAAACACATACTTTGTTTTTCTCATAGCACCTGCCCAAATCCTGTTGCTGACATGTCAAGTGGTGAAAAACATTTGACAACATAACTCTCCAGTACATCTCTCTTCTTAATTCTCAATCAGTTAAAGAAGTTTTTAATTGCTTCATAAATGTTTCTGGGCCCATACAATAGAAATATTTTTCATGTTTCTTTGAGGCAACCAGCAAGGGTATCTGCTCTTTATGTTCTTCTAGCCTATCTATAATTCAAAGGGTAATAAAATTGTTCAGCCTCTGTCATAGGTCAAAAGCAGCTTTCCTGGGGCCACTCAGACTCCTTCAGCTTTCTTTAGAGCCTCATTATAAATGTTTCCTGTCTTCTATCAGAGCTGCACATGCAATTCCTAATGAATTCATGAAATGCATAAGGTTTTAATGTAAAAATGGGTTCTTCTAACCACTTTTCCTATCCCCCAACATAGCAGAACTAGAATTTTATAAGGATAGTGTGTAGTAGCTTCACCTAGAAAAAGCATAAATTCTTCGTTATTTTCTTCTTGTTGTGGTACCTGTTTGAAAATGTGATGGCTTGCCTACTTTATTCATATGAGTAGTAATGCACAGTGCAGATTTCTGTACATAACTCTTGGTGTAGCCAGAGTCTATCAGATACTTTGGAAATATGACTTCATAGAAAAACTTCATAAACATGATTGTTTTGGCTGAGGAGGAGTGGTGGGCATGGAAACAATATTCAGATACATATAAGGGGAAGTGAGTAATATATTCTCTGTATAGACAGAAAACAAGGAAGAAACAAGGAATTTTCACTTGTCATTAGAAGAATCCAAAGGTAGTTCATAATTAAGGACTGAAACAGGTTGGAATGTGAAGACATATGGTGTATCTGTCTGGGGATGTTTAAGTCTAGACAAGCACCTTCCAGGAATTACATAGGATTAGCTGACCCTGTTTCTGTAGAGTGGTTGAGCCTGATGAGTTTCTAAGGCCCATTGATTCCACCCTAGCTGCCTTACTCTAATAGTTTTCACTGAGTGAAAACTGTAAGTTTTTCAGCTTAGTCAGATACCATGAAAGATAAAAGCAATTTTTGAATATTCTCCATATTCCCTAAAAGTTACAGCTTTTTGCTCTTTTATTTTTGCTTTCAGGGATTTTATGTTTAGATTGGCTTCTCTCTGTACCAAATGCTGCTCACATTGTATGTAGCTAATCTTTCAGGGAAGAAGGATGATTAGAAAGGTAAGAATGGAAGACTCTGTGAAAACTTCTACTCAATCAATGCCAGCTATCAGACCAAAATAATTCAACAGAGCATTTTATTATTTTGTGTGCTGTGATTTAGATAAATGCAATCTCTGCTGATTCTCCTTGGAGGTGGGTTTTGTCAGCACTCACAAAATCTTAGCTTTAGATTGAGCTAACCACACGACTGAGATACCATCTGAAAGCATTTCTGAAGCAATACCTATTGTAAGATTGCTTTTCATTCAGTGAAAGAGATTTGCCAAGGGAAATTACTGTTGTTCCAATATGCCAAGATCAATTAATCACTTTCTTATTAGCAACATGTTAGAGATTATGTATTAACTTCGTTCTGGAATAAGGGTACAAAACAAGACCTGACTGATCTGCTGCTTAGCTAAAATAAAGTCTCACTCATTCAAATTAAAAACAATAAAGTCACAGCACATAGTCATATACCAGAAGAATGACTAGGAGCATGAAGAAACCTTTGTACCAAAAGTTCTCAACATACATGACTGTCTACTAAAGAGAAGATAGGAAGGAGCATGGTATTTGTATTAAAGATGAGGGGTTTTCTTCCTGTTCTCCATCTGAAATGCAATTTTCTCAGGCTATGAAGCTGTAAAATAAATATTCAAGCCAATAGCAAAAGCTTAGAAGTCCTTATTTCTCAGTTGTGTCTTAGAAAGGGAAATAATAAATACAGATGTAATGTAGCGCAAGGGATGTAAAATTAATCACACTAAAAGAATTAACTTAAAGCTGCAGCTTTTAATCAATAAAATTGCATTTGATAATGCTGATAAGAAATAGCTGATCATTATGTATTAATTAAGAATGTTTCTTGTTAAAATAAGAGTAAAAAATCACCTCCAAATCTCCCATATCCACACTGCCTTGGGCATTTTTTGAACTTTCATAATACTTACAAAGATCTTATAATACTATGTACACCACTAATGAAGCACATTTGTTATAATATTATTTAGAAATGTGAACTCAGTGGCTAAATATATGTTACAATTCTGCCAAGAATGCTGGCGACATTAATCATCATTCCTTCAACTTTCCCTATGGAAGGAGAAAAAATTTGTGCTGAGGGCTCACATTTGCACATTCAGGCAGATTCCCATCCTTCTTTTTTTCAGGAGGAAATTTATTTTTATTATGAAGATGGATTTTGCCTAGAACTTTCGCTTTAAGTATCATAAAACTATTTTCACTCACAAGTCTATATTTGCAAAGAATACAAATTTTTTATTTCAGTGACTCAATCTTAGCCTACAAATTCAGTTGCTCAAGTGGGTATTTTTCTTTTCTCTGTTCTGAGCAATAATTCCATTAATCCCAAATATTTTTATTTTTTTTCACTTGTAATTAGAATAGATGAGTACCTTACACCTTGAGTGAACTTTTGGCATGTCGTGATATTCCTTAGGTGTCTGAGGGAGAAAGGAATTTATCTGGGACCTAGGAGCCTGTAGGATTGCTTGCCTCATAGACAGTGCTTTGCCTTTCTAAAGTAAAAGGCAAAAATCTGCTTTGGGAGTTTTTCTCAATTTCTTCTGTTGACATCCGATCTGAGAAAATAACTAAGCAAGTTGCAATAAAATGTCCCACACTAATGTGTTTGGAGTAGGTTTTAGAACTGCAAATTACTGATTTAACTTAGGAATTTCCCACATCCACTTTGTCCCCACCAGCTCATTTTCTCCCTTACTCTGTTCACTTCCACCCTCACTAAATTCTGATGGCTCTGCTTGGAGAGTCTTGCTGTAAACTAGACCACTGAAAAAGCCCTGATTAGCAACAACAAAGATAGCTACTAAAAAGGAGCTTTAATTCAGTAATAAAACCCCCTCCTTTATGTATATTTTTAGTTATTCTGCACTAACTTCGGGGAAAAAAAATTACCCAGCATGTACATTTTTCTGTAATGAATCCCTGCTTCTTAAAAATGAGCAGCCTAGGGAGCTGGAATGGCAATGGCACTGCTCCTACAAACTTCTGATCATCCATGTAAGAAATTCATATAGTATGGAGATTTCCCTGTAAACCGTGGATTATTTTTTGAAAGCGGAAACCAGGTAGAAGCATCATTCAATTTTTGTTTTTGGATGACTTTTAAAGCTAGAAAAATTGATGCCAGGGAAAACAATAGGAATCAAACATGGTGAGTTATAGCCCTCTTCAGTCTTGTTCCCTGGCTAGCTTTACAGGGATAAAGATCCTGAGAATAGAGTATTGCAACAGACAGGAGTGAACACAGATTTATGACTCTTATTATTTGAGTGTCCCACAGTTTTCAATACTGTTGCAGATTTATTTTAGGTCCTCTGTGGTACAGTGATGTTTCTTCATGATGGCTTGCCTAACTGCAGAGGTCGACTGCTTTGTGTGGGACTGCATGGCTCAGAAGGTCATGGGTGTTTTGTGCTTGGCTAAATCTTAAATTGCTAATGTCAGTGAGGATGAAGGGAATAGCTGCAGCTGGTATGCCTTCCTTGTATATGTTTTCAGACAGGAGCCCTCTATACATTCCATAAATGCTTTCAAAATCGGTTCCCATTAAACAAACCAGCATGTGCTTAGGGATTTCAGTAGCTGGCTAAAAGTAATTTTCTTCCAATCAAGTCAGTTTTTAAAGGGTATGTGTTTCCTCTATTATAAACATGCTGTTATGCTTTGGAAGACAAAGCCCAAGTTTCCCTCTCCCTACTGCTTCCCCCCTTCTTGAGTATACTCCCTTGCTCTGGAATGCAAGACTTTTTATTCATGTCTCCTTTCATTCCCAAGTTTTCAGAGTTATGCCATGTTGGTGGGAACAGTGAAATCAGGCAGCGTGTCATAATTTTCACTTAAGCATAGTTCAAAGGAGACAAAGATACAGAGTGTTTCTTGGAACCAGGGAGTGTTAAAAAATAAAGTCTGTCTTCCCTCTTGCTACATTAAGCTCATACTGTAAATTTTTTTTAAAGTTATGAGATAAAGAGTAGAAGGATTATTAAATAATGAAGAGAATAAAAGCATTCCTTAATTTATTAATTTATGCTATGTAAAAAGTTACATTTTGGTGAAAATAAAGTTACATTTTGATGAAAATAAAATTACTGTAATTTTTAAAATTAGAATTATTTTTTCCTTGGCAAAACAATTTAAATGTTGTAAAATTTTTTTTTCTGAAAGTAGCCAAGTTAAAAAACAAGAAAAAGTATGAGAATTTAGGAACTGGGATGCCTATGAGTTACTGCAGTCATAGTGTTTGAAGAAACACCCCAAAACATTGATTTTTTTCTTTTTTTCTTTTTTTCCTTGTGACCTGGTTTTTATTCTTCACAGACTTCTGATTTAGATGAGAACCATGACACTCCCTGAACACATGTCTAATTTGGACTGTAGTGCATGCCATAATATGTCTCAGCAGGAAGATGCAAACACTGCCATAGAGAGCAGTTGAATAGAGGATGTGAAATAACAGTTTATTTATGTTCCAGATCAGGGTAACTTGAATACTCTTCTTCTCACATTTAGTAGCACTAATGACACCTTCTGCTAACATTAGTGTGTTGCACTGCCAACAGCTGGAGGCCAGTGCAACACTTGAGAGTTCAAGGACAAACTACACAGTACTGTGCATTTAGGGACCAAGCTTTATTACCCATTAAATGGCTATTAAGCAGCACCAGAAAAGTGAGGAATTTTCATCCATGTGTGTACTGCTTAAGGTTAAATTTCAGTTATAAAAGGAACTTCTTTTTATTTCAGATAGACTGCACATAATAATCCTTCTAACTAAAAATCTAGAGCTCATTCTGATTGGATATGCAGGGTGGGAAAGATGTTCATACCTATTTCAGATTTATAATCTTATGGTACACTTTTTGCAAGAAATTTTTTTTAATTTTAATTTATGTCTTTGAGGCTGACGATTTTGAATTTAGCAAATTGTTTTTATTTTGTTTAGAATAAAAAGTCACCTAAGCAAGGATGAGTGACAAAATCTCAGTTATAAAACATATATTGACAACTACAACTACTTCCTCAGGCATATTTTAGGAAAAAAAAATCTCCTTTTCTGTTCCATATATTTTACAGAATGCCTTCCTGAAATTGATGCAGTTGGTGTAGTTATGAAAAAATAGCATTTCTTTTTCTACCACACAGTTTCAAGTGGTGAAGGATTCTTTTCATGCTGTTCTAAAGCACTTTGCTGCTATTAAGTTTAAGAGCCACTAAACTCTCTGGGGATGAAGATAGGTACTCAAGTGCAAGGTCATTAGAAAAACCCAAAATTTCCCAGTCAAAAACATGTTTTAAGAGCCATGATATCCTAGCAGCAGCAGCCACAAGCTAAAATTGAGTGTGTTACTATTGACTTAATGGCACAATGCAATCTCAATTCCAGATGGAAAAGCAATATGGTAAGAGCACAAAGAACATGATGAGGTTTGTTTTATTTTTAATTCAGAATTGATGATTCCATTACTCAAATTCATCAGTTCCTCTGAGAGCTCTGTAACAGGTCACAATTCCCTTCTTACCAAATTTGGTTTGGTACACAAGTGGCAATTACCTCCATTCTTAATCTCTGTTGCAGAAAATGTCTGATTTCATTGAGCAGTGCTAGCAGAGGGTAACACCTCATCTAGCTCTCGAGGGGCACTGAGGCTTAGTAAGAAGGCTGTCCTAATTCTCTGTCTGTTGTAGTTTTAAGGGTTACCTTAATCATCCTTTTAGTAACCAGTTTCTTCTTCCCAAATCCTTCCAATGAGCACTTAGGGAGCTATTGCATTATTTCCTTTCTGCAAATTAAAAGTCTTTACCTCACTCTGCTCAAACAAACTCATCAATACAAGTGGCTAACATAAATATTCTCCTTGCTGATAGATACACAATGGTGAGAGAAAAAAATACTAAAAAAATTTATGCCAAAGTACAAGTGATTGGTTTTTGTTTTTTTTCTTTAGATCCTATGAATTTCTATAGCAGCACTCTGAATAAACTGAATATTATTTTACTTTGGAAATTCATTATCAACTCTTCAAATCAAATCAAATTCTTGATTCTGTTCTGAATCAGTGAGCTCCTTACCAGAATACATACTGTTTCTACAAACAGGTTTATTAAAAAAAAAAAATGTTTAAAAAAGCTTTACAAAACTAATTTAGCAGCTGAGTGAAAATACAGAATTCAAACCTTCATTCATTATATATAAAGATCCATATTGCACACACAGTGCCAAATTTTACTAATAGCCTTTGTCAGTAAATAGCACATTATTAGAAGTTACACAAGCATGTCACAACTGGTCAGCTGAAAGCTGTATTATACTGGTAATGTAAGAAGCCTAGAAATAGCAAAAAAATCTGTTACATTTATAATAAGATATAAAAATGTGACTGTATTATTTGGAACACAAAAGAACCTACTGCCTAAGCTTAGTGATTCTTTCTGCGTAACATTCACCTTAGATTTTCAGTATTGACTTAAACTGAACCAACTCCTTTGGGTTGTATCAGTGAGATGTGTTTGATCTAACCATGTTTCACTTCTAGGGAGTCAGAAGAATCATGGTAGACAAGGACCACTTTCATTTTAGTCCTGATAACCAAAATTGGATCCAACTAAAAAAATGTTCCTTCTGATATGTTGTATGAAATCTGGACTGCCCTTTGCATGGCTGTGACATGGAGGTAACTGTGATTTGCTTGATAATACAGAAAGCAGATATACTGTCTGTATTGAAGATCTTGCAGGTATCTCCAAGGTACTGAAAAACAATGCAGTTCTCCTCCTCCAAAGAAACTTTTTATTGAATGTGACCACCTACAAAACACCCAGGAGAAAGCAATGAAATAATAACAAACCTATATGAAAGGCAATTCCATTAATATTGTGTTAAACCTATGTGGAGAACAACCCTATTATTGCTAATTGTTTGTATTTACAGAACTACAGAAAAAAATCAAATGTGAGAATTCATATGAAACAGTAAAATTGAAGAAACTATTCCAGTTCTAAGAACAGCCTTCAATAAAGCCCTAAGTGAAAAGTGAAGTATGGGAGAAAGGGATGGAAAAGAAAAACAGGTTAATGGAATGAGGGAACGAGGAAGCACACTTGTGAACAAGAACAAAATTACATATGGTTGAAACTTGAACAGACCCTTACCAATAAAGAATAACTTATCAAAGAAGACAAGACCATGCAGCAAGTTGATCAAGGAGTGTTAAATATGAATATAACTCAAGCTGTAGGTGCCCCAGTGAGTGGAAATGAAGAATGTAGCAGTGGGATAGGTTAGGTGACCATGACTAACAGTCACAGCCAAGGTAATAGACAACATGGTTTTAGCACCTATTCCAACTGTGTTACCAGGATGCTCCTGAACAGCTGCGCCCCTTAAAGGGTCTACAGCTTGTTCTTTGAAAGCCCTTGCTGAATGCCTGTTTACAGCAGCTCACCTGTGGTGTGTCCCTGTGAAACTGGCTGAGCTGGCCCCCAGAGTGCTGGCTAT
The DNA here is from genome assembly GCF_903797595.1 of Erithacus rubecula. Classification (NCBI taxonomy): domain Eukaryota; kingdom Metazoa; phylum Chordata; class Aves; order Passeriformes; family Muscicapidae; genus Erithacus; species Erithacus rubecula. The sequence goes on along the minus strand of NC_136687.1, from coordinate 33,019,174 downwards.
GCAGTGGTACCAGCAGTCACACTGTCAGCTGCCATCCACCATATCAGTACTTGACAGCACTGTCCTGTTTCAGAGGACTTGTCTGCCTCGACCTGTCAGTATTTGCACTGACATTCTGCTTGGAGATGTACTAATGAGCTATTACAGACACCCTAAATTAGACACTGATAAAGAACACAGCCTGAGTTTGTCAGAAAATTTGTCTTTTTGGATGCTCCTGAAAGGCAAAATCGGTTTTTCTGCTGTAAAACTACCCATGTTATGGACTGTACAAAGATACACTAATTTCCTTTCTTCACTAAGATATTTTTATATCATCATGGCATGATATGCAGTGCATGTTTAGAATTGAAATATTCCACAAATCAAGTAGAAGAAAACTGAACAAAAGCAATTATGACAAAGTTAACTTTTCTCTGACTTCCTCTTAGTTATCATGAATATAGTTGTATCATCAAGAGTCCAGTCAGCTGTGTCCAGCTGTTTTTACAGGACACATCATTAGCGAATTAATTACATCAATGAAAAAACTTATCTGTTTTCTTCCATAATTTAAAGAGTTTTGTACATGAAAATAGGTTAAAAATATGAATAAATGTTAAAGAACTTTCTTTTTATGTGTTACAAAACATAAACAAGACTGCTATGCTACTTAAGTAAATGTACTTAATATATTTAGTTACAGTAAACACAAAACTGTTTTTTAAAAAACTGGTGTGTTCCTAGACTCCTACAAAAAGCAGTTTCCTTGTTCTGATTTCTCCTCTGCATTCACACAGACCTAACAGGCATCTCCCTGAAAGTATTTTTGGCTAGATAAAAGAGTTTTACAGCTCTGGGGAAAATAACCTCACTATTGCTCTTAACTATCCCCTTGATACTTTCATAAAAATGTTAGACCAAACAGAATCTCTCCAGGAAATTCCTAAACTCTAACCTTTCGGGGTCAGAGAATGCAGCAGACAGTTTGTTGTCTTGAACAGTGACCTCAGTGCAATTCTACTCCAAACAAACTTCTAGATGCTATCTGTGTATTATCTCAGGGGAATTCAGTGCTAGCCCTTAGAGATCAACAGTAGCACTTTTTGTACCACTTTCTTCACTTTCTACAGAGAATGAGGAAATGACTCTCAAATCCATTAAGTTCCAAGTATGTTGTAATTATTGGTTCTCTTGGAATAGACCTAGTTAGGCAAAAAAATCTACCTTGAAAATTATTTCTGGGAGGATAAAATATGCACCATTTCAGTCATTATGATATGAATAATTCTCAAGTCAGAGCCAGTTTTATGCATATTTAGGATATGATAGGACTGAATTAGATTTTCTGGGTCACCAAGACCATTTCTTTGTAATACAATACATGTTGCATAACTTCTTTCACAAATGTAGGAAGTTACATCTTAAAAGTGTATTTTAAAAAGTCATTTACTTAATTCATATAAGCCATTATCAGATAGAACTTATCTTAGGATTCTTAGATGAAACACAAATTTGAAAGCCTTGCAAAAATAACTTAGCTCTTTCATGAAAATAAACTTGGACAAAAAAATTCATGCTTTGACATCAAAACATGCATATTCCTTACTGTTGTATTAACATAAAAGTTTCATTTTAAAAAGTTTTGCTCATATCTAAATCAAGAAAAAAATCTTCAGAAAATGTTATATTGGGAGGAAATTATTCAGTGGGTTTGTCAAATACACTAGAGCCATCAAACTAATGAATATTGTTTGGATAAATTCATATAATACAATGACCATACGGTTCCTTTACTCTTTTTGGTATAATTGAGTTTTCAGTCAACAAAAAACATTGTTTTGCAGAGACTCCTGTGTATTCTTGGGGCTTCTCAGGACAGGATGCATTCCAAACTTTGATCAATCTTTTCTGGAAAATTTGCTCAGTGGCATTTCTTGCTATTTTACCCACTACTTTCTCCCAGAAGGCCAAAACTATTGCTCCAGCTGTAAAAGCACATCTGTCAGTTTAAATTAGATAGACAGCTTCCTATAGTCAAGGGGCAGACTAATGCCATTAACCTTCAAGCTTTACAAGAACTTTTTGGTGTTCAGTTTTTCAAATGCAAAGCAAAGCAAATGCATGTGAAAATGATAGATGCTTTGAAGAGTCAACTGCTTGGTATTATTTTGTTTCTTATTATTTGAGTTTTAGATCTCTGTAATATTTTAAGCACTGATTATAAAAGTATTAATTTACCAAGTAGTAGGTTTTTAAGAAGAATTATGTTCTTTGTGTTTTCTTGTAATCTTATAAACCCCAGATTAGATGGGAACAGAATTCAGTGGGACAAAAGAGAGCTCTCTTGAATCTTTAAACCTTGCAGTGTTTGTTTCCAATAGTAGAAAACATATATATGTCTTTGTGGCATTCTTACTTTGATAGACATATAGAAAGAAGTGGGAATAAAAACACCCTTTTCCCTTCTCCAAATCATAAGCTTTGTGCCTGAAACATCCCAAATTAGTTAAGAACAGAGTGAATGATCTGGGTAGCAAGGAAACTTAATACAGTAACATCACTGCACAGTACTAGATAAGATTATTATGCTTTCCTGTGTCTTCAATACTTGAATAGAGTTGCCGATCCTTTCTGTCTGTCATTTATAGACCTGTACATTCTCATTAACAGATCATGTGTTAAACAACAAGAAGTTTATCATTGTTGTGTATAGCATAGTTCTCATGACAAAGGTGGTTTGTTTGTTTTTATTTTTCCCAAAGATACATGTGTGAGCTAATGCTGAGTGGAGATAAAAATCTGAAAATTTTCTGCTTGAGAAAAAAAAAAAAAAACCTTGTTTTTCAGAAAAGAAGGAAACGTGAACATAAGCATAAGTAAATTTTAAAAATTTGGAGTTTAGTACAATGTTATAGTGTAAAAAAAAAATTATATATAGAAGGCAGAGGTTCAATAAACTCAGTTTTGCCGCCACCTCTTCTCTCAAGCAATAACAACCTTTTGAAGTTTAAAAATAAATCAATTGACTATATACATTCTTTTTTTTTTTTTGCATTTCACTTTGCCCTTAAGTTGGATGTAATAAACAATGAAAACAATGAGCTCAGTTTTAAAAGAATCTCCTGCAATTCTGTGAAGTTCAAAGAACATAATCCCCATTCCCACTGACTCCTGTGGTGTCTAAGGATATTCAGTTATTTGAGTAAGACATAATGAAAGAAGTGAGGCAGACAGCTTAATGCAGATTGTCAGAAAAATTGTCCTCAGGAAAGAACACCCAGATGTGTCAATGGATATAACAACCTTTCAGTTTTATGAATCAAATATAGCTCAGTTCTGTGGTGTGTCCTTCATTACTCAAGCCTACCTTCTGAAATGGAGTCTATGAGAGAAGAATTCAGACTCAATAAAGAGTTGTCAAATTCATTAGGTGAAAGACATAAGACACCTAATACTATTCCCATGCTGTTAATGAAGTATTATTGATAGCACTCTATCTGTCAGATTAATCCACTGTTGCCAACAGCAAAGCTATGCTTGACTGGAGAATATTAGTTATCAGCAGAAAGTAAGTGAGCATTTATTGAAAAATCTTAGTAGAGAAAGAAAAGAAAAAAATCATGCTAAAGAAGCATGAATCAAAATACTGTGATTTAAAAAAAAGATTGTGCAAGCTTTTAAGAAACAGCCAATATAAAGTATCAAATATTTCCAAGTCACAAAGATTGTAAGAGTAAGAAGCTGATGTTCTTTTCAGCTTAAGACTGCTGTCTGTACAAATTTCTTTCTTTCCAGCCTTAAGCTTCTCACTGATTAGCTCATATGTCTTGTAGAATAAACTTAAGAGATCCGTAATAATTTCGTAAAGCATTATCACTAGAGCCTAAAGAGACAGTTTGAATCCATCAAGAATTATGTATTCTCAGTTATTTTCATGATGCAAGTTATATGTAGTTTCTATCTGTGGTTTCTACTCATATTCCATATTCTGTAGGAGCACATGTGAATGTAAAACTGTGATAAATCCAGTAGCCTGTAAAGACCTAAAGACCTTCACCACTAGGCTAGAAGGCCTGCTTGCCTTAGTGACATCCTCTGATTTAGTTAAAAACGTTGTTCTTTTTCCCTCCTCCAAACAGAATAGTTAAAACGTGTGGTAGAAGCTGTACTTATCTTTTAATGAGCTTTATGTGGGTCATTAGGAGGGAGATTGAAAGGCTACATTGTTTTAATTTTCTCAAAGCAGAGTATTCAATCTGGGTCTTTGTTATCTAAAGAGAGTGCTTTAACCAGCAAGGTACTGTATAAAAGCAAAAGTGAGAGGGCATCACTATCACCAGTTGTACACAGGTTTTGAAAGAAAGGATACAGGCAGCTATCTGAAGAGTAGAATTTTGACTGTAAAGCTGGAATGGGAGGCATTCTCTGCATCAATGAGAAAAACATTTAAATATAGGTTAAGAGGTTAGATTAAACCACATTCTCACTTTCAGCATTATGCTGGGCCAGCAAGAAGTGCTAAGTGTGGCTGAACAGCTCCTGTGCATGGTGTAGAAACTGGGGGCAATGAAGTGAGTTAAGCACAAAGCTGCTCAGCACTGCAGCAACTGTGTTTGTGTTTGCCTGGTTTAGTTAATCCAGCCTTAAATTCCATTCTAGGAATTACACAGGAAAACTAGTAGTAACTGAGGCTGGATGTGTATCTGCTGAGTCACAGTTCCCTGCCATAACCACAAGACTGACGTTTCTGCTGAGGAGCTACAGCAGACATGAGTCACTGTGATTGTGGTTCTGCAAAGCAACGTTTTACCTTCTCATTTAATAACTGTCCCGTTGTACTTATGTTAATTTGTACTTTTGAACGTTTTATAGTTGGTTTGCGTATTTTCCTTAATTTTGTTTGTTTCAGAGAAACTGCTAGAAAAGTTCTATTTCAAGTAAAAGATATTTCTTATAAATTGTACCTAGTACAACCAGAAATAAACAAAGCAATTACTTACATTTCTTACATTAACATTTAATCGTCATTATTATGATATTTCCAATATTGCATACAGCATTTACATGGATACAGCATTTACATGGATACATGCATACAGCCTTTTGCAAGACTGCTATTTTAAAAATGTCTATAAAATAGATGTTGAATGCTCAGAGCATGCTAAAGTATGGCTAGATTAAATGGCTTCTAAATTCTACATATAACAAGTTAGACAAAAAGTTGTCAGTGACCAAATATTATTGCATGTTTTGTTGTTAATTTACTGATGCTGGAAGCTATGCTCCACAATTTGCAATTTTTCTTCCCATTTTGAAGATGGCAGATTTTCCAAACACAAAATTCTCTGAGAAATTTCCTAGGTGTTTATTAATTAGTACCACATAAATACCACTAAGAGTCTCCACTGAACTAAGAAAATAGAGGTGATTTTTTGATCAGTTAAATATTTGGACAGCTCAGCTGAACGCTAAAAGTCTGCGTTTACCAAGTCAGTACACAGTGGTATCTGGAAAAATGAAAGGGTAAAAGGCATTATCTTACACCCCACAGTGTGGTAACTGTTGGGAAATGGGTGTTTTTATAAGTAAAGATAGCTGACCACTAGGCACTTTTAGCACAGTAGAAACACAGCTGGGTTCAGTCCATACTGAAAATACATTCTGAGTCAATTGAGTTTGCTTGTAAGCAAACATCTTAAATTCTCTTGCTAACCAAAGCAGAAAATTTTAAGTGTCTGTTACATATTATCAGTAATCTTTAATGGAATGTCTTTACAACTCTGTAATCTACAAGAAGTGCCAGACAAGCCTGTCCTTTTGCCCTTTTATTTATACCTGATTGCTTCAGAATCATTGCCAAGTAATGATACTAAAAACTGTGGTAGGTCAAACTGATACAAAGCTACACTAATACCTCTTTAAAAACACTTTAGAGATTACCCTCAAAAGCCTCATAATGTCTTCTAATAAAGACCACATTGAATCTCAGAAGAAAATCAAACATGGAAAATAAGTTTAGTGGAGATTAAAAATTTATCCAAGAATTTGTTACACAAATTATGTTTCAGGCTACAAACAAACATCTGCTTTTCAAGAAGGAAATCCAAAAGAGCACTTAAAAATAATTAGTTTCTATATAGTTAGAAGTCATGTCCAGTGAAAATCCCTTTTTCTGTTTCAGAAATATTTTTCAGCCCCAGTCTGAACAGGGCTCTGGTGTACAATGCCATCTGTAGAATTAAAGTGTGCTTTCTGTATTTTTAATTATTTTATCCAGAGGAAAAGAACAGACATTTCAGAAGTGACCTAATATATACAATAGAAACAAAAATGCTTTCATACTATAGAAATGAGTTTCCTGTAGTTGTTCTCTATGTTCAGTATCCTTTCCTTTCTTTCTTTTTGCTTACTCTTCTCCAATGTTCATATCATTTGACTATGAAAGAGGTAATTTTTTTTACTAAAGTTTTATTTAGATATTGCCATGCTTCTACATTGCACTAAGAATGAAAACAAAACAGACTCCTGCTAACTAAATCCTAACATGTCCCAGAATACCACAAAGGCCACCACTGCACAAAAATGACTAAGAAGTTCAAACCCTACACATTCCAAGTGTTCTCGCTTAGATGTCATTTTTTTTCTTTAGCAGGAGTACAAGCAAGCAATACAGTTTACAATTCCTTATGTTATCTACTACACTCAGTGCATGCAGTAGTTATGTGAACTGTGGTAAGAGAAAAGTAAGCAACCAGTAGCATGCTCCAAGCTGAATTCAAGCTTTGCCAAAAATAATGTACATACTTTCAGCATATTTTGGCTGTACACCAATCATGAAACAATTTTTACTGGACTGCTATTTGTTGAATTGATTGTGTGACCCATTTACAGATTTATTTTTTTTTTAAATGTAAGTTTGTGTATCTTCTTTTCATGTAATAAGATTATATGTCCTATAGTACAAAAATACCAGAATATAAAATGCCATCTCTAGGTGTTATCTTCCGAATTTAACAGCTTCTTACAGGAAGAATTTTCATTAGAAAATGTGATCTGTTTGCTGAGGGAGCCTAACTCTGTAAAGCTGGATTCTGTTGATCACAGCACTCAATGGAAGCCTTTGCATGCAAGATAATTCACATGCATTCCTAAATTTCTAATTCCAAAAAGCCATTGTTTCACTGAGATATTGCATATGTCATTAACACTACAGATACAGCTATAAAGAATTATTTATTAATTTCATAAGGTGTGTGTGACATAAAGTATACAGAATATAGTATATAGTTTGCAGTGTACAGTATATAGTAGATGGACCATATAATAAGCATAAATATGATATAGGTTGGTCCATACCAATTGATAGTAAAAGGTCCTAAATTAAGCTTCTGTAAATAAACTCGATTCAAGGTCTTATATAAACAAGACATGAATGGTATTTTGAGGGTCAACAGATGAGAGAAAAGGGAGACTTCATGTTCAGAAGAAATGCTTGATATTGGTATGAGTTCCAACCAGTTAATATCAAATTGAATTCCAACCATATCTGACATTTTGTGTGATCCATATCTTTTATATTAGTTAAAATCCAGAAGCATTTAATGCATAGTGTATCCCACATATGGTGTGAAAGCAAAGACAGCAAAAATTATACTAACAATTAGGCAATAGGAAAGTCATGAAAGCAAACACTCACAAAAAACAATTTAAGGAAAAATAGTAAAAAAATGCCAGTCCAGTAGGAAAAGTAGTTTTTTCCTGGATACACAATGAGTTCTATCAAAGAGAAGTAGAACTACAACCACCTAAATCTTCTTCATCCTTTATTGTCTGTTTATGAGTCATTAGACTGCCCTACTGCCATGTGAATCTTCTCACAGGTTGAAGAAATAGTAAGCAATCTTGTAGCCATAGGTCAGCCTGGCAAGCTAAGTTAATCACAATAAAGCTTACTGTTGCATATGTTAAAAGCAATATTTTGAGTCTTCAGAGATCGTGCAGCACCTAATATAACTAGCAAGATGTAAAAAGTGAGTGGACTAATAAGTATAATATCTACCAATTTATTGCTAAGAACAAGTAGGAGACACTTCTGTCCCTCCATTCCAGCCTTTATTTGTTTCTTACTTTGCTGTCCAAAATATCTCTAGGTGATATTCCCTGATCATCAGTCAGGAATGGTCACAGATGGCTCTTTTTTCCTTTTCTTTTATCAGCTTTTGTCCTCATTTTTCTCTTCTCTCAGTGTCTGACATAGCTCCTGCTAGCTGCCTCCTGGAATTAATGATTTAGCAGGTACCTTTGCTTTGGCCTTGGTTCCTGAGTGCTCCTCTGAAGTTATGAAAAGAAACTGGCAATACCACTATCTATGCCTTTGCTCCACTGCAAAATAGTTTGCATAAATGTTTCATTTTGGTACAGTTCCATGCATTCAATCAGTCCATCCCTCCCCCAGTGAAAGGGAGAGTAATATCTTCTAGTGCCTATGCAGTCCTAGATTATTTATTTTTTCTTGTGCTTGAGGCCAGCTACTCAGGCTGTGCAGTCTGATGAAAATTTGTGTAGGTTGGTGATTTACATGTTCATTTATGGTTTGAGAGGCAAAGTTCCACTTCCAGTTGTGTCTTTTGCTTGTTGCCCCAAGAAAGTCGTCATGGCCATGGACTTGTGTTTTGAGCTGTAGAGCTGGCACCTGCCAGTGAGGTCATTTGAGCTGCGTGGGTGGACACTTATGGAGAAGAGCTTGACAGTAATAATGGAGTCAAGCAAACCTAAGAACTGGATTTTTCCAGGATCACAAGGGTGCAGACTAATAACTGGCAATGTGCAGCTGTAGTAGAAAGTGCTCAGTTCATGCTGGGAATATCCTCACAGCCATCAGATATTTTTGTTGGAAGCATTGTTTTGTATTTTACTGGAAATTTTACCTAAAGGGATTATTAAGAAAAGTAAGAATATGAAATCTCACTGACTCAGTATGACCTCTGGTGGCCAGAGTCCTGAGTTAGCAGAAAGAAAATTAGCAACCCCAATGTAGCCTTCTAAAGGCATGTTAACCTATTCATGTATTATCTTTGAGTAAGGGTCATTTAATACCACATAAATTTGTAATGAATTTCATACCTCAGCTGAAAATTTCTGATACTTGTTTGATAATACGAGAAAGTTGTTAGTAAAATAAAAAGCAAACTCTTATCTCAAAAAAAAAATTTCTACCTATAACAAAGAAAATTGCTTTGATATCTACAGTTGGTAATGAAATGGCCCAAATGAATGAAAGCTTGTGGATTTTCAATCCTCCTGCTCTTTCCTGCACTTAAAACTAATTGGCAAAGGATAAATAAGCAAAACAGCAAAAGAAATAAATAGAGTGAGGTCAGTGGCTTCCAACTCACTATGAGTTTTATTAACTACTGAAAGATAAAATATTATTTATGAGCTGCATTCAAAGAAAGGGAATACAAAAATCACAGATGTCATAGTTGTGTATTTAAACCTCTTCTGGTTGAATTTTTCTCCAAAATTTCAGTCTCAGGGTCTAACTCTGAGGATGCCTAAAACCACTGAATGTTTATGTTTTTGTGAGTGAAGGTAGGTACACAGTGAAAATTAGGGCTTTGGGACACTTAGAAATGACCAAAATTTATTTGAGCAAACCATGGCTAAGGAGGTGGGAAAAGATGTAAGTAAACATGTACTTGTATTTAACCTCCAAGAAAGACCTTTTTTGGCTAACAAGCAGTTAAAAAGGCAGTTTGTGAGTGTGTTTTGACTTCAGTGTTAAGTTTCTGTTGTGCAATGTCAATGAGTTTTTGAGCATTAGGGCATTAGGCACAACTTCCCTTTAAAATGAGAACAGCTCAGGCCCACCTAACTGCAGGACTCTGGACTTTCTTCTAAACTGGCACCTAAATTATAGACAGGAAGAGAGAGATGTCTCCTGAACTTTGCAACTGTGAGTGTGCAGTGCCTAGCAGTTATTAATTTGCATGTCAGAAGCAACAGTATAGTGCTGGGAATAGCTCAGCACCTGACTTAGCTACTCTGGAGTTTTGGTAAATTGTGGGACTGAAATGTATATTCTCCTTCAGGTATGAGTCTACATCTGGGAAAAATCCCTTTCAGGATGAAATCAGCCTCAGCCATCAAGGGACTGGTCTCTGATGTTGGCAGTCTGCCTTGTGTAGTGCCCTGCCCAGTGAATGTGCTGTAGTCCTGTTAGGGCATCTCCAGGAGCACAGGACATCATGACTCTGATATGCATGTCAGCCAGCTCCATACAGTAACAAAACACAAACTCAGGCTTTAGGACATGCAAGAGAATAACAAACTAAGGATTTGGGAAGAGTGTACACCGGCTGTTGGCATAAGATAAAGCATAAAGCTCTCTCTTTACTGTCACAGACAGTCACAGTACCTAGATATGATAGACTATCTTCCCAACTTTATTCAAATATCTGCCTATAGTGGCTCACCTAATTCTGCATCATTAAGTAATACTGGATGTGTAATAGATTCTATAACAGCTGGGTATTTTGACAGTGGAGGAAGAAATGCTCAAAATTTTCTGGATCCAGACATAGTTCCACAACTGTGTTGCTCATGCACAGAGTGTGTACCATCAAATATTCCAAGCCACATGTAAGTCCAAAGAATCAGTGTTTAGTAGTGAGATTCATTTCATCAATTTCAAGATAAAAAACCCAGTCAGTTACTAGTGACTGGTTAGAATCACATTTATCTAGTCTAAAACCTTATTAGTTAAAACTAATTCTGTTTTATCCACTTGAAAAAAAATCATAAAAATATTGAGGACTTAGGTTTTGATAAATTGCAATGAATGCATTTTATCAGTAAAAGAATTCAACAATTAGTATACAGAAATTAAAACATGAGTGTACAGATGAATGATGATTGGGTAATTGAGTTAAAGTTTTGTAGTGGGATTTTAAAGAATGTGAGAGAGAATCATTCCATTCAAATTAATCTTGGAACATAGAGATATTAATGTTGTACTTACATTATCCAACAGTTTAGTTCTTGGTAGTAACTAATAAGACTTTTCAGTTGCTATTAAAATTAGCTTAATCATGTTTCCAATTATTGCACCTCAATTACAGCCCCACATAATCATGCTGGTTGATGCAACATGAATTACAGCTCTCAAAAAATTACTCTTTTATAGCTTGATATCAAATACAATATCTTTTTGACAAAATTTTTTATCAACACAATCATTTTACCTAAGGGAAGGTGATAGGCTAGTTCTCAGAAAACTGATGGTTCAACATATTGCACACACACAGGAGAGCAGCCCATGATGTGTGTCATGATGTCATAAAGTCAGGAAAGTGAACAAGAGTTGTTTGACTTGACTTCTTAGGAAATCTTGTCCTGTGTTTCACCACTCTTTATGTTGATATTTATATAAGGAATAAGTAAATGTTCACATATGATGAATACCCAAATCAACAAAATATTATAGCAATTGTCTGTGTTGAGCACACGGCAATATACATTACTATTGTTGTTCAAAAGAATTCCCTGGAGAATAGAAGACAAAATATTTAACCTAGTGTAGATATTTAAAAGTTCATACAGCATCTAAGAATGAAAAATTCAAATCTTTTCTGCTGGTCCAAGAATTGCAATGATCTGATAACTTTAGCAGTAGTATCATATTCCAAAGAAGAAACACCAAAGACAATTCGTTGGTTTTATTATTTAATAAAATTATCAAATCCCACTTGTAAATCCAATCATTGCAGTGATATATCCACACCCTCTTGTTACTAGGATTCCAGTGGTATGGTTATGTCTGCAACACTTGAATGCTTTTCAGTAAGTGCCCATCTTTTCCTGTTAGGACCCCATCCATTAAAAGCAAATATGCTTTCATTAATAGCCTCTCTCTGTTGTACACACTTCCCAAAAAAACCAGGAGGGACTATGAAATCTTGGACTACATTTTCATTTCACTCCTTAATACATGTTATGATAAGGCTGTTGTATAAATCACTGCCTTGATTGTCTCTATGATGCAAGGCCACCACATTTTTATGAATTACATATAAGTGAGCACAGGGAAAGGTGTTTCAGAAATATATTATCAGTGCCCATTTAGCTTCCTTTTTGGAACTGTCTGTAATACAGATTCTATCTGAACTGCTGACCTTGTCCCATAACAATGAGTGCAATGTTTCATGTCAGTGTTACAAGAAGTTTGAATTCCTTCTAATAACAACAGCTCTGACTTTTCAAACATATTTCAGAATTTGAACTTCACGTTCCTACTTGAAAACATAAGTAATGTGCACAAATATCTTCCCATTCTATGGGGACTTGGATTTATGATGAAAGAAAAACAGGCACATGAAGCAATATGTGCTCCACACATAAAAAGGGAGCAGTCAGCTAAACCAGTGTAGTGATGGAAAACAGAGTGGCCTTTGATTAGTCTGTGAGCAGATATTTCTTCATCATGAGAAAAGAAACCATTCTGAAGTTGAAAAAGATCTGCAAGCTCTAGAACTAAAATTCGTTTCAGCTCAATACACATCAGGAATGTAGTATACTAATAAACTGTAAAAAGAGATGGAGGCATGAAGGGAAAAACAAAGTCTAACTTTACTTCCAAAGATTACGACTTAATTGTGTTTAAACTCTGACATGCTTCTCATCCTGACAGTGTCCAAAAATTTAATAATATTTTGCCATTATTCCCCAAATCAGTATAAAGATTATCATTAATTTAGCCTAAATACCATGAGATTTTATTATGTTAAATTTAAAAATTCTATACCTTCAGGCATATGTTTTATTTACACAGAAGGATATCTAGATTACCAGAATTATTTAGGTACCTAAATCCTATCTATGTTTTGGCAATGTGCCTAAATATCTTACCTTCTTATTGGGAACATAGGTTTTAAAATTTTTCTCTCTGTATTCTCCTGAATCTAATCTATTTCCATTTTATACTTAGAGACTGCTTCTTGGTAAACTATGCATAACTAACACAGATGTTTAATATCTTCAGTAATTTGATGACATAATTTCTTGGACCTTTAGATCTCATTATAGTATGTGCATTTTAGATAGTGATTGTACATTGTACTAACTATAATTTATAAATTTAACTTTGTGGGAAGAGAACAATTTATCTGAGTGAGAAACAGCATCTGAAGTAACAAATTTAAAATGCAGACTGAAATTGCATGATTTATGAAACTTTCAGTATTCCTATCTCCTATTATTACTCCCTAGATTTTTCTTGTTGTTTATGAGAGACTAACCAAAATTTCAGGAATGCAGAAAAAAATCCAGCTAGGTCAAATTCTACTCTCAATTACATCAAAGCCATCCAAATTTCACTTAATCAAATCACAAATTTTAAAAAGGGAAAGCAGAATCTGAATTATTACTTCCAGATAAGGAACTTCCTGAAAATTATTCTCTTAAATGTTAGTGCTAAAAATATGAGCTCTTTTTATTCTAAGAAAGAATCACTGTTTCTTAGAAACATTATCTGGCCTGGTTCAACAATATTATATCATTCCAGCTAAAAAACATTCTGTAGTGGGGGAAACTCCAAAATGTTTTTCTACTGCTTCAAACCCAACTGTTGCATTGAGTGGGGAAGAATGCACAGTATTTCAGTGCTTCCTTTTCAATAAACATATTACACATTCAGTAAACATACTTTCAGTACACATATTGTCTACTCTCCAACAATGAGAATTTTCTCAGCGGAAATCAAGCACTGTCTGATATTTTACGTAATCTACGTGGTGATGAAAATATAATATTTCATAGGGCAAAATTTCACTTAAAATTTTATTTTTACTTCTGTAGATGCAAATTCTAACTTGGCAACTAGACAGACAAAGAGCTAAGTCTCTTAATCAAAAGATTTTGTTAATATTAATGGACATTTTATCAGACTCTGAATCAAAACAAAATGTATCTGAATTATTTCTTTTCTGAAAGCGAAATTGTGATTTTTGATAGTGTGACTGTTAGCATACCAAATCTGTGAGCTTCACATTAATTATGTGATGCATATCCCACATAATTATCCACTGGCCTGTTTAGAAACCTCAGTCTGTTTAAAGAGCTGATTTATCATCTCTCTCATGTTATTTACAAAGGCTTGTCTACCTCATACTTGACATGAGATCTATATTCATATAAAATAAAACATGTCAGGCTCAGTAAACACATTTACTGAATAGATTTGAAGCATATAGAAAAGTGACTTGACTGAATGCTGTTATTATCTAAGACTGACAAGTTTTTTAATCACTCATCCTTGAAAACATCAACCTGAACAGGCAGGATATTTTCACAGATATTGAAATTTATCAAGACACTCTAATTACTTCCTGTATCTACTAATTTTTTCTCTCAGAACATTTTAATGTCTGAGTGCATTGACTTTTGGCTTTTATTCAGAAGCTAGAAGTAATCCAGAAGTTTATTTATAAAATTTGACAGTTTGTCTCCTTATGACCCATGAAATGACTGGATTTGGAAAATGATCTGAAGAATTAGCTTTCTCTAGATAAACAACAAAACGTCTGCCACCTAAGATAATCCTCCTGGGAAGACTAATTTTCATTAAGCAAAAGTTAGAATAATTTTAAATAGTATGACACAATGACCTAATACAAGGTATCAGCTAAAAGAGGAGCAAGTACACACTCCTTTTTTGCTATCTTAGAGTGTGATCTCATGTTAAAGAGAACTTTTAAAACTGAAGTAAAATCTAAATTTGCATAGAGTGACAAGTTATATATAAGCTAAATATTTTCATGTGCAGTGGAAACTTTGTATTCATAAGTTTTGATAAAGTATTTCCCTAAAAGTCAAACATAGCAATATTTTTTTACAAAAGCAAACCCCATAATTTTTCTGGAGGTATTTGCTTAAAATTATTACTTACATTTAACCATTAACTGTACTGATAAATCTTGAACATTCTGTAAGAACTACTTTGTTATTTATGTAAATACTATGTGACAAAATATGTGAAGAGCATGAGAAAAAGCTAAATGGTAGTGCCATAGATTTTACACCATTCATAACTCTCATTTCACTAAAGCCAAAGTTGCTCATACAAGACAATATCTCAATTGCCCTAAATTAAGAAACTTTTATTACACATCTAGCAGAAAACTTAGATATGAGGAATAATTTCCTATGTGTTAGGTGTTCCAAGATGACAGTGGTGTATTTAATCTGACAGACAAGCATTTTCTCATATGAAAAATACATCAACTTCATTCTATACCTAATTAATCTCTGAAAATAATGTTTCACACAAAACTTACTTTTAGGGTAAAGACTAGTGATTTTAAAGTGTCTAGAAAACTTCAGATTAATTTTTCTATCTTGTGATATTTTTAACAGAGTACAGTTAGTTTTAATGGTATTGGGAAATAGTGTTTATTTTATTTTAATGCACAATAATTATCATTTCCGAAAAAGAAAGACAGGATTACTTAATCCATATAGTAGTAATACACTAATTCTTCTACAAATTTCAAGAGTGAACCACAAATTCTTGAAAGCAATGAATATGTCTTTATTCTGCCTCATGAAAAGAGTGGATTGAACAAGATGGTATGAAAAATTGTCTTTCTCTAGAAACAAGATGCCTGCTACTGCTGGGCAAACAGATTCTCTTTAAGCAAAAATTAGAATATTTCTAGCATAATACAAAATCTCAGTTTAAGGTAGCTGTTGAAACTGAAGCCAATACACAGTTATTTATTTGGTTTTTGATATAATATGAAAACATGAATGTGTATAAACATATACCTTTCAAAATTGATGCTAAAGTGTGTTTTTTTTAAACCAACAGCCCAATTCAATTAGTATTTTACCTTAAACTACTATCCAGTAGAGACTGAGAACCTAATTCTAGATTTGTAATCTATCACTGAAAATTCTTAAGGTTACACTATTTTGGGGATGGTTTGTAGATGTTTTGATAGCTGTACATTTTGAAAGGCTTAGTGACACTGCTGCTGGCAGCTCTTGCCAGGCATTCAGTGGGAAATTGGCATTTAGTTTTTTTCCCAAGGCCTGTATATATGTCTGTTTACATTACTGTTATCTCAGGAAATAGGCTGGAGTGTTTTTCTGTACTGTAGTTCATGGTCCTTATTGAGATCAGTTACAATTATAAAAGTTAAGGACTATAACCTTTTTTTTTCTCATTTTATTGTGACATCAGATTGGGGGTTTTTTCTGCTTATCAATTTTCATATTACTTGCTACATGTTGCTTTTCTGCAAGAAATAAAATAAATTTAGGCTTGCTTTTACTTAGCACAATAAGATGGGTATCTACTTGTAAATTTCATAGTCAAATATCAAAATGTGCCTATGAATTAGGGAAATACAGCTGTCTATGGTAATAATCTATAGACTCAATATTTGAGATACATACTGTGTGTATGTTCATAGTACAATATAATAGGATATATAATACTACTGTTCACCTATGTACAGACAATTCATAGAGTTAGGAAAAGTGAAAGCTGACTCTCCAGAAAGTATATAATCTTTTATTTGCCTATATTCTTTTAAAAAAACGTTTTGGGTTTGTTTTCCCTTGCCTTCATTTGCTTATTATGGTTAGCAAACCTTCTCAAGCACTTTCCTTAGGTGTGGAGTTTTCTTAGGTGCAAAATGTCACAATTTTTCCATTTTTCAGGGGAGTGTACAGAAGTAGAGGTTATGAATACTGGGCTTCTAAATAATGAAACACAGTGCAGCCATTCTATAACAAAAGAATATATGTATAAGTGATTTTTGAATACTGGATGTATAAGATCCAGTGCAAAGGGGATTATCTCTAAGTTAGCTGCTGTGCTTACTGAACACTGAATAAAATGGGGAGGAAAGTAAAGAAATAAAGAAGCTCTGGTGTGCTACAATAATTATTTTAGACAAAGATACTCCACAATAAGCACACAAAAATCCTAAAGTAAGAATTACAGTGCAATGGACCAGATATTTCATAATAGTATTTAATATACCAAAAAAAGACCTCACTTACTTTTCTTAGAGCCAGAAAAAAAATCTCACCTCTTAGCAGGAGGTCCCCAGAATTACAGACAGAAAAAACCTCCTAGGACTTCTAGCTCAGCTCCATCAGTGTTCTTGCTGTGTCTGACCAAGTTTGCACATCATTAGGATGGCGTTTCTGTCATTTTCCTCAAAGTCCACTTAATATAAATGTGGAAGTCAAGATCTAGCAATGGCACAGAGCCTGTGCAATTAGTTGTAGTTAGGATTTTTTTAGTCACCAGGGAATTTCTCTTGACAGGTAACAACATCACTTGTGTTTTACACATTTTTAACTTTGGTGTAGAGAAGTTGAATTAGAAAAACAAACAACTATTACCTCTTCAACAGATTTTTCTTTAAAATGCATTTCTGGATTATATGAAAATACTTTGTCTTCTAACACGATATTTTTTATTTTATTGAAAACACCAATAAAAGCCTAAACAAAATAATTGTTGTTGGACTATTTCTCATGGAACAACTCACATTATTTCTAGTTGAGAAAATTAAATCACAATTATATTTGCAAGTTTCTGTATTTTTACAAATAGTGGTTTAATTTTTTAAAATTTTCTACATTTTACATGAGGGTTTGAAGTATAACTATTAAAAATAAAAGTTGTGTTAGCACTTGGCATGTTTCAAAGAGTTTTTTTATCTCATTTCCTGCCTTTAATTTCAAACCAACTTCTGCAATAAGTAGTCTTTGGCAGCATTTTGCAGTAGCCAATTTGCTTTTTCAAATACTAATGGAGATATTTTGTGGATAAAACCCAAAGTAAACAGCTGATAATCTCAACTAATGAAAAGTATTTACTGCAAAATATTTTGCAGAGAGATTTTGATGTCAACATGTTTTGCTTGACCAAAAATGCTGGTTTGCCCTCATTCACTAAAGAGAAAATCAGAGAACAGCCATGTGTAGGTGTGTTTTTTAGTCATTGTGCTTATCAACGAATGTTTTCCATGGAAAAGATTCAGTTTAGAGGACATAATACTAAGCTAAAAATGGAAAATAATTCCTTTTCCAAGGGTATCTGAATCTGAGACAGAGATTCTTGGATTAGCCAACATATCTGTCCTATCAGTGGATTAGTAATAAAAACTGGACTGAAAATGAATTTTGTGTTTATCTCTAGCAAATATTACTGAACCATTGAAACTTGTCATAGAATATTAAAACATTGTATCCACACTCTCTAAAACAATGTAATAAATGACAAGTGGTGGAAAAAGGCTTGTATCTGACACAAAAACAAAATATAAGTAAGGCAGAAACTGTGTCTTGATGTTAATGCAACTGCTGACAGTGCTTTTTAAAAAAATGGGGGAAAAAAATAATGTTTCTTTGGATTGTAGATGCAGTAACACTTAAGACTCCATGTGCCTCATTTGTCCTTCATGCTGCCCTCCATTAGGCAATGCAAATGCATGCTTTGCATTTTTCCATTAAAATATAGCTTTTTCACTCTACTTCAGGAATCACTTTTAGAATCCAGGCATTAGAATTCAACAAATTATTTTAAAGTCCATACTGCTGTCTTAAAACACATCTGCTTAGCATGTAGAAATATCTGAATATTTACTGATGCTAAACAAAAAAGAGCCTTTTCCTATAGTCTAGCTTGTTTCCATACTCCTTCCAAAGCATCAGCTGTTTCTAAAATAAGATCTTCTCAAGGACATCTACATAATTTCCTGTCACATCCATATCTGACTCTTACCAGTACACCAGTATGGAATTCAGTTATCAGCTGGGAAATGCAGACGTACTAAAGTTCAGCCTGTGTTAGGAGGCATTCTGCATGTTGTTAGAATGGGACAATACCAGAAATGACATAAAAGTTAATAACAAAAATATGAAGTACTTCAGTTATTTACTCAGCATGACATTTTTAATGAAATTTTTTCTTTCTGTCTCTGTGGTAAATGCAAAGCCAGCTTTTTTCAGTACTTCAGGCAATATTACAGGATCTTCCCTTACAGAGTTTGGGAGCTATGCTAGCCAAAATTCTATCCTAACAGAAAAACCTTTCACTCAAGTTTCTCTCCAGATATTTTTATCTTCAGTGAATAAGTAAAGTAACTTCAGAGACTTTCTGGTAAAGTCCAAGAAAAGTCACTGTAAATGGCATTGTCTGTGACTTGCTCTGTGAAACTGTTTGTTTTGTTGGCATTTGTCCCCTCCTGAAGGAAGGAGGTTGACTTGAAGGCATTAGACAGAAAGGAAGTCATAGACAGATTGAACTTCATGGAAGTGTAATTCCAGGGGATTAAAACTAAGCTTCATGCCAGGCAAATGCAGTTAGGTGCCATTTTTTGCTCCCCCCAGAATCTTAGTTTAAAGCAGCTCCAGGAGATGTTTAATGAAATTATTCTTCAGTGTTTAAAATAATTTTTTATAATAGATAACATATGTGATGGCAATGTGGACGCCTAGCTTGGTTATTTATTGCTATTCTAATAGCAAAATATCTATTTATGAATAAAGGCTTCATTATGGAGCACACTGGACAGATAAATAACAAAGAAAACTGCTTCTGCTCAGGAGAAAAAAAATAAAATGTAGGAGGTATGGACAGAACAGTTTAACAACCTGCACAGTTTCTAGAAAACAATGTTCAAAATTTTCACTAAAATTGATATTAAACTATTATTACAGCTGAGAGATCATTGAAGAGAAATATGTCCAGCTAGAGGGAGTGGCATACAGAGGGAGAGGGAAAAAGCACTGAGATAACTAAAGGAAAAATGAACCCATCATTAAATAAAGTCAGATTATTATAATAATTGGAAGAGTGTGGTCTATCAAAGGTGAGTAGATTTGACATTGAGGCTATGGCTAACTGGGCAGTGTGGCAAAAATAGTGTCAGTGGCAGAAGACACCTCTGTCACCCAAATCACTCCCAGAGTATTTTATCCAAAATTATTTGAAAATTAGTAATTTTCAAAAACATGGTCATTATCTTTTCAAGGGAGGCATCCATCAAAACACAGCATACAGCTAATTCTAATTTCAGTTCTGTTCCTATAAGGAATAAGTTAGTAGCTTTGAATCCAGTATCTATGTTCATCTTGCTTGATTGCTCCTCTCACATTCTCTTACTGATTCACCATGTCTATCTTTAAACTTGATCTAAGATATTTGATTTTCAAAGCAGACAGGTATGAATACGAATATTACAATTTAAAGTTGCTCAAAAATACTTATATAGATGTCCACTAACTTTGGTGCAGATATTACCTGGTGAAATCAGTAACTGCTGTATTTTACCTAATTATATGCATTAAGGAGGATCATAAAAATTGTCACTTGAACTGACCAAGAGGTATGATGCAGTCCTAAACCATACACTCATTAGCTGGAAGCAAGGTGATCGATTCCAGTTTTATTTGTTTTTGCTTGTACAGGCAGAAGGGGAACCCAAAACAGGGAATAAGCAGAAACATACAGCTCTTGTGTAACAAATGGACCAGATTAAATACTCAGGACAGCTTCAAATCCATACTTTCCCTAATCTGACAAAGGAATTTCATCTGAGGTCACTTATCCACAGAAAGCCTTTTTACTGTAAAACTTTTTAGGAGTTTCTGCAGGTACAATATAGCTAAAAGTAAACATTGATCAATACCTGGAGGAATTTTATTCTAATCTGTTTCCATATTCATCTCCAGAACATGGTCAAAACTAAGTCTCCTGACCTTAGGTTATAAGTCTTCCTTTGGGACTAGACATCAGCTAAGATAATAGCAGGCTGGAATGAGAACTGATATGAACACAAATTCATAGACAGAAACTAAAATACAGAGAGAATATACTGGGCTTTGGAGAAAGGGGCAGTTTGTGATATCAGTGTAGCCTAAATGGGTACTTAAGTGCCTAAAGTGGTCTGCATTATCACTAAAGCACTTCTGAGGAACCTGACTGAAAATCCAACCATAGGTCTATCTCCAGGTATCTTCTAACTGAAACATGGTAGTTTTATTTTAGTCATATTTTGACTTTATCTGTTCTTTTCTCAGGCACAGTATTTGCTCTAGTAAACTTTGATAAAAAGAGGTCAGCTGTGTTGTTTAAGTAACTTCTATTTCTGTCTTATTCATGTTCCAACACTACCATTACACTTTGCAATCCTTGATCACAGGATTATGAATTCTTGGTTTCTGGCATTTTTCTTGAGCTTTTCAACAGTAAGAAAAAAACCCCAACAAGTAGAGTCTAGAGGAGTTCAGCAGCTTACAACTTATCATTTTGACAATAATAGCACTGCAATTTTGGTCAGATTAACATGTCACTAGCACTACTGACCTAAAATGAAACCCCTTCCAGGCAATCCTCACCAAGTAAATCAGAAAATTATAAATAAATAAATTTGTATATACACATATGCACTTTTCCAATCTCCAGCTAAGTAATTAAAAAAAGTAGAATGGACTTCTGTCTGATCAGTACAGCTGCCAAACTCTTTAACCTAAATTGTTCTTTATAATCTTTATAACCTTTAACTGTTCTGTGCTTATTTATAGACTCTGTCTATAGACTCTAGTGCTAATTTGCCTATAGCAATTATTTTAAAACAACCTGTACAGGTTAGATTTGTGTTTGAATCCAATGTTAATAAACGTAGTGACATTTCTTCATCTTTATTGCATTCACTCTTCTAACATGCCTTTGAAGTAGATATCATTATTAATCCCCTTTTACCAAATACAGAATCTACAGATTATAAACACAGATACATTGAATTTTTCAGCTGTGGGCACTGCAACATTTGGCTTTTAAAATCCCATGCAAAAACTGCATCCATTAATTAGGCAAGCCAAATGCATACCCTTAAATATAGTCTGGAAAGAATTAGAATGGAATTCAGAACACTTAGGGTGTTGATCAGAGGTCATCTGAGTTATGAATAAATAGTCTATGTGCTTAATCCCAGCCCAGTGCTTCAATAACAGCTTAAACAACTTCACTGACAGTCTTTCTTATTTTGTATAGCATGTAGTTAGGTAGAGACAAGGCCTTATAAGTAACTTATTTTAATTTTTTTCCAAAAACAGAAAGCAATTAAATAACTTCAGCTTCTCCAGTGGGGAAACATGATTTGTCATTTTAATACAAATATTTTTAATGGTAATATGCTTTAAATTACCATATTTGTCCCATTTATTAGCTATGTTTGTATCAACCATGAGAATGAGTGGTCTTACTTACTAGCAAGTGCCCTGAAAAGACACAACAGATTTTCAACTGATGTTCACGTGAAACTTCATCATGATGAAACTCAGTGAAACTGGAAAGACATAAAGCTTTACTGAAGGCAATACCACCTATCAAGATAGAAACATCTCTCAGTGTTAGAACTGTGCCTCACTTTTGAAACAGATGCTTGGTAACTGTATGACTCAGTGTGAACAAAAAGAAAAAACAAAAATGTTACTTTTCTTTCCAGTTAATATGAAAGTCATAGAGCAAGACTGAAGGGAAAAGGTTGGCGAGAAGGATGTTGGCTGGAATTTCTAAAACAGAATCTTCCTTCATTTGTACTTCATGTCTAAAGCTTTGTATTGACCCTTGGCTTTATTTCTCTCTGGATGTGAAACTGTTTTACAAAGCTGTTTTCCTTCAAAAATAAATGAGATTTCATTAAGGGACAAAGAGGGAAAGAAATATTAACTTGGCAATTTTCCTGATTAGTTGTGTGAAATATACTGGCCATTTTAACATTTCTCTTGTGCCTACTCTAAGTCGTATCTTTTACTGCATATGTTTCTCATCCTCATCTTTCCTTCCTGTCAATGGAAAAAGGTTGCCATGTCAACAATTTCTTTTCCAATATATTTTACTTGGAACAGTTCACATAGTAGTACATTCTTTTTCTACTTCTCTTTGGAAAATATCAGCAATCCATTCTTTCACACTGCCAAGTGTTATCTGCAATTCTGATAATTATATAATTATATGATTTCTAAATTATTATTTGGTAGTTGGAAATAGAGATATTCCAAGGACAAATTTCACAACAAACCTTGATAAGAATGTCACTAGAAGCAACATTCACACAGGAGGGATTATTATTTATACTGATCACGTGTTTGGCACTGACTGATTAAAGCTTACTAAACAAACCCCAGCTGCCTGGTCACTAAATGCTGATCAGTGATCTATTTCAGTTTTGTCTCACTTTGCACAGGTTCAAAACAATGGTGATTTTATAGTTTATTGCTGATCCTTTGCACTGGGAGGGAAGTCTCCTAGCAGAAGCAGTGAAGCTAAACAGAAACACTGAAATTAATATTCTGTCTGAGAAGATCTGTAGATTCCAAGTTCTATGAAAATAGGTTTCCTTGCCATGACAGCTGTGTATTTTGTTTTAACTGGCATAAATACTTTCAGTATTAATGATTATTTTATTTTTTGTAGAAATATTTTAATTCAAGCAAGACAGAAACATTAAGGGCTATATGAAAATTCCCCCTTTTTCATTCTTTTTACATATCATGATATTAGGCAAAAGAAAAGAATCAGGAAGCAGGATCAAGGCCGAACTGAACATTTCTCTTTAGCATAGAAAGTTTATAACAAGATAACAAGCAACCTAGAAATTACGAATGTAGGTGCTCATATTGGGCTAAATAGCCCTTAGGACACCTTCTTAAAAACTGAAGGTTCACAGACAAAAATTCATTAAGGAAAGGACAAAAAAAATAAGATATAAAAGTTACAGAAGAGCAATTGCTACTCTGCTGGTATACCTAGACTGTTTCCTTCCAAGTAGTTGGTTGAAATTCATTAATCTGTTCAATGTTGTGACATGAGGCACTGTGTTGATTCAAGTATCCACATTATTTTTCATGTTTTGAAAGTGAACTTTACAAAGACAAAAGCCTGAATTAACTACTGGGGGGGAAAACCAGGTTTTCCTAGTATTAAAATTTCAATTTATTCTAATATTATTTTAGAAACAAGCAGAATTTAGTATTTTTCTAAACATTGATCTCTGATGGAAAATAGATTTTGACAACAGAAAAAATATTTCCTAAAGTATTTTCACTTGATGGAATCTTTGAGCTGTTGAAAACCCAAATTTTTATTTTGTTAAAAATTAAATACATTTCAAAATATTCTTATGCATACCTGATGTTGTTGAGATTGATAAAAGATGTAGTTTCATTTCCTCTTTTACCATTCTTCTTCATGTAGAAAGCACCGCTTCCTGAAAATTAATTTTTGAGTAAATTACTTTAAAACAGTAAACCGTGGTAAAAATCAAAGATAATTTTACTAGAGAACACAATGTTTAGAGGAAAGAAGGAAGCTACATTTTCTAGAAAATACTGAACGGAAATTCCAAGAGCTGCATGATCTAGCTATTTCCTCCAGAAAGCTGAAATTTTGGTCTCATTGAAGTGAATAGCAGAGAAAACTTATTTTCCAACAAGCTTTAGTTAGGTCATAATTTACTGATTCTGTTAATGTATATTTGCATTTTATATTTATATGTTGAAGACCTCACATGACTTGCAGTGCCATTAATGGTTCCTTCTGAAGATCCACTAGGTGGATCACACCTATGGACAATGTGTCCAACACTGCTCGGAACACTCCCCAGTGTTTATGGTGCTCAATACAATGCAGAAATCCAGAGTTTCACTAATCTGACTGGAGTCTTATGGAAAATTAGGAAGTATAAGATGGATCTATTTTTCCACAGATTTGGCTAGAAATTGTCATCTGGATCCAAGGAATACTTTTCCAATGGAGATGTTCTTCCAAAAAAGGTTTTATTTTTGCCAAAATGACATTTTCTTAGGGGAAAAATATTAACATGTTCCCAAACAGTTTTAGAGATGATTCATGCCAATAAGCTGCACTTGCACTGAGGACAAAGACAAGCTTTTTTACTTAAATTGAATATCTTAAGCAGCTGAAGTAATAGTCTGCAGTTTCAAGAGTATTAATATCAGAAATATTTAGAGACTGACACGATATTTCTTACCACTGTGAATAAATTTTGAGTGAAAGTCACTAATTAGATACAGAACTATCTCCCTTGTGGATTGTTCTATCATATACAGACTGTGAGAGTGAACTGCTGGGAGCCTGACAAAGTATATAAAAATGAAAAAAACCAGGACTATCCACATAGCTTCTTTAACAACTGAAAAGCAATATAAGATAAAGAATTGAAAAAAAACCCTTAACTTGGCCTCTAAATTAGCCAAGAACTCATTAGCTGGAAAAAAAATTTTTACCAGCTTTCTTACTGAGTAAAATAAAACTTATTTTGATAATATAAATCTAATTTTAACTTACTTGTGTGCGACTGCATTTTTGTCTCATAATTAAACTACAAAGTTCAAACATCAGAGGTGTCAGAGAGGCATTTGAATTCCTTCTGTCCTGAATGACCATTTGGATAGGGTAGAGAAAAAAACCCAGGTAAATATAATAAAGAACTACTAACTGGTCTTCAGCAGTGTCCAAACAGAATCCATGACACTGCAGTCCTTGAAGAAGGACTCTATTAAAAGACCTCATCATATAACTGGAATTGATTCAAAGCTAATATATCCGATTTCCTATTAATTTAATATATATTCTTTCATTAATGCATCTCTTTGCTTTTTGAACCTCCACAAAATTTTGGCATTCCAAATGGTATATGAAAAAGTGACCTGTTGCGTGACAATTTCATCAATATTCCCTGATCTTGTTTCTGCTTACTTTCTAACTTTTGATTATGTTTTTGGGATTGCCCCTGAGTGGTGACCTGATGTTTTCATTCAATTCTCTCTCATAGCTTCAATTTTTTGCTCTGAGAGTTGATAGCCCAGTGTTGGGTTTTTTTTTAAATGTGTACTGATTTGCCTTTATCAATACTAAATTTCATCTCTTTTTTTACTGTTTTCACTTCATAATTTCAAAGCTTGCCAAAATTCTTTGCAAAACATTTAATTTTTAATTTCCCTTTTATGTGGGCATATGAATTAATTTGCTGCAACAAACTTTTTGTTTACTTGCTAGTCTCCACTACATATAAACTTTAAGTTCAGTGGCCCAGAAGTTGGTGTCTGGAATCTCAGAACTGCTTAGTTCAGTGTCCTTTCCTCTCACTTTTTTTTTGGTTTAATCTTCAAAAATAGACCACTTCTTCATAATTTGCTCATACTTGAGTTGTCCTTGTTTGGTGTTTTCAGCTGATTTTATCTTCACATTCTCTAGCTTCTAGGTCCTTCTTTCATGAGAAGAGGTCCTTCGTTAATTCCTCCTTTCATTGCTTTTTTTCCTACATCTCTGTAAATGTATCCTTGCAGCAATCTATTTGCTGCCATCTGAGCATTATTTTATCCTTTCTTGCTCTATTTCTATTTCTTTTGCTCTATCGCTTTTCTCACTGATTATGCCACTATTTATTAGTTATACCAGTACAATTATTTCTCCAATTTTGTTTTCAATCAATACCAAATGGTATTCAGTAGAAACTGAGTAGAAAGAGGATATTCTGTATGAGATCTGAATAAGAGGGTGGCTTAAAAGCTTTTACCAGTATCAATGATAGCAATCTAGAACATGAAAAGAAAGCTTGTAATATAAATGTGCTGGGGGTGAGATCATGGTTTTAGCTAGAAGGAAGGAGTAAGTAAGACAACAACATGATAACTAATCTGTGAATTAGGGAATAAGAAGGTTAATGAAACAGTTTGGCCTGGGCACTGATATTTCAATGTTCAAATTGATGCCAATGACCCTCAAATCCCCTCATACTGAGTGTCTAAGTGCTCTATGTATTCTTAACTTGGCTTTCATTAGCCTGAGGGTATGAATGAGATTACCTTGGCAAACACAAATGAATAGTATTTATTTAGCATAGTCACTTAATCATTCTTGAACAAACTCCATGAATCTTTTAAACCCATCAAATCCTCCAAGGCATTTCATTTTGTCACAGAGAAATATTTAAAGGCATTCTGACAAATAATTGACACTGGGGTGAAACTAGCATCACTCAAGGTAATGGCAGACCTCCCACAGGTTTAAAAAAAATCCAAATAATAATATATAATGCAAATATAAGCACACACACACACACACACACACACAATTCAGAAGTTGATTTTTAAATATAATTTTGCATAAAAATAATAATTTTAATTCTGTGATATTGCACATGATTTCTAACAATTCTAACCATTACATTACAGAATGGCACATAAGTATTCTAAATAACAAAAATTGTGTGACCTCTACAGAGATTGCCCACATATGTTCTTTTGGCACATTGTTCCTGAAACAGGAGAGTTTTAGGTACATGCTTATGACACATTGTCCCTTTCATCATGGTGAACCACCTTTATGGTATTTATTATCAGAGTTTTCCTTGCCATGATTTTGCATTTTTTTGGTGTGAAATCTAAACTGAAAACTGAAATTTGAAAAAACTCCATGGAATTCCAGAATAGTGTAAGTACAATAGAACTAAGACTGCATGAATGGTGAGAAAAAAAAAGTTCAGCAAGCCAGCTGTGATTCTGAAAACTCAGTGAGCAAGCCAGCACTTCAGCTGGTATAAATCAGTGAAAAAACATTGAAGTAATCTGAACCACAGTAGTCTATTAGACAAAAACTTGATCTCCATTCTCTTCTTCTGCTTTCTCCATCTCATCAGAATGAATTTCAAAGCCCATTATTAAGCATAATTTTATGTATATTTTATATATCATGTATATCTTATTTTCATTACATTTGAATGAATTAATGGACTTAGTTATACCATATAGAATTTTAATGGTCAGAAAAAACTGCTTGTTTCAGTAGCATTAGTAGGCATATGGGAATTCTAAAACCAACTGCTATGTGCAGTCAGGTTATCTTTCCAAAGCAGAAAATTTTAAACTTAGCTTGCAGTATAATTTTTTTGATAAAATTTCAAAATAGATTTCCTATTTCTCTGACATAGCCTCAGTTGAAAATGAGAAAAGCAATATCAATTATTAACAAAGAGACAAACTAGTAGATTACACACTCTCTTGCAGACCAAAATCTAGTCCACTGTAAAACACCCAGACATATACATTTTGAAGAGTAGTTCAGAGGACAATCATTTTTAGAAAAAAGTTGGCCCATATTTATAACAGCGTATGACAATAAAATCGCACTTTCTGCAATGTAAATAAATTATTTATATAGCTTCCACAAAAGGTTGATTTTACTTTCTTATGATCTTACTCATACAAATATTATTGAAAATATCCCTTTATCCATTTAAGTAGGTATTCTGAGAAATTGTTTGTGATGAGAAATTGCCTAGGACAACTACAATGTTATGTAAGTAATAAAAATTGCATTATACAATATAAAAATGACAGGACCATTTATGAAATCTATATATGAAACAAAATAAAGAGGTGAAATATAAAATTTCATAGGTCACACACCCAATTAAAATATTTTAGTAAAATCTGGCTCTTTCAAACTATCATTAGGACAAAATAATATAAATTTTTCCATGCAGTTTTCCATCCTGTAGCAGCTTAATACATGTGCACATGACATAAATAGTCAGGATGGTAATTTCTTATGCATGGTGCATTCAAGTATTCCTTTATTAAGAAATTAATATCTGAAAATTAGAAAAATATGTATTCTAACGAGAAACACCTTAGAAACAAAAAAATAAAAGTTCTAATTATATTGCTCATAGCTCCTGCAGCCTATTTCAAAACATCTGTCATGATTTAAACTATATTTGAATCCAACTTGTGCAAAACCCAAGAACAATAAAAAGTTAAGCTTATTATTGCTGTCACTGAAATAAATAGGAACTTTTCTTATTTAGCCTTAGTGGGTAACTCATAATTAATTAAACTTATTTATTGAAACATGCATCTAGGTTTATATTAGAATTGTAAAATAATAAGCAAGTTCCTCACTTAAAAGCTTGAGGGCTTCAAATTATTACATTATTTGAAGTTGAGGTTTCAAAGAGTTGGAGTTTCAAAAGTTGAAAGTTAAGGAGACAAGAACCTACCAGAGGCATCTGGTCAATGACCTTAACACCATATTTTGAATTCTTGGCCACCCTTAAACAGTCAGGCTGCTGAACAAGATGATCATTGCAGATCCTTTCCTAAAGAAATATTCTATTAGGGTTTGGTTTTTTTTTTGTTTCTATTTCTATTATTTCTATTTCTATTTCTATTTCTATTTCTATTTCTATTTCTATTTCTATTTCTATTTCTATTTCTATTTCTATTTCTATTTCTATTTCTTTCTATTCTATTTCATTAAAGAACCCCACACTAGTTTCAAGTAGTGATGATCACACCATCCCTGTAAAATGCAGAGTCTGAAACCCCCAAATGCTGGTAGGTAGGTGGTTGCAGTGTGGCAACAGGTGAAGCGTTTTGAGTTCAAAGAGGTAAACACAATACAAAATGTGACAATTTGCTGCAAACACACTGTCAACAGGCTTTTCCCTTTCTTTGTCCCATGTCAAGTGACACTATGGCTGGCTCAGTAAGAAAAAAAGTGTTAAAACTCATGTCACCAGTTCTCAAACCACTTTAGTCCACTTATGCCACTCCTTAAGGAGCTACTGTTTCACCGTGCATATCCAAGACTGGAAGGGTTCCTAATTAGACTTAAACTCCCCAAAAAATCAGACAAGTAAGACTTATCCTTGTTAGGACCCACCCCAGAAATCGAGGGTAACCCAGGTTCTTGTTAATAGATGCCTTGGGGCAGACTAGAGTGAAAGGACACTGAATGGCTGGAGTTTGTAAACAGGGGTTCTTAGAACAGTTTGTTTGTGACTTCATGAATGAATGCAAATTGCAAAAAAACTGTTTTAACTATAAAACTGACTCTTAGGTCACCACTTGGGTTGGGTTTAATTTTTTAGATTTGTATCAAGCTACCTCAGTAATGTCTTTTTGAGAATATTTAGAATATGAATATTTATTGAAGGGAGAAATTACTAACAGATAAGAGACAGATATTGGATAAATATTATGGTGAAATTTAATGGGTTTTTTTCATTTTTTCTATCTTTCTAGGTTTAATTCTGTTATTTGTTTGCTCTGTGTTTGTTGTCACATTCGCTTTTTACCCCAAGGGTATAGAAAGAACATTTCTGATTTTGGTTTTATAATGAGATCATTGAACAAACTACAGTATGCTACTGCATTTGTGAAACTGTGTTGCAGTTTTCCACAATGAAAAAATGTAGTTGCAAACTGCTTATACTAGAGTATAAGCAGTATAAGAGTATACTATAGAGTAAAATACTTATACTAGAGTATTAATCACTTGCCTTCAGTTATATAGCATGCATGAAAGAAAGAAAATTTAAATTTCTTCATTTATTACGAAATAGCAATAATGAATAATTATTTTATTCTTCTATTTGTTATGAAAAGTTGTATCCTTCTGTGCAACAGCATAAGATTTTACTAGTTTATGAAATCAGTTGGATTTATGGCCATGGTTCTGTTCACCCGTATATTCAAATGCTCAAATTTTCTCAGTGGAATTCTTAAAGTTGCTAATATGCTTGAAGTTTATAATGGTACAAGTATTTTGCTAGGGCATTGCTTATACGACACCTTTGTTGTGAGCCACTCCTCTGTCTCACATGGAGATCCTAAAATACCTAATCCAAAAGTACAGCTTCACTTCAACAAATGATAAATCAGATAGCTTGGACAGAGTAGGAAATTAATTTCTATTTTTGCAATGTTGCATTGTAGGGTGGATATAAAGAAAACAGATATATCTGTTTTTGACATGTCCAATAGAATGGCCAAAGAAGAAAATAATGCAGCTTGTGCCAATGAGTAAGGTAAACACAGTGCTGCTTCAGATAACTCAGAATTGTGATTTAAGATTGTTATGATCTTTCTCAGTTGCCCAGAAACTATCATACTGTACTAAATCTAAGTTTATCTCTAAATAAAAGTAAGAATGTCTGTCTTAGACAGACTCAAATCTCAGTATTTTCATAAAGTATTCTCTACAGAAAGTAAATACTGCAATTTATCCTTCTAAAAGTTGACAATATTTCAAAGGAATGAAAATATTGATCAATAAAAAAATAAGTTATTTTGACAAATTACTCCACCATTAAAAAAGAAAAACAAGAGATTTTATAGTTCATATCACATTTAAGAAGATTTGGAAAATCATTAAAGATACAGTTAAAAGAGCTATGACTTCAGCTAGTTATGAGGAGAAACCTCTCTCTCACCATAAATAAAACATTTATTGCTTGATAGCTTCAAATTTCATTAACAAAAAAAAATTAGTTTTTAAACAACCTAAGGTTTGATATTTCTAGGCATCCACCTGACACTGTATCTTTAACCATCTATATATATTAATTATCAGCATAAATTAATAAACACATGTACACAGCTTTTCATGTACCTTTCCTACCCTGACTCTCTTTGGCTATACCAGCTTTCTATTGCATATACATCACATAGCTTTGTCTACTACATGTCCTGTCTGGAGAGAAGGTTTCTTATTCTAAATGAATTAAATTGCTGTCATCAGAATGAGTCCCTCATAAGGAATGGGTAAATCTCACTTCTGCTGGAGTTCAAAAAGCATAGCTATAGCTTGTTTAAACTGGGAGGTGTATGCCATATTCTTGATAATCTATTTCTGTGTTTCTCTATGCCCTTTACATTTACACCTGCCTCTATTTATAAATGTTTTTTCCACATCTGTAAAGCAGTTTCACAAACTAAAAAAAGGTGGCAGAAAATTATTATTATTTTTTAGTTCTAAATGAGTAGAACTGTGAAGTGACTGAGATACCAATCAAAATTAGATCTATTCTATCTTAATATTTTTTACTCTATGATGTTTTCTTTTGACTTACATATTCCTATGCAATTGGATAATTCTGTTACCATATCAAAACCTTAGAAATGTTTATGTTTATGTTAAGGTCTCAAACTACTGACTAGGCAGTCAAGCTGTGCAGCCAGGAAAAAAAAAAATCCTATTTATGAGAAATGCAAAGTTTGTAAGAATTGCATGAAAATCAGTATTTACTTTGGATGTCTGTAATTTCTTTGAAACTAAGAATTATTTTCCTCTTTTAACATAGTTTAACTATTTGGTACATTTTGAATCTGTCTTAAACTGTCAGTTATAATATATTTTACATTACATTTTGTAGGACAGAACATGCAGTGACAATCATCTGCATTTGGAAGTTTCTTACTGTTGCTGTAATCTTTTTCACAGCACAGGATGACTGGATAAAAATGTAGAATAATTATGGAATATTGTTTTCTTCCAGTGCTATGTTTCCTTTTTCCTGGCTTATGCTAAGATTCTCTTTCTGTTTCTGCAATCTGCAGTTGTAGCAGGAATTGTGTTCCCATTTTTTTTCATTTGAAGTAACATTTGGCAGGCTTTCTCTAGCACTGAACCGTATGCAGATGGGTCATCTTGGATTGGAGGAAATCATTTCTATGGGAAAGTTGTAAAATTGGGATATTGTCCTCCAGAAATATGTGAAAATTTACATTTTTTGGCTTTTATTTGGCTTTCTCTTGTTCCTATGTGGTTGTCCAATACTGCACTATATTTTACAAATTCTGATTTAAATACTTTCCATTTAAGAGGAAGCCATAGCTTGTCTCTTCATCCAGCTGTTGCTTCACTTGGTTACACATCATCCAGAGAATGTTACTGTGTTCTCATTTTCCAATACAGAAAAAAACTCATTGTTTAGTTATACTCAAAAATTTGAGACCTTTTCTGTAAATCTGTAGAAGAAACGTGGAACGAGATGCAATTACTTTAGTAGTAACATATGTCTAAATCAGGGAGGTTATTTCTGAAGATAAAAAGTACTCAGGAAAGGTTTCTAGTTCTTGAAAGGCACCCAGCAGGAAATACATGCTGTGTTTTCATTATATGAAATTAAAGGAGACTGTGAAATACTGACACATTTTTTTCTTAAAATACACAAATTGTTTCTGATTAAACTTTGTTTGTGTTAGAGTTTCCTAGAAGATATTTGATAGGTTTATTACAATTTGCTCATTTTGTCTCTATCTTATATCTGTATAAAGCTTGCAAACCTCCAAGATGTCAGGAGTTCACATTATGTATTTAGAATAGCCAAAGAAACAATTTTCATGGCATCGATGATGTTAAAGCTTCCTCACATCTTAGCTCATCAACAAATCTGGCTGGAAAGTTCCAGTTCTCCAAAACTGAATAAGGTTCATAAAAATCAGCATGATTCAGTGAACCACAAGCAGCTGCTCTTACAGTCTAGCAGAAACACCCTACATCTGGCTTAGTGAATCACAGAACAGCTGAGGTTGGAAGGGGCCTCTGGGGGTCACTTGGTCCAAACCTCCTGCTCAAGGAGGATGACCTAGAGCAGGTTGCCCAGGGCACCTTTAGAATGTCTCCAACAATGGAGACTCCACAACCTACATGGGCAATCTGTGCCAATGCACAGGCACCCTCTGCTTCCTGACATGCAGACCAAATCTGTTCCAGGCTGTGCCTGTTGCCCTTTCCTGTGACTGGACATGCCTGAAAAGAGACTAGCTCCCTTCAGATATGTTTATGCATTGCTGAGATTCCCCCTGAGCCTCCTCCAGGCTGAGGAATCTCAGCTGTCTCTCAAAGGTCTTCCACTGGACTGTCTCCAGTATGTCCATGTCACTCGTATTAGGAAGCCCAGAACTGGGCACACTGCTCCATTTGTGGCCTTCCCAAGGTAGAATACAGGGGAACCTTCCTCAATTTGTTGCCAGCTGTTCTCCTTATGCAGCCAGATGATCAGCTCTCAACACATTCTGGTGCACTGGATTATTTCTCTCCAGGTTCAGGACTTTGCACTTGCCCATGTTGACCTACATAAGGTTATCAGTCCATTTCTCCAGCCTGTTGAGGTCACAGCACTGATGGTGCTTCAACCATCATCTGCAAACCTGCTGAGCATACACTCTGCCAGCTCATCCAGGTAATTAATGCAGAAGTTGAACAGTACAGGACACTGTATTGTCCCAAGTGAGACATTTCTTGTTAGCAGCTCCAGCTAGGCTTCCTACCACTGAGCACAATCCTCTGAGCTGAGCCCTGAAGTCAGTTTGCAGCTGTCGCTCTCTGCTTATCCAGTCTATCATCACCATCTCTTTGGGCATCTGATCAACTTAATCTAATGGAAGACGTCCATGCCCATGACATGGGGGTTGGAAGGGACCTTAAAGATTGCCTAGTTCCAAACCATTCTAAGCAATTCTTTGCTTCGATAAATTTATGGGACACAGTATCAAAAGCCTTATTAAGTCAAAGTAAACAATATGCACTTCTCTCTCCTCACTTAACAAACCAGTTATTTCATCATAGAAGCTTATCAAACTGTAGATCCCCAATTTCTACTTCCCCTATTTTAAGAGCTGTTTAAAAGGCATGGTGCTTAGGAACATGGTTTAGTGGTGGACTTGGCAATGCTGTGTTAATGGTTTGACTCTATGATCTTGAGAGTCTCTTCCAACATAAATGATTCTACGGTTCTTTCACTTAAAACATGAAATATATACAACAAACTGAATATAAAACCATTCATTGTTGAATCACTTAGTTAGAAGAAAAGAAACCCTGTATTCATTGTTTGAATTTGGCATACTAAGACATCACATAAAAAGAATATTTCCTGAGAAACAGCCCTTTGGTGATTTATAAACACCAGATTTTAAAAACAAAGATACATAAACTGGATTATATTGTTTTGGATATAAAATGAAGTTTTAAACATATCAGTAAGCCAAAATCATCTATCCAACACCTTAGAAATCAGAATTCTGACTTTTGTTGTTGAGAAATCACAGAGGATATAATAAAACCATGAAATGAAAATTTGAATCAGTGTCATAGCAACTCCAGTAGATAAGTGTAATGGTGGTGGTGTTTTGCACCACTTAATTAGTGGTTTGTCTGGAGTTTCTTCTGTCTTCACTCAGAGCCAGGATTAAAAAACTCATGAAGGGAACAGATTTTCTCATGTTCGGGCTTGGTTGTTTATTAAATCTTATTGAAAGTATAGAAAGTTCAGCAACACTTCCAGCCACCAGCTAGAAGTGAGCAAAATGAAGTGAGATCCAGCTGCTACAAGTCTCTTAAAGCTAAACAGTTCAATAGAGAATTAACACATATATCATTTATATTTTTAACCCAATAACCAAATTCCAGTGACCCTTGTGTGGCACTAACTGTCCAATCAGAAACTACTACCTGAAAACCATGAAGAAGAAGGAAGAACACCTAAAGAGACACCACCCCAAATCCTCCATTTTGTCCCATACCTATTACTATATTATAAAAACCTCAAATTTTAAACTCTTCACCATGTGAAAGCACATACTTCTATTTAACTACACACCCGTGATTTCAACTCCATCACTCAAATCTGGATGGATTCTCCAAGGCCTCAGGTCAAAAGTAGTGGTCTCCAGGAGGTCAATGCCAGAAAGCATAGAGAGCTCAAAAACTCAGGTTTCTGGGATCCAATAGATAAGTTCACATTTTCTCTTTAGTACTGAGACAGGTTGAAAAGTCTAAAGGTTGTTAGAGTTCAGCAAAGTTCACATGCTTGAACAGCAAAGCAGGAATATTTCATTAAAAATGACACTAAATTATATGTATTCAATCTGAACAGAGAAGCAGTATTATGGTGGAAAGAAATCCAGTAGAAGAGCTTAAAGCCAGCCTCAATCAGAACACTTGAGCTATCAGGGAACAGGGATAGTGTGTGCATATGTGTGTGTGTTCACCTCTCCCAACCCCTGGGTCATGTTACCTAAATTCAGCATGGGAATGTTAAGTATATTGCTCTGAAGTAATGGATTGAACAATACTTATATTCCAACAAAAGTTGAACAGACGGACAACAGAATTATTTTAAGCCCTTTTACAACTCTGACAATGGAAGCTTAGCTGAACTTTTGCTGTATGGTTATAGCAGTTATTACTTCACTGATGCAAGTCGACTCATTTGACAATCAGCTTGCATGGCTGCCCTCTGTGAGATACCTGTGCTATCTCCTGGCTGATTAGCTGGAGTGTGACTAGAAGTGCATCTATTGCAGCTCAACATAGATCTGTGCCTGAGCCAGCTAACTTTTGACCCAGTTTTGAGGCTTACGTGGGATTCGGAGTATCACATATTGACTAATTCATCCTGACATTGGAGAAAACAGAGAAACACCAGCAACAATCTACTGGAAGACTGAAGTTTATTTTGAAAAGCAGTGTAGGTCATGGTTTTTGCTGCCAATCCAGCCATATTAAACTTGGTGCCAGAGCCAATGATTCATAACTGTTTATTCAACAAATCTTAATCTATGATCAGAGATTACCTCAACTAGTTTAAACTGAAATACAAAACACAAAATACAGTCTAATCTGATTTATAATTCAGTATTTTTGCTACCACCTGTAGTTAGATTATGATATCCACTCTTTTAATATACACACAAACTCAGTAATGAAAAATTTCCTAAGCTTTGCTACTAAAGCTTTGGAGTCTCTTTCCTTACTTCTTAAGTAGCTAGCAAAGAAATGAGATTAACTCATGACTAGCAAACGTATAGAAAGTCAGTTTCTCAGGTATTATAGGTACAATGAACAACAAAACACACCATTTCAGTATTAAAAGTGACTACAAGCAGAAATTCTCACTTTAGGCTCACTGAAATCCATTTTCAGTAAATTCTAGATCCATGAGTAGGAATCCCAAGTAGAATAAAAGAAAAATTGGTTATCTTACAATTAAAAGAAAGGGAGTTAGCAAACCTAGCTCTCACTGGGAATAATAAATAGTGTGGTGAGAGACATGATAAAAGAGCACAAAAAGGTGCACAGATGGGAAGTCATCATTGAGTTTCAGGTAATTCAGGTAACCTTTCACTGCAGAGAGGTGAGACATGCTGAGCATTACCAGTAAATTTGGGTGCATCTGACCAGCTCTGCCTTTCCCTACTTGTTAGCAGGGCCCTGAGGGTAGCACTGAGATCTTCTTCCCCTTGTGTCCCCTTCCAGGTCCATCAGTGGCATCACTGTCACTGCAGCAGAGTGAGCCCTCTGCTCCCCACAGCCCTGCCCTGCCTGACCAGGGCCCTCCCAAACTGGGTCCACATCCCAGGGAGTGCCTGATGCTGCTCTAACCACACTGACAATCACAGAAGGGAAACCTCAGCCAAGCCTGTATAATACATCAAGAATAGGTTGTTTATTAAAGATTCTTTCTAAACATCAACACCTAGAGAAGGACAACAAATAAAATCTTTCTAGGCATTTTGGAAGTATCATAGAATCATTAAATGATTTGGGTTGAGAGGACACTTTAAGACCACCTAGCTTCAACACCCCTGCTGTGGGCAGGGACATTTTCAACTAGACCAGGTTGCTCAGAGCCCCACCCAATCTGGCCTTGAAAACCAAGTATTTCATTACTCACCTTTCAGTCTCATGGTTTCTGATCAGATGTTCATGTCTACCACAGCTGCAATAAGCTTGCAATAGTTGGACATGTCTGAATAAGCCAAGATTTTTCCAGAATTCGAATCTGTTTTGGTTTTCAATTGTTTTGGTTTCTGGATGTAAGTTGAATCATCTCCAAAGACTGGATTCATGCCCAGTGAAAATCATTTGAGTTGGTCCCAAAGAAATGCATGCATCAAAAATCAGAAAAGCTTTTTGAAAATAATTGCTAATGCCTAAATGCAGAATAAACAAAACAGACAAAAGTAAACAAAAATTTACTGAACAGCTTTAATACATGAAGTCTACATTTTTTTGGCAATTAGACACAGATTAATCCACAGCATTGTAAAGGGCATTAACACATTTAAAGAGTGAGGAATGGAAACGCTTCAGAACTATAGAAGACTCTGAAAACCTAATATTGACTTGATTTCTGTTAAAAAGATTCTTTTCAATATTTCATTAATATTGTGTATTAGTATAGTGTTTCTTAGACACACCTATATAAAAGCAGTGTTAGTCACTGTTTAAAAGAATTGCAGATTGTTTATGAATTTTGCCACGTGATGAATACAGTGAAATGCAGCAAACTACAATGCAAAATAATTTGAACCTCAAAGACCTACTGAAGAGCTAAAGAAACATTAACTAGCAGCTTTCATTTGGTAATGAGCAATTAAAAGCACTTGGCACAAACAACAGAACCCTTCAGAAGGCTCTATCCACAGAAATCTGCAGGAAATCTTCCTAGCCATTCAGTCTGGTTGTTTTAGATTAGGACCACAATTTATTTAGCTGATGGATTATCAGCTGTGGTTGATTTCAATCACATATAACAATATGTCAACAGCTGTATCTGTAAAAGGATTTTGATATCTAAAATCTATGCCCAAAAATGTAGTCCTCAATACCATAGTGACTGAACATCTAGGCATTTTTATCCCACTTAATCCCATCTGGGACTCAGTAAGAAGGTGGAGTTCCTGTGGATGCCTGATGTGTCTCCAGTGGAACTGCAGACACACATTCCTTATAGTGTAAAATCTCCACAGAAGAGAATTTTAGCTAACAAGGTAATTGTCAGAACACTTATCTAGGCAACAAGAAACTAGCACCAAAACCCTTTACCACCTCTGTGCTCACAAAAAATGGATTAGAAAATCATTTTTTTTCATTACTTTTGTTTATGTGTAGAACTCATCTTTTATTGTTGGCAGTATGAGAAGAAGAGAAATTATGAACTGCTTAGATGCACTTTGAGTTGCATTTTACTCAAGTTAATCTCAGAATGTCTCAGAGAGACAAATTAAGGCATTCACTTACTCATGTGTGTATAATCCTTGTAGGAAAAGATTCTTTCTCATTAATTCTGGGAATCTTATGGTTGCCTGACAATCACAATACTTACTAAATTCATTGATAATGGAGCATGACTGTTGCATGTATAAGACCTCTGGGGAAGAAGTCATGGGCAGGATAATAATTTACACATTTGATGTCTATTAAATTGTTTTACAAGAAGGGTGTTATTGAACCCCATTGGCACTTTAATAAATGGACTGACTGTATCAGCACAGTAATCAGCTGCTTTCCAGCAGCCTATGATTAAGGTTAGCATGAATCGTATGCTGCATATGTAAATATTTTATTTGGATAACAATGTATTAAAATGTATTCCTGGCAACTGGTCTTATAGGAATTGTAAGATTGTCTGATTTTAAGTTTTATATGACACCAAGTATATTTTCCAGCACATAAAATCCATTTTATTATGCTGCATCAATTTTGTGTCTGAGACTTTGCACTATGTTACTTTCTAAATATTTTCTCTTTGAAATTTAGCTCATTTCTATAAAATTGAATTGAGTTGGGGAACACTGAAAACATCAGATGCATAAGTTCAATATTAATGGCATTCTTTGACCTCTACAAGATCTTTCACTGCTGGCAATAAATAAATCAGTTTTACTGTAATACATTCACCTTATTGTAAATATTCCAGTGGCATGGGACCACTGCTATTTAGCAGGAAGGGAGGCACACTGTTATGTCAGAAAGAGAGCAGACTATGGGAATTAAGTTGCTGGGGGAGGATGTCTAGGTTTTTTCTCTTTATCCCAATGTGTGAGCTCTCAGTGTGACATATGATACATTTCTTTCTTTACTGGAAAATTTGGAAGGTTGCATTAACTTGTGAAGTTTTTGAGATTACTCTGACAAGTTCTGTAAGCAGCAACAAAAGTCCCATGCACATTTTTTAAGGTGTAAGAAAAAAATCCTATCCCATTAAAAGATCTTATTTAAGTTGTTTGCTGACTGGGAGAAAAGATCTGAGTTGTAAGGAAAGTGGCTGCTTAAAGATGCGAAGGAAACAGTAAAGAGAAATATATTCCAGTGAGCAGAGTAGGCATTTGAGGCTAGCTAGGCAAATTAACAAGGAAGTAAGAAAGTGGGAACATAAATAATGAGCTGAAGAACATACAAATGACTTAGAAGTCTTAAGGATAGACTGTACAGACTGTTAAAAGAAATTAGAAGATGATTGAGATGGAAAGGCTGATAACAAGGACTTTTAAAAAAGTGCAAACTAGATTATTAAATTGAAACAGGAAGAGGAAAAATATTGTCATGGGTAAGAAATTGAGACAACAGCTATTGTAAAGCATTAATATTATGGAAGAAGATGGAAGGAAATTACATGGAAAGAAAGTTGATTGAGAGCCAAATGAACCACTTGATGACTAAAAAGTGGGCATATGTAGTCAGTGTTTCTGAATCTTATCTGTTCCTCAAATGGCAGAGTTGAAGGCACCGAAGGGAAGAACCAAAGAGGGGAGATATCTTGAAGGGCTTGAAGACAGAAATGGGAGTCACAGGATAATAAAGGTAATGGGAGCTGACAGGAAGAAGAATCCTTAAAAAGCATCAGAATTCAGTATAATTTTCCCTCCAACCCATGAATTCTGAATCCAAACTTCATTGAATTCCTGCACCATTGCAAGCTAAACCACATTTTTTTTCTAACTCCCAAGGCTTTCTAACTCCCAAGGCTCATATTTATATGCAAAATTGTACAGTGAAGGAATATGGAGTTAGGAAACCTTAGAAGTAGCCTCCTAACCTCAGTTTGTCCCTGTGTACATTTGACACTAGATGTGCCTGGTGGCATTTCTAAATATTTTATTTCTAAAACATGTTCGTGCTTCCTGACTACTAAAAGACTTTTGAGTTGAAGCTTCCAGTTTTGAAAACATTATCCAGATTAATTTTAAAATTCTGTATTCTGTAGATATGTAAAGAAATAATAAACTAATTAAAATGCTCTCTATATGATAACAACTTAAACTTCTGGTGTTATTGCATAAATGTATTCCTGCTCTGCACAATGACTGAACTGTTTTAATGTTGTAATTGAAATACTCTGAAATACTCTGTAGGTTTCCACTACAGAGCCTGTTAGTTAGGCTTTCTGTAAGTTGTTGGGAACAAAGCTCTTTCTTGGCAGCAGACTAATATGTTTTATCTAGTTTCTTTAGAAGACAGCTAGAGAAATAATTTGCCTACTTTCCTGTGGATTACAAAGGCCTAAAATACAATGTAGCAACAGAGGAGTGTGAATAACAAAAGTAAAACAGATGGAGCTACATCAGAGAAGTGAATGTAGTCGAACTGTTAACTGCTTTTTTTCTTAGTTTTTCACAAAAATATTGATCTCATATTTAAAAAGCTGTTTTATTTATTAAATATTATTTAATTATTGTCTTCTACAACTAGGATTACAGGGAATGGGCTGCTTGGCAACCTGCCTGTTATAGTTTATCTCACAATTCTAGTAATATTTGGTTCTTGGCTAACTGAAAATACATTTCCCTACAATTAAGAAAAGCATTATGCAGAAATACTATAGAAAAATAGCCCTGTGCTCTCCTGTTTTCTTGGAGATCTGTATGGCATGATTCCCAGGAGCACAGTGATAAGTACCAAATTTATTCATTTCAGACCACCACAGAGTGGAATAAATATTTTTCAACAAAGTATACTCACTTAGTGGTATCATTTCATAGACTCCTATGTAAACTATAATTAATTTACACTTTCTGCACAGTGGTCACATTAAACATCTTTCCTCACAAATTACAGAACTCACATCTGGTGCCTTCATCATGGGGCATGTAGTTCTGTGTAATTGTTCTGTAAAGTTCCATGTACTACTATATTTACTATCAGATTTTAGGCAGAAATTTTTTCTTCTACCAACTTTCAAACTTCAATGAATATTTTTTACCTATTATGGTATATACACATTTTAATTCCTGCTTCATGCCAAGACCAGAGACAGTTAGTTAATTGTTGGTCTGTCTTTGACAACTATTAAAAAACTTAGTAATAAAATTCAGCCCCAATAACATTTCAGTCCTTTGCAAGGCATCCATGAAAAATGTTGGAAAATAAACTTATAGGAAATACTTTATTTATTTCATGTTAATAATGTTACCAAATACTTTATTTCTTTCAAGTTAACAATGCTAACAAATATAGAATTTGGTATAAATTTTGTTTGTAACCAAGACATATGATTCAATTTTTGAATAGGCCTGTAGTGGATATACTCTATGGTCTTTGAAGCAAAACATTTCTTTTTCTCACATGTGTGTTAATCATAACAGAACAGCATCAAGGGTATTGCAGCAATCTAGTCTCAGTTGTAAAGTGATGTTTATGACACTAATTGATTTTTTTATACACACAACACTTATTTTTTGGCTTTTCAATATAACTAAGGCGTAGTAATCCTTGTATTTTGTGCTACAAAGATCTGGGCAAATGTTGCATGTATATGCTGTCATTTGAAAAGGTAATTCACAGGGAAAAGGCTTGCTGGGGGAACTACCAGGCTTTATTGCCCCTGCCTGATTTCCCCTATAGTATCCTCCCACACTGCCCACAAGCCCACACAAAATGACCCTTTTTTTGAGAGTAAACGGGTAGGTGTGTTTAGGAAACCTCATAAAAATCAGTCCTGTAATTGAATCCATTGTTGTGAGTATAGCTGATAATTTCACCAGAAAGCTACAAGCATAGGGCTGAAAGGATCTACCCAAATTTAGTTCAGATCCTCATCCCCTGTGATGCAAGGGTCATAGCTGTCTGCAGATAACATGAAAGAAAATCATCAACCTGTATGAGAACTTTCAAAGCACAAGCATATAATTGTCTTTAAACATATTGTTTTCTTGATAATATATTTGATTAGCAAAGGTAATTTAGCCTCTGTACTTTTTGTACTGAAAAACTCCAGTGTGTTCCTCTAGCTACATATGTTAGCTAAAGCACACATATCCTTTTTAAATACACAAACCAAAGAGGTGTGGTGGGTGATTTTTTTCAAAAATATATATTTTGAAAATATTCATTGCTGTGTTTTAGTATTCCAAACACTTTTCCCCTGCACAAAAATAATCTACAAATAAATTACTGAAGTGTATTTTAGTTATTTGTAGATTATACAGTCCAAGAACCTGAATTGTCATGCAGTTCTTTGAATAGTCCAAAGTGAAATAATCACTCACTTTATCCAGAAGAACAAATAGGATTCCTCCAGACATGGGTAGAAATGCTATCTTACAAAACATACAATGTAGTTCTATAAAATATTAACAGAAAAAAGAAATGTAGTCTTTATTTTGGAATTCTGAATAATTCTTAAAGTACTTACACCACCTGCAGGCTCCAAAAAATGAATAAAAGATATTCTGTTTCTTCCTCTATGTTTAACAGCATTTCCTATCATATTTTCCTTTACACTTAATTCTCTCTTCTTCTAAATAAGCTTATCATTGTTATATATTTAATCTTGAAGTATTCCCTTCTATTTAACTTTTCCATACTGTAAAAAATTTGGAATTCAAAATAAAAGAAGACAATAGATACTGTAGAATATTCTGATATATATGGACAACATTTCCTCCTTTTTTTCTCTCAAATTTTTATATAAGCTCCTTAACTTCAATTAGTTCAATGTTCATCCTGGAAAATAAAATTTATTTGACTGAGATTTATTTCTTATGTTTATCTTGATATCTATTAAAATAAGGATGGATTTTGTTGAAAACATCTGTACGAGTCTTGGCTCCAGTTTCTAACATGACTAAAGATAAATGCCAAAGTTAACTGCTTTTATAGAAAAGCTGTTTAACTTTTAAACTTTTTTCATCAAAAACACAGTTTTCTTATACTCCTTTTCTACAAGATCTCAGTTTTCTGACATTATTTGATGAAGGCGTCTTTTTCCAAACAGATCAATCTCTGTGAAAATGGAATATGGGCATATCATATGTAGATTGAATATAAATTACATGCACTGAGAATGCCCTATTCCTACTTTCAAAAAGACTCATTTTTCAGTAGACATATTAATTTCAGTTGCTAGAGAAATAGAGATAGTCTCTAAAACAGTCAGACTCCAAGCCAGATTTATGTAAAAGTTAATTCCAGATGGATGACACTGTGGGGGGATGTGTGCATGTGTATGTAGGAATACCAGAAAGAAACCTGTGCTAAGAAAATTATGAAAATCATCTAAGGCAGTGGGCTTTAGTATTGTACTGCAAATTGAATAAGGTGAAACTTCCAATTTATTGCAAAGAAAGCATATTGTAGAGGTACGAAAACAATGCAGTACTGTTCTACTATGAAAGCCGCATAAAAAATTAGTAGTAGATGATAAAAATGTAGTTTAAAATGATCAGTGCTAGAGGTACCAGAGGTAATTCAGGAGTTTGCTCTAACATCAAATTACAGATCTGGAGACCTGCTATTTCTTTTGCATAAACCCTAGGATCATTTGGACATTCTAGTAATCAGATATGATGAAATAACATATTAAACAAGTAGTAATCATGTCTGCAAAGATGTTTATCACAACTATCACCATGGATTTCACAAGTTATTTTAAAAAAGGATAATTTTGTTGGCTATTTTTAAGCTCTAAGTATTAACTTTCGAAATATTATTTCCAATGCACCTCACTGGGAAATAACCACTTAAAGCATTCAGATGAATGAGTGGCCAAGATTTTGGTAAATAAAGATTTCCTGTCACACTATTTCAGGACATCTAAAGTTTCAAGCATCAAACAAAGCAATATTTCACAAACTGTATCTGAGTATGTCTGGAGAATGCCAGAAGTTGGATTTCCCACATCTATTTGCAGAGACAATATTCTTTGAGTTTGGACTTCTTCCAGAGTCTACTTTTTATTTTGCCAAAAGTAACTATGGTAATGTCCTATTCAGACTCATTCCAGTCATCCTGGTTTAAGC
This sequence comes from Erithacus rubecula, assembly GCF_903797595.1. Taxonomy (NCBI): domain Eukaryota; kingdom Metazoa; phylum Chordata; class Aves; order Passeriformes; family Muscicapidae; genus Erithacus; species Erithacus rubecula. The sequence continues at coordinate 32,974,270 of NC_136687.1, read as the reverse complement.
AATACATGTGGCTGGGAAAGTGTGACTGAAAAATTCTAAAAGTTGAAGGTCCATAAGAGAAAATAATAAATGTTATCTTTTCTAAGATAAATATTCTTTTATTAATTTAACTAATCCTATATAATTCTGGATTATTTGACTCAGTCTGTGAGTATACTTACCATAGGCTAGAGATGAGAGTTTATCTTTACAGTCAGCAAATAGCTGTTCAAAACACACCAATTACTTATGCTGAAAATTCACAGTAATTAAATTACTTTAGAGGCAAATTAAAGCAGTGTGACATTTTTTGGATGCCTGATAAACAGGTATATAAACCCAAGTATTAGGTCATCTGGGTCAACTTGGGCCCAAACTGTCTCCATCTGTTTTGTGCATTGATTACACTGCTTATATTACTCAAAGCAACACAGTAAATTATAATATTCATATTATTATGTAAATTAGTCCTAATCCATAATCTATCCTCCCCTATGATTTGGTGTTTAATTTGAATCAGTTAACTCAGAAGCCAGTTTAATTCTACATATAGTTCCATCTATGTTTTTCAGGACCATATTAAATTATCTTCTGCCCTACTATTTTCAGATGTCTGAGAGATTTAAATGATGGCCTTAAGCTAACGTTTATTACCTTCCCTGTGACAAGTACTCTATGACTTCTGAATAATAAAAAAAAAGGATGTAATTTCTGCTTAGAAATGCAACTACATATAAATACGAGCTGAAAATAACCTAAAATACCCCAACCCAACTGTTGGATTTGGATGTTTTTGTTTTTTTTTTAATCTAGTGTGATGTTAATTAATACCTCTGCACAGATACAAGAAAGGGCAATCTTCAGTCACAGAGAGCCAGGATGGGCAGTAAGCTTTCTCACCAGCTGGGGGACCATGTCCTTCCTACTTGTACACACATGAACCATCTCTCCTCATTGAAGCACTAACTAAACCTTTATTATTTTTTTACAGCAGATTCAGAGACATTGCTGCTCTAGGATTTGGTAAAAAGCTGTTCCATGTATTCCAACACAGCCTCTTTTTATGTGAGGTAGCTCTCTCACAATGCAGAGAACTAAAACCAATGACAGTCTTTTCTTTGGGCTCTAAAAGCCATCAAAGTGCAGTAAAACTATTACTGTAAAACTATTATAAAACTATATTAAAACCCACATTAAGGGTTTCCAGTTGATAGCAGTTGCCCTGTTATTCCATTTAGGAGGTCAGTTAGTGTGAAAATTACATGGTGTAAGCTGAGCAGCCTGTAGGGCACGAGGTGTGTCTGCTCAGAAAACACTCTGCTTATCCACAGCCAGGTCTGCCTCAATGGTGAATTCTAATCAGAAGTCAGGTAAATGTTTCTGATTCTCATCAAGTTTTCTCTTCTGAGTGAATTGCTGTTAGTGCAAGAGTCTTTCATAACTAAAGGCTAAAGCAAGCACGCCTTTCTAAAACACTTTATGTGCTTACATGACAAAAATAACTTGGAAGAGGTTGTGTAACATTGCCACCTGGTGACATTTTTTGTAATATTTCTATTTCAAAACTAATTTTGACCTCTGGAATTTTTGCCTGGTATTCTTCTTCACAGCGAAGCATAATTCTAATAATAATAAATGTGTAAGCATTTAAAGGCAAAATACTCAGATTTCATTGCATAGGAAAACATGAGAGTATTCTAAGTTATTTCTTATTAATCTCATTAGTGAGGTTTGCAGGGCAAATTGCCAATAGACTAGTGTTCCAAACAAAGAATCATTTTCATACTTAGAGTCACATCTGAAAACAAACAAACAAACAACAACAAAAAACAAAAACAAACACAAAAAACCCCCTGATCCTTATTTTTACAGAGTATTATTAGTCATGGCATAAAATTTCACACCTCATTTACCAGATTGCAATGGAATGCAACAATAAAAAGTTCTATTGAAGAAAACATAATTAAATAGAGTATTCTGTGTGAACAATAAGCTTGATTTTTGCAGGACAACAGTTAAGGTAATTTTAACTACTTGGAGCAGGATTATGTGTGGCAGTAGAAATTACTTGGAATTCCATTTACTGCCTAGAAAAGATTACTGCTAGATGTTTGGTGACATTGGGTCCGTTGGAAAGACTAGGTAAGGAATGGACGTTTCAAAAGCATTTGAAATCCAATACCTCTTCTGTAGTTATTCAAAGAATTTCCAGGCATTTCAGGAAGGATCAGTTTCCTCAAGAATATAAATGTGATCACTTTTTTGTAAGGAAAGTATTTCCAAGGAAAAATGCTAAATATTTAGAGTTGCCTCTTCCCCTAAAATTCTGTGAAATCTATAGACCTGGTAAATGATAAATTCTCAGTTTTCATGAAAACAAGTAAGTGTAGTCCCTTGTCACAACAGGGAACAACGTGATTTTACATATAAATGTCTGTGTGTATACAAATGTATGCACTACATACACATATATAAAGTCATTCATTACACTATATTTGTTTGGGAGTAAAATAAGCTTTCCAATGGATCATATTTCATTTTTTTTTCCTGCTTTTAAAGACAGTACTTTTCTTTTTACCTGAAAATGGAAGCTACTGTGAAAAGTCATTTGGCACCCAGGTGGCAGTACTGTCATAGAGGAGGCAGAGCCTGTATCACTAAGACCTTGTTCAGACTGAGCTTCTGAGTGGGCACTATGCCAGTCTGACAGATGGGCATCAACAATGGCAGCAATGTGCCCTTGCATGTGCCTGTGCATCTACTGTGTTTGCCTAGGGAAAGGCTTTCATCCAAGATTGTCCAAACAGCTGCTCATTCTGAGTTTCTATCCTTATTGTTAAGAAGGCATGTCAACACTAATCCATTTTTAAGCTAGATTAATTATTTTTAAAAAAAGGAGAGTAAAGCAGCTTTTTGGCTGGTAGAATGTGAGCAAAGTCGGTGTCTTTACACATGCACATCAACTTCATAAAGCCCTCAATTCCAGCTTTTAAGTGAAAAAACAATTGAGAAGCCATGGTTACTCAGGACAAAACAAGGAAATAAAGCTGTGTCATCAAAAGCAAACTCAAACATGGATGTGACCAAGTTTAGCATGATAGTCCAGCTGGATGCAAGTACATTTCTGGCTCTGTGATCAAGTGGTAGCTGCTTGTAAATCACTGCTCCATATAAGAGCTCTTAGAGGGCTCATGCTCCCCTCCTAGTCTCATGTTCTGCTGGTTTCTCTTACATCTTTCTCCTAACTATGGCAAGGTGAACAAGGGAGGGGTGAAAAGAGGAGGCAATAATCAGTGAAATGCCATCATGTGCCTCACAGTGCCAATCCCATCTCCACTGCAGTAAGCGGAGGAATATGAATAAATTGACATAAGTGTTTCTGGTAGTGCAAAATCTGCTTTGTATGTCCTTTCTTTTCAGCACTAAATAGATATGTGCTGTCATACAGTGGAAGACTGAAAGACCAGAGCTTTTCCCACTGACTTTATTTAACTGAAATCCCATATGACCAAAATCCTACAGCCTAGACAGTGGTCTGTGAATTTTCCAAATCTCACAGCTCTTCTACTATCAGTTCTTAGAGCTAGACAGTTGATAAATTACAGCTCTGAAGTTACTGACATTGTATCACCACCTTGTTGTCTGCAAAAATTGTAAGGCCTGCTGGTTCAGCAGCTCTAAAAGACTTGGATGAATGTAAGGATATATGTGGTGTCCAGCAATTGTTACATCATCTTTCTTTAAATCTTTTGGATGACAAAAGATGTGGGCTCCTGTGGCTGATTCAACACACCCAGCCTGCAGGGTTGACATTTAAATATTAATTCTAGAAAACTGCTAGAATTCTCCTTGGATTAGAGAGGTTGTATAAATTTTTTTTTCCAGTTATGTAGATCTCAATTATGGCTATGCATATTGATTCAGATTTATTAGGTGCAAGAAAGGGTGACAACACTGAATTAAGAACTAGAAATTCAATGTAGATGTTTCTCCATATCTCAGTTTTTCTCCTAATTTGTGTATATTGTCTTCCCATCTGATTTTATTCCTTGTGGTGAACCTGTGTGTTATATTTGCAACTTAAATATGGTATCTAACAAAAAGTCACTGCTTGGTTACTTTTGAAAGGTGGATTGAAAAAAAAGTTTTATGTTTCAGACAGATGGTATCTTCCTAGGCCAGGTCCCATTTTAATTGTTTACTTCCAGTGGTAATCTCTCTGGGGGCTAGTATATAATCTATATTAAAAAGCAAAATTAAACAAAGCAGAAAAATCATATTATTTTCATTTTTAAAACATCGGCTCTTTTGGGAAATGAAAATTTTATTTTTATCTTTTACAGCAGCTGGATTTCTTTGCATGCTTCTGACAGCAATTTAGCCATTTAGTTGGAATACATGAGTTCCATTCTGGCTCAATAAAATAAAAAAGGTTATTTTAGTTTAATTGCCCACCAACAGCTCTTACAATTAATACTTAAACAAACAGAAGAATCCTCTTCTAGAACTGCTTTGCCAAATAAGATCATGCTTCTAAACAGGAAATTTTTGGGTAAAGAGGGCAATATGTCCAAGTTTCCTTTATATCAATGTCAATTTTTTTGTTCTGTTAAACACTTCAAACTGGTGCCAAACAATAGGACAAGAGACAACAGGCAGAAACTGGTGCATGGGAAGTTTCACCTGAACATAAGAAAGGTGAGCAGGTGACCAAGCACCAGAACAGATTGCCCAGAGAGATTATGGAGTCTTCCTCACTGGAGATATTCAAAATTCATCTAGAAAAACATCCTGTGCACTAGGATGACCCTGCTTGAGCCTGGAGGCTGGACCAGAAGACTCAACAGGTGGACACTTCTTTAACCATTCTGTGATTCTGTAACCTCTGGTAAACTAACAGACTTCTGGAAATACTTATTAACAAGTACATAAAAGATATGATTCCTTCCTATTAAATTAATTTACATGGCCTTCACAGAAGTTCCATAAAATCACATCACATTCCAGTTTGAAAAAATAAGTGTTCTTCACATGACACTATTGCTTTAAAAAATCTTTAATGTGTAGAAATGACCCAAGCAGTTAGCTGGAACACATTTCAGAAAATGATTGCACTCCTTTCTTCATGATGTAAAAACCATCTTTTGACACCCATCACCTTAATGTTTCTTGAAAATTCATTAAAGTACTTGCAAATAAACTTTCAAGATCAAAACCTGGGGTATCCATCCAGTGTTTTGTTCTATTGTGAAAGCAACAACAATTACAGATTAGCCTGATAGATACTTGGCTCCTATTTCCCTAATTTTCTAAAGGCAACATTTTCTTTTGGAACTCATTATTATGTGTTTCCTTGACAATCTTTCTCATCTAGCCCTCAAGGAACAAATGACTATGGACTTGGCAGCCTTAAAACATTTTTCATCAAAAACTCCCATAAAACATTTTGTTAATTCTCTCTGTATTGGTGACAACACAGCAAGTGGGGGAAAAAAGGCAGCACAAAGAATTTATGACTCTTCTCCTGCTGCATGAGGAAATGAAGTGCAGAGGTATCTGTACACACAACTGCAAATATATACACCCCTATATATGTACATTCTACAAAATATGTTGTGCTGTTATTTGGATAGTACAGTGCTGGGACATTGCCCCCCAAACCTTTGCTTCTTCTTTTCCCCCAGAACAGCAGAGGCTTTCCACTCTACTGAACTGGCTTCTCCATTTAAACAGTGTTACTTCTAGTAAAACTACATTTGGTCCTCTATACTACACTTAGCTTGACTAAAACTCAACTGAGTAAAGTCATTCTGACTTCAATCAGTTTTTGAAGTGTCTTTTATGCTAAGTGAAACTTGTGATTCTGTACAACACCACCATATCTGATATTTGTGTTCATGCACGAGGACACTGACATACACTTATCCAGTTTTCTGTATGGACTGTTCTACACTCCTACAAAAATTGTATTTTAGTTCTCATAACAAAGCACAAGAGAAAGATATTTTCTCTGTTTTCCAAGGGAAGAAATGAAGTGCAATATGATTTACTTGATCAGGTGAATACAATCAGGTGAAAAATTCTTTAATCACTTTTGCCACAAGATCACCCTCTCCGAATTCTGATTGCTACTTTTAGTTGAAACTATTTACAGACATACATAGGGGATTGTGTAACTCAGTATCACTCTGACATACCAATGTAGAACTCTGGTGAGGGTGAACTTCTGTTCTGGGTCTGCTCTAAGACTGAGAACTGGAGAGAGTGGAGGAAGAGAAAGGGGGAGGTGGTAGAGAGATTACAAGCTTCTCATAACTAGAGACGTATTTGGAATATGTACTAGCCTAGGCTTCATGTGTTGAGAAGGCAGGTAATGCCAGGCTTTTGATTTGCACCTGAAAAGCATACACAAACTTCATGCTACCCCTTCACCTGGTGAGGTGAAGTGGAACTCATTGCAGTGCTGGGCAGTCAGAATAGAGAAATCGGGAGCAGGGATGCACAAGGCAAGTTTTTTAAACTAGAGAATCTTGCACTTTTTTTTTTTTTTTCTCTTTTTTTTACTTCACTCATACTTTTCCTAAGAAGATATTAAGGAAACATATAACACAAAATATTTTTTCAACTGAATAATTGCAATAGTATGCATTTACCAACAACTACTTGCAATGGGACCTTTACTTAGAAATTAGCCATGTGTTATATTAGAAGTGTTGGCAAATCAAATGCAGTTTTTTAGACTCTATCTAGATAATGGTGTGATAGTAGAAGATATCACTCTTAATATCAAATTTAAAGCTGATGCTTACTAGCATGAATTTAGAGAAACCCATGCAACACACCAGTAAGTTTATTCCAGTATTCCTTTGGTTTTCACAGTAAGAAAGAATGTTAACAATTGATTTGAACCACTCTGTAAGGCTTGCTAAGGCACACTTATAATTAAGTGCTGTATACATTCAAATTGCAGCATTTATTTTTCTTGGGTCTCTTTCCAGTTCTGTGGAAATCCTACTGAATATTATACTCTGAATGACAGAGAAAACCATTGCAATATAGCATTCTCTTTTATTTCCCTGCTTTTATTTAATGTTTTCTTAAGTCATTTAGGTCCTACTAAGTAGTTTGGTATGGTGTTTAAAACCAATTTATTTATATTGCTTAAGACTTAAAGCAGGGTTTCTTTTTATGTTTATGCTACTTAGAGAATAGAATCAGTCACCTATGAACATATCTACCTACAATTTGTGAAGCAATGTAGACTCTACAAAATGTTGAAACCATATGACTTCCCCAGTGAAATAACACAAAATTCTTTTAAAAACAAAAAGGAAATTATAAGTGAACAAGAAAATGGTGCTTTGTGGTGCAGCAGGCCTCACAATTAAAAATACTTCCATCAGTATTAGGGGTAGGATTTGATTTTGGATCAGTTTTAGAGTTCCTACTTGTGACTAATCTCTGTTACACAACAGTTGTATAAAACAAAATAAAATTCTAAGTGTTCCTGAAATCATGATCAAATGAATTCTTCCTGTGCATATGACAAATCAAATTATCCTTTGTTGTTCAATCCACATGAACAACTAATTTTTCTAGTATTCAGTCCTGGATGTGCCCTTCACCCCATGCCTCTTGCTAAACACAAATATCTTTGTGAAGTTTAAATGTCTCATCCTTCATAACAATGTTCAAATCTAGTTATTTTTGTCTGTTTCAATGATCAAGATGACCTTACTTGGATAACTAAAATATCTTCCCATGCTTTTATGACAGTAGGTTACAGACAGAAATTTATCCTAGAGCAATGTTTATTAACAACCATGTATATGATTCGTGAACAAAAATGCAGAACCTCCCTCAAAAATCAGGGGCTATCTTATGTGCTTGATGTTTTAAAAACATTCTGTATTCTTTATTCCTTGATTTTAATTTAATTTTCAGCATATTTTCTGTCACATTGATGTATGCCTCTGTGCATGTGTATGATTACCTGCACATATATGATACAAAATACGTAAGGTACAATGTTATGTTGTTTAACAGAACTAATAATGAAATGTAGGAATATGTTGCATCAGTTAGGAGTGGAACATCTGACAGAACCATTAGTACAACACCCTACCACCCCACTCCAAATTTCTGTTATTTATGCAAAGGCGACTACTGGACATCATACAGCTAATTTATTAGTCCATAGCATTCAGTGATTGGGTTTTTTAACATTATCCTAATAACAATAAACAAGTGTACTGATCAGACTTAAATACATAGATGAAAGGAACAAATTTCTGTGAATGGAGATTAGATCTGCATGATTTGGATACTGGTACACTTAGCAGTGCTCAAAGATTTTCACTTTAAGATAGGATGAGTATATAGCAAGAAAGAAAAGTATAGAAAATTGGCAGATAATTTTGGGTTCCTTATTAAATCTAAATTTCCTCACTATTTATCCTTTGTGTAGCATGTGGCTATACCTTCATATAAATTCAAATGCAACAAACTAAATATTTTACTGAATGCATCCTCTGCTCAAAGCAACTGCAATCAATATTCAGAAGGAAAATTTACACAGCACTCTTCTTTAAATTATAAAAGACATCCCTTCTGCCTTTTGCTACACTGAAAAATATTTTCTGCTACAAGCTGTTTAGTGTTGATGCCTGGCAGGACTTACCTATATCTCAAGATATATGGTGAATTCTGGAATACAAATTGCTATTCCATTGCTATGAATTTCCCTTTCATGTAATATTGATTTCCCAAGAGGAAAAAATGACAAATTACTCTTAGACATGCTGGGTATTATACAGCAGGGAGGTAACATATTCCTTTTATTTTTGTTGTCACTGCCCCAGTTTCATTTAACAAATTGCTCAAATAGATTCATTCACTTCAGATTTCATATATAAGACCCAGATGGTTTTTATCCCTAAGAGCTGACTCTGAAATAATGTCAGTAATAGCTAATACCTTTTATCTTTATCAGGATTATAATCATATCCCTCTTCTTGTTTTGTACAGTTGGCTTTTCACAAGAGAGAAGAGAACTCTGGAACTCAAAAATGCTTCTCAGCTTCTGGAAGAAGACCTGTGTGTTCTTTTTCCTTTGTACTCCCCCAAGACATGCACATTCCAGCTTCCCTCATAAATTAGTGTGTGTGTATCCAAAAGGTGTAGGGTGATCCAGACAGGTACATGATACAATAACCAGGGGAAAAGACTTCTGAATGCAGTGCAAAGTATTCCTGCCTGGCACAGGAGACACAGCCAGAGAGGCACCCCTTCCAGAACATGAAATGCATGGATACATGTGTTCAGACTGTCAATAATCTGCCCAGTGTGTCCAAACTTAAAAATGACCTGAAGCAAAACCATATGTTTTATAGCTTTTCCAGGACTGCAGTTCTTTCTAGTCACAAAATTTCTAACTTTTCATTTCCTGAAAATTATTCTTTCTTCTTTTACCTATTTAAATCAAACAAAAAGTATAAAAAAATTTCTGTTGAGGTACAAATGGTCTTTCAACATAAACAGCAATTTCATGTTAATTTCCATTACATAGCCATATAAATCCATCCAAGTCAGCTAGAAGCAAAAGGAATATGTGTAGTTTCAAAGAGGAATGTGTAGTTTAGACTAATTTAGATTATGATACAAATGCTTCACATCTGTAACTCACAGAATAACTCAAGCATTAATTTATCAGACATTATTTGTAAGTGATTACTGTAAAGATGTGAATAATGTATTAGAGAAAATCTTTGTCTGCATTACCTGTATGCTATATGGCTCCATGCATCTGCCTTGTTGCAAAGACCACTTGAAGTTCTAAAAGCAAAATTTGCAAAAAAAAAAAAAAAAAGAAAAGAAAATACAAAATTTCTTTCTTGTACCCTTTTTATTCTTTTTCAGAAAAGCAGGCTCTTTCTGACTCACGGAATCTTTGCTTAGCTTCTAAGATGATGCACACAATTACTTTATAGTAAGTGTTTTCAATTATATCTGAAGTGCTACTGTACTATCACTCAGTATCTGAGTTTAAATGAGGGTTTCACCTTTCTTGCATGCTTGTTTACTCCTTCAAGTAAACAGATTCATTTGTTTGCCCTCTATTACACTGCAGAGTTCAGACCTTAGAATTTTCTCTAGTTATGAATATTGATGATGTAGCCTATATTTGGCTCTTCTGTTTTCAAGAAATTCTTTCTAATGCTGAATTTTACACCAGTAATCTATATCTTATTGCACATAATGCTCAACCAGATGGCCAGGGATTTTTTAATAATAATAACAATTTCATACCTGGTTGAGATACCTTGTGTTTTATTAGGATCAGCCAACTGCATTATTTCTGCCAAGAAATTGTGAAGAGGTCTCCAAGGCTTTTCAGGTCCAGTGGTTCATAAAACCAATTTGAAGTATTAGTTCTGAGGACTTATGACTACCTTATCTACTTTTTCATAAGACCAATTCTTCTCTTCTTGTTATATACAGGCAAGTATGTTTATATTGCTCTGTGAGAAATCACTGCTAAAAGTTCAGTGCAACTGAAATATCTTAATTATGTGTGCTTTACAGGAAATGTATGATAGCTAATAAAGTTCTAGATTTCCCCAGAATAATTCAAGAACAGTCTGGAAGCAATTCTGTGCAATGTTCTCTAGGGTGACCCTCCTGGAGCAGGGAAGCTGGACCAGGTGGCTTACTGGTCCCTTCCAATTTATCCATCCTGTGATTCTGGGATTCTGTAAATTCTCTTTTTGGTAACATTGCATGAGAAGAACATGGTAACATGGAGATTTACTTGGGATGTCCAATGTTTCAGGTGATACAGCATTTGCAGCTTATCAGGAAATGTCAGAAAAGGTGCCTGGCTGATATTATGGGGCTTTAGCATCTTGGATTTCTTCAACCTGCTATATGAAATGGGAATAGCCTGTGTGCATGCAGTAAGTCCTGTGAGCTCATTCTGAGGTACTGAAAATATTCAGATTGCTTGGACAGGACATGTACCAAACATCCAAGTCATAAACATTTTATAGCATCTCTGCTGAGTCAAAGGTTTGCTCCAAACTTGAGATCCACTCACAGAACTCAGAATCACAGCTCTGAAGCACAGGAACGTACAGCACAGCCAGCATCTATTCCAGTGCTCCAGTGAAAGAAACAGGTACCTTTGGAGTGTGATGCACCTAACAAAATATAGTTACCAACTTAATGTGAAATAGAGTTCAGATTATGTCGACTATGATGTTGAACAGCCACTGGCTATGAAAACAGCTTCACATGACAGGCTAAGTAGTGGCCCTATGAATGTTGGGGGAGATGATCTTCATTTCTGCAACACACAACATGGTCTAATGCAATTAAGATAATACAGAAAAATAAAGTTTGCAAATCAGAATTGTTCTATGTTTGTAAAATTATGCTTCAAATGTGAAGTACAGTGGTGTCTCTTTTAACAAAAGCAATTAAATTTGAAAATCTAGAATAATTTTGGAATTATCAGTATTTTTAGATTTACACTGTATGTATCTACGGATAGCTGCATACTATTCTACACAGTGTAGGTCATTTACATGATTTTTTTGTGAGAGAAAACATTCACATGCACAACTTAGAAGATTCCATGCACTATAAATACGCATTATACATGCAGCTTGTCCCAGTTCAACCTCCACCTATACTTTCAGTTCTCATATTTTTTACTCCAAAAGCATTCTAAATGGTCTCTGTAGAAAACTGTACTCAATATTCACAGACAATCTACATGCATTAAAGTACTCTTTTTAGTAAATTCTTCATTTTTTAGAGTTGCTTATTTCTTCTGTATACAAATAAGATTTTTACAACTCAAAAGCAGAATTTTTAATCCCAGGTTACCAAACAAATTGATCAAATTAAATTACACTAAAAAAAAAAAAAAAAAATTAAAAAAAAAAAGGGCAAAATTACAGTGACTTAGAATTTTGACTGGAAGGTTAATAAATTATCTCCTCTCATTGTGCTTGCTTAAACTGATAAATTTTGGAGTATGATATTCATAATTATCAGGCAATTTATACATGCATACTTTTTTTTTATATTCATTAAATCAGAGTTGCATGAATAAAAACTTTAAATATGAAGTTTTTTGTATAAGTATAATTTAACAAAAAATATTGACTGATTATGGAAGTGGAATGTGTGAGATGTGTAAAAAAAGTAATTTTTTTCTTAATTAATCTCCATTGTTGGTTTGACTAATCAGAATAAATTTTAAGAAATATTTCTACTAGTAAACTCTACATTTCCCTTAGATTATTCTGTTGAGAATTCACATTGGATTAAATAAAACAATCAAAAGAAGTATTGCCCATAGCAGATCAGCATGTCAACTTGTCTTGGATCTGAACTGATTTACTAAAAGGTGTATTAAAATTAGATCCTGCTTATGGTCTACAGGCAGTCCACTTGAGCTTTGACCTTCCATTTATCTCTCTTTATCAATAATTACAATTTTTAACAGATTTCTTTGCACAAACACCATTTTTTGTCAATGCTCTTTCAGATAATTCTTGTATAATCAGTCAGAGACGGGGAACAGCTCAGAGATAGAAACAGAGATAGAACAGCTCAGAAACAGCTTTTCTACTCTTGGACCAATATTCATTTTCATTCAGCAGAAACCACATCACTTTCCAAGTTGCTGAAAGGAAAAGATGCACAGAAATTGATTTGGCATCAGTTACATCTGGTTTGGATTGGAAATATTTACATAACATTAGAAGAAAATAATACTTTGAAAATTGTTTTCACTTTTTATCAATTCTTTTTTTTATTATTCTTTAACATTCTACTTTACCCACTATTATTGGGCACTATCTGTCAGCTTTCAACATTCAGACTTTTTTTGGTAACTCTAAATCACTTTTTTTTCCCTCTGAATGAGTAGTTATTCTATTAATGATTTTTTAAAAAATCTACTGGAATAACAGATCCCCAAACCTGGCATGTTACTAAAAATGTTGAGGAACAGAAGGGCAAGAGAAGAGATATTGCTTTGATAATCTATCATCACGTAAAATCATATGTGTGTTTATCCTACAGAAAATAAAGTATGCTGAAAAGCTAACTAACCTCAGAAATGAACACTCATTACTTGCTTATTCAGAACTAATTCTGTTGTACAGTATAATTTCTTGATGTACAACACCGCTTTTAAAAATATAAAAAAGTACAAAGAAATTATGAACTGTTAGAAACCACAAATAAACACAGTAGTTAAAACAACATAAATAAGCCTGTGCTAATATTCAGGCACTCTTGCATATCTGATAAATTTTAGTTATTCAGCATTATTACCTCAGTCCCAAGTAACAGCTGTGACATTGTAAAGGGTCTTTTTAGCATCTTAGATTTCTTTAACCACATTCTAGAAATATTTGACTTGCCTGATTTTGCCTGTGTACACTTGCATTCTTGCAGATTTTGCACAGATGAATGGAGAAAAGTTTTGCCAGAAATGGGCTTTTCTTTTACTAAGACAAAGTTTATTTAAAACTTATTTCATGACATTGAAAATTATCTAACACTCTGCTAACTTTTAAGTATTAATTCTGACTTCAAAGGTCTTATCAGTATCTAAAATGCTAAACTACTTTATGTCAGAATGGGACATTTAGTAATTGAAAAGAAATCCTATTCAAAATTAAACTGTAAAATGTTTGTACCTGCTTTTTAAAAAGCATGCACCAAAAAAATCACATACACATTTTTCCCAAATGCAATGCATGCAGATGCATTCACACACATTTCTCTAGCACAGGACAAAGATGTGACAGGCATGTAGCTATTCTTCAGTTTCTAGACATGACAGCAACTTGCTGCCATTTAATTGAATACCTCTAATATAAGGAAACTTACTGCTCTTTCAGTGTACACCTCTCTATACTAAAAATTGTATGATACCATGGTGCCATAAATACATCAGTGCCTTTCTATTTAAATTATTAAATTTGGGTTGCTAGACCTTTATTGTTCATTACAGTTTTAAATGAAAACTACAGCTTCATTTGGAGACAAATTTAAAGATAGAACTACTAAGGAGAAGCTAACATGAAGGGAAGGCAAGGTAATGTTAACCATGCTGAGGTCAAAAGATATCTCTCTGAGCTCTGATTTCAGCTGTATCTTCTGAGTGTGACTGATCCTAAACCAAATATACCTGTGTTAGAAAGTGGCACAGCACTTCCTTCCTCCTTTAAAATGACAAGTGACTTTGGTAAAGGAAAATACATGGGACTTGATTCTGTATCCTAGGATATTTGGGGTACTATTGCTGCTATGGGTTTGGGATTCCTGTGCCATCTGAAGTGGCAGCTGAAGGCCTCTATGGTATCCTAGTACATCTAGGGGCACTAAACGCTCATGTGAAGGCAACCTTATCACATCTTTAAAAGCAGTTTTTCAGATTAATAATGGGAGTTTGAAGATGTATTAACAGATGCTTGAATTTTTGCTTTTAATGATGTCTAGTGGTTAGGTGAAGCTGACTGTAACCCAGCCCTCTAGGTCCAGATTTTTTCTATCAGTAGTATCCTGAGATACAGCAGAGCACTGTTCAACTGCATGCTCCAGAAACTCTTGATATACTAGGAGGCTGCTGATCATGGAACATACTTCCTTTGCTTCCAGCACACTCTGCTCTCCAGCCTGTACTATTGGTCTAGCAATGGACCTTTATCCCAGTCTTAGGCAAAAAATGAGATTTCCACTGTCCTGCCAATGTGATTGGTAGGCAGGGAAGATGCTCTTGTTAGCTTGAATGCAGAAAAGTAAGTGTGTGGTGGAGTATAAAACAATAAATGGTAGGTTATACATAATCTGAATAGTAGTTAGCTGGCTTTAACACACCACTTTCCATTAGAACACCACGTGACATTTTACAAAAAGTGCATATGTTTATATTCACTGTATAGAAAGAGAAAAAATTATGAAAAATTTCCCAAGACTACAACATGGCTTAAGAAAGAGCCAGAAAAGTAGTTAAATCTTGACTATCCTGGAGACAAATAGCTGCTTCTGCAATTTCTAGCCAAGTCAACTTTAATGAGATTTTAAGAGTTATTTTATTTGTTTTTCAGGTTAATTGAACAGTTTGGTTTTGGTGGGTTTGGAATTTATTTGTTTGCTTGTTTTAAATTATGAAATTTTAATATTGCTCTATACTCAATGTAAAAATAAAAATCAATCATCTTTTCCAAAACTAATTTATATTAGCATAATGAAATATTCTGGGGCTCAGTTTCTTGAATTATCAGTTGCCTGAATACTGTAGTAGGTAGAGCGCACTTAGAAAAGCCTCAGCAGTTACAAAGTACAGTGTTACTTTTACATGGTCAAGTTGAACAATGTAAATAATAAAAGTGACTGCATTTTCATTAGTTTGATCATGCATCCATTGTCAAGGGCTGGACACCAAGCTGAACCAAATTACATGGAATGCTCTTTTGCTTTGCATAAAAAATTATGAGACCTATAATATTTTAACATTATCAATCTACAGTTGAGTATTTTAGATTTCTATTTAACAAGCTGTGCATATTCAATAAGACCTGCCATAAAGAGTTTGCCAAAAATCCAAAAGCTTCAAAAAATAGAAGTACAGTTGAAAATACTTCGTGTAGTTTGGAGTTCAAATAGCATGGCAGTGGGTGAAATAGGGAATACACTTCAGTGAAAATTCACATGATCACTGGCCAGCACTTTTGACAGCAGGAACAGACTAACCAGGATATCCAAATTGCTTTAAAAATAAAACAATATTAAAAAGTGAATGCAAAGAAGATGAGAGATATTCAAATATAATACTAAGATGACAGCTCCAGAAAATGAGAGTATGAGCTATTTTTCCTTATGATGTAAGGAGGGTGAATGAGATCTCAAAAGGAAATGAAGTGGTTCTCATTCTGTAACACATAAATATACATTGATGGTGATGGTACAGCATGCCTAAGAAGCTGGACAGAAGCCATATAGGTTCAAGTCCAAAAAAGAGTAGGTTTGGCCCATATTTCAGAACTTGTGACAGCAACTGTATTTGAAACAAATATGAAGCAAAATTATCAAGTAAAACTCAAGATTTAGCCAAGAAGTATAGAAATTGATGATGCTACATACAGACAATTGAACATCATTGAGATTTAAGACCTGATTGGATTGTGACTTTCTGACTGGGGTAAAAATTCAGAGCTGGAAATGCATTTGGAGACACCAAGATGCAGTTGAGAATAAAGGCACTGTGAGAACTCCTGATTTTTATTTCTTTTCTGATAATTTATTTGCTATGTAATATAATATTAAAAAGAAGTATAGAAAGTGTGAGGTGCATGCTGAAGGACCTAGTTCATTTCTTGATTGAGATTTCAAATAAAATGTAGATGTTCAGAACTGACACTGAAAAAGTGTCACTGAAACAGTATATTGATCCTCCTTATAAGCAGAACCTGATTTAAAATCCCATGTATGAGAAAGTAGCATGGGACATATCCCATTACCTCTTTTATGTTTGAAAAATCATCTTTCATTTTGGGTTCCATAAGTCAAGTTCTTAGGTACGCAATGGAACTCATATTGTATTAGATGCAACAATTAATTTTATTAAAATACCTTAAAACATAAAGTAAAAAAGGTTTAATATAAAAAGTGCTTTACAGTCTGAAAAATATTGTTCCAGACTTTCTCACTAGAATGACTGATATTTTTCCAGTTCTCTTACAATTCCAAACACATTCTAATCCAGATGCATGACCATGCTTTATATTGTTCAAGTAAATATTCATTGTTTACAGAATTTTACAAGAGAATGAATTCTGATAGATGCATGAATTGTGAGCAGATTTAATTTTCTATACCATGTCTGGTGTGTCTTTCATACACTTGATCCTTAAAATCCTTGTTTCAGTACACTAATCAAAGCAAGATCTGAACTTTTCTGAGTGTAGGCATGAGTTTACCAGCACTTTTGCATGGCACCTTCAGCTGTATTCCTCACAGATAAATAACCAAATGATGCTTTTACTGATACTGTAGGTCTAGGTGTATTCCTCTCATTGAGCACTTAAATACTTCATATTTCTTAAGGAAAAATTCCTTAGAAAACATTGCTTTTATAATAAAATGATGAATTGACAGTTAAACCAGAAATAGTACAAATCACAGCATCACAGCACTGAAAATCTGTTTTGGAAAAATTTTAAAGTCTTAATCTTATTCTAATGAGTCCAAGGAATTCAAGCAATGCCATGTACTTCACTATTTGCTTGACAGAGTTATAAATAGGTTTTTAATAAGAATAACAATAATGATTTTCCATCTAATTTGTAATAGCGACAAGAAATTAACTTCAAATTGTTAAGTTTTTTATTCTATTGAGTAGAGAAGTATTTGGCTAACTTTTGGGACAATCTTTGCACCTGCACTTTTAGTTAAGAAGTCCTGCAAATCTACATTTATTCTGAAGGTTTTCAGTAAGTCTGATCCCTATCAACAACTAATTTATCACAATCATTTAAAATTTGGAAGGTGCGAGTACAGAGGTGAAGGTTATTTGACCTTACTTAACTAAAACAGAAATGTAATCTGAATACCTCATTTGATCTTTTAAATCAATAGATAAGGAGCATATTGTAGACTCCTCATGAATAGTAAAAAATTTCTGTTTGTTTTCCCTTATCTCTTCAGAGCACAAAATTTTAATGACAAAATTTTATTATTTTGGAAGAAAAAATTTTGAGTGATTTTTTTTTTAAGTGGCAAAGAACCAAAAACATAAAAGCAATACATTGCTATGACTCTTAACCTTCACAATTGCATAAAAAAAGCAAAATTAAGTTGTTTGCAGATGGTCTTATTTTAAGGCATTTATAGAACAGAAATAGCAACATTACCATTCCATGTCTATTAAACCCCAAATTTTATGCCTACATGTGCAAAGAAAATAAGAATTACCAAATTAATATTCATTGCTCTTCTGAGTACTTTACCTGGACTAAAGTGTTCCTTAGAGCTTCACAGTATCTTTCATATCAAAATTACCTCTTATCTTTATAGGTTTGTAACAAAACAAAGCTAAATAAGCATTTTTAACTGCATTTTTTGCAATCCATGAGTTCCTGTGCTTCAGAAACACCTAGGCTCTCTTGATGCTCAAGAAAAATGCACCTTTTGAAAGGCTGCTATACTATTCACCCTTAAAATACAAACAGAAAATCCAGGTGGGGCAGCAATGACTTTGCTTCCCTCTTACCATTTCCATACCTTGAAAAATGGACTAGCTAGTGTCACAGGGGAATTCACAAAAGTGGGGCTGTAGTTCTGATTAATTATAAATTAGGAGAAATCTGTCTGCAAGCCCTATAATCTTCCACTTCTTCAAAAATGCCTGATGGATTAATCCTACCATAGATCTACTCACACAAAAACAGATTTGTAGCTCTCTTACCAACAATTCAGTGTGTTTCTTGTTATAATTTGCCTTACTTCTGTTTTATATTTTGTGTCCATCTAGAAAAAATTAGAGTAGTTTGCATTTTAGGTACAGGTATTTGTACTAGGCAACAGATAATAACTAAAGCCAGATACCCAGAGGAGAATGTAAGAACAGGGGAAACATCATTCTCTCAATTGCACTTCTAGCCTCCAACAACCTTTGAACTCTGTTATATCCCACTGTATTTGTCTGCTTTTCATGTGGGAAAGCCATATCTTTGTCAGTTTTTCCATAACTTTGATTATGTGTTCTATTCCTTCCATCTTCTTTATTACTTTTTTTCTATCTTTTTTAATATCACTACCTTGTTAGCAGAAACCATAGCTGGAGAGCAAGGGGGTAAGGGAGAAAGCACTGCACACAAGATTCAGTAATTTTAACGGAGCATTCTTTAAGATAATGGCATAGTCATAGGCTTGAATTTGTCATTTCTAAGCAAAAAATTTAGAGAAACAGATTACCTGGCTTTTTCAACACACTTCTTCATTTTTTCTGAGGCATTACCATTGTTTTGACCCAAGGCAGTTCCCAAATTTTCTAGGATGAAGCAGAACTCATCTAAAATGCATATGCATTTCAAGTTCAAAGGAGTACACCATGGCTTGAAAAGAAAAAGTGGTGTGTTTCTGCTCTGCACTGGTCTCTGATTCTGACTTAACCATGTCTTTTTCTGAGAGCCTGTACAAGAAACCTGCTCTCTCTGCAGGTTTCTATGTGTGCAGTATTCTTTCTGGTCTGGTTCTGACTTTCACTTGGCATCAACAGCAAAACAGGATTAACAGAGATGACAGACAGAAGTTCCTTAGACCTTTGATATTCACTGATAAATTCATATGCACAATGCAGTCTCCCACATGTAAAAGGTCAGTCCTAACTGAAATAAATTCACAAAGTTTGGAACTCATTTATATTCTTTTGGTTTGACAAAGGAAAAATAAAATGGAAGAGACATTCCATTTAAGAAATTAATACAAATTTCATACTTAGAGACAATCCCGTTAGGTTAAGTGATTTGAGAAAAGTTTAGGCCTGTTTACACGTGCCATGCCCCTTCAACTGAAAAATTAACCTAATGCTTTTATGCTCCTCACAGTTATCTTTGCTATATTTAAAAGAAAAATCAAACTCCTATGCTAATGTCTTTCAATACAGAAGTAGGGAAATATTAACATACCTAAAAGAGTAAATTGAGATAAAACACTTGATTTCTTTCAGATTAAGTATCTGTCTGGGTGCTGCCAACATTAAAAGCATAATCTAGAGCGGTCATGTAATAATCTGTGATTTGCAGTAATGGCTTAACAGTGGTTAAAACACTCTGGATTTTTTCCATAGGATTCCATGAGCTCTAAGCTAAGGGCTTTCACAAATTACTTTAATTAGACACTTGAGGCCTGATTCTCTAAGGAATGCTCCACTATTGCCTGTATATGAGGAGTGTTTGCCTGGTTATTCCCTTTTTTAAGTCCTCAATAGGGCATCTTTTCATAAATGAACTTCCAAGCAGCAAAGGTCATAATCTCAAAAGCAAAGGCATTTTCAGAATTTAATAATCTTCAATTAGAAACAGTTAAGGGAACAATTTGTTCCTAATTTTAGATTCCTAATTTGCTATGGGAGTTCTGGCACCTAAATGCGCAAAACATGGTTTCTCTTGAAGTAGGACACTGAAGATATTTTCTTCAATAATGATGTTTTTTTCAGCTACCGGACATTGCGTTAAACTTTCATTCTTTTGCATTATTTTCTTTTAGACTGAGAAATTATTAAATGTCTTTTTATAAACCTTGTAAATAGATTTTATTCTTCCTAGATTATTTACTACATCATAGCTCTCACTGGTGTCCTTTTGGATTGCACTATTCAGAAAAATATGTTAAACTCTGTTCTTACAACAATTTTAAAGATCATAAGGGTTGTAGTGTAGGTGATCATAATGACCTGATAGAAGGACAGGAACCAGGAAGACTGAAGGCTTGTGTAGGCTGTTCATATACTTGACTAAAAAGCATCTGTACAAATAATGATCAAGTGGATTTCAAATGGAAAAAACAGACCAGAATATGTGAAGAAAAATAGCTTCTGGATCTTTATCTGGATACTTTAAAAATTATATGAATACAGAGTAAGAATAGTTGTTAATCAGTTCTCTTCCACCTGATCATCTGTATTCTGCCCTGCAGTCACAAACCATACTATTCTAATGCTAAGCCTCCCACACCCCTTGTCTCCTCCATATTCCTGCAAGTGTTATACAGTGCTGAAATGGATGTCATAACCTACATCTTTCCTCTTTGTACATTATCAAAGTGAGGGAAAAAATGGTATAGTGACAAAGCTTTGTAGATTATTCTACATACCTTCATACAGTTTTCAGCAGAGTAGATGTGAAAATAAAAGAACATGAAGCCACTGCACTGCAGGTTGAGCAGTGACTTTGTCTTTTATATGTAAAGGCATAACCTAACAAATGGCAAAAACATATTTGCCATATTCTCCTGTGCTGCAAATTGGTAGGAATATCATGTCTTGTCTCCAGAATTAGTCTGCTATGCAGTTTTTATCTTGGTGTTGAAAATGAGAATTACACCTTTTGAACACCATAGCTCTGGCCCTGTTTTGAGTGTAGAAGAACAATTTTATAATAAAATTTACATATCCTGGATGGCATTACTCATGCTGCATGCATTATGCCCTCTGTTTCTCATAATATGTCTTCATTAATCTTACATTATTTAATTAAGTATTTCATGCTCATTACACACCTTATTCAGTCTTATTTCAATTTTCAAATAGTGCAGCCTTGTTCAAACTCTATTTGCACAGAAAATAACAAACTTTCAAATGTGATAAAGGATACTCTTTTTTTCACTTAAGAATCAAAACTTTCATTTTATGTAGACACAAAATCCTAGTACCTAAAGGCAAAGGTTAGCAAACATCCACAGAAATAGTAATTCTCAGTTGGTGGAAAAAGAATCAGATGCTCACAGATTACTCCAGCAGCAAAAAAAAAAAAAAAAAAAAAAAAAAAAAAAAAAAAATAGTGTAATCTAAATATCTGCTCAGCCTTTATGAAAAAAAACCAAAAAAAACCCCAAAGTTATTAGTTTTAAAAATAGAGAGATTTCAACTTCTTGTCTCAAGCATAATTAAATGGCTCTAAAAATATTTAAAATACTACAACCTCTGGAAAATACTGGTTTGTTAAAATAATAGAAAATTGGGATTTGCTTAATGCCGCTAGAAAATGTCTGAAACATTATTTACATTTTTGTCACAGCTGTCTGTCGCTAGACAAACTGTCTGTAGAAAGAGTTCAGAAAGGATTTAAGGTAGAGTGTGGACAGGAAGAGGACTAATAACATTTGCTTTGGACTTTGTTGGGTCATGTGATAAAATCCATCTGAATACTCACAAAGGCGCCCAGGGAGACAAAGACCCATCACAGGAGTCATCAACCCATTATCAGCCCATACCCACCAGCCCCAGGAGAGCAGAGGGGCACAGTGGAACCCAGATTAAGGACTCCCAAGGAGCAGACAACTTCTCTGGGCCCTTTCCAGGACTGTTGAGGTACAGCCACAAGCCCATTGTCCTGGGACTGCCATGGGATACAGGGGAAGAGTGTTTTGGGACTGCACAGGAATTTTGTAGGATGCTTAGGGAAAGAAGATGGAGAAAAGGGAGGTGTTTAGATGGTTTAAGGAGGAACAAGTGTGGGAAAAGAATGATAAAAAGGGCTGATCATGTGTGAATAGATCAGTGCAGTCTCCTCTGTCTTATTACACTTTTTTCTAAGTCCTTCTTGGGTAGAAAAGTCCATGTTCTGTCTGCATTGGAAACTGGGAAATCTTGGCTAGCTGTGTGTGTGCAAAATCTGTACCCAAAACTATTATAAGGAATAAGTGTCCTGAAAGTCTATGGAAACACATAGTCTGCTTTCCTCAAAAGGGGTTTGGCCTAAATTGGCAAAAAAAGCTCTGAACCACTTTAAACGATGGAATTTAAACAAATACTGTGTATTTGTTTACTGAACATTATTTGGACTTATTTTTTTCTCTTTTAGGAAAGATAGCATTTCTCTGTAACTAAAATCTGCATCATAACTTATGTACAGCTCCACTGAAGTTGCACAAAGACACTAAATATTAATCTTAAAATTCCTGACTTTGCAACATTGAAATTTCTACTGTAATGTTTTTCAAACACTCATATTAATTCCTGCCCTTTTCCATCCCCTGTTATAATTTAATTATATTGTTCCCTACACGGATTCCACATCAGAACTTTTTACTCTACCTTACATGTTTTTTTCCCCTCCAGGGTCCAAGTACACAAAGAATGTAATGATTAAGGCAGTTGGAAAAGATGTCATGAAACAGTTCATCTGTCATTGCACAAGCACTGTTCATATACTCAAAGTAGAGCTCTAAGCAGACATTTTTCTTGAAAGAATGCATCAAAACTAATCAAACATAAATTCACATAAAGAATAAAATATTATACCCAAGATTTAATCTAATCATATTGCCCTACTTTCACTCTTTCTCCCTCAAGAGTTCAGGTTTTGACCTAGTATGAAAGAACAAATCCTTCCATGTCAACTAATTCTTATGTGCCTATGAAATACAGTGCAATAGTGGGTATTTGTTTTTTGCAACCATAGTGATGAAATGTGTTTATTGGCTAAGGTCATAAGAATTTGAAACAACTATTTGCCTTCACATAATTTCTGAAAATGTGAATGGTCCTCTAACACCAAATAACAGGGATTTGGGGAATAGCAGCGCAAAACAAGTTTTGCAACATTTTTGTCACATACCAGTCTACCAATCTGACTTTTGATTACTTGAAAAAAAATTATGAAATACAGAAAGATAGCTTAAAGCTTACTATTTTACATGGTTCTTTATTTAATGCTGCATTAGTGATGGGTTTTTATTGAAATGTTTCCAATTCTTACTCTTGTAGACATTTTATTTCTGCTAGGAGCTAAGTTTCTACATCTATAATTTTCAGATCAGTCTTACAAGATGTTAATAGAAATTACCAGATAAAGATTTCTTGCTGTTAATCCTGTGAGCAAACAAATTTTAAAACATAAATGCATCAGGGAATTTAGGAATTTGTGTATTTGTTCCTATTTGACAATGCAAAACTCATTATCCATCAAAGTCAGTCAAAGACATCAAAGACTCTGGTCAGTCTCATAATGAATAGCAGATGGTGTAGATACAATCAACATAGAAGAAGTGGTATCAGTCAAGAAAGACCTTCAAAGTCTGTCAGCATCTTTGCATAGAACTATGCAGAAGAATATGTAAGTATTGTGATTTTTAGGGATGGTAAAAAAAGCAGCATGAAATCTGTATTGAAATAAAAATCAAAACAATCCATGCCTAGTAGCAAAGTTACTATAACATAGACTTCATTCACCAGCAAAAATATTTTCCCCTTAGTGCAAATGAAAAACAAAAAACAAACAAACATCATCTTCCTCCTCTAGTGTAATTTAAAATGTTTGGGGGTATAGAAACTGCAATCATGTTATCAACTACAATCTTCATATCTTTTTACCTGCAATTCCTTAAATTTAATAATTTTGGTAATCTGTATGATTTTCCTTCCTCAAAAATGCTAAGTGTTACCTCATCTTGCAAGGTTCTGGAAACATTTTCTGTAGTACACTGAATAATCTAGCTTTCAAGTCAGTATGGCACAAAGCAGAACTTTGAATGGATACATTCATATTCTAGTTTATCTCTTCTGTACTTTTTATACAAAAGTCTGACAGACATGAAAGCACATGAAACAACACAGTATGGTGTTTAATTCAGAAGGAATTAAAAATACATTTAATGTAGACTTCTCATTGGATTAAATCCCATTGACAGAAACAATGGAGTAGCTCTTGACTCTGAAAAATGTAACTGAAAATAGAACATATTTCTTGCATAATTAAAAAAAATTATCACTTCCAAAAAAAACAAATGAAAAAACAATCCCTCTGTTCACTCAACTGCTACAAAGAACCCAGCAAAATTCTTACGTAACCCTTTTTGACTGATTTGGTAGATAAAAATGTTTCAACATGTTGTTTATCCTTGATTTGACATGGTTTTAGTGCCAGAGTTAGAGGCAAAGATCTAGGGGAGGAAATCCAGGTGACAGAAACTTTAAAGGCAAACTTGAAATAGAGTGGACTACATGAATCTATGAATTCCAGAAACTGTTTCTTCAGGGGTCAGAACAAAAACATGAATGAATTATACTGTCTGCATTATATTTCTCACGTTTTAAAGGAATGCCAAAGCTTAAACAAGGAAAAAACTGGAAGTATGGTCAACTAATTTTTCAATTTAACACACCACAAGTGATCAGCTATGAAACATGCAAAGTATATGGCTCACAAAACATTTTTAGTAACTAGTAACTATTACTAGGACTAGAAACAATGTATTGAAATGTAAAAGTAACAATAACAACCATCAATTGAGAAAACCTTCTTAAAGGCACAAGATCCTATTCTCCATTACTTTAAGCATTCTGCCTCATGCTAATTTCACACTTTTTTTCATGGACAAGGGTCTTCTCTTTGTTGAGAAAGAAAAGGAGTATGTGTCTGTGTAAATATTCTCCTCTACTTTCTTCCTCAATGAGAAGGCCAAGCATATTCACAGCTAGACTATTGCTAATGGCTTGTCCCTGTCAGTATGAATTCCCAGTAGAATTCTAGATAAAATAATGCTTTTTTGTCTGTCTGGAATAATGCCACTTTAAATATCTTGAATAGACAAGTCTCTTCTGGTTCAATAAGCTGAACTGCCATCACAGAAGGCCAATGAAGTCAGACAAGATAGAAAATATTTTCAAATGTTATAATAATGTCCTTTTGTCTAATTTCTGGCTTGACTACAGAAATAGTGTCACAAAACACTCACCACCAAAATCAAAGAAAACCAAATTTTCAGAGAAAATGAAATAACTGACTGTAATAGCCAGTGATAGCTTCAAATGAAACTGTCCTTATCAGTTACTCTTTTCAAGAATGCCCCTTTAGGACACAACTAAAATATACATAAATGATCTGAGTTAGTACTTTATTGTTCACATTTTAAAAAATTTCATTTGCTATAAAACTCTGGTGCAGTCACAGAAGTGCCCTGTGACTCAGCAGCTGAACTGGGCTTGGCTACCAGCTTTCTGTTCAACATTTGGTTTTTCTGGTACTCAAACAAATGTGTGACTTGTTAGATTTGGCTGAACATGAACACAAGCTCGCAACATTTAAACCCAATATGTTACAAATTTTCAAAAGGACTCCTGAAAAGGCAGAAGTATTTATTTTTAAGCAGTTTCTTGATTATTTTTCTTTTACTGAAGTGAAGCCTTAACAGTTTTGTACTCTGTGCATGGTCATTTTTGCTAATAAGAAAATGGGAAGCATGGAATTGTGTAACTTGGTGTTTTGTTTAATTTATCCCCTGGAAATAACAGCTTTAATTCTTAAGTATTTTTCTTCATGGTGATTTTTGTCCCGTTTACTTTAATTGTAAGTATTTTGAGAAAGAACATTTATCTTTTTTGTTTTTCACAATGGAGCTTTAAAGAGGTTTCATTATTTTATTACAAATCTCTCCAAACAGCAATAAGAAAATGATAAAATCTCTCTTTAAAAAATTACATGGCATTTTGAACACTTATAGTTACTATTATATTGCTAAAACATGATTTTAAAAAGTTAAAAATCATCAGCTATAAAAAGCACATCAAAAGATATTATTAAGATGAATTCATAATTTTAAAATTCTAAACTTTGGTTTAAAATTTTCAAAGATGGCAATTATAAGTCAAGGGTGTGCTATATTAATTAACCAATTACAAATCCAAAAGCTGAATACTTGGTTTGTATAAACTTGACTGTTTATTGTCATAAAATTACATTTCAACTTATGGTGTTTCTTAGCTAGAAAATATTTAAATATTAATTTTAAAGACCTGAGAATTTTGTTTATGGAAATTCCAGTGCTATAAAGAGAAGTGTCCCTTACCACAGCCTTTATTTATTTTGTCTTCTAGAAAGTTACTGTGGATTTACTACCTTGACCTAAAATTATGAAAACTCTGTATCAGAAAGCATAAACTTAAATGAAGGCTTTGATTTTATTAATTTTTAAGTATTATACTCCCTTTATATATTTGAGGCACTTTTTTTTATACTTAGTTTAATTAATGCAATTCCCTGCATGTGATGCATAGCTTGATTTTTTTAAATCAGTTTTCAAAAAAATTAAATTGCTCAAATAACAGCTTAGGCCACTCCAAGCTGATTAGTAGCTGCATTTAAGACAGCTGTTCCAAAATGGCCCTATAAATCTATAAAGTGTTTTAGTAAGTCTAATCTACCAACATGTCAGAGATATACAAGAGCTTGTATTCAGCTTGTCTTCAGCTTACAGCTCTCAAACTTCAAAGTGATTTTCTTCTGGCTAATAAGTGTCTGGAATATGCATGTAATCCTTCCAAGAGTTTACCTAATTGGGACAGTCTTTGTGACATTTAGTTGACCCTACATAGAGCTATACTGTAAGGCAAATTAAGCATCAAGTTTTTCTGACATTTCCTGAATTTACAGGGCCACTGTGTTAAATAAATAACACATTTATTTGATGAATTTGGAAATGTTGGTGAATTACAGTAGAATCAACGGCCTATCTTTGTACAAGGCTCCTAGTATCAGTAAATGCTATTTTAAATTATAAATGGCTTACATTTCAGAAAGGAAGCAAGCTTGTGATAGCCAATTCCTATCAAGCCTTTTTAAATCAAATTACAATAAAGCAATACATTAGGTGCAAATAGTTAACCATAGAGTAAACTCAAGTCACCTGAATACTCAGTGAGCACTCAGGCATCTAGGCAAAATATTTGCAATACTATTACAATTTCCCAGAGCTGACAGGGCAGGTTAGTGAGATACATGCTATGGTAGTACTTGCTGTAATTATAATTGCAAAAACGAACTGCAGATACTTTTCTTAGGGTGTTTATAAGGCATCTTTGAGAATCCACCTCCTAGTGAAAACACTAGGATCCTAATACACTCCATGCAGGCTGACACTGTGAGAATTGGTAACACTACAGAAGTTGCTTTTAATTCAAAAAGCACAGCTAAACAATTTGATTTCTTTTTTAATATCAAAATATATTTGTTAAAGAAGCTTTTGATTTTTGCACACTCCTTTAGAAAATAATGAATTAAAAACCTCAGCAACCCAACCATGCTCTTGTGCAACCTTCATCTGTACAGCATTAGATTTACAGGAAATGCACTTCCAAAGATGGAGAATATTTTCTTTCAAAGATAAAGAAATTGTTTCCACTGAGCACAGTGCATTTTTACCCTAATGATTACTGTGTATCTGTTAAATATGTATCTATCATTACAAAGATGCAACCTGAGATGCCTTTTATGGTAGATGAATATGAAAACATAGGTAACTGAATTTATGGCATGGAAGACATAAGGTAAAAGGTTTAATAGAAATGCATGGAGGTTAAATTCTGAACATTGAACTAGAATCTGAGCTCCTCCTGTAATGCATACTATGAATTTAAAGCATAGGAAAAAATCATAGAAAGATAATAAATATTTGGGAATGAAAGATAGCAAAGATTAAGGCTTAGTTTACCTAGCCTGACTGGTAATAAATACTTCCCATCAGCTGTGAGTTTTGTTAAAAATGTCCTTAATCATGTTTTCTAATGTTGACTATCTATTTAGAAAGGCCTTTTTGTACAAGGTGCAAGGTCCTTTGTACAAGGAAGCATAAAGGACTCCCCAAACCATCAAACTAGGAAACTCATCTGGATGGGAACAACAGGTTCAAGCCTGCATGCTGAATAATGCCAAGCAGCTCTCCAGCTGAGATGCCTGGCTGAACATTTACTGAAGGCAAAAAGGTTCTTAGGGTCTCCTGTTGCTGATGTCAAAAATTATAAATAATTAAATGCACATCAGGATTCTGGATGAATGCACCACTTAGCATAAATCCCAGTTTGTCCAGGATACTGAAAACAAAATGCATCATCTAGTTAACATTTTATATACTATTATTATTTTTTCTTATATTTCTATTTCTTCTGGCAAAAGTATCTGGATTCTGGGTTCAAAGAACAGATTTTTAAAAAAACCTCCTTTGTACTAACTACATAAAGGTATCATGCTCTTATAAGTTAGTGTTTGCAATCAACAACAAGAATCAACTTAGTTATAAAAAAAGCTTAACACTTATTTATACTATGTTTTTCCTCAGGCATGTAGACTGCTGTAAAAAATAGTATATGATTTTAGTCTTTTATTCTACCAGGCTGACATTTTTAATGGCTTTTGAATGCCTTTCAAATGGTTTTACTGCATTCTGAGACTTTTTTCTTAGTTCTTCTACTTGTTTTTTAGTTGAATAATTAGAAATACCTTTTGTAGGGAATTATCAACCATCAACTTTACATTGTGATCCTGTATATATAGGTAAGAGAACACACAAATTTTTTTATTGGAAATGAAGCTGTAAGTATCATGACAATTTTTTCTGAGGAACCATTAAAAAAGCTGGACAGAGAGTTATTAGTAAAAGTAAATTTTTCTTTAAAGTGCATAGTTCCCAAATCTTATTGTTTCATTGGGCAGCACTGTCTGCAAAAATTATTTATATAAAAGTTTAACATGGTTAGTATACCAGAAAAATATATGTTTGCTACCCTGAAAAAAACCCCAAATAACTACAGTGAAAAGTATGACAGATGTCAAATAAACATAATATGTTTTTAAAATACTTCATCTGAACTATATTCTACACCCACAAATCGATGTTGATGGGGGAATTAGAGAAAGCAGACAAAGCAATAGAAAACAGTATTGTATTCTCAAACAGATGAATGTGGCTTAGAAGATTATCTGTATGTATCTTTGGGCATTTGGATTTTATACAGATGGCTTGCACAAACAATTTGTATGGATCTTTCAATTTCCCATTACAGATCACAAAATATCTGGACCTTAACTGATTGCTTTACCAGCTAAAGCTTAGATTCTTAGAAACTGTGCATGTTCCATGTGTCTAAAATATTAGGTTAGAGGGCTGGATGCATAGTGATCTCTCAAGTAACTAAAAATAATTGTAACTACAGTAATAATACACTGTATTTATTATACTTTACCAAGCAATGTTATAAAGACAGGTGGTGATTTTTTATATTAAATCATAAACATACAGGAAAATCTGCATCTTTCACTTCTAAAATATCTGCAAATGAAACTAAAAAGTTTTCCTTCCAAGGAATGTCACATTTGTCTGGCATTAATCTGAATCTCTTCTCAAATAGTGCCTATACCAGATATAACTTTGTGTACAGGAAAAGGATACAGAGGCAGAACAAAACAGGAGAGTTAGTACAGGACTTTAGAACTTGTTCTCTTTACCTTGTACCTTTTTGTTAAAAGTTGCAGCTAGTGTATGGTAGTACATTTGAAAGAATACTTGTAATTGCTGGTACGGCATGTTAGTGGAAACTTCACTTGACAGTAAGCAACTTGATTTACATTTCAAGATCTGCAATACTCATTAGTGCTTTAAAGATTATTACCAATAATACATTAAACCCTTACAGTGTTGATATCCAAAGCCTTCCTTCAAAACTAGTGTTTCATTTCTCACAAGACTTAAACATTATTATGTTAATGCACTAAGTCAACGTGCTCGTGTCTCCCTCTAGTGCCTTTATCTGTCTGGTGTAATTTTAACTGGATTTTAGAGGTTCTAGTCAGTACAGAAACCAAAGTTTGGCAAGCAAAGCCTAAGAATTCAAGGAAGGAGAAAAAGGTGTGAATTGAGCCATTTTCTATGTGCCTATAAATCCTATAAATAGGGAACCATTTATGGATTGGGTTGTGGGGTTTTTGCTTGTTTGTTCATTTGTTAGGTTTTTTTGTTATTGTTTTTTTGATGGGGGGTTGGATAAAGTAAGAGAAGAACAAAGCAAGCATAAACTTAATTCTCAAATGGGCTGTTTTGTCTTGACTATTCTTTTGATCTCTCCTGGATTTATTTTACTTTTACTAACTTCTTTTGTCAATAGGCAAAATCCTATTAAGCTCTTTTATATAAATCTTTTCAGTGTGCAAAAATATGCCACCATAAAAAGTAGAGGTGACTTAAGAAATTCATCTTTGGATTTAACTGAACCACAAAACCTTGATTTTGGTAGAATTTCCAAACAAGTGGCCTCCTGCAAAGTGGCACATGCAAGGATGTAAGAAATTTTCAAGGAAACAGCTTTTTCCCTATTTCCTTTTATTACTATTTGAGAGATGAAAGTAAGTAACCATGTTTGCAGTACATTTTATCAGTCATATTGAATGTCTGCTGTTATCAGACATTACAGATAGTTATTGCTGTTTAATGGTAAAATGATGAAACATGGACCAATAAATTCCTTTGAATTAGACTTAGAAAAAAAAAAATTGAATATTTACCTTCATCCAGTAAAATGCATTTGCAAATGTAACTGAATGCAAGTTCACAACTATTTTGTGCTCACAAATTGAAACAGAAAGGGTTCATGATTCATAGAGCCAGCACGGAATGACTTGCCTCTTGTATTGAAAATGCTACAGTGCAGCTCACAGTTAGAAGTTATCTTGTCTATGTGAGAGTAAATAAAAATAGTTATTACTTCTGAATATACTAATGTTCATTTTCTTATATTGTTTATCTCACTGAAGAAAAGGTCCCTCTCTTGTACCAGATTTGAATTCTGCAGAACATTCACACACAGAAAAATCCTATTTAGCAGAATTATACAGCATATTTTATATAATAGAGAAACTAAGTTTAAAACTGGTTTGTATGAGAACTTCCCACCTAGTAACACTGGTGAATCTATTTTATTTGGAAAATATATCTGCTGTAGTCTTCGAATACTTATTCTTTCATCCATGTCTTGTCTTTTGAATGAATTTCGGTCAATCACAATAATTTACTTTTTTTTTACTTTTTACTTTTCACATTCACTTTCAATGAAAATTTGCATGAACAATCTCTTAGGTAGAAAGCAATTAAATGAATATGCACAGAATCAATGGTGAGAATACAGAAGCATTATCAAGAAATCAAGGCACATCTAACAGTGTGTAAATTATATTCAATGCCTGTAAAACTTCATGATTTTTAACCAAATGGAACAAAACAATAGAAAAATACCGTAAGTTGCATTTCAATACAGTATGGTAAATAATAGTTTAAATTTCCATACATTTCATTATACTTACATATATACAGAGTTACTACCTTTGTTTGAAAAACAGCCTCCTTATTTTTTAAATAAAGGCACACTTCAAATGGAAATACAGATATATGTGAATATGAGCAACAAAAATAACTTCATTGGCAACATTATTCAAAGACTCTGTTTGCTAGGAAGTGGGCAAGAAAAGCTGAAGATTTATTACTCTATTGTCTAGATGAAGGTACTTGTGCACAAATAATAATGTCTGCCATTCAGTCTCCAAACAGTTTCAGGACCTATGTTTTATGCCTGGAATGCCAAAAGTATGAGAATTTAGTCCAGAATTTATTATGTTAAATAAGTTTACATACAAAGCTTTTTCCAGCTACAATTAGTCTATCATGACAAGAAAGCAACAATTCTACAAAAATTCTTTTTCATATTTCAGAAGAGCATACTTTGATGCGAAAAAGTATGCAATAGCAATATTTTTTTGCTTGATCACACTTTTTTAAATGGAAATATAAATAGGTTTTATATTATTACCATCTCTTTCTCTTCAGTTATTGTTTTGCCCTTTTAGGTTAATTTAAGTTTTACTATCTGTTTGATATCAATCTTTGAAATAATCCATAGGTATCCTCTGAGTCAAAATTTTGCCTCAGATCACATAACCATTCAGTATGTGTATACAAATGTGTCTCAGACATGCAAGTTAAGGAGAGGCATGTTACATTATTCATTTCATTTTTCAACTACAAAGATGATGTTTTGAAGAAAACTCTGTGGATGCTTAGAGTGTGCAAACTACTCTGCATAGTTACATGCCCTCATGAGTGTAATAAAACAGTATTAGGCAAGTTAAAGTGAACTGTTTAAGTGCTTTCTATAATGTAAAATCTATTATTCTCCCAATATGAAAAGGTTTCTTAGAAGAAAGCCTGAAGAAGCAAGGGTCTTTTGACATCAAAATACTTCCATCAGGAATATGTATACTGTCAAAGAGAAATAGTGAGATGCAAGCCTCTGTGCCAGGAGACTTGTGTGTCTATGGGCTCTCTGAAAAGCTGGAACAGAATCTCTTGTCTCTTCTGAGAGCCTCTCCCCACCAGAAGAATGCAAATAAAAATCAGAACTAGCATCCCTTCTGTGGGAGTAGATGCTCAGATGTCCAGTTATGCTTACATGACCTACAAAAATCAAACTCACAAGAATATTGGCAACCAGATAATTCTCACTATTTAATATGGGCCTCCCTTTTTTCAGTTTAATTCAATTCTCTTCTTCCATCTTAGCTTCAAACAAAGGTTTGGGAAACAAGAGCAAAAGCCAAAACCAAACTGAATCCAAAGAGATAATCTTTCTTCTTGTTAATGCTGATGGATGCAACAAAGTTCCTTTCTTAGCCCTCACAAAGTCAATAAAAGATTCTACTGACTAGAACTAATCAAGCTTTACTAAAAATTGGCAGTTAATTAGATCCTGAGTTTTTCCTCTAGTTCCGACTGGTTTTGCATTTTAAAGAAATCAGAAGATATGAGTCCAATTGTGCTTAATCACTGAAAGAAGGGACTGTTTATCACCTTGTGTCAATATTTATTTAGGTGATTAAAACCCCCAGCATTGTTAACGCTGCTCAGTTTACCAGCTCCCACACTTGCAACAATTGGTACTTTCTTGGCATTTAAAAAAATTTAGCTGGAAGTATCTGTATATTAGCTTGTGTGCACACTGCATAGGAAGTGATCTTGTCCTCACTAAATCTAATATTGATATTGATTTGGGTAATACAAGTCACATAAATTAGAGTTTACTGTTAAAGGAAAATAATTGCTTTTTCCTCCCATAGAAATCAATCAGCTTGTTTTCTATTGCAAAGTAGTACCGGTAGGTCTGGATCTGAATGAAAAAAGATAAACAAACCTGTTTAAATCGATGCTTTGAGTTCTAAAGCATGAACATGACTTTCTATAAGAACAATTATATTTATCTAGAAGAGAAAAATCTTATTATTGACCTATTTCATATTGCAATGCGTTTAGAAAGGCCCAACTGTGCCTATAAAATCCTGTAACTCATAGACTTCAGTTGTAGTTCCAGCATATTTATTAGTGGAATGGAAAGCTTTCTACCTGTGCCAATATACATTTTGCTAAATCTTTATGGGTCACTGTCACGGTGTGAGTTGGGTTTGCCAATTTTAATATATTTCATTTCCTTTAGAGATAGGATTCAAGAGCAGAGACAAAGCAGGCTTAAAACTTAAAAGGGTATAAGAAGAAATTTATTTATAACAAAAATAATTTAGAATAAGATTCCTAGATTGTTTCCTCCTCCCCCTCCCTTCATTCCACATTTCTTAACAACATACAGAAAACACTTCAGTCACTTATTTACTTAAATAATCATTTCAGCTTACTCTAGAGAGAAAAGTCCCGTTTTTGGTTTAGGTTTAGGGGGTGTCTTCACCTACAGTGTGCATCCGCCCGGACCTAAAAAATGATGAATTTCCTCCCATATCCACAGTCCTTCCAGATCTGGCCTGTGGGTTACGATGCACACATGGGGTACTACTTTTGAAGGCAAGCTGCTGAAAAACAAAATTCTCTTCATCTCCTTCTCTATCAAATGTCTCTGTTCATATTCCAGTCCCAAAACAGAGCTCCATTTCCCCGAGGCAAAAAGTCTTCTTCTCAAGCACCCAAACCTCCCCAAGTATATTTCACAGTTTAAAGGAATTTTAGTGCAGTCACAGTCCCCTCAGCCCACAAAAGGTTTTCAGCTACTTATCAGTTACATCTTTTCAATCTCTTCCCATCAGGAACTTTATCTTCATTCTGCCGACTTCTGCAGCCTCCATGCTTTATTTCTTCTCATTCAGGGGAGCTCAGGAGATCGAGAATCTTATCCAGGTATAGAAAGAGGTAAAATTGCATCCAGATCGTGAAGAAGCGACATGGTCAGCTGGAAGCCTCTTCTCTCAGAACTGGGGTGAGGAAGGGAGAGACTTTGGTGGCTCCCAATCCCCCTGCTCATCCATGCCACGTGGAGAGGGGAGCAGAGCTGAGCCAAGGCGAGCAAAGAGCCGGGGGCCACCAGGGCCAGGGCAGGGGCCGGGGCTGTGCCGGGGCCCCACCGAGCCAAGCCGGAGCCGGGCCAGGGGCTCCCCGCAGAGGAGGAGCTCATAGGCATGAAAAAGTAATTTAAAGAGAAAAACTTCTCATGTTCGAGCTGCGTTCTTTCTTTTCCAAAGAGTACCTTGACTGAAATATTGAATCACCGGAATAACAGTTCAAAAACATGTTCTGTTGCTATTTGTAAGGAACCATAATTTACAGGCAATTTTTTAGCCTTCATAAGCAGAGTATTACTTTTCATTAATAAGTTTATTAGTAAAATGTCCACCAAAGTGTATATTGATTATTTTTTTCCTTTTCCTCCACCTAAACATGCTTGAAGGTGAGGTTTTGATACTTGCTAGCCAAAGTACATGGCCATCTAAACAACGGCAAGTAATCTGCTCCCTACAGGCCAGTGGAGTAGTCCCACAGTCTCACACAGCAGGAAGGAAAAACATAAGAGAAATTCTGGTTCTGAGTCATGATTCATTTCCTGGTGTACTCATAGACTCTATAGATCTCATTATCCCCTTGCTCAGGGTGGATCAGAGAAATACAATTTAGACACAAATATTAGATCTTTAAATGTGATTAAACTAGTACACTGGAAGTCAGCACTTAACTGAAACAATTACAGCCTTCTGCATAACTGAAACAAATACAGCCTTCTGCATACAAGTCTGAAGTCCATTCTTTGAACTCAACAGAGGAAAATATTTGCTTTGGATTTTTTAAACTATCTAGTTAAAAGAGAATCATGATTAGGCAAAAGTCAAGTTAAAACAGTTTGGTTTGTAAGAGAGTAGTGCATAAGATACCATAGTTATAGAAGAATACAATTTAAAATTGAACATTGTTTGGATATATTAAAAATAAGCTTATAGGTGTTTTTGGTGTCACAACTCTCAATGATGAGAGTAGTGCATAAGATACCATAGTTATAGAAGAATACAATTTAAAATTGAACATTGTTTGGATATATTAAAAATAAGCTCATAGGTGTTTTTTGTGTCACAACTCTCAATGATGAGAGTAGTGCATAAGATACCATAGTTATAGAAGAATACAATTTAAAATTGAACATTGTTTGGATATATTAAAAATAAGCTTATAGGTGTTTTTTGTGTCACAACTCTCAATGATGAAAGGATCTCAGAAGAAAGTTGTACACTATCATAGTAAAATTGTAAGCATAGGAAGGCAAGAATGGCTAGACAAGAAAACTTGTCAGGCAAGGAAAGGTGTAAAATTATCTTGGACATGGTGCATTTTTAACTCTGCAACTTCCAGGAAATTGCAATGGAATTCCAGACAGTAGAGGCCAGACTGCCCATCTTTCCAAAGGACACAGGGTACCCTATTTCTCTACTGAGTGTTATTAAAAAAAACCTCTCATAATTAAATACAAACTATCATATGCTAATGCAGGATCAGGCAAAAAAAAGAGAGAAGACCTATGTAGTGTATTCTTACACGGGATTATTGTCAGGTGCATTAAGCAGCATGGACACTTGGAGTACGTCCATGTGTGTTGCATCCATTCTGCATTGGATGCCAGCTGATGCTGTTATTCCTTGCCAAATACTGTCACATGAAATAGATGACAAACTGAGCAGCTTGGATTGAAAATTCTTCTTATACAAAGGTGACATGCAATCTCGTGGCAGATTTTTCTATACTCAGCTCACATTTATAGATGTCTAAAAGCTTTAAAGGCCAGGTTACTTTTTGACTAGTACTTTGACTTAATAAAAACTGCTGCTGAGTAAAATCCAGTTCTTTATAAACTAGCACTAGCAGTTCCCTTTCAGTGTTGGATGTCTGTACAATGCATAGTTGTACACTACACTATTTATACTCCACTATTTATACTCCAAAAAGAGAAGTCTCAAAACAAAAAAATTGCTGACAGATAGAAGATTAATGATCTTTTTTTTCCCTGGAAACAAAATTCCACATTTTTCAAAATATTTTGAATTATTACTGTACTTTTTTCATATTAATATAATTTCTATAGACAAAAAAGGAAATTACAATGAAAAGAAGCTAGACATAGTGAATGAATATGTCATGGAAAAAGAAGGCAGATATCAAATTTATATATATATAAATGTGATCCAGATCAGTCCACAAAAGGTATTTTCAAAGACTTTAGTCTTAGACCTTATATAATAAATAAATTAAAATGACACTTCTGAAATAATAACTTGACAAGAAAATACAACATTTTTTGTATTTTTAAAGAGACTTATAAAAATTTGTAGGAAGCATTTGGAAGAGAAACAGAAAAGGTAACTTTAAAAAAAAAAGTTAAATGTCTAAAGAGAAAATTATTCTCATATGACAAAATAATAGGTTCTGCTTTCAGTTAGAATCACTAGAGGAACAG
The DNA here is from genome assembly GCF_903797595.1 of Erithacus rubecula. Classification (NCBI taxonomy): domain Eukaryota; kingdom Metazoa; phylum Chordata; class Aves; order Passeriformes; family Muscicapidae; genus Erithacus; species Erithacus rubecula. The sequence continues at coordinate 32,936,955 of NC_136687.1, read as the reverse complement.
CAAATTTCCTGAGCTATGAATGATATGGCACTCAGGATCAGACTTGTTATGCTCAGTAACAAGCCAGGTTTTGCCTTTCATATGGTTTTGGAGAAAAGATTTACATGTTCTCATTATCTCTCAACACTCATGAGAAAGCAGAGAGCAAGCAGACTCTCCCCGCAGTTTACATGAGGAAAAGGTTTCTGTTTATCATACTGATCTCTTGAATCTTTTTCATCCTTTGTTAAAATGAGCAAGACAGCTGTATTTGAAGTCCTTCTTCCAGCTGTGTATTACTCAGCTGTCGTTTTTTCATAGAATTTGGGAATTGGTATAATTACACTGAAGGGAATTGGGTCATGCTTATCAATTAACTCTGCTAATAGAGCTGTTGCATCTAAATGCTCCTTTTGGGCATCTGTATAAACAATTTCTCTTGGTAATTCTCTGCTTTCCACTTCTTACAAGAATGGATTGGCAGCTCCTTCCACTACCTACAGTCCATGCTTATCAGTCTTTAAGTTAGATATATGAGAATATAATTTATTTATTAATAAACAGAGTAAATAATAATATGACAAGAGATGGGTAAGGTGATCTCAGAAAGCAGATTATGAATTTAGTGCAGACTGGACATCAGCATTGGAGACATTAGGAATTCTATACTATGAATTACTCTTACAATTATAACTTAAATCACTTGTCAATGAAATATGATTCAATTCCTGTACTACAGTCTTTAATTATATTGCAGTTTGATTTGGAAGGTTTGATTGGGTGGAAGGAGGTAAGGCTTGATTTAGTAGAGTTACCAGAACTCAGCACTTTACACAATCTGGCCAGAGAAAGCAAACTTCATAGCTGTTATTGATGAGGGCAGCACAAGAGGGGCCAGAAGCTGTTAGAAGAATGAAGCATTTTTGAAAACAAATAGGCTACTTTGCAAATAATTACAAGTAAGCAGTTCTATTAGAAGCAGCAAGATGGAGTCACGTGCCTTAACACTAATGAGAAAACATAACATTCCTTGACCTACTAGAGAAACAAGATAAGGTATTTCACTTTTCTTTTTCTTCTGCCTGATACTATGTTCTTTAGAGCTCTGTCCCTCAGCATATTTTGTATAGTGCTTAATAGAACAGCTCCTTAATCCTAATCATAACCACCAGTTCTGAATTCTGTTTTTCTCAAGAAAGAGATTTAAGCACACAGAAATAACCAAAAATTAAGTAGCAATAAAAACCTGTTGCTGCCAAAGACCGAGGTGCCTGATTCCCTGAGTACTGCAGTGCTTAAGCAATGCTCACAGCATTTATATGGCAGCCTCTTGTTTAAATCCAGAGCTGATGTGCTAGAGATTAACTCCCACTTTCCATGTAAACCTGGTGTCATTCAGAAAACAAACAAACAAACACTGTGCAAATCCAGAATCCAGATCCAGCAGGGCCTTTTAAGATCACACCCAGCACACACTGACAAGAGTAACCTACTTCCAAGCTCAGTTGTCACTGCTTTATGTCTGTGGAGAGAAACAAGGAACACAACCACAGCCTTTATCAGGAATAAGGAAATCACAGCCTGCAACTTCAATTGCCCAGCTCCTGATGCTCTGATCTCTGCCTCCCACCTGAACCCTACTTTGGACTTTCACCTCTCTCTGTAATACCACCAAGCTACTCTTCACAGGGCATATATGCATTCAGGTTTTAGTTTAGATCTATAGTATACTGTTCATGTAAACATTCTCATCAGGCCTATTTATTGTGCCTTGGATCAGACAACAGAATTTCCTCCGTTTCAGAGGGTGTCCAACTGGAAAATTCAGTCCAATTGTCATCAAATGTGCTTTGTGGTAGGTTTTTATAGAAAGCAACTAGCACTTGCAAGAGAATTACCCCTTATTTCCTCCCTATTTCCTTTTTCTTGTTCCATACATTTTAATACGGCCTAGAGAAAGTCAAAGCACACATCAAAATTGATAATAGTTATTTAAGTATTCAATAAACATATTCCATAACCCACCAACCAATCAGAGTGCATCATTTGTATCTATTTACCATACTACCAATCATTGCTGATGGTGTCAGAAACAAGAACACCTAGCAGAGAGTAAATCTTCACAAAAATTTTGTAGCACTAAAGAAACAGTATGGTGTAAACTTGTCTTCATCATCGTCTTCATCCTTCATCATCACTGCCTGGCACACACTTTCTCTACTAAATGAGCTTTTCCCTTTAGAGGTGATGTGTGCCTCCAACTACAGATCTCACTAAGGAACCTTTATGTCTGCAAATCTATGTAAGTCTGGCTTAACATCTTCTGTGCAACACTAGCTCTGTCTTGGGAGCCCTGTCTTTTACATTGATTTCTGCTGCTTTCTTTCCACCTACTATATACACAAGTGCTATGGTTTTAGAAATAAAAAATTACAAGAGGAACAAAAATATATGAGACACCAGTGAATTCTTCTCACTCAGCTAAAGCAAAATCCTACAGTTCATCTCCATCAATGAATGCAGTTGTATATATTGATTAAACAAAAAAAAAATCTTTTCCTGCTACTTTCTCGTGAAGAAGGTGTTTCCCAGCCACAGTGTTCTTATAGTGCATAGGATTTTCTTCAACTCTTGAATCCTTCTAGACCTGCTTTGAATAGCTCTTTCTCTTCATGAATTAGAGGACAGAATGGTGACAGAGAAGAGGAAGATAAGGCTCCTCTGGAATAGCTCAGATTCTGTCTGCCTAGACCATAAAAGTCTAGGAACTTTTGTATTTCCTTTCCCATGGTCATAAACTCTGGAGAGAATGTGGAACTTGTGTCAAAGGGGAAGCCTAGTTATTTAATGAGTTATGATGCTTATCCTCATCCTTATTCAAGAATTTGTCTGAATCAGATGATTGCTATCAGAAACATCCTCCTTTGCTAAGAATCACTGGGGTATTTTTGTCTGGTAGGCCTTGTTTGAGATGGGGAAAATTCTAATTTAAAACTTCCTGGACTCTTATTCTTTGTCTTCTCCATACCATCCTGGCTCTTGGACAGTAATGGCAGGGTCTTATATTTCAGTGCTTGAAAGTACCACATTCAAACTGAGTTGGGTAATAATATTCCAAGTATGTTGACAAAGAGTTGTAAGTTACAGCAAAATCAAAGGACAAGAAGAAACTCACTGCTGGACAGAAAATGCAATATAAAATCCAACTAGAAAGCAAGATAGATAAATGGAAGAGTAGAGAGTTAACACTTGCTGTGGCTGATTCTTCTTCTGTCTCTGACACTGAAATCAGCAAGATAGTCCTTTCTCTGAGTCCATTGATTGCCACTAAACCACAATAAAATAATAAGAAAAAGCAGTTCAACTTACCAAAGCTGGTTGTACAAACATTCTCTTCCCCTCTGTTCCTGGGAAAATAGCTATTATGGATGGCAATGTACGGGTCACTATTCCCTGAGGGACACTGAATACTTGCAAGAGAGACTGGTTTTATACTGGCAGTATACTGGCAGTATTTAGCATTTGTCTGCATTTGGATAGATTCCAGCCATTGTTCAGTTTTGAATAAGTGTTAGGGCATTAGGTATGTAACAGATTACTTTTATAATATGTTTTGTGAATATGAGCCTATTTTGTAATGATTTTTATATATGTTTTAATTTTTTAATATTTTAAATAAAACTAATGTACATGAATGAAAATTAAATTCAGCGTATAAACCAAAATTACTACAATAAAGCTTACTAAATCCCAGCATAGGGTCGACATTGTCATATAAATTTGTTAATTAGTTAATATTAGTTGTACAGAAGTAGCTCAAATTATCACTCTTATCAGCAACAAGTTTGAATGACATAATTCATTGGTTATTCTGAACAAATGGAATAAGAAATGCTTGCTTCATGCCAAAAATACTTATCAAAGTGTGATTTGACAACAGTTACTTGTGACCTTTACAAGACCCAGAGTTGCAATGCAACTTGATCAACAATTACTAAATATTATGGATCACAGTGGGCATTTTTCTTGGATTAATATTTATGCCCTTTTCTAACCCAGGATTGTTCTTATTTCACTTGCCAGTCCCAGTGCTTGGACTTTGCTACTGTGAGGAGTATATATGCACCAAATAAAGCATTTACCATAAAATCTATATAAATTTCTGGAATTTTATACAAAAGGAAAGCTATACATTTGGATAATCAGTAATATCTCAGTTCAGCATTTTATATTTTGTTCTTTACACAACCTAGTAAATTCTAGATTAAATATTCAAAAGCTGGAACAAAATCTAAGCCCAGTCAGGGTTGACTTGATACACACGAGTAACTCAAAGGCTAATGTAATTAAAAAGTGACACTGTAAACACAAGCATTTAAATGTTTATGCTGATTATGCAGAAATATTGTAACACATACAAATCTGCATGTGTAAATCCAAGACACAATTATCAGTAAGTGTATGTAGAAAAATAAGAGATTTCTTTCATCTGGGATCAAACACTGTGGATTTCATGATTATGAAAAGCTATTACTATAGGACGGAGGGTCAGTTTTTTTTGATTGCTTAACCAGGCAAACCAGTGACAACTGGCTAAGGCATATGATCTCCTAGATCTTAGGGTGTATGAGGCATGTACTCTCTGACTCCCCATGAGAAAAAAAAGAAAATAATGTTTTCCACATAAGTAATAGGGGAGGAAACCTTATTCTTTCTAGTGTTTGCTTAGCAGCTGAACTTCAAACATTCTCTGAAAAGCAAACAACTCCAGGAAAAGGACAATTGAAACACAACAAGCATATTGAACACATGAAAAGTTTTGAACTGCAACTGCAGATTAAATAACAGGTTAACAATGATGGGAACCAAATACATAGTCACAAATCCAAGATAAAGGGAGGAACCAATCTACATATGTTCATGACAAATGTTAATTCTTCTACTGGTAATTTTCTAGGGTTCCTGTTCATATTTTATACAACCTAGAACGAGAATTTTCTGTTTGAGCAATGGGGGATCATGAAGCACCAATTTCACATGAAGTTTATTCTTTTAATATCTTTATATGAAACAAATAGCTGGTGAAAACATCTGAATTTTAAAGAAAATTATTGAAAATAAGATCCGTGAGAAAGTTGGCAAATAACACAATATCTTGGGTGCTACAGCTTTAGCCAATAACAAACAACAAAAATGTCTCATTGCCCGGAAGCATTGCATTACTGCATTGGAAAAACAAAGCAAGAGCTCCCTCTGTGAAACTCTGGATACATTACTTTGTTGTACTGAATTATATTTTACAATATACTGTGAATGTAAAAGATGCACATTACAAATCAACAAAATTATTCAAAACAATCACAGCTCTGACCAGTAAAACTATTTTTCCCCCCAATATAAATAAACAAGAAATACAGGCTAAAACATGTAAGATTTTTATACTACATGAATTGTTGGGAAGGTACAAGAATTTCAGATGAAGCACAAGAACTCTTCCACTTGAAAGTAAGTAAAACCACACTAATAAGAAACATCTGAGGAAGGTTATTATTACTGCTGCAGTCAGATAACAGTAGAATTTACCAATTTCAGCTGTTTTCCCTACCTCTCTCTTGAAAGCTTCTGCTCCCACAGCAGGAACAACTCCTGAACTATCACAGATGGTTCACTATCTCACCCAGATCACCACAACAAATTATATTGATGCTGCTTAGGGTTACTTTAATATCCTGTGTGGTAAACGACAGCAGTTCAGAACTTGTTTCATGTGTGGTTGCTCCTGCTACAGAAGAAATAATCTCCAAGTGAATGAATACCAAGCAGAGAAACAATAATTGCTTCAGCCAAATGAACTGCAATACTTTGCATTTGCAAATTAAAATTCTGAACACAAAGGTGATTCTTTAGTGACGCAATGCAGAAATGGGAATTGTTGCAACATTTCCAGGCTATCTTTGCAAGCATTCTTCTGCCTTATATAAACAATTCTTAGAGCTATTTGCAATTTTTCACAGAACTTTGGCAGATAACCCTGCAACCAAGGGGGGGAAAAAGCATTTTTTCATGAAAAATAATCAATAATGCATGATGGTAGTGAGCACTGTTAACATATAGTTGCTGTAGATATTACTTACTGCTTGAAGCTGTATAAAATTATTCTGAATGTCATTGTACTTTCTATAATAAGAAAAAAGCTATCCCTTGCTCATATTTTCTTTTCAAGAACAAAATATTTGCCAGCATACTTCAAATTCAAGTTGGAAAACTACTTTCTGAAGTATGACCTAAAGTTTTTGTCAGTTTTATTTTAAATTTAATGTGGCCTGAGATAGATACGATTAATGTAAAAGGTAAGTAAGATGTTAACAGCATGAAAGTCTGACTGTTCATTTTGAGGTTTCCTCCTCCAAGAAGAGGACAGAGCTGACAAGTATTTTGGACAGAGGAAGGAGAACGAGTGCTGGTAGCATACTGACTTCACAAGTTCTTTTCTCATACCCTGAGGAAAGAACAAATTTTCTTTAACTTCAGAATCACTTGTTATCTGGCAGAAATACTTATTGCCTGTCTGTCAAAACTTCCATCAGAATGTGTCACTTTGACCAGAGCACTCTTTTCTTGTCAAACTATGCTGTTGAGACAATTGCAACCTAATAGCTGAAGACATCAACCAAGACTACTCTAAGAATTTTCAGACACAGGCCAGCCAAAGAAAGCTGCTTCAGGAGTCTTACAATTTATTCATAAGAATGGCAACCAGACTGAATAATATGATTAGATTTCTGCCATGGTTGCATTTTGCACAGTACATTTCTCTCCCAAAAAATACATTGTCAGAGCCTTGGTGCTTCTAGAATTAACAAACAACTTATTCAGATCTTCACAACAGAATTTTACTGCTGGGGTGTTAATGAATCTCTAATTTATACTCTGGCTTCGTGGAACTCTTTATGTTGACATGTCCCCAGCACTGGATGTTGGTACTGCCCATCTGAATAACCTACTGGAAAATACCGGTGGAGTGGGGTTTCTGAACAATTAGAAATGTGTCATAAGAATTCAGACTTTATAGCATGGAAGGTACTCCTCATCATTACTAATGATTCCAGGGTTTTATATCAATAAATTAGATTTGAAATACATATTTCATGATCTGGCTATGATTACAGGACAGGCAGGCATACTTTTGATAACTATAATCTGCCCAGCATTACTAATTTGCTGGAAATCAGAGCATCAGAGCTGTGGCAATTCTTCACATGTTTTCTGGCTTCCTGAGTAGTATCTTCACTGCCTCTGTGAGATTAACTACACTAAATTTACTTGTGATGTGATCACACAGTTATTTGGGCTGACAGGCCTAGCAACATCATATCAATCTTCCCAAGCAATGGCAGAAGCAGCATGAGGAGGGGCAGCCAACATAGTTGAATCTTCCTTGGCTGCCAGAATGGTGGGAGGTAGACCACTGGCATCTGCTGCCTGTTAGAGGAAGTAGCTTTTAATTTAGAGTGAAAGAATAACAATTTACTCTAGAATCTAAAAGTGTGTACTGAGAAGTTCTATGTAATAAGGAAACTTTTGGAAGAAGTCTGTTGTGTTAATTCATCTCTTCTGATAAAAGACATCTAAATAGTGAATTGTTTCTTTTGTTAATATTTAATGTGAGTCAGGCAACACCAGTGTGAATTTGCATTCATAATTCCTTTCTGAAAAGATAATTTGACATGCCCTCCTTTTTCACTTTGCTATGTAGCTTTAGTTGTGAAGATCATTTACTGTGCTAATGCCTTTCCCCTTCAAAACTGTCTGTGCTTGCCATGTCTCATGATGAATACCCATTTGTAAACTAAGTAGTGATGCATTATTATAGCTGAAGGGCATTGTTTTACCTGGATGTAAATTCATCATTTTTTAATGCATCACAGCTTGATGTTTGATATCTCATCAAGCACCCTGAAAGCTTTGTTGACACAGATTGATGATCCAAACAATTAACTTAATAATGGCATCAGCAACTGGAGATTAGTATTAAGCAGAGAAAGAGTGAACCAAGTTCTTCCCTAGTGTATGCCTAATAAAGTCAAAGGAGGTATGCTTGGGAGCTATTTATTGCAAACAATTTATTTGATCCCTCTTTTTTTCATTTTCTGAGCTAATTTTAAGAGTCTAGCTATGCAGCATTAAGTACTCTGTGTATAATAAATGGAAGCATTTTTTAAAATAGTTTATGTTCTGTTATACTTTATAAATAATTCTCCTTTCTCAGAGTAGTTTCAGAAAAGTTAATAATTTGAATATTCTGTTAGAGCTCAACTGGAGATAGCTACTTCCCAGCTGTTAACTACTACACCTCACTTGAGACATATTATATGTATGGAGATGTGGTAACTACCATATACATACTTCTGGTTTGCTCTCATGTATAGTAAAATGACATTGAGTAAAATCTTCGCTCTTTGCTGTTTTTATAACTTGTCTAACTAGAAAAACTTTCCTGTTCTAGCACCATCTATCTCAATGCATCTCTGTGTGGACCTGGGAATCCACTGAGGAATAAATGGCATCATTTAAATTCAGACTGAACAAGTAATAATTGTCTTAAGGAAGATCTGCTGCTGTGGATTTGATGGATTCTAAAAGACTGCAACCTCATTATTATAACCTTTGCTATCAATCTTTCTGATAATAACTCATCAAAAACTCAGCATCCAACAGAATTCAAAGCAATAACTCCTAAAACTAGGGAACTTAGTTCTGTGATGGTTTAACAGGGAGTGTAATGTCTTGTGCCAACCGATGTAATTGTACCTGGCAAACAGTGCATGGGAACTGCCAGTTTCAAGCTGGAGACTGACAGATGAGTAGCTTTTCTTTCTGAAGTGAGCCAGGTGCTTGGAGTTAGATGTAAAGGGCTTAGGTATTGCCTTGAAGCTAAGCTGTTTCATCCTCTCTTTGATAACAATAAATGAGAGAAATTCATGAGTCAGATGACTATAAAAGTAACCTAGATCCAAAGATGACACCTGCCACCATCTGTCTGCCTCTTCTTTTCCCCTTTTTTTGAAGTTTTTGTCATTTTTTATAACATGGATAATTTCTATATCCTCATCATTCCCTTCCTCTACCAGAGTTTTTTAAAGTCAGATTTGGAACAAATTCTTCAGATATTTCACAGCAGTTGATATGTCTTTAATGGTACTGTTAGTGTTCCCATGTTAACACAAATCCATTTCCACTTGTACATCTGGCACCACACAAAAAGTGTGAGTGCTTAGCTAAGTAATCTTCCTATCTGTAAGGTATGACTACACACAGACAACTACTTATATTTGCCAGGTCTGTTGCATGCATCAATGATTTTGCAGTTTTAATTTACTTGCAGGAGCAACAAAATCTTGTGTGCTAGATGTCAAGGTACTTTTCACTACCTTAGGAATACTGATTTTAGTACAGTTGTTAACAAAGTAAAACAAGAATTGATAACTGTTTCTTGTATTAAGATGTTGGGTATGCTCAATATAGGCTTGTTCTTGAGAGAAGCCAAAATCAGATTAAAATAATTCTAAAGAAGCAGACTGTTAGAGATGATACAATGCAAATAAAGATGATGATACTCCATATACTATGCATTTGTTTGTTTAAGTCTACTGCATTTTTTAAAAAAGGTAAAAAAAAAGCTGAGAAATAAAGGATGGTGACCAGTAGAGTCCAGGGATAAAAGAAGAGGAACTACCATAGAGCTATGTACAGTCACATAAGTTGGAGGTTGAATTGTGTTCCTAAAGTATGACAAACTGTAGGGAAAACAAGAATGCATACACAAGCTTGTATTTTAAATTAATTTTTCTGAAATCTTTCAGTTCTAGATTAAATTATTTTCTATTGCTCATGACTTCTGAAAAGCAGTGAATCTAAGTCGAATCTCAAGAGGTAAATGGGAACACATCTTAATCTTCTTTTAGAATCTAAGAGTAAGGAGTCATTAAAGAAAACAGGCTTGAAGTTTAAAGAGAATATTTTTATGAAGCACATAATGTGTTGAACTCCCCATCACAAGATAACAATGATGTGATAGCAGCACACAGAAAAAGCACGTGTTTAATGAATGCTTTACACTAGACAGTATATTTAAATATATTTTCATAGATGTAAAGCAATTAGAGAATTGCTAGTCATATCAGATGTTTTGACAAACCAAAAAAAAACCATGCAGATGAAAGTGAAATAATATTATATCTCCTTATTCAAAGATCACTGTTATTACAACTGTTATGCAAAACAGATCATGCACCACTACTCAGATTCTGAGAATTTGAAGTTTTATTGTTCATCTCCTTTAAGTTAAGATCTCTCCCTCCCTTCAACCCTATTCTTTTTCTAAGAAAAAGGTGTATATCTTGGATTTTTTCCAGTCAGTTCTACTATGTATAGTAGTCTGGTGAAGATTAGTAAATAGTGAATGGATAAGATAAAGCGTGTCTTTCAAAGGCAAAATTAATGTTGTGTTGCATGGTCTGGAATACACAACTCTTCTAAACATCAAAAAAGTATTTTCTTCAAACATTGCTCAAATTGAATCAATTAACAGAAGTAGAGCAGCTAAATATTTTGTCCACTAGCTAAATAATTTTTCCACTAGCAAATGCACATGAGCCTTTTCCTTTAGTTGGATGAAAATACATAGCCTTTTTTAAAGAAGGTTAAATGTGTACATAGGTATGTGCCCAGCCCTCAGCCAGCAGATGGATGCAGCCCAAACACTGCCATTTGGGAGGGTATGTTTTACAGCCTGGGCTGTAAAGAATCTCATTTGTCCATGAGATTTGTGTGGAAAACTGTAGATCATCTTAAAAGCTCCTAAAGGTAAAATAATGTCAAAGTCATCACACACACACACAAAAAAACAAACAAAAAAACCAAAAAAAACCCCACCCAAACTAAAACAAAACAATGTGTTAAAGTTCTTAAGTATGAGTATCTTGACATTGACAAAGAGATATCAGGCAATGTGAAAAATTAGTTTCAAGCTCAGCTTAACTGAAAAATCTTTCTTTTGATTTTTTTTTTAATGGATACCACCCTGTGCAATTTGTTTCAACTTTGATGGAGTATTTTATGTTGGCCATCACCAGTTCCTTCAAAATAATAGATAAATAGGGTTTGGCACACCAATTCCTGTAACAGACTAGCCTATTTTATTTCTGTAGCTTGCTGTTCTAAGATTAGTGCAGTTGTGATGATAGCTTCTCAGTAGATGCTCATTAGGAAACCTGTCTTTTCTATGTACAGAATCAAGAAAAGGAAGTACATGTAATGGTAGATCTACTTTTAGGCTAACACAGTTAAGGACAAAGTTATTTCTTAATTTTAAAAGTAACTAGGTCTAAACACAGCTAGATGTGCCACTCATAGATTACATATAGGTTATTTTCATACTCAGTGATTTCTATTAGCAAAGAAACTGAAATTTTCACTACAGGACTGTGCAGATGAAAAGCACTATATTGTTTTGTGCAATATACTGTTAGAACTTTTAACAAGAAGTTGAAATTAAAACATCTGCTACTAGTTTATACTGAGAAGACACCAGTGGTACACAACATACTATGCCATTTTACAGACAGAGCTATAATGAAAACATTGCTAAAGCAACAAGACTTGCCAGCTACTGATGAGACTCAGGAGAAATTCTTTAACAGATGTTTCCCACATCAAACAGATACTTCTCCCCCTCTGATTACCATGATCTTGAGAATTCATTACTTGATTCAGTGATCAACACCTCTCCATTAGTCCCATTAAAAGTTAAAAAAAGAAAAAAAAATATTGCATTAGATTTTTCCTTCCACACAGCAGCTGATAAAATATATTATGGGCCTCCTAAGTCCCTTATAGTGAAGTTGTACTACAGTATTTTTGTGTTCATGACATAATTAGGATCTTGTCAGCACATCAGTCGTACACTGATGAATACACATCTCATTTCCTTTGCCATTTTAAAGCCTACTATCCTCACAGTGACTAGTGACTACTGCACTACAAGCTGACATGACCACATGCATACTTCTTTAGAATTTCAACTGCTGTCCTCCAGGATTATTTATCATTATTTATTGCAAACTTAATTCAAAGAGCTTCCTTTGACAGCTATTATTTATTATTTTTAAATGTCCCTAACATACAGTGCACTGAATAATATTCCATCTGGATAGCCTCTTTCTTCAGTTGGAAGTTTCATCATTAAATATTGTTTAGACACCTATCAAGCAGACATATCAAACTCTTTCTAGAGTAGGTAGTCATCACCTGTAGAAAAAAAACTTTAGCAGCTTATATAAGTTTGAGATACTAAACAAGCCTGGAAATATGAAGGGTCAAATGAAGACTGTTTGAACACTATACACAGTTCTTCTATTTGTTTCATCTTCTTTAATTCATAGAAATCTTCAAACCTAGGTCACACTAATAATATTTTTATATCTATAACATATATACTTCATTCCTAAAATAACTTGCTTATCACACATATAACACCACTGCACAGTGAAGAACATGTATTTTTACACACAAAATACCTTGAAATGAGCTGTAGCAAACAGACACTGGAAAGAAATTAATGCCAAGGACATGTGAGAGGTCCTTTGATTTTTCACATTATTAGAAATGTTTAAAATTGTAGCTTTTGTCACATTTTATGTCTTATTACTTTTCACTGATTTTCATAAAGAAAATAACACAGCTCAATTTATTAAATTTTTTATTATTTTTCATAGGTGAGTCAGGAGTAATATTTCAATTGCAATCAAATTTTTCAGCACAGATGTGACATAAAAAAACCCCCAAAGCCCTTGATTATCAATAAATATTTCTTTATAGTAAGCAATTTCATTTATTCTGGAACACAAGAGAGAGCAAATCACTGAATAACCGGATAATTCCAGCAGTAATTTTTATAATTACATCCTGGGCAACAATGAAATTGAACATCTGAACTTAGGCTATCAGCTTAAAACCTACACTTCAAAAAATATCACCTTGCCTACCTCTTGCACATAAATCATAGAGTGCCACCTTGTCTGTGCAGCCCTTACTTTCTCGACTGCTAAAAATTGCTGGCATCATTAACTCACTTCATATTATGCTATTTCTCTTTCTGCCGAACCTGTCATCACCTCATTTTCTCCTGCAAGCCCCGGTTTGACAGATGCAGTTGCAGTATCGCTTTTCCAGTGTTTGCCTTATTCAGATTCTGCTGTTTTGCCAGCTTCCTCCTGAGAGCGCTGCTGGATCAGGAGCCTGCTTCCTCTGCTTGCACACAGAACTAAAGCAGAGCTCCAAGCACCACAAGAACTGCAGTATTGTGTCCTACAGTTCGGCTGCTTATTTCCAACTTAACACATGCTGGGCATTATTTATCCATGATTTACAGAAACAACCGACTTTTCCAAGGGAAATGCATACAGCCCACATCACTGTGGTCTATACATCTCTTTCTCATTGTTAGGGATAGGGAACATATCCACATTCCACACAGAACATTACACATGAAGTACATTCACAGCTTCTGAAAAATCAAGCAGATTTTTATTCTGTGTTGTTTGTATGTGCCTGATTTTTAGAGCTGGTGATTACAGCTATTCTTCTGTGTACTTTACAAGACCTTGTATAAAATTTGCATATAACAAATAATGAGTTTCATTTTTCTTTAAAAATAAATTTTAAACATAAAACTATAGTGGTAATTGCAGCATGGCTAGATTGATATGGAACCCTATCAAAGTAATGAAACCTCTGATACAACATTACTTCAATAAGGAATTTAAGGGGATTTAATTAACACCATCCCCCATACCCCCCGTTTCTAGAAAATATTATAATAAAATGAGTTTTGTGACATTGTTAGACCATATGCAATTTTGTCAAAAAGCTACTCATAAAAATGTGAAGCAAATTAATCCACTTGAAAAATCTAAAAAGTAGTTACCAGTATCAAGTTGGGGCGCCTGTAGAGGGATCTGTCAAATTCTAGTCAGCTCCTTTCACTTCAATACTTTAGAAGTGGTCAAAAATTACTGTACTGATACAAGGTATAGTGACACGGACAGGTAAATGTAGAGGCTAGACTTTGTCTCTGAAGAATATACTGTAGTTTACTCTTTTGCAAACCACACCGTTTCTACTATCTTGCCCCCTCACCCCTGCTAAAAAAGAAACCCTGTATCTTATGTAGCTGTTACTTCTCTCAAGCGAATGTTTAATTGCACGTAAACACTGTTTCAAGGTGTGGCTCATACAAAAGTATCTACAATCACAATCTGTAAAATAACCCAAACTTGGCTGCAAAGAGAAACTGTTGTCATAAATTGCTCTTATCTTCTTAACACTTGTCTTTGTTTTTAGTTCGCTTTTATTTCTAGTCTAACTAGGATCCTAGAATTATTTCTGTGTAATATCTGCCAATTCAATTAACGGTCTGTTGACTCCCTCTTCCAGATCATTAATGAAGATGTTAAATAAAACCAGTTCTAACACTAATCCCAGGGTGCCTTGGCAGACATTTCTCCTCACAACATAATTCATTATACCCTTTGTTTGGAGATGACTTGGATGATATAGCTGATGTAAAAGAAAAACAAACAAACAAAAAAACCCAAAAAATTGCTCACCTGCTTGGCTATGTTATCCACAGTGAACACATTATACCAATTACAGCAAAACTTCACTGAATTTATTTGCTTCTTGCTGCAAGCCAGAAAATCATGAGTGTTGACAAGGTTCTAGAGAAGAATTCTAAACCTTTTGGTTCCTGATACCTGAAAGACAGTTCAGCAACCAGATCACTAGAAATGCTCTTCATAGAAGTACATTTCTACTTTTAGAAGAGAACACTTACTAATTAACAGAGGTAGAGAGATGCAAACTCTCAGGGCAAAGAAAAAAAAGTACTCAAATCATCAACTCCTAAAAGAAAGCAACTTATTTTATGAAAGTGCTCCCAAACAAGAGCATATTAAGATGAAACTCAGCTTCCTTTGAAACTTTGATAGCAAATTCTATTTAGCTGGAGTTGAACCATATTTAAATTAATTTGTACAGAGATTTCTACAGATGGAGAATTCTCTGGATAATTTTCCACCTCTGTAAAGATCTGTGTAAAGTTGTTACTTACGTGGTATCACCGAGTGTTTTTCAGTGGTTGAATCTCCTGGTGTAGTTTTCCTTGCTGTCAAATCACCATACAAATGATTAAAACAAGGTCTTTCCCCCTTTGAAAAAATAAACAAAAATTAAGACATTTAGTGTGAGTTTCAACAGTTTTTATTCTATTTGTATGTCATCTGTATAGTTAGTGTTATACAATCTCATAGTGGAAGCCATAGTGGAAGCTACCCCCTATTACAAAAAGAGTACAGGGACTCTACTTTTTAAAACAGCAGTGTACTTTGACCCAATATTACTGCAACTGTTATTCTTACTGTGTAATTTAATGATTTAGATATTATTTATGTTATTTGTGGATATAAATCCTATAATTGAGTTTCTGATGTCCAGTAAGAGGCTTTGTTTTATTTTATGAAGTTATTTCAGTTTCCTTCATCAGATTCTCTTAAGTATTAGATTAATCTTTCCCTAGTTACTCTAGTGTCTAAAACCTATTACAGACATGGCACTTTTATTCACTGATTTATACAGCCTCTTTTTAAAAAAACTTCATTAGATCTGATTTTAAATGGGTAATAGAACAGGTACAGTCTTATCAATGACTCTCTTTTATGTGTGATGGACCACACTCTAAATTAAAAAAAAAAAAAATCTCACCATTATAACCATCAATCTGCATGAAGGAACCAAAGCCAAAGGCTGATGTACAGTAGAGGGAGTTCAAAATACCTGAAGGCAAAAGGAATAAATCATTCATAGTATTGCAATGTTGCCAACTCTTACACTGAAAAAGTGCATCCTAAAGAAAGGTTTTGTCCTTTTTGAACTTTCCAGCACTCCTGTCAAACCTCTTCCTGCTCAAGTTCTGTCAGGTTGTACTCTGCCAAATGACCTTGTTGCCAAAGCAACCTTCTCCCCACTTTACAAAAGATCAGAAACTTTTTTTGCACAGAAGCCCATCTCTTACTGCTGTAGCAGTTTAATCAGCAGCAGCAACTGTTTGACAGTGCTCTGCCAACAGCTCTTAGATACAGTATTTCATTATCAGGACAGGGGAGGGGGGGTAATAAAGTCTGAGTTGGCAGCATGTGCATGACACAATTAGGAATTTGTTTGAGTAACGAAGACTTTCACACAAAATTCAAAACCACAGCAAGAGCAATCTGGCTGATGAAGAATGTAGGTCTTAGACTCACAGGAAACAATCAGATTGGAAGAAACCTCTGCTCACTAAGTTCCACTCAAAGCAAGGCAATATTCAAAGTGAGATCAGGTTCCATAGGGTTTTACCCCCATGAGTACTCTCTTAATATGGAGATTTCACATGCACCCTGGACAACCTACTCCTGTTCTTAACCTCTTTTCATTAATTTATCTTCATTTTTATGTAGAAAAGTATTTCTGTCTTGAGAGTGTTGCATTGTCTCTTATCCTTTTGTGAGCCTCTGAGAAGAGCTTATGCATCCTTAACTTTCCTTTTTCTTAAGCAAGTGAAGACAGAAATCAGAGAAGCATAGAAAGCCTTGCCTCTCTTTTCTGCTAAGCAAACACCGTTTTCTCAGGGTCTTGCCATGTAGCTCCTAAACATACTGGTAAAACTCGGACTTGCTTTAGTTCGTCAAAGTCTTTCTGTGCTGAGAACTCCAAAGCTGCAGGTGTGGTGTTCAGGTGTGGCTTCCTGTGGTATAACTGAGCAGAACCCATCGCTGCCCGTGATACAACTTAGCGAAACCCATCGCTCCCAATGCCAAGACAAGGCAGAACCCGCGGCTCCCCGTGATGGAACTGAGCAGAACCCGTGGTTTCCCGTGCCATGACCAAGCAGAACCTGCGGCGTTGCCGTTCTCCCGCATGGCCACACGGGCGCGCTCCCGTGCCCGCGCTCCCGTGCCCGCGCTCCCGTGCCCGCGCTCCCGTGCCCGCGGGCCGCCCGCAGCCCCGTCCTGCAGCGCCGCTCCGCCGCCGCACAAACCCTCAGACAGCGCTTGTGGAGAGAGGTCATTCCGCCCCAGGAGCTGGCCAGTGAAACACAGGCATCCTCTCGCTCCTGTGCAAGGCCAGGATTCTTTGTTTAGACTTTCCTCGCGTCAGAAAATACACTACATCTATTCACTCTGAAACCCAGCAAGTCATTTACCAATTTTCCTCCTTGAGGCCCACGTTTGTTTTCTTTTTTTTTGCTTCTTTCTAAACCTTTGAGAAAAGAAGGAAAAAAAAAAAAAAAAAAAAAAAAAAAGCATCTTGGCTGGCCCTTCTTCCCTTTCCTGGCTTGAAAGCCACCAATGAAATGAAAACTTCAGCTCCAGTAATGATATGCTGCCTCCTTCCAGCAAGGAGGAAAAATCTTTTTTGAATCTCCACAAGGACAGGCAGAAATTCATAAAGAGCTAAAGCTTTTTATCCTACATCAAAACTGTCTCTAGCCTTTACCAAACTCAGCAAGATCTACCCTTTCCTTCCAAACTGTTACCCTTGACTAAGGCTCAAGAATAAAGAAGTGTTTGTAAGTTCTTTGGGACAGTCAGGAAGCTGGACATCAATTCTGGGTAAAATGAGTACTTTGGAAGACAAAAATAGAAATAAAGTTCAGAAAAGGGGACATTCACATAACTTTCACTAGCCAATTTGAGTTCTGTTTTCCATTCTTTCTTGCTGATATGGTTGCAAGTAATAAATACATGTATGGAAGGCATCCAGTTCTGTTTAATTCACTGGCATTGTCTGAGGAGCAATGAATCATGTCAGAGATTTAAAGGGATTAGTGATAGAGAAGAGTGTAACCTTTCTTCCAATACAACAGCTGTTCTGAAAAATTTCCATAATAACACTTGCTTTTAATTATATAAAGAATCACAAAGCCTTTTTAGCTTCATATCAATAATGCAGCTTTGATTCAAAAGTTGCTAAAGAGATAATCCTCAGCCTTTTTTGTCAGGGCCAGTTTGTGAATAGCAATGATTTAAATCCCAATGTCATCTTTTTTTTTTTTTTGTTTATTTTTTTTCAAAGGAAGGAAAGAATTGTCTTTATTTCCTTGAAACTTGGACTAAAAAATTACAAACAATGCTTGGAAAACAGTATTCTCATAAAAGTCCTTCAAGAAATGCTACTGATGCCTAAACATGTAAAATAAAAGTATCAAAAGTATGGCACAGATATCAGGAGAAAAAATATTCTAAAATACCTAGTCATTTTAATAAAATAAAGTACCTAGTCATACCTAAAACATTACTGGTAAGAATAAGTCATAAATCTCTATCTCTAGAATTGGTGAGTTTTACTAAAGAAGGATTATTTTTAGTAATTTTCAGGGCCCTGCCAAGTCAGTAAAAATTGCATTTCTTTATCTTCCACTCTTCCTGCTTCTCTCTGTGATTAAGTACTGGCCTCTGACTGCTTAATGCTTATTCATTCCTCATTTTCTGGGCAGATCACTAGTTTGTGAAGATAATTAGAGACCCCTGCTATTCCTTCTAAGCCTTGAATCTTCAGACTAATTAAAATGGAGTGCTGCATATACACAGGCAGCTGATAAAGGCTTATAGCAAGATGCTAACAATCATACTATTTGTGTCACAAAAAGAAAAGTAAAAACTCACTGCATCTGCCAGGATGGAGCAACATTTTTGCTATGGTTATCTTTCGTGGTTTAAGAATAGTATCCTTCAATTTAGTACTCTCATTGAGACACTCCAAACCACGTGCTACTCCCTCCCTTCCCCTTTCCCTCCCCTCCCACTCTGCAGAGACTGGAGAGGAGAACTGGAGGCACAAAAGGCAAAGATCATGCATGGATTGAGGTAACAATTTACTGGAAATAGTAACGAGATAAGAAAAAAACTCAGCAACAATATCAAAAGCAAAATCTTGCAAGAGAGAAAGAGATTCACCCACAAAAATGGGACCAGCGGCACCCAAGTGCTCCCTCCGGGAGGGATTGGCACCACACACCCTCGTCCCTGGAACAGTCCTTTCCCCCCACCCCTGGCAATGACCTGAGGTGGTACAGAATGACCTCTGGGTCCCAGCCATGCCCCCTCCCAGCTACTGCAAGAATTAACCCAGTCCTGGCCAGAAGCAGCACACCCTCACTGTATTTTGCCCAGCCATGTATGACTTATTTTTTTCTGTTATTATAGCATCATGAATCTTCTAATACTATCTATGCTTTTGAATGAGTATTATCATAATATTTTCCAATATGGTATTAAAGTATAACATTTAACATTGAAGGAAATATGGTAAATTCTTCATCGGTATTGTATTCTCGTAAATTCTTTCATTTTTCCTTGGGGTGTTAATCTTTAATGTAAAACATGCAGCAAAAGTGAATACACCTCAGAGCAGTGTACATATAAATGCAATATAGGCAAGAAGGCTACAAAGAATTTTTCTGCCTCTCTCCAGGTACCAATTTTCTCCTTTCATCTATTCTAGCATGTAGATAGCCTAGAGGCACTGCTGGACACTTTATCTTAAAGATATTCAAGACTTTACCATTTGAACAAACTACTACAAGCTCTAAATCTTTTCTTTTCTGCTCCAGACAAGTGTAGAAAGTTTTATTTAATTTGGGATGAGCCAATATCAACAAAACAAGGAAAACTACTGGTTCTGAATTGTGTCTCAAGATGCAGTAAAGTTATGAGTAGTGTTAATAAATTGCCAAGAATATTGTCTGTGCCCATCCCATGAATATCCAGCTTTAAGATTTGCTATTCCCACCCTGAGGCAGTTGCACATTGCTGTCATATTGTTTCTTCAAATGAAGTTAAACTATGACTATAAATTAGATTATGGTGTTCTGAATGGGTAGAGGCATCTATGCTGACAGATCAGAGTACCTAAAACCAAACCAGGACTATGTGTCTGGGAAGGGAGTAAGAACCTTTAAGGAGTTACAGTTATCAGTACAAACTTACAAAGTAACTTTTTTCTTTTCAATTATTTTCTAAATGTTTTATTTCTGAATTTAAGTAGGGTGTAAGTCCATTCTACTCCAATACTAATCTATAATTTAATAATTGCAAGAGATCTTTTCTCCTTTGTGTATAGTATTTTGAGAAGAAACATTTAGGAAAGAAATTTGAAATGCATCATTTGTGTACTACAATGAGCATTTCTGAATAATTTAATTTATTTTTGGATCTTTCTCTTTCTCCATTTTGCATTCTAACACAAAAACCCCTCACTTAACTAAACTCGCTGCTTAATATAATCAGACAACTTGCTGAGAAGACATTCTATTCCTTCTACTAAGTCTTTCCCTTGGAAGCTAACTTTGTCCTATAGGCAATTATCTCCACCTAGAACATGTCAGAAATCAAGGGCTGATATAATTTTGTCTACACCTCACACATAGGTGGAATTGTTTAACTACCTCTACATATCTTGTTTTTGGAGTGTGCTCCAAGAGATGTAACTTCTTGTAATGGTCAGCTTGAATATAAATATGCTGAGGAGAGTAGATTCACTTGGACTGGTCTCTGCAAGTCTTTCTTCTGCTTGATTAAAATAGTCACACAAGAATGAATATATCTAGGTTTAAAGCACTCCATATGGTTTGAACAAGCATATTGGTTGATCTGGTGTCACCAAAGGAACTACCATTTTCAGTGGGTTATTAGCTACTCTGATGGACAAAGAAGAGGAATCTTTTAGTAAAACATTTCAATTAAAAAAAAAAAAAAAAACCAACCAAAAAAACCCCCCAACAACAAAAAAGTAGATGGATATTGAATACTTAAGAATATAAGTTATTAATTACTTCATTAAGACACAGATTCACTTCCAACAAGTCAAAATTAAATTCATAATCTCAAAAGCCCCTGTCACAATTAAAGGCAAGATCACAGCTTTAGATCAGAATATCCTTCCAGAGGTAATTCTATCACAAAATGTAAAGTTTGAGATAGTTTGAGATAGTTTGAGATAGTTCAGAAGTCATATGTTAAAAATAATATTTGTTAATTCCAGGCTAATGTAAATGATTAAATTAAATTCATCACCTCAGTGATAGTCATAACTCTAGTGAAAAACAAAGCATTTTATGCAAAGAAAAAGCATTCTGGTAAGAGGAACAGCTCAGAACAGAGTTTTTTCTAGTCTACTGCATACTTTCTCAGGAAAGCTCTAGGATCAATTTTCTCCCCTTCCCAGGGGAAGGAGGCACCACTGATTAGATTGCTACAGCAGCTTAAAGAAGCTGCCACATTCTATTTTTTAGGAAAAATAAATTGGTTTCCTTGGATTTCTAACCAAAGGAGCTGTTTCACTGCTATGACTCCAGACTGCAGAGGCATCCAGGAAAGTCCATTGGCACTTCCAAACAGTACCTGGCTCAGCACACAATCGAGTCTTGTTCTCTGGCATAACTCTCCCCTTACACTGCATAAGGGAAACCTGCTTGAAGGTTTGCAGCAGGAGGAACTACCATCATTCCTTGTGTGGCTAATGGAGAGGGAGACCTAATGAGGGCCCTGCTCTAAATCACTGTCTGCTGAGGTGCCTACCTATTGCCACTGATTACACAGAGAGTTCCCTTTCCATTACCTTAGATATATAGTACAGTCGATGGACCTCAATTATCACTGAATTTTAGGGAGTGTGAATAGCTTGCCTGTCTCTTTTTAATCCTAACTCCCTCTTAACCCTCTGGTCTGAACAGCAGAAAAATTCAAATTTAAGAGATTATCTCCATTTCAACCAGCTCCCCCTTCCCTCAGCAAAGTCCAAGAAATTATTACAGTATGAAGGTCTCTTTGGAAAGAAGTATGATCTTCGGTGCTTGAAAGCAATCCATATCTAATTCCTGAACGAAAATGGCAAAATTACTCTGCTGAAAACTAACATGTCAAACTAGTCCAGGTTTTCAAAGGTGTTTTTTTTGTCTCTGGGGAAATCAAGGATTGCTATAGAGATAAAGAGGTATCTTGCCTAAAAGAGTGGTAACTTGTTTACAGCCAACCAGCCATTGACAGTTGAACATGTCTTAATCACTACCCAGGGAAATTCTGGCAATATTGTGACAATATAGAAAAAATAGTATTTTTTAAAAATACAATTGCACACATAAAGTAAGCATTTTAGGGATTTTTGCATCCTCTGTCTAATTCAAGAGCATGTCCTCTCTGGAAATTTTGAATACAATATATACTTCTACAAGTATTTTTCTTTTTTCTTTAGTATATGAGTTGGAGCCCTAAGAATATGCTTATCTGTGACTAGTTTTCAATAGGTAGAAATTAGGTCAGAACTACTAAATCTAACTATACCTTTTACTTGTAAACCATTAATCCATTTTGAACACAACCTCCATGTTCAGTGAGAATGGTATGTAAGTTGCAGCATTTTAGTATGGCTGTAACAATGAAATAAATGCAAGAAACTCTCATACTAAAGCTGTTATTCATGACGTGGTTAATAATTTTATGTTGATACTTCACTGCAATTCCCAAAGAACCCACTCGATCTCCATCTTTACAGTAACTGCAGCTGTTAAAAACGAAACTACAATAGTATGGTGTGGCTTTTTTTGGTAAAAGAAAGCAGTACCTCTCTACTAATAAAAGAATCCAAACACTCAAGGCATAATTTATTTTCAGATAACTGACAAAAATAATTTGACTATGTGTCTGCATCAACTGTGCAAGACCCTCAAAAATCACTGGCAGACCAGGAATTTTTTATCAGAACACATTCCTTGGACAGTGCAACTATTTGGATTAATTGCATTAAGAGACTTAATTTTGAAGGATTTAGGAATGCTTTTATAAGATTTAGGAAGGATTTCATTGAGATTACATGATGAGCAATTTTGAGTGGGCTTAACTGTTCACATTAACTCTCTAGGCAACCACAAAACAGAGCAGTCATCCAATTATTAATTTTTATCCAAGATTTTGTGACCATAAAGGGAATAACTTTGTAGTTCATTTCAACCAGCCAGTAGAAAAAACCCCTATGCTTTAGCAAGGATCTCACTGCTGATGTTCTTTGTATGGTGGATTTGAACAGAGTATGCTTGTACTCTGCATATTTCTGTTCTCTAGTGTTGCCTTCAGAAAAATGCAATTTTTCTATTTGATATAAAATGCTATTTAAGTCAGTCTATATTTAAATTGATTTATATTTTCCATATGATAATATTCCTTGCTAACACCACTTTCAAAGCTCTATTAATTGCAAATTTAATTTAGGTATTTAAATTGAGCACCCATATCCTAAGGCTAATATATTAATTCAAGGGATAAAATCTACATAAACTAAAAAGTTTGATCAGTTGGCTGTATTTAAACAAATCAGCCACATCAATTTCATGCCAAATGTCCTGTTACATGAGCTGGGACAACAAGACAGAAAATAAGGGCTTCTATATAAATTCTGGGAAACCAAATTTAAAGAAGAATTGCATCCCTTTTATAATTCTGGGAAACCTAAAGTTTTAGAAAGAAATGTGCTTTTCTGTGTTTATTTTTTTTTCTAATGATATCCCAACTGCAGTAATCTACCAAAATGTGAGTGCCCAAATCTGAGCACACTGTTCTGTTGTAAGTTCTTATCTGAAGGTAAATATGCAAACTCACAAAACACCCAAGAAACAATGCCTGCAAATACCATGGGGAAAAACAACAGAGGCAGCTGTGCACAGAGCTCCAAAAACACAGGACAAATTTATGACCATATTGAGTAGATTTACTCAATTTTCATTTTAAAAATAGAGCACCTATTAGACCACCTTTTACCGCAGATAATTTGTCTTATTTTCTATATCAATTAGTGTACAGAACAGTCTGATTTTGTTCATGCAAAGGCAGACAGGAAGTAAAAACATAGACAAATGTTAAACTTGCACTTGAGTGAGATTTATTTGATTGTTTAGTTTTTTTGTAATTTGCACATTTAATTACCTGTGGGAGACATTCTTGTGGACATTGGATTTTTCAAAATCAAAATCAGGTGTGAACAATTATTGATGGAATTACCTGCCAAGAAATGTTAAATTCTAATACAGAACTCTGGAATAAATTCAATGAAGTTTTTATTTTTTACATTTAAAACTTGCCTTGTATCCTGGGAATTTCAGTGTTGAATGGCAGCAGAGATTTCCTGAATCAAGGAAACACTTCCATAAAAGCAGCTAGGGCAATTCTATTTGGAATGGTGTAAAACACAAACAGCTATATATTTCTCACTTGGCTATCAGATCACTAAAAAATTGTATCAGCAATAATATTGCCCAACAACTGTTCTTTATTCAGCTGTTGTCATTTAGGTACTTTTACCTATAAACATCCTGATTTAGACTTCAGCACTGGTCATTTGCTTCAGAATATATAACAATCAGACTGGCATATTAAAGTGCTATTACCTCTCTTCCCTCTGGTGCAAAAATATTATTAAATGTTTTTTATTATAGTAAAGAAATTCCCAAATATTTGTCACCACCAAACACTTTATTATGACAGATTGTGCACAGATTGTGCATACATGGAATTCAGCTTTTAATGGAATAAAAGTGCATACAAAAGGTGTGTTAGTGCAGAATCTCTGGTTGTAATTCATGTACATATGTAGAAAAATGGCTAGAGAACCTAATAAATGATTACTGTTGGAACTTCTGATCCATCTGCAGAATTAGATGTGGAATTGAAAATCCAGTCTGCTGTAATACACCGCACAAACCATCTACTGAAAAATATCCAGCTACAAAATTAAATCCATTATTATGAAAAACATTATATTTGGCTGCCAAGTGGCAGGAACTATTGTCTGTACTTTTAAGGTACTTTAAATATTAATATAGAAGCCTGAATTATGTATCAATTTCTAATTGCTTGAAAGAACAGCGTGGCAGAATTCTAGAGCGGCAGAAAAATCACTATCGCATGCCATTTTTTAACATTGCCAATTTCTGACTCGTGAGCTTAATTCTCTAAAAACTGCCTTATTGCCTTGATATTAAAAGATCACTGCAAAAACGCCGCTGAGAAAAAGGAAAGAGGCATTTGCAACAAGAGTAGCACACCCCAGCTTCAGCAGAAAATGTTAATTATACTTTATTTCAACAAACACCACTTAGTCTGATTTATCTTCACGTACAAAGAAAATAAAAAAAAAATTTGATAGTACCCAGACAGAAGAGTGGATATGGGCTGTGTATGTAAGAAACAACATTGAGAGTTTTTAGCAGTGTGAATATTGCCTCATAAGCTGGGCATTAGGAAATAGTGCCCAATGTTCTACTTTGCAATGCAAATTCTCTCAATTTTCTTAGAGGTCGCAGAGTTTATTACGCCTGTTCGTACTTCAAATGCGCCGGGTAAAGGAGCCTTTTACTTCTGTAAACCTGGTGTGACTGTGGAAACCTATTAAGTACCGACTTCTTAAAAGCTGAAATTAATTTCTGATTGTGGATTAAGTCTTGAAAGAAGACGCAACAGGGCAGCATTAGGAGGAAGTTAGTGAGGCAGCAGAAGGCGCTACTCGGAAGGAAGCGCACAGGAACTGCCGGGGCGGTGCTGGCGCGCCCGCCCGCCCTCAGGGAGCGGGAGATTCGAAGGGCGGCCATGGTGGAGGGCCCGGGCTGCGCGCTCTGCGCCGAGCGCCTGCGGGCGCGCCTGCGCCGCGGACAGCGCGTGCGGGCCGCGCGGGGCGGCGCGGTGAGGGCGCGGGCGCGGGCGCGGGCGCGGGCGCGGGGCGGGGGGCAGGGGGCAGGGACAGGGCGCGGGGACAGACACGGCCGGGACAGGGACGGGGGGAGAGACACGGCCCGGCCAGCGGGACAGGGACAGTTTGTGATGAAGCACAGTACCATGGTACTTCAGTGAAACAATTTAGGAAAGAATGTGGTTGAAAATACCTCTGTCTAAGATAAGTTTTGAAATTAGTCCTTATAGGTTAATATATTTTGGGACAGATTTTTGAAGTAAGGAGTTATGCTCCTCTGCTCTTTTCAGAAAGAAACCTCACTCCTTCGAATAGATTTGTTTTCACTTTATACAGTAAAAATCACCTCAGAGCAGCATCTATTCATTGGAAAATGACCAACCTGAGGATTTCACAGGGGCTGCTAACCATGGCCAAAACCTTGGCCACTGTTAAAGATTACAGTTTAGGAGAATTTGTACCATGATGACTGTAAGGGTTTGCCTGATACCAAAGAGGTATGAATTTAACTTCAAATATTTGAAAAGACAAGTTAGTTTTCCATGTTAGTCATTCTTATTCTGGTTTATTTTAAGCAAACCTGAGTGGGTTAAAGTTAAAATAAACTTTCTTGTATGGCAACAGACTCCAATACTTTTATTAGAAAGCATGAACTGCTTACATGGAAGCAAAATTTTGCTATATTCATATTATGATAACAGACAAGGTAAGTGATGTTATGCAAGAAATATTTTTATTTTCCTAGTTGACAGAATAATAATAATAAAACTCTCTAAATGTATATAATTTCAAGGTAATAATACAGTGGGAGACTGCATAGAGAGTAGCTCTGAAATGTCACTAACTAGCAGAAGCCTGGCTGATTTTCCAGGGTTGCTTTCATACATATTTGCATTGAAATCGAGTGCTGCAGGTGAAGCACTGATATGTATATCTGCCTGGCAGTCAGGGCTATGGTGACACTGAATCTGCTGCTTGCAGATTTCAGCAGGGTCTGAAGGGACCTCAGGGGGACCTTCACAGGCTGAGAAAAATGGGCTGGTAGAAACTCAAGTTCAGCATTTGCAGGACTTGCAGAATCCTGCACTTGGAACAGAAGAGTGCCATGGAACAGCACAGTTCTGGCTGCTGCTCAGATGTTGGGCTTTGCAGGTTGAAGAGGGATTTTTTACCTCTGATCAGCACTTGCAAGGCTGCACCTGAGTTTCCCAATAATAAGACAATAACAACATACTAAAGTGAGTCCTGTGGTATGATTAGCAGGGTGAAGCACATGGTGTGCAAGGAGAAGCTGGTAGAACTGGGGTTTTATTGCTCTCCTCAGCTACCTGTAAGGAGGGTATGGAGGAGACAGAGCCAGGCCCCTGTTAGATGTGCAGTGTGGGTGAGAAGCAGCAGATGCAGGTGACAACAGGAGAAATTCTTGTTAGGTACTAGGAAAATTTTTCCACTGCAACAATAGTCAAGCCATGGAACAAGGGTCCCAAACAGACTGGATGTCCATCCCTGGAGCCGCTCTGAATTTGACTAGGCCCTGTATTCTGCTTTGACCAAGTGTTTGGACCAGATAGCCTGTTGACATCCCTTATAATTTCAATGTATTTTCATGTGCTAAGCAAGAAAATATGACTGCTTCAATCTCACATTTATCTTGTCCTTTAGCAGTGTCCCTCCTGCTGCTCACCTGCTTCTGAGATTAGGCTTTAAACTAGTAGGAAGAGAGAGACCTCTGTAGGCTCAGTGGAGGCTTTTCTGTAATACACAATGCACTATGCAAAATACTGAAAGCCTGTTATTAACATTTGAAGAAGGATATAGATCTGAAAATGGCAGAATTGACACTGACACGTTTTATGTATTCAAACTACCTGTTTATTTTACACCAGTCTGAAATCCTTATTATAAATTCATGACTTGAAGGAAAAAGCATAAAATTCCCTGATAAAAAAAGATGTATTGTTTCAATTAGGAAAAAAATTGAACTAAGTTATGATAACATTAGCAATAGTGACTGCTTCCTGAGTTAATAGTCCCATTGTTTTGGGTAGAATGCTTAAGGAGAAAATAATGTTGTCCAAGTTGAAAAATTACTTCATACAACTGCTTGCTGAGTGTGTTATGGGTACTAGAATCTAAGCAGTATAAATTCTCTAATCTTTGTGTGTGTGTGTGTACTCATTTTTCAGACTGCTGCAAGTAAAGAGAGAATCTCTGGTCATGATTTCCTTGTTGGACATGTTTACAGGGGTGTGGAGACATTGGGAAAGGAACTTTTTATGTATTTTGATCAGAAAGCTTTGAGGTAAGTGAGAAAAAGTCTTCCTGCGTATTCAGACTGAATGATTTGGGGGTTCATCTTGTTCTTGCTAATGGCACTTTCAGAGATTTGAAAGTGTTACAGAGAAACTCATCAGCCTCCCTGCAGTACAGGAGTACTGGATATAGTCACATGTTCAGATAATTTACTGCTTTACTGCAAGATTCCGTGTAAAGGTATCTGAAAAGGACAGTTATTATTGACATATTTATTGACATGCTTTGTTTCAAACAGGAGGTTGCATTTCCTGGAGAGAAAACAGTTACAGTACATGCAGTGCATTCAGATGCCTGCAATATTGTGTAGCACTAAATAATTCTAAAGTCTCACCTTTTTACTTTAAAACAAGAAATCATCAATTCCTTACTATTAGTTCTCATTGAATTACAGATCCTAGGTTTAATTAGCATGCCTTTTCTATTTGTAATTAAAAAGATTTCTATTTTGCCCTGTTTCAGGACATCAAAGGTAATGAAACACTTTAGAATTAAGTTTTATAAATTTCTTAATGCTTTTGAATGTATATGTATAATGATGATTCAATTTTATTTTTTTTCAAGTCATGAACTGAGAAGACACTAGGATAGGTAATAGTTGTGTTTCTTAAAGTTCCTTTTAAACTATATACTGGAGCTTGGTAAATGAAACCATCAGCTATTAAATTGAATGAAAAATAATTTTCTGGAAGCATTTAGTGCATCATCCTTTGTTAGTAAGATGGAAGAGTTTGGTTTAAAAAGAAATTTGTCTAGATTTAAAAATAAGTTTGGCTAGTTAAGACTGTGCAGTTCTACTTATGGCACTTGAAAATTGAAAGTGGCTATTGAAGATAAGTGATTGAAACAACTATATCACCTGAACTGACTTGTAGAAGAGTTTTAGAAAGACTACAGGTTTTTAAGTAACTCACAGATTAATTTTTTTTCATGTTTTAAAGAGTTAACTTTAAGAGTAAGCTTAATGACATGTTGTCTTAGCCGATCTGTAAATACTGAAAAAGGCCTGTCCTTCCTGAAATGTTAAGAAAGCTGGACTTAAAGGAAATAGAGACCTGATATTGCATTTCTTTGATCATTTATGTAGTTTAATCTGTTAAATCTTCTTGTAACTACAAAATAATCCACTTTTTCTGATAAACAGTATATAGTAATAGGACATTCCCTCTATCTTATGGTGTCTAGGACTTGATTGTACCAGGTGAATTTGTAATAAATAAAATGTATGAGATAATAGTCAGACTTGTCCTTTGCTCAGGCATAGCTCCTGGTAGAATATTTTATAAAACTTAAGACCTCTTAAAGCGTTACTAATCTGTAAAATGAATGCTTGAAAGGGTCTTTTCTTCTACTTTGCCATCTGTTCATTTTTCAGTTTATTTCTTTTATTAATTTTTAATTGACTTGCAGGTTTTGCCTTGGTTGTAGGCAAAGAAAAGCAGAAAACAACATATGGCAAATACTAATTACTCTGTTTATGGTGTTACTGGATGTAGCTGCAATGTGATAATAGTGGTGGCAATATGGGGACTAAATTATTTCTTTTGATACCAGGTGACTTCAGCCTGATTTAACAGAAAATTATCTGGTCAAGTGGCCTCATTTCTTTCAG
Organism: Erithacus rubecula; assembly: GCF_903797595.1. Taxonomy (NCBI): domain Eukaryota; kingdom Metazoa; phylum Chordata; class Aves; order Passeriformes; family Muscicapidae; genus Erithacus; species Erithacus rubecula. Next base: position 32,907,218 of record NC_136687.1, on the reverse strand, counting down.
CCTCCCTGAAGGTTTAAGAATCTGTGTTGGAAGGTTAGCACGTTAAGTGAAAAAAATTCTAAGTGCACTAGAAAATGGTGCTATTTGATGATCAGGTTTGACTTCTGTATAATGAATTATGAAGACTACTTGAAAACAGCTATGTTTTGGAGGGATTTTTACTTGAATATTCTTTCTTCTCTGGGAGTTAAGCATTCTGTAAGCTAAGTTTGTTGCTGTGTGACTGGTAATGACTAGAATTAATGTATATACATACTGACTTAGATAAGGTTCACAATTCTAAAAATAAACTGGTGTAAGTTTGGAAACCATAGTGGAGTTAAAACACCTATAAAAACTCTCTTTCTTTCCTAGGATTCACTTTGGTATGAATGGTTCCATGCACATTAATCCTGATGGAAGCAAAGACAGAAATGGAGCACAACCAGTTTTGGAGATACAGTTTATGGAGGAGACTGTTTGTTTTTGGGATGTGACAGTAGAGTATAGGTAAAGCAGAAACTAATGAAACAGTTTATTTCTTTTTATAACATTCTTTTAAGATAAATGAAAAATAATGTACAAATTAAGTACTTGGATTCTATGAGGACAAGACTTTCTAAACATTTAAGTATTTATTGGTGTGTTAATTTAAATTTGTTACTTTTGTATCAGAGCTTGCATACAGTTATAGTTGTTACAGTATTATTTATATGTATAACAGCATATACTACTATATATATACTATAGTATGTAGTATACTATATAGTACTATACTAGTGGTTATAGTGTCATTAGGTAGTGTCAAGACTGGGAATGAAAGTTGGACTTAATTCTATCCTTAGATCTGTATGCTGAAACCATTGCTCTGTTAATTTCTATCCAAGTCTCATTTCTTAACAAGGGTAAGAAACAACCTGTCATGATTACTGGTATTGAGTTTTTATGCTCCAAAGGCTGGGTTTTTATTTTTTTCTTTTAAAATTTTTATAATTTACATCAAGCAGATGTTTATGCCCATTAGCATTGTACTTCACAGTTCTAAAAACAAACAATAGTGAGCTTGATTTTAAAGTAATTGAGGCTCTTGAGTGGAAATGGGGATGTAAATTCATGTAACATATATAAATATACCTAAAATTACGAAACACAAAACCTCATGTAAGCCAAGGCTTCTTGTACTGCATTATTTTCAAATGATTACATTTATCCTAATAATATATATCTTAAAATATAATACATATATTTTAAAATTTTGTAGCTACTATGAATAATCTACTACTACAAATATGTATTACATAATTATAATTGGATCACTTGGTTAGAGTGTGGTGCTAAAATAATGCCAGGGTGGTGGGTTTGATCCTCATTTCGGCCATTCACTTAAGGGCTGGATTTCATGATCCTTTTGGGATCCTTCCAACTTTGAATATTCTATAATTCTTTGAAATGTAATATCTAAATATGTTTTACATATATTATCTATATATACACATATATGTCATGTTGTAACTAGTGGTCCATATAACCATACAGTTAGGTATGTTTGAGGGCCCAAACACATGGGCTTTCCATCTTGGAAGTAATTTTAAAGCAAGGAGCTGGCATGTATTTTTCAAGTTAATATGAACAAAATGAGATGATTTCTTGTATGTTGGACTGGATGCATGTTCCATGTGTGTGTCATTGACCTGTTTTTGGAAGAGGTGTTTAATGGAATTTCTATGCCACTTCCTGTCACTGGTATTTTCATGATTTCTATCTGCATATAATGTTCTATCATAATGTGTTGTTTTTAAAACCACACTGATATATTAGAATATATTTAAAATAAAAATTAATCAGTGTATTTTTCTCTTCCAGAAATGCAGCTGAGTGTGAGCAGAAAGTGAGGATGATGGAAAGTTTGGACATCTGTTCTCCAAAGTTTAGCTTCTCGAGAGCAGAACATGAGATTAAGCAGCAGAACACCCGTATGTTGTGTGATGTGTTACTGGATCAAGCAGTATTACCTGGAGTGGGAAATATCATAAAAAATGAAGCACTATTTGATAGTGGTCTTCATCCAGCTCTTAAGGTGGGTGAATGTCTCAAGATGATTTTTAAGCTCACCAAAATATTAAGAATTTAAATATTTAATTAATCATTATAAATAATAATTTTTAAATTTTTTTAAATTAAATATATTATTAATTAAAAATATTATTAATTAAGTATTTGTTTACAATTTTGCTACCTTCTTGCCTTTATTTTATAATCTGTAATTTCTTAAATTATTCTTGTTATAATCAATTCTTAAATTAATGTTTTATCGTTATAAATGGAGGGGTTTTGTCATAGCACTCCTTGGTACTGATTAACTTCAGTATTCTAAGTCTGGCATTCTGTTATGCTACCATTAAACTGACAGTCCATAAATAACGGACAGTGAAAAGTGCTCAGGTTTTTTTTGGTCATTTACTACCCAAAATAGTTTATGTGATGCAGTTGATGATTTTCACAGATGCTTCTTCCATTTTTTATCCTGCTAGCTGGCATAAATTGTTTTTTCTACCATTATTTACCATACTTTTTCTGTTTTAAGATCCTCAAGCATGTGTCTCCAAACTTTGATTGAGAAGATGATATTTGCAAAACAGAGATTACATAGAATGCAAATGGAAGCTGGTGAAAATTAGTAACTGAAAAGTTTGTTAAACATAGTATTTTGAAAATTGTTCATAGAGTCAATCTGGATTTTAATTTTATCTGCAATATGGCATAAAAAATGTGATTTAAAATTTTATGTTAAGAAAAATATATTTGGTTGATACATCTCTCTAATTGTGATGCCTTTGACTCGTGTATTCTTCCTGAATATCTCTCAGTAGAAAGAGCTTCAGATGATAGGTCATATTATCCATGAGGAAATTAGGAGGGTGAGACTTGCTAACTCTTTGTGATTCATGAACTCTTTGGTCAATATATGGGAAAACAACTGAATTTTCTGCTATGTGTTTTGCTTGATTGTGGCAAAGCATGTTGTTTGATATGCAAGCAGTGAGTTTTTGTAGTATAGAATATGAACGTGTGCTCTTTTACTGAGATGATACATATAATATGAAGTCAGGGAATTGTCACACCATGAAGAAAAGCAACTCCACATCACTGTTCAAAGTTCACTTACCTCATAGGTCTTTTTTTTGCCATTGTCCCTTAGCACAGTAATATTCTAAAAATCATTCTTGCCTTACTTACAGGTTTGCCAACTGACAGATGAGCATATACGTCACTTGGTGAAAATGACACGTGATTTTACCCTGCTTTTTTATAAGGTATTGGCACATATTTTGGAAAACTTCCAAAATGTTACTCTGTCACATGATCTGGTGAAAACAGTATAAAGATGCAACAAAGTGTTTCCATGAATAGGAATGTTAGTTTGTGTGCTCTTTGTTAATTGTGAATTGCCAGATGATGGAAAAGAAGGAGTCAAGATTGTCAAAATATGCAGAGTTTGGCCTAAAAGACTTTCACAGATGCTGCCTGAGGTGCTGCCCAGTTCAGTTTTTCTGTGGATGTGCTGTTATGCTGCTCTGAACATGTCAGAATTGATGTGGGCTAAGCACAAAGTTACATGTAAGATAACATAAAGGTTGCTCTTCAAATTTGGAACTAGAGATGTCCCAGGGAAATATGAAGGTAGTTGATGTGGCTTCCTTTATAAAACTTCAAATAGCAATTAAATTTATTTGACTAAATAGTTTGCAACTTCTAACAACTTTTTTTTCCTAACTGAAATAATGGTTTTGGTAGATAAAGTGAAATAAATTACAATTTCTCCCTACTGCTATAACTTCAGAAGGGCTTAATTTCTTCCTGTGTAAACTCCATAATTCCTGATGCTCTTTAACTTTCCATAAGAGAAAAAAAGAGAATTTGACCTAATTCTATGTTTTGTTTCTTTAAGCTGCATGCAAAGAAATGAACAGCAGCAGTGACATTTTTGTCTGTTTCTCTTGATGCTTATGAAAGGCAAGGAGCTAGCATTGCTAAAAAGAATTTTTTTGGTAGGTGAGGGGGATGACAGCTAATATTCCTAAAATCATAAAGGCTAAAACTGTAATTTGTTTAATAATCTGCTAAATGTCTACTTTCCCTCAACCCACTAAAGAGTACTGAAGTTTGTTGGCTAGGGAAATGTTTTCATTTCTCTGAACTTCATAGTGCTGTCTGCCAGTAAAGGGACACCATCTAGTTATACAACAACTACAACACTCAGAAATTTAAAGGCTTTTAGATTGCTAATAAACAAGTTGAACTCTTTATTTAGCCAGTTTGAAAACTTAGGTGGTCCACACTTCACAAGTATTCATCAGTCAGGCACTTTTAAGAGGCCTAGCCTCTTTTTAGAGACATAATGAAAATATGTTGCTATGAGGGATAGTGCTTTAATTTTTTTTTATAAACTGTTATTGGTTGTTTGCAGTCGTCATACTGTACCATTACAGATGCAAATATGAAGAGTCTTGTTTGTGCAAAAAGCTGTTGTTTTTGTTTGGTTTTTACATAACTGAATGGGAAAAAAACTACTCGTAAGGAACTGACTAAAAACCTTGAGGAGGCAGCTGTGAATATTCATGCAAATATATATTATTAATTCTTTCTGATTGAATTACTAGTTTGCACTGGCATTAGAATTCTATTTTAGCAAGACTGTTGAATAAGAGCACAGCTCAAAGACACCTGTGTTTTGGAAGAACTCCAAAGGCCTTCATATATTAGGGGGCTAGAGCTGTTGAACTCTGCCAGAGGTGTGCTGGTGTTGCTGGGCCAGCTCTGGCATCATTTGAGCTGTGGTCAAGGATTTGTGATTGTTGTGCAGAAACGTGTGCCTCTGCAGAGTGGCTGCACCTCTACTGGACTTTTCTTGTTTGGATTTTTTTTGCCACTTTCAGCTGTAGTGTGTCTATGCTGACTTCATATGCATTTTGTGAATTGTCTCGTGAAATGTGCCTGCCTGTCAGCTCTCTTCAGGTCACCATGCCCTTGGGTTTGTACTGTACTTAGTTTAATATGGCTTGCTGCCAGAATCCAGGGAGCTTACTGTAGTGCCAAGGGCCTTTTCATGAGCCAGGTTGTCTGGCATGGCCAGGGCTAAGATGAAGCTGAGCAACTTTACTGGGCACTACCCAACATTTACAGAATCTTGAGAATACTTCTGCATTGCACAGTTCTTTATGTTTTGGGAAGGCTTATTAACCTAGCTTGTAGCACCACGTCTGAGCTGATGCTGTGCTGTGTTTTTGGCTGTTTTCAGGGTGAGAGAAGGTGGTGTTTGTTTAGTGGTTTGTTTTTTGTCTCTGCTGCATTGATTTGAGCTCATTAGTTCTTCAAGAAGACTCTTGAAGGTGCCAGGTCAGAGACAACTGGTGCTGAATCAGAGCTAGCTGGTCCAGCTGAACTCAGAGAGTTCCTAGCATGTATTTGCTTGCACCTTGGTAGTATGCTTTCTTTCTTTTATTTAATTATGTGGAGAATTACAGACACTGTTATATCCGATTTGTCAATTCTTTACATAAAATAATGTGAAATACAGTGATAGCCTTTATTAATGTCCCTCTTAAATATCTTCATCTAATCATTGAGTTGACAGTCTGTGTAGGGTGTTTTATTTTCAGGCTCACGTCTCTAACTTGATTTTAAACCCGTTCTGTTTTAGTGCCGCAAGACTGGGTCTCCGCTCTACAAACACTACAAAGTGTACAAGCGCCCAGCCTGCGGGGAGTGCAGTGCCAGCATCACCGTGTGTCGTCTGGGAGACCAGGGCAGGATGACTTACTTCTGCTCTCGGTGTCAAAAGGCAGATCCCCAGCTTGTCAATCTTAGGTATGATGGTAACATGGTGACATTTTTAAGCACCTCAAAGGGCTGTTACAGTAACAGGACACCCCGTTTGAAATAGAATGGATCTGTATAACTAAATTAACTATGCCAGACAAAACCAGAACATCCTGCAAAAAAAAAAAAAAAGTTTTGACTATTTATATTTTAAAATCATTAGAAGCTTTGATTCTTTGTTACTTTTCTTTTCAAAGGTGTCATCTATTATGAAGTAGCTATTACTCTAACAAATGTAGGAATTATGAAACAATTCAGAGTACTCAGATTTATTCACTGAAACTAAGTCACGGGAAAAGTTGCCCTTTGTTCTTGGTGTTATCAATATAAAGGGCTTGGGTGTTTCCACACAACTGAGTTCAATATCATGAAGTAAGAATTTGTGTCTTTATTTTTTGCAGAATAGCCCCATCAGTCCAGGCATATGTAGACAGCTGTGCATCTGAGCAGTTTTCTTCTGGATATAGAGTTATACTGAGGATAACTAAAACTTCAGTAAATTCAGGCTGCAGCAAATATTTTAGGGCCTTAGTACTTTTTCTTTCTCCTTATTGGATTTTAAAGGCTTTTGCTATAGGTATGCTACAGAGACATTTTCACTTCCACATAAATTGTGCTAGCAGCAGTTTTCCTCCTTTTATTTCAGGAAAGCAGAAAATGCATTTGATATCACAAAGGGTCAAAAGGTAAAAGTTCCAAAAGCACCTTATTCAGACTTAGGCATCTGTTATTCTTGAAAATTTTCATCTGAGGCTATAGAATTTTGCCTTTATACTCACTGTCAATCTAATATAAGATGCTGTTTCACTTTGCAACTTTGCCTTGTTAGTCTGTGTGGGTGTGTGTGTATATAGATATATTTTTAGATAAGGTTTACAGAACAGACAAATCCCTCTCCTACCTCCAAGCTTCTTTCAAAACTCAGATGGCTGAAGGGATTTTTATTAAAGCCTTAAAAATTGCCTTTGAGTACAGATCAAATATCAAAAATTTCAGCATGGAAGATAAATATTTCACAAGCTGGTAACCCAAATCTGCTGTATTTTCAGAAAGTAACAATGAGAGATATTTTGCAGAAGTGTAGGAAGACAGCATTATTCTGTTGAGTCAGATAATTAGAAAACAATGTAAGGAAAAAATCTCTCTGTTTTTTAGAACAAGTAGCGATTTAGCATTTTGTTGTACTTTTAAATAAACAATAAAGAGTGCTGTATTTAAATGAAAAACATGATAGTGGTAGCTATAAAATAAAAAGGTGGTTTCTTTTCTTATCCTTATACTCATGGTCAGTTCTTTGTCTTCTACTGCTCCCTTTCCAATTATACAGTAACTGTTACCATAAAAAATTATGTATAGCTCAAGTAATTTATTTACCATTCCAGGCTTTTCACATTTGAAGACTGGAGAGGAGCCCATGTGATTAGACTTGTTACAGATCATAAACTGTAGAATTCAACCCAGTGGTTTTTAGGTCAAGTCAAGTAGCTTATGATCTTGCTCAACTGGAAAAAAGAAGAAAATACTCATTATAAATTTAGCCCATCAAGTTCAAATGTACCTTGAATTTATAAATAGACCTCTCCCCACGTATTTTATAAATTGGGAAAGGGTGGAGGGGTAATGACAGGACAGATGAACCAAGGAAGCAACATGAATTAAGGGAATTAAACTCCCAAACATGGCACATTGATTATATTCTGTCTAGTAATGCATTTTTGATAACTGACTAGAACAACTGATTTAGTAATGTGAAAAAACCCTTCTAACACTTTACAGTTCAGCTGTTTTGTTTGCTAGCCACAGTATTTTGGTGAATGCTATTGTAATGTCTATTCTACATCTTCAAATCACAGACACTTTGCTTTGTCAGCAGGTCTCATTATCCTCCTTAGTTTTCCTGTTGTGAAAGAAGTGGGAGGTAGTGGCTATCTCTACCATTATCTTAGAACTCTAACTTGTTACAGAAAGTGATCTTTATAGAAAAAGTGATAGATCAAAGGAGTGCCACAACAGTGCCCAACTACAGCGTTTGCATTATTGATTGAAGTGCTTAGATTCTTAGGATTAATAAAAGTCTCCAAAAAGTGCACAATTCTACAAAAACTATGAGAAAACCTGCTTGACAGCTTATCAACCATAAGTTGGATGATGTTACAGTACTTAAAAAGGTACATACATAACTTAATGACCAGGTAAATTCAAGTTACATTTAACAGGCTGTCAGTGTTTGGGTACTAAGACAAGAGTAGCCCCTAGTAACAGGAAGCTGTAAATGAGTAACTATGATTCTAAATTAGTTTATCAACATAGGAGGTATTGTAATTTACAGAAAAATATATAAAACTAAATCTTTAGTGGTGTCTGGAGTAGGTTTGTCTCACAAGTCGTAGCTAGGTTCCTTTATTCTGAACAGGTTCCTGCATTTTGAAAGGCTTTCCAGCAAATGGTGACACACAAGAGAATTTCTAACTTCTGAGGCTTTCAGTGCTTTTGGCTGTTATGATAACGAAGTGGACTTACAGGTAGCATTTAAATGAGAACAAAAATAATTTATTTACTAGACTGTGTGATTTTCTGTAGGTCATCTTCTAAACAGTTCTTCATCCAGCAAATATTTGTTAGCAAGTGTTGTGTACAAGGGATGGGGGGAAAGCCCTGAAACAGTCTCCCTTTCTCACCAAGCTTTTCGCTGCAGTACTTGGAAATGCTAGAGAATCTAAAAGACTGGGACATTCTCCTGGAGAGTACATCAGTTAATAATTAACTTTCTGTCAATTTCTTGTTTAAATATTTTTATTTGTATTACTTCTGCAGCATCTGGAAAGATTTGCCCTTGAGGTACAGAAAAATCAAACTTGAACAATGACATGCTGTCCAAGCTCTGATAGGAGGCATAACACTATGTAGTGCTTGTTCCTTTAGCCCATGCCTCCCTGCACAGGGTGGTGTAAGGCAATTTGTAGAGGCAACATCACAAAACACTAACATGATTCTTTTGTTTCACAGCAAACTGCCAGCTAGAAACAGCCTAATTGGCTGGGCATGTGGCAGGGGGTCATGTTCTAATGAACAGGTAGCTCGGAAATCTGAAGAGGAGTGGACATGTATGCAATGCACCCTAATAAACAAGCCTTCTGCTGAAATTTGTGATGCCTGTTTGACTTCAAGACCTGAAGGTACTGAAGGGTTGTCTGGCATCTGTATTGGGAAGGAGGGGAGGTCTATGACTTTGTAGTTTTTATGTAGAAGTGTCTCATTGTGAATCACATATATATAACTAGGTAACTTGAAATCAGATTTTGAGGAAATCTTACACAGACAATATGGAAACTGTCTTGTCTTAAACCCTGGAAATGTCATCTTCCAACCTGATATGCTGGGATTCTATAAATAAATGTCTTCAGTGACCCTTTTTTTTTACTGGGGCAAGGAGTGAGAAAAATCTCCATTCTTTCCAACTCTCCTTAAAATCAGTCAAAGTTTGCAGTGTAAATCTGAATTAGAAATCATCAAGGGTCAGAAAATTAACAGTTTTAATTAACAATTAATTAATAATTGTTTCATATGAACAAAAGCAGTATATTTTAATACCCTTTTCTAAAAGGCTGCCAGGTTTCTCTGGGGCTACTTTTTTTCCCTTCCAAGTTCATAGTAAAAATTATTCTGAATTTCGTACCTCAATTTGTTATTTGTCTCTTGCTGGAGCTCTTAATGCTGCTGTCCACATGAAAATTGCTTCATTGTTTAATCATCTTATGGCTGGAGTGCTGTGTGGAAAATCCTGATCTTACACTAGCTATAGTTCATTTTCTCAGGTCAGGAATCAATAAAAGTGTGTCTTCATTCTTTACATGACAGTTGCAAACACAGGCTAAACTTGCATAATTCTGCCAAATCAGCACCAGAAACCTAAAAATTTTAATCTGTTTACAGAATAAAATTTACTAACTAACACTTATCATGGAATTAATACTGTCAGCTGGCCTTTATAATATATCATGCCATGTGTGTCCCAGTCTGGGGTTTCTCCTTTTCCCCGAGATCACCCCAGAGGGACACGAAGGGTGGTTCAAACCCTGGTTTCCCTTAAGCCGCCGAAGAAAGACTGCCGGAGACAGTTTTCTCTTTTTCCAAGGACAGTTTATTGTTTCTTATCTCTGGGACACTTTGCCTGGCCAGCAGCGGTCTGCTCAGCCTGGCATCCATGGTGGAATCTGCCTGGTGAAGGCAGGGCTTATCTTATATAGTTAGTACTACGTGTTACATGTTTACAAAATTTTACCAATACAATACAATTTTATTAAATGGTCCAGCCCTGACCCCAACCAATCCAAGAGGCCAACGTGTCACCCAACATGGATGACATGGAGAAGAAGGAGGAAAAGGTGTCCACCCCCCAAATTCTCCATCTTGGCCACGTGTCCCTTATCATAAACATTCAAAAAAACCTATTTATCTACGTTCTAACATTCTAATTTACACTCTACTCATCATTATTTTCTGTGTCTCTTCTCTCAATGTGGGCAGATTCTCCCAAGGAGCCAAATCCAGCCCCTGCAGCTCCTGGGCAGCACTCAGGGGTCTCTGAGGGGTCTGCCAGGGGGGTTTTTGCACCCCCAAAGGAGCCAGGGAAAAACCCTGGACTCCCACAATGTGCACAAATGCTTTATTTTGAGCTTTGAAACAAGCTGATTCTGCTATACTTCTGAGTTTTACTTGTTTAGCTATATGCAATTACTGAAATCAGGTCTAGACTTTGAAGATGTCTTAGACTTGGTGGAATACTGTTAGATTTTTTATTTTTTAAATAAGACTTTAATTTTGCACAGGAGTGGTATTTGAGATTCTTTTTTCCAAATAGGGGTTTACTTACCTCTCTGTTTAATCCTTAAGAGTCTTTCCCTTCTCACTTGGTTCAATTCTTGTTGTTTCTGAAATTGACTACTGTCAGTAGAAATATTTGAATTTTTGAGGACAGAATACTTTGTCTGTAAAATTAGCTGCTGGCCCTACAGCTGAAATAATTCAGTCTGTAGACAGATAATTATTTACCATTACATTGCAATTTCCATGCTCCTTTGGTAAGTACAAGGCTGAGCTACTACTATTCTTTCTTAAAAAGTTTGAATTAAGCCAGTATGTTTCACTGTGCATTAGTGGCAAAATGGAAGGAACCTGGAAACAAGTAATGTTCCAAGTCAAATGTAGAGATTCCTATTTTGTTTCTGAGTGAGAATGCCCTTGTGTATGTCTCATTTACCCATGTCCTGCTTAATTCCCTCTTCTTTGCATGGAATACATTGGATATAGTAGAAAAGGAAGGACTTTGTCCTTGAACACTACAGTTTCACAGCTTTCTGGAAAGATTGCACATAGGATGCCATTAAGTCCTTTCCTTTTCTCAGGAAAAGACTACAGACTCCTCATGTACTAAATTTGCATTAACAAATTATTCACATTCTTTTGAAATTATTATTGCTCACTAGGAGGGCCTCTGATTCAGTGAAGAAACTGTTGCTTATACCACAAAGCAAATGTCTGAACTGCTTTCTTCTGAAAAGCTACTTACAGTAAATTTGGATGAACACAAAGTTTGGAAAGAATGGGAACTCTGAAAACACTAGAAGTGTCAAAATCTGAATATTCTTTTTTGCATCAATAATAAAGTCATACTTTAAAAATGGATAATGCAATCCTGCTTGGAGGTACTATACTCTGTGATCTCCCACTGCTTGGGTTATAAAAGGTTATTTTGAAAAATTTAAATACTTTAATCCTTGTGTTTGGGCCAAATTAATTTTTTTATGGTTAATTGTCCAATAGCTTTCATTTAAATAGCACTATTGACTGATCCTATTAGCAATTGTAATGTTATCTTAAAACACATGCTTTACATGACTCTATAAGTGCATGAGTTTTGTTTTATGGTGAGAAATTTTGTACTCTAATTTGTGACAGGTTTTGAGATGGTACTGTAAATTTACTCTTTCATTCTCCATGTGACAACTTAATAATACAGATCAGAAATATAATGTAGCATTCTATGCAGTTGGTTTATAACTAATAACCTTTTTTCCTTAGTTCCAAAGATGAAGAGTTCTGAAGATTCTGCAACCTTTAGCACAAACTTAATGAAGTACCCTTGTAATGAATTCAGAAAACCAAGCACAGAAATAAAGATCAATAGGAAAACTGCATTTGGAACTACAACTCTTGTCTTATCAGATCTTGGTAACAAAACTCTTTTGAGAAATGATCCCCAGGGATCTGATGGACGCTCTCAGTGTGTTTTTCCTAAAAGCAATTGTAAACAGATCCAAAGCAATGCCTGCCAGTCAGGGGGAAGCACAGAAAAGGAATGCTCAACTCATGTAACTGCTCTGGCTTTGTCCTCCTGTCAGCAACCTATCACTTTCAAACACATACAGAAGAAACAGAAAACTGATCATGTACCTTTGGTTCACCCATATAATATACCAATCAGGTATGTATTCTAAAATGAAAACAAGTCTTTATAATCCCATAAATGAACTTTATCCTTAGAGATTAATTGAATACTGTGCTGTTGGGCTCAGACACTGTTGTCTTTGGATTTCTGCCAGTTAGTTATTATAGTTAGTTATTCTAGACTAACTATAATTTAATTCAGGTTTCAAAAGCACTGAATTACCTAGGCTGTCACTAGAAAAGTCCTGATTTTGGCATCTAGCCAGTACTGCTGTAAGCTAAACAGCTGTTCATAGTTCAGCTATTCCCACTGAATAGGCCAGTCTAGTTTTAATAAGTCAAGCACATCTCTACCTAAGGAGTTGTCTAATCTTAGCACTGTAGTTGCTATCTGCTTAGCGAGATCTTGAAATTAGTGTGAAAGAATACAAAAAGAAGCTATCTGGATGAATATATTCTAATTAAAGTTATTTGACAACTACCAGGTTTCAGCATACTTCCATGAGAGGAAACTCTGTACAGTTACCTTGATGAGCTTCCCATCACTGATTTTACTCATAATTTCTCTCCCCATTCTATATATAACCACTTCAGTGCTCTACCCATACTTTTATTTACAGGGCCCTGTCCAGACACATCCATTGTCTAGTTAAGAGAAATGTGAGAATCTATGAAGGTTGTCACAGAAAAGTTGGGCAGATAGTCACAAAGTAATGGGAGTGCAAGGTAGATGTCACTTAAAATGGTAAATTATGCAGGCTGAATGTGAAATATTGATGATATGGTACAAAATTCTTGGTCATGTTTCTGTTCTGAAATACAGAAATTACTTCTTGCATTGCTGAAGCATCAGTTTTGAAGTGATCTCACTGACTAGCCAGGCTAGACTGAATGAATGCAATTTTTCCTTGTGCTCTCAGTACAGACTGAGGAACTGAGGCTTATAGGCAGGATAATTGAGAATACAGAGGACTGCAAACAAGAAAGGAGAAAGTATCAATCATGACAACAGGTTGTTGTAGCAAGTCATCCACTGAAATGCTTTTTTATAGTATTTTTTTTTAAACAACCAAAACCAACAAAAAACTGTTGGTTATTTTTATCTTCTTGTGTTTTAATGAGGTACTGGAATAACACTGCTGGTGTCTTCAGGACTGCAATCTTCCAGACACAGACATAGAAGACAACATAAAATTCCTAAGTTGATAACTTGACCAGAATTAATTAATATTTTCTTTTTTCACTAAGGTTCTGTCCTGGTTTTGAAGACAGGTGCCATTACTGCTTTTCTGCTCTATGAATATATTGAAAGATATATTTCAGAGCATTAATCTTTTGCATGTCACTATTTTTAAATGAAACCTTGTGTATTGCAGATACATGCTCAATCATGATAAACAAAGAAACTTTATCCTATTCAGACAATTCTGTTCCATCCCATCATCTGGGTTACTTCTTGTCCCAATATGATTTGGAGCACTACTGTAACTTTTTAGTAAAGAGGGTGGGAGTCTTTTCTGTGAAGCATAAAAATGCCTTCAGACTGGAGTAACTAGTGGTATTGGTATTTTTCCCTCTGAGAGCAGAATACTCTTTTAGAACATGTCAGAATTTGAGGTGGGCAGTATAACATCAGTGATAATATTTATTTTGTTTCATACATGAATTTGAGTACTTGAAAACAATTTAAGACATAATGGGGAAAACTGGTATAACTCCTCAAGAAAAGCACACAGTCGTGTCTATTCACTACTAACAGTCATTCAGCTTTGAAGGCTGAATGAATGCAGTAGGGTGCATTAGAGAAGCAAACTGTTTCTCACTGTGTGTGGGTGAGCTGTTGTAGTGGTAGAAGTTCTTTGGCTGGTAATCCCTTTGAAATTACACAGAAGTAATTTTGTAACCTGTCATTACAGCACACCTCAAACTAATGTGACAGATGATACTGGGATGTTGAGCGTGGGGCACCCTCGGTGCAGTAAGCACAGCCGTCTCTGCAGCCTCAGAGTTGTGAGAAAGGATGGAGAAAACAAGGGAAGGCAGTTCTACTGCTGCCCTCTCCCCAGGGAAACTCGGTGTGACTACTTTCAAGTATGTGTAAGACTTCAGGACCTGTTTTTATATCAGTGCTTGTTCCTGCAGCCTCCTTGGCCCAGTGACCTCTCAATCATGGACAGATATTAAAATCCATTTAAAGCTCAACATAAATACTCTTGCACACTAAATTGAAACTAAGAACATAATAATAACTATGAACTTAACAATTTTAGTTACTTCTCTTACTGTTGAGAAGGCAGCTGCTTTTGCAAATGCTCCTAATCTACTTCTGAGTGATGTAAAACAGATACATAAGAGAAATATTGGTTTGAGGGGACCTGGACAAGTTGTTCAGATTAGCTTATTCCCAAAAGAAGGACTATAGCAAACTAGATCTAATTGTCAGCCATCTTTCTGGCTAGCCAAAGTCCTGATAACCTCTTAGGATGATGGTTCTGTAATCTGCCTGGGCAAACCCTCCCACAGCTGCACTAATACCTAACATGACCTTCCTAGCTGCAATTGGTGGCCTCTGCTCCTTGTCTGAGAAGATTTTGACCTGAAAAATGATCTAACAGTCATGACTATCAGGTAGTTAATAGATGAACTTAAGACAGTAACGACCATAATGTCTAAATTTTAAGAACTATATGTTTAACATCATTCAAGTTACACCAGTCAAAGTGCATGCAGTTGCAGTTGATGTTAAAGAAAAATGTAAAAAACGTTCACAAAAGAGATAAAACTAACCTGACTACTAGGAAGAATTCTATGGCAACCACTGTAGATAATTTTCTATTTTAAAAAAAGGAATTCATAGCCATCACATGTGCCTGAAAACTGTTTCTTTTGCAGTGGGCTGACTTGGATTTTCCATTTTGTAACCATGGCAAGCGATCTGTTATGAAGACTGTGTTGAAGATTGGTCCCAATAATGGAAAGAACTTTTTTGTGTGCCCTCTTGGGAAGGAAAAACAGTGTGGCTTCTTCCAATGGGCACAAAATGGGCCAGGTATGCAGATTTTTCCATGATGCTCATGTTATAGTTACCTGTTCTTCAGGATATCTTAAGTGCACACAACATTTGTAGTGATTTCTATTTTATTCTGCCTTTTTCCCCATTCACTTGTTAACTAGTAAAAGAGCTGCAATGTAAAAAACAGATCTAGAAAGAGTAATTTTACGTAGTCCTGTAAAAATTAAACACTGCTTGTATGCTGCCTACAATTCTGAAATAAACATTTAACTTGAAACATATTGTGACATACTAGTGTATTTCTAATAAAAAAATTGCACTGTTTCCTTTTTTCATATATTGTTTTAAATTTTCTTAAGTGTAAGTATGTATTTAACAGAAGTCAATAAAAATAATATACTTTATTAAATACTGCTTTGTGCTTTCTCAGAGCTTAAGATGAAACAGCAAAGAACTGTAGAATTCAAATGTTAGAACAGTTGATTTACCTTGCTTAGATTTGGAAAACGAAGACAAAAAACTGCCCTAAATAACATAACTGTATGGTTTTCTAAATTATATATTCTAAATCAATATTTTAATGTTTTCTTCTAGTTGCTACTGAAGACCTTTTCTCCCAGTCTATATGTAATGAATAAAATCATACCTCCAAGGTGGTTAAAGCTCAGTTGATGTTTTTTGGTTTTACCACTATTTGCTGAAGCAAGGGGTAAACAGAATATGTTAAGCTATCAAATCAGAAACAGAATCCTTAAAATCTTTAGAAAGTATACTATAGATACCAAGGAAAATGAGACTAATGAAGAAAAAGTCATAGCTTCATATATTGTTCAATTGTAATTAGTTTTTAATTGAAAATAATGGGAAATAGTGTTGCTTCCCAGCAAAACGTGTGGCTTGAAGCATGTTTATACAAATACTTGTGGTGTTTTGTTTTGTTTCATGGGGAAGGACTATTTGATTTTCTTGAGAACATTGTATAACTTCAGTCCAATTTAAATCTTCCATTCCATGATGCAAGGGAAATTGCTTGATTCTTTTCCTAAGCAGCAAAAATTCAGAGGCTTTTTTTTCTTCCTCTTTCAGTAGCTTTGATACCTTTTGAAATCTTTCAAAACTTTCCTTACATGAAGGAAATATTTTTAATCAGATTATAGAAACTATAATCTTTATGTTGCTCAAGTGCCTCTTTCCAAATAAAATATCTCTTTCATGAGGTACAGAACTCCACCTGAGAACAAAACAAGCTACTTCACATGGTGAGGACTGATTCTTCCATTGCCATC
Source organism: Erithacus rubecula (assembly GCF_903797595.1). Classification (NCBI taxonomy): domain Eukaryota; kingdom Metazoa; phylum Chordata; class Aves; order Passeriformes; family Muscicapidae; genus Erithacus; species Erithacus rubecula. The sequence continues at coordinate 32,890,613 of NC_136687.1, read as the reverse complement.
TCTATGATGCTTCCTGTTACAATGATACATTGCTGCTAGTTTGAGCTAATCCATCTAAATCTTTACAACTGCTATCTAACAAGTTCCTCACTTTATTTGTACAATTCATTATGGTGGTAAAATGTTTGATTATTTTTAAATTGCACATGCATTTGGATGTCTGGCACAGGGATAAATCTTCAGTAGTTTGGTCAAATTTGAAAAATAAGAAAGAAATACAAGCATTTTTGATTACCTGCTTTCTATGAATGTTAAGATTTGTATGAAGCTGGAATTTAAATGGCTTTCCAACTTTAACACATGAAAAATAACAGTTGGGCTCTTACATCTTTCTTTTTTTTTGTTTTTTAAGCTTAATTGCCAAACAAGCAGCATCTGTTTAAATAAAATTCATACAAGTTTTAAAGGATTAAATGCTTTTATTAGCTACTGCAATCACTTTACTTTTTCTGTTCTTGTATTTCTTGAATATGTTTTATGTTTTTTAAAAAAATAATTTTTGAAGGGATGGTATATTTGTATCAGCTTAATTTTGCTATATATGCTAGTTGTGTAATGTCACAAGGTGAGAAATGGCAGACAGGGAAATCAAAGGGCAAGGACCCCCTGAGCTTCACATTGAACTAGAATGTGAAGAAATCTCACATCTTTGCACTTAAAGAAAGTACGAAACTTAACAAGAGACAGTGAATTCCAATTCACTAGATGCCTCTGCAAACCTTATTGCCAACACTGCTTTTTATTTTTTTTTTCTTTTTTTCTTTTCTGCCTTGGAGAAGATGGCATTTTATAGCTTGTTTAACAAGGTCGGCTGATAGCCGATTATAACAAGTTTTGACCAAAAAAAGCTGGCAACAAAACTTATCTTGGAATAGATCCCTACTCAACCTTTCAAAAAGAAACTGCCACAAAAAGGGTGCAAAACCAGATAAAAGTCCCGATTTTCAGCTTTTATTCTAATAGTTTACAAATGTGGTTTTTTTCACATGGTTTGATCTATCGCAGTGCAAGTGATGGAACACACTTCTTTCAGATTTGGATTTGCCTTACACATTTTAATGGCTTGTGTAGCATGCTATCAACTGTGAAGGCTAAAAAGAATAACAAGACCTAAGTTAAAAGAGGGAGCTGTTTTTCACAAAGGTTTTTCTGTAATTTATATTCCTAATAAAAGCAAATGTAAAGCTTTTAGAAAAGAAATGCAAAGCTTTTAGAAAAATACAGCCCTTTTTAAAGGCCTTAGGGTTCTGACATGGTGTTGTTACTTTGGCCTTTACTCAAACACAACCAAGAGAAATGGGATTATGCCTACAGGAGGCTGGTAGGAATGACAGGCACACATAAGCTCCTTTGACTGGATGATTTCTAAAACGAGGTGGTGATGACAGTTCTGTAATAAACAGGAGACTTTCTGTAAAGCTGACTTCTAAGTCCTCTTGTGTAAAACTTTTAGAGAGCTTTTTTAGACATTAACACTACACAACGATAGCATGACTCATAATAGAAACCTGTCTTTCACCTTAAGTTGAAAACAAGTTTTATATACCACAAAACTAACCTCAAAAAAGCCCCTGAACTCAGCTGAGATACTATATGAAACAGGTTTTAGAGGATCAAACTGAGGTCACACAAGTTGTGGAGTAAAAATTTTAAACTTAGAAAATACTAATGACGTACTGCCGTGACCAGTTTCTGCTTTATTGGTAGCACTTTCATTACTATTACAGTTTAATTAAATTTTGGTAGCCATTTGGTTTAGAATCAACAGATTTGGTTTCATCCCTTTAAACCCCAATTTTAAATACCTGTTTAACCAGGTATTTGTTAAAGACAGGCATGCTATTTGATGTCAATGCAAATTTGCACTGAAAATATGCATTCAAGTTTTGGGACATGACTGTCACAACTGACTACAGACCTTTACAATTATACATCTATTCCATATCCACCTTCCTATGTAAAAAGGTTAGTTCTTACTTGTTTTTCTGGAATGAAAACTTAAGAAAGAGTCATTTAACTTGATGATGGAAAGGGACTTTCAAAGAAGCAAAGGATGTGTTCCTTAATATCTGTATGAGTGCTGATCATTAGTGGCTAAGTATCTTCCACATGAAATCAAAAGGTATTGTAAAGTCTCTAGCAGTATGAACATCTCTAGAAGATTTAAAATTCTTTTCAATGTCTCTTCTTGTACCTTTTTGCACTTTGTGCAATTCAGCTTGCTGATGACAGGCAGAGTTCAGCATCCCATGTAAATTAATATTCTGCATGTCTGTTTTTTATTTCTCTGATGCCTGAAAGGTTGTTTATTATGTCAAATTTTTACTTGAATATTCAAAACATACATTCAAAATCAATTTAGAAGTGTGTGGGATAGTGCTCTAATTTATCTTAGTGGAACAACAAAAATAAAACCCAATCTAAGGAAGAACTCAACAAATTATTTTCCATAGGAAAGCTTATTAAAAATGCATCAAGCACACTTATGGGTGAGCAGAATTCAGTGTACACAGTATTGTCTAAACATAGTTAGTGCTTTAGTTATTTAACTTATTGAATTACCACTGCTGTAGAAAATGCAAGTCCCTGCAAAGTTTGTATGCTTTATAATTTTTTATTATAAAATCAACTTCAAACAACGTGACTGTCTTTCAGTGATTAGCCATGTGGTATGATTGTGCTATGAAAAGGTGCTAACACTACTCATCTTCTAATACTAAGGTTTTAGGTGAATCTTAACAGAGAGATGGCAGAGTAGAGAGAGTTCTTGGCACTGAGCAGCAGAGCCTGACATAAAGGTGGGATGAACTAGTTCTAAACTACTAGTGTAGTTTAGAACCATGAAGGGGAAAGTGAAGCAAGAGTTCTTCTGTTTTGGCAAGGGAGACCCTTTTGACTGGTTCAACTACATATGAAGCAAAGTTGGACACCAAAAGCGTGTGTGGTCTTTCACTCCAACCTATATTATCTCCATCTGCATTTTAGATCATCCAACAATTTAGCTGCAATCCAACTGCTCTGAGCTCAGATTAAACAGGCTTTAATCTCAGGTTATGAGTAAATGCAACTGCAGATTTCACTAGACTATAAAATGACTTATGTGTAAGTGCTGCTGACTGGTCTGTGCTTCAGTGGATTTCAGACAGCTCCAAAAATACAGTACTCAAAGTGGGCCTTGCCATAGAAGCATCACGTATTCCTCAGAGGTATTTATTCACATGCCTGTAAATCTAGAAAGGATCAAATCATCATCTACCCTACATTTCTGTAGAAAGCGTGGATTTACAATTATTTTCTGGCTGTTTTCTTGAAACATAACTTCTTTTATTCTGTCACAGTACTCATGATGACAGTGACAGTAATGGTTTGATGTGCAAAAAACCCTTCATAATTTATTAGAGACAAGGACACTGCAGTATGGAAAAGACCACCTGAAATGGGGAAAACTGGGAAATACATTTTAAGATTTATTCAAAAACAATGCAGCACAACACAGGGATCAACAGCTCTTCTACCTACCCCCAGTTAAGTAGCATTTGCAAGGTGCTTTTGCACCTTTGACTTTCAAAAAGCACAATATTGGCTTAGGCTAACATTATTTCAAGCCTAAGGCAATATCCATTATGAACAACTAGAGAAAAAATTAATGCATAACCTCTCATAAAAATAATTCAGACTACATTTCTCAAACTATAAATAATTCTATACCAGCAAAACCCCAAAGGTTTTAATAAAAAATAAACAAAATCCAACCATTTATTAATTTATTATGTTCTAGAACTTCAGCATGATCTTAAACATAAAAATGAAAATTTTGAAATGTCTTCACAAAAACACTAAAGTTACAAGATATATATAAACAAGCTAAAATTTGAATTTTAAATCTAGACTGTATTTGAAGAGCAACTTTGCATTATAAAAGTTAAACTCATTACTATAGCAATACTGAGCCCATGAAAGTGAAAAATACATTTAATGCAATGTTCCACTCAAGACTGTTGGGAAATTTCTTAAGGATGGTGCTTTCATTGAAATGGTCTTGAATATAACAGTGTAATTCCTTTGATTATAACTGAAAAATAACATTTAAGTCAATACTTGGCCCTGTAGAGGATAAAAGTAAAAAATGCCCTCAACAGTAGAATGTACAAACAAGTTTAAAACCTATTTGTATGAACAAGAAATTAGAAAAACAATGCACTTGCTTTTTCTCTTTACCTTACTGTACACACAGAATATATAATTTATCCTTTGCTCCTCTGGCAGCTCATGTGTTCGTTGCACTGTATTTGCCACTTCTCAACTTCTTTCCAAGGTTCAATCATCACCTAGTATTTCAATGCCATACAGTTTCTCCTAGAAATCCATGAATGTCTCATGCCATACATCACTAGAAAAACAGAATATACTTATTTTAATCAGTCTAAAGTCATCTAATGGGACAAGGATTAACAATACAAAATATAAACTCTTCTATAAAAGCAGACTTTCAGCAAATGTATTTCTTAAAAACATGAACTGACTTCAAATAGACCAGAACAAATATATCTAATATTATCATATCCTTTTCTTTTCCCATAAATTACTCAGGATTACTGTAAGTAATTTAAACCAGTGCCAAATGCTAAAAGTAGCAACAATGTTACACAAGAAGTTCACAATAAGGACAGAAGGTTTCAGAAAGTTACCTTTGAAACTTTTATATCTTCATGAGACATGGAACCACTGAGAAGGAATTAAAATTGAAAAAAACCACCATCACATAAACACACCAGAAAATATGTTTTCCTTTTGCATGTAGTCCTGACATTAGCTACTAAAGATTTTTGGATTCCCCCCGAGTCCAACCCTGACAAAGATCAAGTGATTGAAGCAAGATGTAACCATACAAAGTATTCCCCTGCAGCCTGACTTGGCATGCTTGGACACAGCAATGCAGAAAGAGACATAGGCATAGAAAAAACTTTTGCCATTAAACTATTCAGATATGCAGATATTACAGCACCTATAGAAGTTTCCAACTATTTATATTTTGCTAATTATAATTTGGTTTGATAAAACTAGAACAGGAATTATTTATTTATGGATTGAAAAAGAAGGAGAAAAGCAGCTATGGGACAAAATAGAAGGTGGAATTCAGGTGAGGGGAATAAAACTCTGAAACTGCAGTGCATGTAAGGAGGTTCCTCTCCACCCCTCCCTCCCCCCCACCCCCCCCCCAAAAAAAAAAACAACCAAACCAAAACAAGCAACAAACTGGTGTGATTTCTAACCTAGAACAAATTTAGCAAATCTCAGGTGATGGTAGTTTGAATGTAACACATTAGGTATTACTGAACTCAGTTCCTGATTACCAGTTGCAATTCAAATAACTTTTGTTTCCTCCCTATTGCTCTACACAAGCTACATTTGGGTGCTACCTAGAACACATTACTTTCAAATTCAGTTTAAAGCCTTATTCATTGCACATGGTGGATTAACTCAATTTAATTTATAGTTATACAAACATATGAAGCACATGAAAAAAATTCAAGCATTTGAACTTTGTTCTTAAAATCTCTAGAAGCCAGATAAAGCCTATTTTTCATATATCCATTTAGCTGTATTGGTTGTGAAGTCTTAAAAATTGATATGGTATGCAGGACTGCATAACATATTTCCAGCTTTAATGGAAATAAATATTGAAAAAAAACATTCCCGAGATAGCACTATTAATCAAGTTACACTCTCCTATTTTGTAAAAAATACTAGTCATTGTGTTAATTACAAGGTTTCAGGTGACAATCAGCTAGCAGACTCTGCTGATTGAGATGAGTCTTTTAATGACAGTTTACATGATTATATCCACGCTATATTTAGAGCTTGTTTGGGCTGCTTGATTGAAAAAATAACAGAAAAAAATACCCCTTGCAACTGAGGTTGTTTCCTAGGAACAAGAATGACTGGGGTACACAAAAAAATCTTGGATTCTACTCCTTTAGTGGCAGAACTGCAGGCTCAGCCACTAACTGGCAGTAGGCTGCATCTGCTCATGATGAGTGAGTCCAGAACCAGCCAATACACTAAGTTAAGTGCTAAAAAAGCAAAATTACATCAACTTCGAAAATTAAAGTATACCAAACTGAAAGTATACCCAACTATTTATTTAAAATCAAGGATATCTGTAATTACCTTGCTTTACTGAAAGCTGCCAAATTAGAGAATACTGTACATGTACACTGAAAATATTGTTTCCTAGATATTGCAAATAATAAAAGGATTTTGCATGGCAAACAAACAGTAAGGTCAAAAAATTATCTTCAAATTCTTTATGTCCATTCACATACAATTTTGCCACCATGATAAAAATATTATAGTAATGGTAATAAAGGTGGGAATTTGAGGCAGTCAAGATCCAGGAAAATATGTACTCAGATTGCAGAAGAAAATAAAACAATTCTCACTTATTCCCTGCAATAAGAATGAATGAATGAGTGAATGAATGAATGAATGAATGAATGAATGAATGAATGAATGAATGAATGAATGAATGAATGAAGCTCTTTCAGTTATAAAATATCCTGAAACATAAATTTCATGCGCTTGGCCATATGATTAAGACAGATGGCAGTCACAATCTCTCACCTAAATCAGTGTGCACTTTTCTCTTCAGGCTGTAACACTGCTTTACCAGATAACTCACCCTGAAGCATCATTTCCCAACACGTTTCTATAACTCTGTTAAGTGAGGCTAAAGTAAACATTCTTCAATGCAGATTTACTGATCATTAATTAATTACTGAGATTACAATGGTATCTGCTAAACTGTTCTCCTGTGGACAGGCTGCCAACACTGCCAGAACATCATTACAAATATGGAAATTTGTTAACTGTAAATTCCACGTGTGGGATGGCAGAAGTGAAACTTTGATTGCATAAAGAAAAGGGTTCTGCTTAGGTTGGTAGTCTCACATATTTCACTAGAGAATAAAATTTACTCATTCTATGAGAAAAGAATGCCTAGATTGTAATTCTGAGGCATGAGATATGTATGCTGTTAGTTGTTCACTATTAAGTCATAACATTACTGGGAACAGACACTTGTTAAAATGAAAATGTCCTAAGTGGGAAGCTAAAGAACCATACTGACAGCAAATTGTTGTTGTCAGAATTTTACCAGAAAGTTGCCTTATTAGTGAACCACTCAGGAATTTGGTCTGTGTTCTGAGCTCTGCTGGTATTCAAGGAATGCTTACCACATACTACCTGTTGGGAGGAAAGGGTTAAAAATAGAAGATGTGGTGAGGAGGAGGAAATAGTTTTGCTCAAAGTGACCTTGCAGCTGGGATTGCTAAAAATGTCAGTGTGGGCAAAAATACATCCATTTATTATGCCTAGTGTGGTTTATCCTCTGCCTGTTTTAAGTGGATTCCTGTAAACATAACACACTCTCATGGAGCTGCACAAAGCCTTCTGTAGTACTCAGGCAGGCAGAGACCCTCCTGGTGCCCAGGAGGATGAGCTAAGCCCAAGGAGCCTGTGTCCCTGTGTGTCTCTGCTGCCCTGTGTTGTGAACAAGGTAATTATATAAATACACTCTGCATTTTAACAGTGGCTTGGTGGTTGCCTTGGCTACCTGTACATGTTAATTCACACATTACCTATAACCAGCACTGACAGGAACAGACATGGGTCAGGATGTGTATCCTTGTGGAATCTTCCATCTTCCTAAAGAAGCAGATCTTCACATGCTATCTTCCTCATCATCTCACGTTTTTTACTGAAGCTCTTCCATCTAGTATATAAATGAGTTGCTACTTATTAAAGGAAAATGAGGAGAAAAAGATTATTTGGCAGCAGCATTCTAGGGTAATTAGGCAGGTTATTATTTGAACTGATTTGAATTGATTTTCATATTCCACAAAAAATAGTACAGTCATTAGAAGAAATGCAACAAGCCACAGATGCACAAACTCCCTGCCTGCTGAGCAGCACTCAGTGTGCCAGCAGGTCCATCCAGCAAGGCCCTGGGGTTGAGCTTGAGGGCCCATTATCTTATTAGCAGTGGGACCTACTGGTTTTATGCAAAAAACCAGTATATACTTTATTTGTTGTGAGAAATACTTTAGAAGCACTTATATGAGATAGTCTATTAGATGACTACATTGCCTCAACTTCCAGTATGCATTTGAAGTCCTTTCCAAATGCCAAGCCTGGAAAAATCAGAAGTACAAAGCAAAACATAATGGTTAAGTTCAACACTGATTGGTATATTATGAATAGCTGCCTGACCAAAGTGCAAAAATTATAATTATAAATGACAGTTGGAATATTTATCTGGCATTAGCACTTATATTTCTCATAGTGAGGCACTACATCGTTGTTATAAAAATACAACTCTATGCAAGATCAAACTTCTATTCCCAAGTCTGAAAGAGTCTTGATTTTTCAAATTAAGTTAAGGGGTTATGGCTCTATTCTTGAGTATGCCTGCAGATGTTATCTTAGCTCCACTGAGCATATTGGTGATTGTCTCTTCCCTAAAACTCTTTGTGATTCAGTAACCAGACATCCCTGTGACAGAACTCCCCAAGAATCCAATCTCATAGTCAGTCCAAACACAGCGGTGTTAACACAAAGCACATCTCACTGTGACTTTTAATTAAATAGCCAGTCAAGGAGACTGAATTCATAGTGCTCACATTTTCATAAAGCATTGTAGTAGCAGCAGCTGTTCTGAAGTTGTAAAGCCTCCTCAGTCAGCAGAAATTCAAATTCACATTTTAACAAAGAGAAGGTGATCCGAAAGTTATATGGAGACTCTACTTTCCCATCCTGAAAATGGGAAACCTATGGTAGATAATTAAGTATTTACATGACTGAAGAGAGAATAAGGGAAACATGACAATAGCCTGCTGATAAAGAAATCAAAGAATACTAGATGCCCATCCTGATTTTTCATATCTTTTACTGAATTTTATTGGGGGGAAAAGCAGTAGATGGGCCTCCAGCCTGAGGGTTGAATCATGAAACCTGCAGAGACAGGTACCTTACTTCAATCTCCAGGAAAATTTAGAAAAGTCTTCTTTTGCCCAACTAAGAATGTGCTGTCACCAGCTGGATAATTTCCTGTGCTCCTCAGTGCCCTACTGTGTATTCCTGCATTTTACCTTTTGTTGGTATTAGCAACTGTGTGGCCCTAAAGTAAAACAGAACAGCTTGCTTACATTCTGAAAAAGAAAAAAATTACTGAAGAGAGAACACATACTTCAGGTAGTACCACCCTTTCTGAGCAGCACAAACTTTCTTCAGCTGAAACCATCCTTAAGAGATGGATAAAATATAACCTTGTCTTCAGACGTTCATTATTAATTGTTATTAACACTTAATTGTCCCTTGTCCAATACAGTTGCTTTTGGTGGATTTTATTAGCACTGCTGTAACTATGATTCCTGGAGCTTGGATGCTTACAGGAATGATAATGGTATGATGTACATACCTGATGCATGCTCCCCCAGCAAGCCCTGCAGCCTTTTCCTGCAGCTCTTAGATTGGAAGTTATGAACCCCATCGCAGAGTTGAAGGAATGGGGTGCAAGCAACTGCTCTTGTCAGTGCAGAGTGCAGAGGGAGGTCAGAGAGGCCAAACTGCTGGATCTGGAATGAAGCATACACCAGTCTGCCAGTCATGGTATAGGAACAGTAACCTCCAGAAAAGAGACACAGCAGGCAGGGAGAAGTAGCACTGCAGAAATCAGTTAAAGGCTGGTAACACCCTTAAGCTCATGTGGTAAAGTGATGTTACCCCTAAAGACCCATTTTTTGGGGCTAGTACTTTCACTAAGCTCTAAAAAACACTGTCCTAAGTCTAGCTGAAAAGTGAGATCACAGGACTTTTCAGGGTGGCAGATTTGTAAGAAGGTACAGATGGAATGTCAAAAGCTACAGTTCATTTACACTGCAGCTACTCTATAACATACAAATTAGTCTACACACTTGACGGCATATGAATTAAATTTGTTTTAGTATCTTTTACATCCACCCTTTTAAACTATAATATTTTGGCACATCTATTATTGTAAGTCCTTCAGAAAAAAACCCCACATATCTAAAGAAATTATTAGAAGGAAAATTGGGAACTGTCAGTTCTACATCACTACCCAATGCTCAGGAAAAATGCTGCAGATAAAAATATTAATTTATGGGAAGTTTCAGTTCCTTTGTACTTCTCTATGTATTAGCCTGCCAACCCAACCACAAATCTCACAGATGATCCATGATAATGTGTCTTGGAATTTTTCTTATAACAATGTCTATCCAAGAGCAGCATTAAGCTAACAGCATAACTGTTGTTATTTTCAAAAAGCCTGTCATGCTGTGTTAAATAAATAACCACATATGCCATCAAGCAACTACTTATGAACAATAAGCATTCATGATCTCACTAAGTATAATTCTAAACCTGTACTGCTGCAATACTGCTTCAGTAATTATGCCACCTTTAAAAGGTCCTATCATATAGAACTAGATCCTCCCTGCCAAATACTATGAGACAAAATTATACTACAACACAGCCTACATCATGCATGAAGAATACTTCAAAAAGAAAATTAAGCAACACTTGAACCTGGATGGGTATAGCCAGAATGTGTCAAGAAAGCTATTATGACAGGTCTGCTGACAGCAAAGAAAGCAAAATTAATACAAAGAAAACATTTATAAACTGACAAATTGCAGATTTGAAGAAAGTATAAAGTACCATTAATGAGAGAAAAGGAAAAAACACCACTGGAATTCTTCTGATTATAAGGGGAAAACCCTTTCTCCTGTTTGGGAGGGTTAGGTTAGACAATATTTCTATAGTTGTATTGGAAAAATAACAAGATTTGGTCTTCCCATCTGTATAAAAGAATATTCAAAAAACATGGGATTTCTTGCTAAATTGAATTAATTTCTCCAGATCATTAAATGATAAATGTTTAGAAATTAGAAATATAAAACTCAACCTAACTTTCTAACTACATTCTAGTGGCAAAGATCACTACTTTCTATATAATTCCACAACACCAGCAATCAAAATCATAACATAGAAATAAACAGAATGAGGGTCAAAATGTACTTCAGAGTCTATCTGGCAAGTATGCAAAGGGTGAAATTATGAAACTTCCTGTTCATCCAACATATAATGGGTTTTTTTCTATGTAGAGCAACAAAATCATCATTCCTAACTAATGAACCCCCCCGGCATTTACAATACAATTACTTTTGTAAAGCTCTACCTGGAAAAAGTGTAATTAAAACTTCTTTAAAGCTTTTTCCCTATCTTATTAGGAAAAAGAAATAAAGTCACCAGTAGCAGGGATTCCTTGAACTGGCACTCTTTGAATTTGCTATTGCTTTTATTTCACAGACCCCCACCTGTCACTGTAAAGGTATGAGCTAATCACAGTAAGACAGCACTGCACCAGCAGCTGTATTTACTTATGCTGATTCCAACTGTCAAGGGAAAAAAAGAAAATGAAAACACAGCTAAGATTGTTAAATGCACAAACATAAATGTTTGCTTCTGACTCAGCAGCTTAAACAATAACAATATTAATCACAAAATCCCGAGATTCAGTCATTTCTTCTCCATGAACATTCCAGTTTTTGCAGTAAATTTAATGGAATTTATGTGGAGGAATGAACAGATCCTCCAGTGAAAACATTTGTTCTTCAGTGCTTAATATGTAACATACCTGCTGTATATTAGAGCTGGAGTAAATTTAACTGTATACCTGATGTTTCTTCATGCACACAGACTATAGATAACAGCACAGAAACCCTGCACACCTTCTGTGTTTCAAAACAAGCATGAACAGTACTGTTAATGAGTTACAACAGTCACGTGATAAAATAAACTCAAACAATAAGTGCTGATAGATTCACTTCAGTTAATACAGTTTTGTAGATTCCATCTAAAAATCAGTCTTGAATTCTCTAAAACTCTGAATTATTCCTGACTCAGGCAGGTACAAATGAGTGTTTCAGTGGTAACCTGCAAATGTGAAATGACAGGGAAACTTTCTTCAGTAAGTGCATACGAAACATTGCCAGGATACACAGAGATTTCTTTATTAAGGAATAAATTGATACCATGCAAAAACAGACCATAGTTCACTTTTAGTCAGACCACTGAGCAAAGATTATTTTTCTGTCTTTAAAAACAGAAGAAAGGGGTAAAGGAAGCTAATGAACTTAAGAAAGCTCCACAGCTTTATAGACAGATGCATTCAATTGAACCACTAAGTCGCAAATCCTCATATTGTGTCATAAAAATTGGATAGCAAAAACTGATATAAAAACCAGTAAAACACTTTTTTGCAACCCCAACAGAAATTGCCAGTTTTTGCTTACTTTTGACAGGAGTCTGTACTTGATATTTATCTCTCCTAAAAGAATTTGTGTCTGCATATCAGAACACCATTAACAACTTTTTAAGAAATATTTTAAGACAAAATATCAAGCACGTTATTTTTCTAATTCTGAATTCTGTTCATAACATCAGAATGGTACATTGTTAATACTATGGTTTAATATATTGTCAAATTAATGATAAATCCAAATAATTTACATAAACTAACCCTTTCATTTGCAATTAATGCATCATCACAAAGCAACCCACATTAGCAAACCACATTTTATTAGTGTCTATGTCTCATGGAGACAAGTAATTTTCACAGAATAATAAAATCAGTAAGGTTGGAAAAGATCTCCAGGATCTTCGAGTCCAACCTTTCACCAAACATCACCATGCCAACAAAACCATACCACAAAGTGTCATGTCCAGTCTTTTATGGAATACTTCCAGAAATAGTGACTCCACCATCTCCCTGGGCAGCCCATTCCTATGCTTAACTACCTTTCCAATGAAGAAACTTCTCCTGATATCCAAACTGAACTTCCCTTGGCACAGGTCGAGGCCATTTGCCCTGGTCCTGTCACTGGTAGTCTCTGTAAAGAGGTTGCCTTCCACCTTGCTACACCCTCCTTACAGGCATTTTAGAGTAATAAGGTCTCCCCTGAACCTCCTTTTCTCCAGGCTTAACAACCCCACTCCCTCAGCCACTCCTAGAATTTACTCTCTACACCCTTCAACAGCTCCATCCCCCTTCTCTGGAATCACTCCAGCTCCTCAACGGCCCTTGTGTTGTGAGGGCCCCAGAACTGGACACATCACTCCAAGTGTGGTTTCACCATGCTGAGTACAGGACAATCCCTGCCCTGATCCCACTGGCCACAATATTTTTGATACAGGCCAAGATGCCTTCTTGGCCACCTGGACACAGCTGGCTCACATTCAGCTGCTGTCAACCAGCACAGACTGTAGGAAGTTAGGCCTGTAACAGTGGCTTCCATGTGGACTGTTACAGGGCACTTTTACTGCCACAGACTAGCTAGTACAGAGTGACAAAAGCACTCTAGAAAGCAAGCTATGGATGTTCCCAAACCTATTTCAGAAATGAGTCCTAGAGGATTCAGCAGCAGCAATTTGAGACGTTACCGCTCAGCTCACAGTACTGAACCTTCTATGTTGATAATCCACAATGCAATCTTCAAAGTAGCAATCACTGGGATTTTATTAATCTATCTGCATTTGACTGCCTGAGTTATCTGAAGATAGAGCAGCCACGGCAGAAGGGCTGTAGGTAGCACAGGTAGAAAGCTTATCTTAAGCTATTGCAGATTTATTCAGTAGGAGTTTCTCTGACAAAAGCTTTCTGTGGCCTGCAGTGAATACTGCTACAACATGCTCTGAGGATCCAGTGACAGAACTGAGTAAATACTTTGTAGATGAAGTTCAATAGCAGGCCATTAAAGATAACCAATCTAATTTGAATGGCTTATTTCCAGCTTTTAAAGATACCAACTTGAAACAGAAAGCAACAATCAAAGGCACAGTACACAAGCATCTAAACAACTTCACTAATACATTAAGGTGTGCTTTTATTACCCAATGATTTTATTTAAGTAGACAGAGAATAATCAAAGTGACAAGACACAATCTTTTTACTCGCTCCCTCTTTTGCCATTTCCTGGCGAAGTTTAGCAAAGATTCCATCAAATGATTAGCAAGCCACCAATTTAAAAGAATGATCCAACATATCTTCAAATACCTGTGGAATAATCCTCATGATGCTAAAATTCTATTACAAATGAATCCTGGTGTCTCTAGACAAAGAAAGTGACAAAACCCATAGGTAACTGTCACACTTCAGGCATTCAATTGCTCCTTTTCATAGGTTAATGTGTTGTAGGACAGGATGAGTGCACAGCATATTACTGACAAGGAAATCACTGTGATTATGGTTCATAACTTAACTTCCACTACACAAAAGAGGTGACAGGATGATTTCCAATTGTCTTCACATCCAGTCAGTCAACCAAAATTAATTCCTTGAAGGTTTGTACTACCAGGGATGCTTGCATGTATTCAAATGTATTCTCAGCTGTTGTGGAACAAGCTAGAATGGTCCATAAGGACTTCTTATCTCTTCATTAATGCTTTGAAATAGTCTCCACTACTCCTCAAGCCCCTTTCTTTGCATGTTAACATTTTCATGCAATTTTTTTTTTCAAGAGAAAACAGAAACTTAATCTTAGAAAGACAATTAAATATTCTCAACATGAGTGTTATGTGTAGAGTCCTAGTTCCACTTCCAGCCTGTTATTCCAAATGTCTGACAAATATATTTTTTAATGGAAAGGCAAAGGGCCTGTTCAATGGTTATTATTCATCACTTCTGGCTACTCAGTTCTTAGGAAATCAAGCAGACCATAATATCCATTAAATGCTAGAAACAACCATTTTAAGAAGTAATTTTAAGGTGGAATTTAGCACTTTCCTCTTCTAAATTGAGATTCTAATAGAACTAAAGAAATTAAATGCAGTCTACTACTTGTTCAGTTGGTCGACTTAACAAAGGGTTTGAAACCATGAAGTGAAACTGAGTGAATCCTGGAATTTTATTACATGCAGCACCTAGGAAAAACAGAAAAAGAAATTATAATTTGCTACATTTGGGATTAGTGGCTCTGTCATTGTATTTTATCATCTAAACATCCAGTCACTAATTCTACTACAGTGGTATAATTATTGTTTTACAATCTGTTTAACCCAAGACATCTTGAAAGTATCCAATTTTTAAGTTAAAATACAGTACTACCGACTGCTGTAGTGCAATTAATGGCCATATACTACAATTCAAAACAGTATCACAAGTCAGGAAAATCTCTCTCTCTTTCAATCCTGATCAGTTTAATGAGTTCTTTCAACACTAATCTCTTAAACACAGAACTATAGGAAGTAAGAGATCAAAGAATAAGCAAAGCAGCCTAACTATATAATCCACATTGATTAACAAATTTTACTTCCTACTGATCTAAGAGTTCACTAATGGGATGCCTGGCACAATGACTACTCTGAGATCACTTTGAAGCTATGCTTAACATTCATATTCTCCCTCCCTTATGCCATATCTAGGGAAGGCAAAGCAATCTCTTTTAAAAACCTTCAAATTATCATATACAGTCCAGGAAAACAAATGAAAGTTGTAAATATTTTTGAGTTTTGCCAAGACTTCCATAACTTTATGGAAGTCTAAGACATCAAAACCCCAAATTAAATTATCTCCAGTCTGCACTAGGACACAGCTGCCCTGCTAACCAGCATTCCACACTGTGAATGGCCAGTGCTGCTGCAGTCTTCAAAGAATAATTAAAGATGCCTTTAAAATCTATGCTCACTTTTGTACATCTGTGACGTAGTTAGGGTCCAGCACCTTTGTCCATGAAACGACATACATACCATAACTTCCAGTTGTATTGGCACAAATGATAGCACCAAAGAACTTTGGAGCGTACTTCTGGATTCTGGAAATAACTTTCTGACAGGCTACTGTTGGGTCTGTTCCCATCCTCATGTATTCCACAGCTTGGTAACTAAAAAAAACCCAACCCCATATCCAGAAAATTAGCCATACTCTGGTTATATAATTTAAAATACCACAGAAGAGACCCTGGTTTCTTTGAATAATGGAAACACATGATAAACAATTTTTAGGCCAACTTCATATTGGCAATTGTTACTCAAATTCTACATAAAAAGCAATTAAAAACAAAACTAAAAGAGATTACAAGATGACATCTATACCATGTATCATTCTATGGCAGGCCAAGCCAAGAGAGAACTTTGATCATTTGCAGTAGAAGAGGCTAAGCAAAAGATCAGCTAAAGAACTGCAAGGCACAGTGGCTTAGAAGAATTAGTGGCTTCTGTGTTTCACTACATGATTGAGCCTGACATTAGAAGTAATTTCTAGTTTTCAGAAAGGCTATGTCAAGATATTTTTTTGGAGAAAATTCAGTATTACATTACTGATAAATTATTGAGTTCAGTAAGCATTAAAAAAATCTTTCAGAAAAAAATTAAGTTTCTGAAAACATCAAAATTGACAAACTTTCTTTATTTTATAAAGATGAAGGTACCATGTTTTGATCAGGACTTTGAGCCACTTTCAAACTTTTTGCAGTGATTAAAAAAATCCCTTATTCTAAGAGTAATCAAAATTAATTTCCTTTCTATCTAAAGGAATTGCTTGAGGTTAACCTGTTGCATCTCTAAAATATCCTGAGGTAAAGCATTACTTACATTGCCTTTTTCTTTCAGAACCTGAAGATTAAATGGTAACTCGTGATATAACTTACAAGCATTTTATTGCTTTGAGAAAGATGCATATACCAAGATCAACTTGTTACACTAAGACATCTACAGATTGCATTAATTACAGATGTTACCAAAGTACCACAGAAAAGAACAATTCTTGCATTTTGAGACTCCCTATTATCTTTGACTTATTCTAACAATCAAAGATGTTCAAGTTGTCTAAAGATAACTATCTGAATATAAAGCTGCAGAGGTCTCTTCACTAATCAAAAACTCAAGAAGTTACCACCTAAAGGAAGGCATACAGAAAATATTAGCAATTTTGGCCTTTATTTGACACTTCACTTCTGGGAGGTTAATTCTTGTCTCTGTTTTCATGTGGGATATCTAAATATCATGAGTAAAAGTCGTTATCTATAAGGAACCAGTAATTAACCCCCTAGTCTGATGGTTAACCCACTGGTGCCAACATGAAATGTTTCAAGCATTACAGACAAACACTTCAGGCTGCTTAAGTGCAATGTAAGTTACTGACTAGCCTTATAGTGGAGATCAACACACTTCTCATCCTGGTATGTTTTACGACAAGACAGATAACTCATGAAGTTGTCAACTGCCTTGTATTTGAAAGACTGACTCAGAACCGCTTGAAATTCACTGACATCTGTAAATATGTAACAGGTAGCAGGTTTTCTTGGCTGCCAGGGTTTCAGAAAAGTTGCCTCAGCAATATGAAGGCCATTTCTATATTATCCTTCAAGCATCAGTGCCTGTTATGTTCAGCATGGACTTCCATAATTGATTCCTGCTGAGACCCACCCACAAAGATGCTCACAAAGAGAGCCATATATTACACTGTGTTTATGCAACCACAGTCACAACACTAAAACACCTCTTTCAGTTTCAAATTACAAGCAATTACAAATGATTGCTGCAGTGATACCTCCTGAGTGAGCTGAGACCCACACCTCATCCTTTTTACAATTTATGATACTTCTCCACACAACAGAATGCTTTTGAGAAGAAAGCTAATCAGTCCTGCTAAAAAGCATACAGGTTGGAAATGTACTCATTACCCACTGCCTGTTTGCTCAGCTTGGCTGTATTAAGGGATCTGTCATCAAGATATTTAGGTCTCTTTAAGACAGATCATAAGAGTAGCTTGGTTCTGCTACTGTTCTTTTCCCTTCCACTCCTTCCTTTACTTCAGCAGCCATGAAGTCAGACCATACTTTTAATCAATTCTTCATTTGCTGAGCACCCATTTTGCTGCAGCAATCTATCAAAGTCTGCCCTAAGGACAAACCTGGGTAAGAAGCGCATCATGATGTCACCATCCCCAGTGGCTGCAGCTCCTCCGGCTGTACTATCTGCGTAGGATCCCGCTCCCGCTATCGGAGAATCTCCAACGCGGCTGCAGTGAGCAATGGAAAATAAGAGCCAAACTTTGTTAGCCTTACTGCCTCCAGTTGACTTAGCACTAAACCCACAGGAGAACAGAACAGGTAAAGAGGTCAATCTACTGCAGTCAAAAGTCTTGTCTTGAAACTACCTGTAAAAGTGATCTGTGATAACCTGACTGACCTGAGGCTTAATGCACCTCCAATGCATAACTGTCTGTTATTATACTGACTATAGCTAAGCCAGTGAGATTTAGCCTGTGGGCAACAGTAAGCAGCAGGGGACATTAATATGTTCAATAACTTGTTGCTAAATCCAGAAGTTGTCTGACTTGGTTGACAGACAATAACCTAAACTGTGTAGAAAAAGTATCTTGAAGACAAAACACAAGCCTGAGGCTCTGATTTCTGTACATTTCTTAGGAGACTGTGTGCCTCTCCAAAATCCTTATTTGTCCCTGATGCTTTGCCTTACAAGTTGTCTCACAACTGTGCCAGTTGTTTGCGTCTCTATATGGTGAATTAAGCAAGCTGAAAAACAAGCATTCCCTCAAATAAACACACAGTCTTGCAACTGAATCAGTTGCTCAATATTAGGATTTATGGCAAGTGCACAAAAAAAAGCAAAGCTATTTTGTGATCTAAAGGTTAACATTTTGAACCACAATGACAAGTTTAACATAGGAAACAAGGTGGGGGGAAAAAGCTTGTTTGTAAAATCAGAGATACTAACCCTGGAAGTTTGTGGATTGCACCATTAGTAGATGTCCCAGAAGCAACGGTTCCACTCACACCAATGACAACCATACCTAAGATTTTCAACAGGGACAAAACATATTCAGGAACGCTACTATCACATTTATTTAGTTAGCACTACACTTACCCAGATGATTCAAATGACTAATATAGTGAAATACAGGAACACAAGCTCTTCTTAAAAGAGATTTGAAAATTTTTATGATCTGTCACAAGAGCTCAAAAATGAATGTGAAACAGTGAATGCCACACTGTTCAGAGCTATATGTTACTGCTGCCCATACAGCCACTGCCTCCTGATATACACCATTGTTAACCAGCCAAGAACAAGTACCTGGTGTCACCACATGGAGCACCAATACCATCAGAACAACAAAGCTTAGAAATTGTAAATGGTACTTGAAGGAAATTTAAAAAAAAAGTCAGAAGCATAAGCTTGAATTTGGCAGATGACGACATATTGCCTACCAAAGTAACTAGAATTACATGATGGACTACCAAATGTACTGATGAGCTTACCCCTTGCTAATTTTCTGCTGGTAAGGAAACCACTGCCTCATATTAAATATGCTTAGACTGTCACTTGGAATTGGATTTGGGATCAGTTGCGTTTCCATAGAGCAAGACTTTACACACATAGAGCAGGAGATGGCATGAACTGCTGCTAGCATAAAACTCCAGTACAAACTGAGAGTCAAGAAGCAGAATTTGATTAGCTGAATTCTGTTTCTCTGACCTCACTAAGCACTATCTTCTTCTCATAGAAAGGTTTCATCACCAGTAGGAGCAAAAAACAAAGTTACAGACCCAATGGCCTCTGCAAAAACACTGGAAAGGCATCAGTTCCTACTAATGTCCTAAATGCATACTGGATGAATACTCTTCTTCAAATGTGCTAATCACAAAGACATTTCATATGTAAAACAATGGGGTGGGAGGGAACTTGAAATACTAAGACAAAATACCACCATTTACTAAACAGCTTAGGACTACTTAATGATAGATCAATTCTTGAATTGTATTTATCAGATTCCTCTCTCCTGACACTATACAATTTGTAAGTTTTCCAGCACCTACTGAATTACCCCACTAAGTAAGCTAGCTAGCAACTTAAGAATTTGGTAGGTTGCCTGACTTTTGTAGACTATTAATTGATTATTAGTAGGATGAACTAGAAAAAAAGGAGAAAGATTCACCCTTGAAACAACTTGTTAGTTCTTGGTATTGTAAAGACCATCAGACAAAAAGTTCTGGCTTCCTAAACTGAGAAAAATCCAAACTAAATCAAAAAGTGCAAGTTTCAAGACTACAAAGTATAAAGATATGAAAGACATGAATCTGTAACTGCTCTAGTCCTTTGTCTGATCTGCTCATTAATCAATGTATAGGCTTAGCAATTAACAGTCCTCAATCAGGATACTCTTAAAAGTTTTGGGGTCTACTACTGTTTTAATGTTAGTTTCTGTAGAAATTTACTGATTTAGAAAAAAGACAGAATAAAAGAAAAATGAAAGCAAAATTTACTTTATAAGCTTAAGGAGTGTGACTCTGCTTTTAGTTGGCAACAGGACTAACGATATATTCATTTCCTCTACCACTGCAAGGCCTTTTAAGTCAGTCTTACAGCACACCATAATCAAGATAAACATAATTATCTTTAACTTAGTTTTCTAAGCATCCACAGCTGCCCAAGCAATTATGCCAAGGTATCTGTGAGAAAAGCAGCAGGGCAATGAACAAGAGTTAATGGCAAAAAATGAATCAAGTGTCTATGCAGCCAGTGAACTGGAAAAAACCAAAAACAAATTTTACTTTTAGGCACTCAATCCTAACACATAAGTAACAAAACTTGAAATCACTATAAACAGAAAATAATTCCTGTATTAAATATTTTTCTTTAAATAAGTAGGATTTAATTGTTAGAGGAATGAGAAAAAAAAGATCAGCATCAGAGTTCCCAAAAGTTGTTACCAATAGTATCATGGTTATGAACACTTCTTTGTGAGCTGGTCTGTTTTTCTCTGGAAGTTCCTTCTTCACGCCGTTTATATGGTCCACAGGATTTTGAAGAGTCTGGCACCACATTCTGTAATTAGTTTGTGATTTGCATGAACAATATATTCAATACAGATAAATTTAAAAAATACTCCAATCAATACTTTTAATTACCATAAAGGCATTAGATGCCCAGTACTTAAACCACAGAGATGTACTGAGATCCCACAAATTGCTTAGCTTAATGAATAATTAAGACTGATTTCTGGTATTATACAGTAAAAAAACGTTTATTGGAAAAGTTACATTGTTCAAATTAAAGACTCTCCTCTGCACAACTGACTGGTCAAAAAAACCCCCAAACCAATGTACAAACATGTAGAAATCTGTAACACCCAAAGCAAAAAAAAAAGAAAAACAAACCAAAAACAAACCATTCAAACAACAAGCCAAGCTCACCTTAACAGGCAAGTTTAATGGGTATCTGCATTAACCTGATGTATTCCCAGGTCTGCATAAAGCTTCTAACTAACTATTTAAAGACCTTAATTACTACTGCAAAATTTTCTTTCAGAAATTTATACATGCATCAAAAATACATGCACTGTTTTGTTTATTTTTGTAAGTCCTGTCCCAATTAAGAACTAAAAAATAACTCCCGCACCAAAACACTACTGCAGCAAGAGCAAAAGCAGCAGGATGTAAGAAACTAGACACATATACTCTCAAGTCTAGCAAGTGCTTAGCAATATAAAGTTTTTCTGTCTGATAAGCAAAACTTCTTTTTCTTCACAAGTAATGTGAAACTTCAGTACAAGCTGAAAGGAAGAGGCAATGCTGCACTACTGACTTTCTAAACCCCCCTTCACTGGCATCACTGCACTGTACCTTCCAGTAGTTTGGCTGACAGCTTTGATTAAGCCACTCTGAATACAGCGAAAGTGATTTCTGGGTAGTTAAATCTTCATATGGAAACCCCATCCTTACAGCAAACAGGGAGGCTTGAAAAGCAAGAACACAGTGAAAAAGAAATATTGATTTCTTCCAGTGTTATGCATTTTACAATAATGCATTCATGTTATTTTTTTTTAGAAAGCAAGAAATTCTACATCCTTTTTGGAGATAAATACATCTTCAGGGAGCAGCATCAGCCATTAGAGTGATGTACAACTGCAGTAGTCAACTCCTGCTTCACAGGCAGTAACATGAAAGTTTTCTCATTGAAAGAGAAACAAATTCTTGTCTGTTAATCAACTGGACACAACTAAGAGTGTGAAGCAAGGCCTAGGTTGACTGGGTCACCAAAAAAAAAAGTCATCCAAATACATTTTCTTTAAAAAGCAAGTTTTTATCAAATATAAATAACATAGTAGCACAACATTTGCTATTAAAACTCTGATACTTGAAGAAAGCAATCCACCAGCTTACATCACACTGTACTTCTTCCTTGCAGCTTTAAAAGTTACTGCTTCCTTGTTTTGAAAATTTATACAGTATGTGGCAAAAGAGCTAAAGAAACAGCAACACAAGCAATAAAAGAATGCTACACTTCTAAGAATGACTTACCATTAGGCAAAGAGAAAAAAGATCAACTCTTCTTTCATCTTTTAGCTGTAGATACCTTTGATGTTACCCAGTAGCAGATACTGTTGCTAGGTTCAGATGCTTGAATTTGTATTATCAATCCTTGATAATAATGTCACTACAATACACAGCTGAACAAACTTATCCAGTCCAAGAATTAAGAGAAGCCTTCAATTATTTCTGGACTGCTTTTCTAAGTTTTTCTTAAAATCTGACACATGAAGAGTATCAGCACTCAGAGGAAAAGAAAACTGACAGCTTCAATTAAATAAATATTTTCCCGTTTATAGAACAAACAGGCAGAATTTGGCAGTTTTAAGTTTGGCTTTTTTTGTAAGATAAAATTGTGCTTGTGCATGTTTTTCAGGAACACTCATAATTTTTGAAACATTGTTTCTATTTCAGTAAGCAGAATTCTTAATTTTGCATCTTGAACAAAAAACACCTGCAGAGATTACATGCATTTATACAAAAAGATTTTACTGTTTAGCTACCTTTTCTATAAGTATTTCTGTTTAGAAAAAAACCTGTTCTTTACATGCCAGTCTGAAGGTTCAAATGGATTTTCTTTTTATTCATCTTTATCTGGTGAAGACAACCAGAGTTGCTCTTATCCAAGTTCCACAATCCACAAAAAAAACATTTCTTCAGAAGAAACAGTCCTTCACAATTTCTCCACTGCTGTCATTAATTTATTGACATTAAACACCATCTCCAATTTTTACTCAGATAAATCTTTAGCTACCACTGACAGTAAGGACTCAGCATAACAAACTTGTCCACGTGCCTCCATTAGACAAAGAGCTATCTTCTTAGGTGGGAAGATGTATTTTAAATCAGCACTTTAATCCTTCTGTTTCTTCATTTTCCTCATCCTTTCTGTTCATTCTCTTGACTAAAATTTAAAAATACTATGGTAACTAGCAAAGGGGCAAACAAGTATTAGGAGTCTATCTCCCTCCACTATTTAACACCTGACAATTTCTTTTTCTGTACTACATGTGAAATATCTCTTAGAAAAGTCTCTCATAATCATGGTCAATTGCCTTAAATTATATAGAATCTACAGGTTTCTCTGTTCAGACCTGTAGTCAAATTGTATCCTCACCTCCCAAAATTGTTCCATTTTACTCCATCAAAAAATTGCTCGAGCACTTACTTCTGTACATGCTAATTCCTTCAAGAATATTTTATCTTTTCTCATCAATTTCAAAGCACTTGAATCACCATTAATGCTCAGATGTCATTTTCCACACATCTCTGTATTACTTTCTGAGCAGCTACAGGCTCTTCTTAAAAGCTACTCACCACTCACACACCTCCAGGGAATGAATGTCTCTTTTTGAAACTAGTACTATTCCACTAACAGCAGCCTGTATTTAAAAAGCTCAACTAAGCCTCCAATTTGCTACTGCTCTTTTGTTGTGCCTGGGAGTACAGCCTCTAATGAGCTTTTTTAAGCTCTCACTAATACTTTTAGACTGTGAAATACACTAATCACACTCCATATATACCAAAATATTAAAATTTAATGTCTATTAATTTTGCCATTCATTTAAAAAAAGTTACTTCATGGTTTTAAATGCAACATTTACATCTAGCAGTTTCTACAGGGTCTTTTATAAAGTTAAGCTGATGGAAAAAGCCATAAAACTACTTTTTCCTTCTAAAAATAAACCTATTTAATAGACACAGAATGAAAGAATAAAGAGTTTTGAATGATTTGAGTAGATTGATTTGATTTTCAAGGAATTCTTCCACCTATATTACCAAGATGAAAATGTTGCAATTTTATTGGGAAGTCTTTTAAAATGAGGGTTTGACTTGGAAGCAGTTAAAGGAATAATTACCTGACTCTCCCACTAGTAATGTATGCTTAGTGTATTCAATGACCTTTCGTGCTACACCAATTGCATTTTTCACACGCCTGAGATCCGCAACAGCCCCAACTTCCATAGTGTTGCTGGAAACAAGGAATATTTTAAACTTATTAAAACTACAAGAACAGTTACACATTTTTTACTAGACAAAATCTGTTCTCATCTAAATCAAAAGGCTTGCTCCTTTAACAATGTTTTAATTGTTCTATGCCACAGGCAGATGTCACCACATTAGTAGGGAAAGACTTCCTACATATCTTGTTTCCTTCCAGAGGCATATAGATCTTGCTCAAAAAACAGTACTTCCATTCATAGTAATATTTTCAGTAGAGTAACTATTTCATTACATAAACTCATAATATGAACCACATACTAGCAATTACTTTTTAATCAAGACAGCTTTAAACAGCAAATAAAGACAATTGCTCCAAAAGAAAAGTATTTATGGACTGAATGTAAAAGGAGAGCTAACAATGCTACAAACCATCTGTTTCAACTGCTATATCAAGAACTGGATTAATGCACTGTAAGTAGAGTCATTTCCTACTCTTCCAACAATCAGGTATGTTATTTTTCCTTGTTTCACAAGTTAGCTTGTCCCACAGCCCCAAATCAGTAAGATGTTGCAACAACCCTTAATTGTGCTAAAAATGGCAGGTATGAGAAACAAGTTAATGGAAGTTGGCTTTCACTGGGTATTATACAAATTGGTATTATATTATGAATTATACTGTTGATTAAACAGTATGATGTTGTCAATATCGAGATAGACGTGTTGTGGAGTGGTTGATGTTGTTGCAGTGGTCTAGTTGCAAGGCTGGTTTTCACGGGGATGGTTTTGTGTGCTGTGGTTTTGCGTGTTTGTGAGTTTGTTTACATTGGATGGATTGTTGGTGGCCAAATCTTTGAGACAGGACCTTAAAAGCAGCAGAACTTCATCCAGTGACAGCCCTGAGGGCCACAGTGATGAAACTGGAGAAGAGTAACATGGGATGTCACTATGTAAAATCAAAATAAATACGCATCAAGCTGATGCAACACCGGGGTATAAAAGGCAGAGCTGCCATTTTGTGGACGAGCCTCTGGCATTTGGCCACACTCCCAAAGCTTCTCCATACAGTTTTCTTACCCATCCATAATCATTGCATCCAGAGTTGTTTCTCCACTTTCATCTGGGCTTCCTCCATATCCCACGCTGCCATCACACTGATCGATCTCACACTGACCACAGCCTCTCTCGACTGCATCCAACTCTGAACCTCCTGACTCTAATACTCTCCAAGCTGTAATCAACACAAATAATTACATGTCACTAGGGAAAACAGTTTCCACTGCTGCTTTAAGATCATGGTACAGCTTTGTAAGACATTACAGACATGTCAAACGACACGACTTGAATACACTAAGCCTGAAGGCATTGCATATACAAGATTTCACAAGGATGGATCTCAGGCAAGATGTTCTAAGGTGCTTAAGCTTGCTGCCACTGACAATCACAGCCCTCGTGACGTATTTGTGCTGGCTCTGGCACTCCTTCACCTGACAGACCAGCACAGCAGCACATGCACACAGGCCAGCTCCTCTTGAAGTAAACCACCCCAGGAAGCCTCATGATCACAGATGCTGCATGCAAACTACATGAAGCTGCCTTCACCAGAGAAAAAGTAACACTTAATACTAAGCATCCAACCCCACATATGCTTGCCTCTATTACAAAGTTCAGTGTAAGGAGTATTCTCTGATTCCTATGACCTTTATTGCCATGAGTAGCCTTAGGCCAGGCTTTCCAAAGCTGCAAAGCACGGGCCTTGCAATTTTCTTGAGTGTGTTTCACTTCTGACCATTACAAGGCTTTATTGGTAACTTTTGACAAGCAAGCATTCTGTGGCATGGGGTTATTTACAACCGGGCGTTAATAAAATAGTCTGCAAGTCTTTTAAAATTACTATACACGTTGCCGTAGGAAAGCCTGCTTTCACTGTTGATAACACACCACAAAACAGTTTCAAAGAAATAATATAACTACCTAATTCTTTAGGGGGCAAGAAGGAATCTAAAAAAAAAAAAAAAAACTCCTTTAAAAATCACTGTGCGAGAGTGCAAACCACATTATTAGCAAAAGTATGTCTTCGATCAAGCTTTTCCGCAGTTCGTAACTCCCCTCTTTAGTTTTTGTGGGTCGGGCTTTTTTAGTTATTAGCTTCCCAACGCGGAAAGCGAAACCATTTGCCCGGAGGCTCCCAGCGGCAGAGCGAAGGAAGGGCAAGCTCCGTTCCCAGAGGAAGGGTAACCCTTTCCAAGGCGGCCGAGGCGCCTCCCGGCAGCGGGGATGGCTCTGAGCCGTGACGGGGCAGGGGGGAGCAGAGCCCGCGCCCGCCGCAGCCAGCGCCGCTCGGCCCCGGTCACTGCCCGCTCCTCCTGGCCACACATCAGCCCAGCCACGCCTCAGAGACTCCTTTTCCTCAAGCAGCACCGGCACCCAAATCCGCCGGGCAGCCCTCAGCAGAAGGGCGCTCCCGAAAGCCCCGAGCGGCGCGGCACAGCACCGCCCGGCCCGCCCCGCTCCAGCCCGGGCCCCGCCGGGACACCTGTCTCTGCGGCCGTCCTAAACGCCCAGGTGTTGATGACTACCGGCAGAGCGGCAGGTGAGGCGGCGCCCACCGGCGTCAGCACAGCGAGCAAGAAGAGCGCAGCCATGAACCCCTGCCGGCCCCCGCCGCGTCCCGCCGCCATCGCCACCCAGCCCGGCCCCCCTCCGCTCCGCCGCCTCCAACCGCGCGGCTCCGGCGGCGCAGGCGCGCACGGCCCGGCCGGGACCGCGCTGCCCGCGGGTGGGTTCGGCCCTGGCCGCGGCTCGGCATCGAGCCCTGCCGTCCGGGAAGCGCTGTTGTGGCAGCGAAACGCTCAACCTTCAGCAAAGGCCGAGGCCCATGCACACAAATACAATTTGTATTTCACAGAGCCATAGGGTGGGAAGGGACCTTAAAGATCCCATAGTTCCAGCCCCCCTGCCGTAGGCAAGGACACCTGGTAGACCAAATCGTTCAGAGGCCCATCCAACCTCGTCTCCAGCTTCTAGGAATGAGGCGTGCACGGCTTCCCTGAGCAGCCTGTTCCAGT
Organism: Erithacus rubecula; assembly: GCF_903797595.1. Classification (NCBI taxonomy): domain Eukaryota; kingdom Metazoa; phylum Chordata; class Aves; order Passeriformes; family Muscicapidae; genus Erithacus; species Erithacus rubecula. The sequence continues at coordinate 32,863,195 of NC_136687.1, read as the reverse complement.
TCCTCTCCACCCTCACTGTAATGAATTAGTTCCTAACATATAATTTAAACCTACTCTGTTTCAATTTGAACCCATTCCCCTTGTCACTATGTGCATTTCTAAATAGTCTTGCCTCGTCTTTCCAGTAAGTTCCTTTCAGGTACTGGAAAGCTGCAATTAGGTCATCCTAAAACCATCTATTTTCCAGGCAGAAGAATTCCAATTATCTCAGCTTTTCCTCATAGGTGCTCCATCCTTCTGATGGCCTTGCTCCCACAGGTCGATCTCCTTCCTGTGCTGGAGTCCCAGAGAGCTGGATGCAGTGCTTGAGGTGGGATTTCACCAGAGCAGATTTGAGGGGTAGAATCGCCTCCCTCGACCTGCTGGCCATGCTGCTTTTAATGAAGTTTTTTATTGAGCCCGGCTGTGTGTCAGATCTCCCCCTAAGATCATGAGATCTGCTTGCAGCATCTTCATCTGCTGCCTTGCTAACATGGATGTCTTTGTCACAGAGATATTTCTGTGAAGGGCATGTTTTGGGACCTACTATAGTCAAATAGTTTATGAGAAAGTTTGTGGAAAGCCTTGCTTTACAGAAATCCTAAAACTTACAACAAGTAACTTCTTAATTCTGCCTCTGCTATTTAAGCTTTTCATAATAAACAATTAGAAATAATTTAAAGCCATTGCCATAGCACTCTGATAGTTTCCAGGTCCAAAGGCTTACCTGCTGGAAGTGCAATTCACTGGCTTGTGTTCAGGGCTGATTAGGTTCAAGGAGCTGCTGATCATCAACCAGCTATTATATCTGAACAACATGAAAAAAGGTGACTTTTGCTTCTATGTGAATATAAAATCTACTTTTTCTTTCTTTTCTTTCAAATACATTTTTGGCTTGCCCTCATTACTCCTCTTCGGTATATAATGGGCAAAACTCAATTACTCTTTACCAGCAATGTTATTTTGTATTTGTACTAAGAGGGGGTACTTGGACCTTATGTGTGGCAATACGAGGTTTGTAGGCATATATAAATTGTGAGTGCAGCCAAGCTGGTTTAGGAAGCCCGAAGCAATGTTATTTTTATTGTAACAAAATGTTCCACAGCTTTTGGAATTAAATGATTGCCACAAAAGAAATGCATTATCATTTATAACAGAAGTTGCAAAATAATGAAATACAGTATCGAGTTTGACTTCAGTGATAGTATAGCCTTGGTTTCAGCCATTTCCCAAAAGCAAAACTACAAGAAATCTAGAGAAACCTTTACTCAGGTAAATACTTTTAGCTGATTTATTTCTGCTATTACTGTTCTTGTTTCTGTCATGTATTTCTCTTCAAGGCTGTTAGGCAAGAGAGATAGGCCAAAACACAGATCTAAATTAGCTGAAGGGAAATAGAGCAAAATATTTTCAGGAAATAAATTTAGTAATAGGTAAAAAGAAAAATATAATCCAACACATTCATAAAGTGGATGCATTAATGACATTTTTCAAATACAGTTTGCTTTTAGTGAAATAAAATGGACCTTATGGAAGAAAACCACTTTAATATGGGTGTCATTCAAGTAACAGTATTGTCTGTGATGGTTTCATCTGCAAGCTGAGCCTGCACAGCTGTGGAGAGAATGTTTTGTATGACTTGAAACAGCATAACATTGTGGTTTGATGTTCATGCAGAAATTCGGTTGGTTTGATTTCTGTGGCATGATTTCTAACTGGCACTCAAATGTGAATGACTTCCTGCTAGAAAGAAGAGCAATCTTGAATCCATGCTTTACTGTATACAATACTATTTAATATAATTTTGTACTCTATGTGAACAAGCAAAGCAATCACTGCTTTCAGATACATTGCATAAAACCAACAGCAAGGTCATTAAAACTCTCTTTCTGCATCCTGAAAATGAAGTAGAATTTGAGCAGTGTCTGTCCAAAACAATTCTGCAAATGTATTCTGCTACATCCATGGGCTCTTGATTTATGTTCCATCTCTCACATAAAGTATTTAAAAAATTGCTTGTATTTTAAAATTACTTGTATTTTCTTTGAAAGTACCTGTTGTTTATATCAGTCCTTCCTACATCAGCAGTGGAAATACCCTTTAATCTGTTTGTCCTCAATACTTACTGTTATCATAGAAATTATAGCTAAGATAAATGCTAATCTATAGATGCTAATAAGCTTTTCTCTCTGCTGCTAAAAAACAAATCAATGTTTCTACAAGGAGAATTTTCGCTCAAATGTATAATATTGAAAGAATATTCTAGAGAAAGGCTTATATGGACAAGGGTTTACTGAGAGGATCTACAGCAGACAACACTGTGACTGGATGACACTGAGTAATTAATGAAGAACACAGGAGGAAATTCACCTCTTTCACTGAGAGGGTCTGTTCCTACAGTGGCCAAATTCTGACCTCAATTATATCTGTGTGACCTAATCTAGCACCATCTGTTAAAAATGCATGCCTAGCTTCTTTTTGCTGTCTCAAACTTTCTGTATGTGTGCTTTGAAATCTAATTAAGGTTTTTCGTCATGTAGTTATATAATTTGTTTATATTTTTATCTTCGTTAGTTACATTTTCTAACACTAACATAAACACATGAAATGCAAATGAGAATAATTTCATTAATAAAAGTAATCAAGTTTGATTAGCACTTGCTAATTAAAATATATTTGTAAATAACTGTGTTGTGGTTTTCTCTTTTAAGTGGATTTGTAGAAGCACTGTGCTCCTGGGTTTTAAAATTCTTTTTTTTTTCTCTCTTTCAATCCTTTTCTTGGCCTCTTATAATACATATGTTTACTCATTCACTGAACAACACTGAAAAGAATGAACAGACTTATTCATAGTGAATGTCTCTATCAAATACCTCTCAAATCTACTAGGAAAGACCCTTATGCCTTCTCTTGTGCTTGAGAAGAGCTGTGTGTAAACATTTTCATAGCTACTTAGTCATTCTTACCTGAATTTCCCATAAAACTCACCATCAGTGTGTGATCTGTCAAAGTGTATAAAATTTGAACCTCACAATTATCCAGACCTCTGCTTTCCATACTGTTTCCATATCTTTCCCAACAATCTTTTTCCATGTGCTACATGTTCTCTTTCACTTCTACTGTCAGATCATTTGGGTATGAGTTGTCATTCCATTATAAGTTTGTGCAGCTTTATAGCACTAGTGTATGCTATCTTAGCACTTTCTGGTCCTTGGCAATATGTTAATGAGCATTAATACTGATAATGAGAAAAAAATACACCTACTAGATAGAAAAACCAAGTAGCCATCAATAATAACTAAAAAATAATAGCAATGCTTCCATTGCTAAATTTCCTTTCATTACCACTTCTTTTTTAAAAATTAAATTCTAAGGTATAGTAGTTTCTTTTTTCCCTTTGTAACCTTAAAATAATTATTGTCACATCATGTCACAGAATAAAATGTATATATTACATACTACTATCCATAGGTACTATAATACTATTGTATTATTTTGGTCTATTGTTGCATTCTGTCTCAAAACAAGTTATGGGTAATACATTACCTTTTTGTAATTGCTAATAAAATTGTGATATGGAACATGTAAACATTTGAAAATTCACACATTTCATATGGCATTTTTTCTGCTCTCTTCATAATCCATGTCAATAATAAACTTCTTGGACAAATACAGCCAGTTGCTGTTTACTTCACCCAAGTATGAAAGTTGTCATGACATTGTTAAATGAGCATCCTTAAAGTTTTCAGTGCCAGAAGGAAGCTAACTGCAAACTTATATTATATAAATACTAATCTAGGAATATGGCCAATTATGATGTTTGTATCTGTTTCAAATGGTTTGAATATGCCTACTAGGATTTTTAACCAGGGTTCTCACTGAGTTACGGTTATTTAACACTAGAGTGGATATCAACACATGCAACATGTGATATTTCCATGGTTAGACCATGGAAAAGCAATAAGTAGTTGCTTTAGGAGGTAACTTACAATGTGTGAGCCCCATCTTTGAAAATAAAACTGTGTTTTCTCTCCATAGTGCTTACTCCAAAGTGTTTCTTTCCAGTCTTTGCTAGAACTAATATCACTAATAATGTCATTCTGTGTTTTTTCCATGTATTCCATTGTGTATACACACCTCCACTCTTGTTTTATACTGGCCTCCATGTTTCCTACTTAAGTTCAGCCAGGTAAAGCTTGCTAAAGTGTCATATCCCCATAATGTTTAGTGCAAACTGAAACTTTAGTTCAACTATTGTAAAACATTGAAGTTAGGTTTTAAGAATGCTTTTGATAAGTAGTAAAGAGCAAGTTCCTTCTCCATGATGTCTGAACTGGATATATCTACAGCATTGCATGTATCTTAACCACTGAAGAAATGCACAAATCAGGTCAAGGTTGTTTTGAGAATCTGTTTCAGCAATGTACCAGCCATTCAATTCTTGTCCTTTGGAAGTTCCACTTAAGTCTGATACCAATCATAGGGGTTATTAAGTGGGAAATGACTTCTGTGACTTCAGACTGACAAACTAGAATCTTGAACAAAAATGCTTTTGATAACATTTTGCTAGCTATATTTTAAGATAAGATAGGCTGAGATACAAAATACAGAAATACAAAGTTATGACCTACCACTAAGTTTTTAAGTTCATTTTTGTGCCAGAAATTGATCTTTTCTACTGATTAAATCATAACATAAAATGTCTAGAGACAAGAGGGCAAGCCAGTGGTTGAGCAGCAGGTGTGAGTCTGAATTTACTTACTTTGTGAGGCTTTAGTCTGGTTATATGAGTATAATAATCTCAACCTTTTCTGGTCACACAAGTGCATCACCACAGAATGTAAAGGAGACTATGTAGGTTAGAAAAAGAACAGAATTTTGCTTCAGATTTTGTGTTTTCATTCTGAATAAATGTTTCTCAAATTCTAGAAGCTTTTATGTGAGGAAAAGGAGTTGTTTCATGCATTTGCTGTCTTCTTTGATTTTGAGTTTTGGAATAATGTTATGACCTAGACTCATAACATATCCTACATAAATATCAATAAAATATATTTCTTCCTAGTTTACTTCTCTTCAGGTTCTGATTTCACAATTACTTTTTAGTCTTGAAAAGAGACGCTACATTGTTTTTGTAGCATGAATATGAATTCAGATTTGAATAAGTAAATTAAATTGACCTTTCAGACCCTTACTGCTATTGGTGGCCCCTTTGGCTTCATTGGAGAAGTATCTGGTAAATGACTACTCCCTCAGCAGCAGCAGCAGCACTTGTTAAGCTATGAGGCACGTAGGGCACTTGCCTGGAGCTCTATGCTGTGCAGGGACATGGCCATATGAGAAAAAAGGGATGCACATCTAACCTACTGACCTGCAACTCCCTTGGTCTCTAATAACACATGTAACGGTGTGTGAGACACCGTTTCTGAATTCATGAATTACAATAGTCTGTGGTCATCGTTGCTTTGTCTTGACTTTCATGAAAACATTAACATACACCTTTATAGAAAAATAATACTAAAATATTAAACTGAAATATCACTAAACTAAAATTGCTAAATTTAGTCAAGACCAGTGTCTTCATTGTCTGTGTACTTTCCTAATATTCTGTACTCTTTATTTAGAAGAAATCTAGATTTGTGCCAAAATTTAACAAACTTATCAATCACTATAGCAATAACATTGCTTGGACTTTACTTAATGGGGCTGTAAAAGGTGGATATATCGTACTAAAACTATGGTGTTACCTAGACTTCCATTCAAACAGGACTTAATTTTGAGCTCCTCTGCTACCAAACACCTCTTTTGTGACTTGATAAAAATGATGAAGCTTTTAGATAGAGTTAATGCTGTTTGGATTTGGGATGTAAAGAGAATTAGTCAGAATTTTCCCTTAAAATAGATATGTGCATAAACACTACACATTTTGTTAAGGTAAATTATGTTACCAGCCTTCCCTCTATTTATCTAGACATATTTATTTATGTATATGTTATACCATGTGCTCTTTTGTTCATGTGTATGAGGGAAGCTGTGTAGCTTGGGGGACTATCTGTTGAGCTGGCTCTAGCTGCCTATACTGCACTGGAAATTCAAATTCATAATCACAGTCAATACAAATATAGGGGTGTCTAATATTCTGCTGGAATTACTCTATGGGCTTGTTTGCATGAAATCTGTGTTAAGACTAATAGATATATTTTTGCTTGGATTAACCTTTGTACTGGCAATTAATTTACCAGAAAAACACCTAGGATTTTCATGCTTATGGTGCTTTACATAATAGCACTAATTTATCATGTCTGATTCTGCTGTAAGCAGAATTACCAGAGGTGTAGTATGAAAAGATATAGTTTATATTTGCAAATATATATTTGTACCATATGACATCTCAAATATATGCAGTTTGCAGTGCAGTCATGAACTAAGCCTAGGTCTACAAAATTATTTTAAGCTCCTGTCTATGTGGAAAGTACAGACACAATAGGAAGAAGAATCCAAATCCATTAGTAAGTGTGATCTGGCTGGTTTCTGAAAAAACTGACTTAAATCAAAGATGAAATATTTGAAATATTATCCCCTGAATAGACAGCAGTGAACTAATTGACATGGTTCTTAGGGACATGGTTTAGTGGTAGACTTGGCAGTGCTGGGTTAATGGCTGGACTTGGTGATCTTAAGGGTCTTTTCCATCCTAAATGATTCTGTGTTCCTGTTAGTCTAAACAAAACACCCCAAACTTAAATATAGGACAGGCTGACACTGTCTCTAGATCTGCATCTTCTAAGTTTGAGAGATTTGCAGAACAATCTGAGCCATGTATCTTTCATGTCAGTAATACTCCTGGATAAGTACATTCAGAGGACTCTATCTCCTGGCATGCACCAGTGCCTGCACCACTGCCTGCACAGTTACAGAGCATCTCTAGGGAAGACAAATGAAAACTCGAGATTTAGTATGGCTGTGAGATTCACTAAGGAAGAGCAGCACACATTAGAGAAGAGAGGATGAAAGTGCTATCTTGAATGAGGTATGGAAGACTCAAGTACCTCCATCCTGCTTCTTAAGAACCTAGTATTCTTCATTTCTACCTATCAAAGTCACCTTAAATGAACTTCCTTGAAATATGTTTTTCTTCTATTTTGCCTTTCTTTTCTATGTCTATTTTATAAATTATGATCTTGGTGCAAAAAATATGTCTATTTCAAGGCACCATTAAAGAATTGCATGCATATAATAATAATAATAATTGTAATAACACATAACTAACAGATAATGCATAGTTTCTTCAGAAAACAAAAACATATGACAGCTAAAATGCTTTGAAAATGTACTTATTGAATGTATTTTCATCAAACCACAAGTTACTGCATGTATGGCAGCAGGGAGGACAAGTGTGGAATCCTGAGGTATTGCCCTTGCCCTGTGTTATAACAAATTGAACAAAATGTGGCTGATTTTTCCATATAATTAATTTTGTTAATTTAAGTTTTGATTTAATCCATAAGTGGTGCATTATTTAATTAAATTTTGTCCAGAAGGCTTATCCCAGCAAATATTACTTCAGATTAAACTACTTACAGACTTTGAGAGAAAATTTATTTAACAATCTCTTCTAACATTTGTTAATTTCAGTAATCCTTATATTGGAATCACGATCATGGCTGAATGTTGTACTAACTGGTTGCTACTTAAATCAGTAAAACCATTCTGAGGACAAAGATGGTTGTTTTCATATGAGTGCTGTCACTTTTCTAACTCAGTTTCTAAAATCGTGCATTACTCATTGTTATTACCAAAATTTGCTCTGATCAAATATGCATTCTATTAGTGTATCAGTCCATATTAGTGTGAATTTTGCTTACTATACACACACAGAAAGTAGAGGATTGGGGACTGCGTTACTTTTTAATACCAGAAATACCCTCCAGGGCTTTGTTACAAATGTCTCCATCAAGGCATGATAGGAATAGGTTGTTATTTCAGATGTTTATTGAAAACAAAGGTGAAAAAACCTTTAAAAAACAACTGGTGTCATTTCAATTTATGGTGTTTATCATCCCAGCAGTTTCAGTTTACCTTATTGTATATTTTCAGAGTTAAACTGTTATTATTTTTATCACTGAGTTTTTTTCTCGGGATGTGTGGACTTCTATACTGTAGCATATTCTGTGTCTTCTCTTATGTTCTGTGACATATCTATTAATTATTATGTGTGGTAAGTATCTAAAATACATAGAGACTAAGTCTGTACAGTAATTTGATAAAAAAACCTGGAATATTAATCAAGCATCAAATGGATCAAATAATGTGTAGTAAGTCTGTAGTTTTAGAAGTCTGACCTTTTTTCCCCCTGCAATTAATTTTTGTTTGTTAAAAGATATACCAACAAAAGTGTCATCTTTGACTAGTGTTTACTCCCAGGACTATATAAGCTTTAGTTATAAGCAATCCTCTGCTTGTGTTTAAAGAACTTACATTCATTATCTTTGCACATATTTGGCTTTGAAGTAGCAAATATAGACTCCTGCTAGTCTACAGATAGTATGAAATTATGATTCTGTCTACAGTCTGTAAGAACTAGCAGATGAAAGGGCATTTTATTTCAGTGTCTCACTCATAAAACTGGGTTTCAGTCAAGGAGGAAAACAGATTACAGATGAATCCATGTAATAAATGTAATACACAGAAGCTGAAAAATGTATCTAAAATTTATAATAAAATTCTCTGGAAACCAGATGGACCATGGAGCTTCCTCTCCATGTGGTGTTTTAAGATATGTATGGACTTTCAAACAGCATCTTTTATTGTTTAACTTGAGAAACAAATGCAGCATCTTGTTCCACACACTGTATGTAGTTGACTGTGTTCTGATTATTTTATAAAAATAATTGATCCACATTACAAAATGACTCTTGATCAGCAAATGACTTAGTAATTAGGTGCATCACTGGATCAGCTGCCTTTGGCACCATTGTCCTCTACTGCTTGAGAGGACAATTATGATTGTAAATATGTACATATGTGCAGACAAACAGGTTTTGAGGACAAAAATTATACAAAAATACATTATAAATTGTATCTTAACATTTAATTGCTCCTTGATGCCTGCATATATCCTCTTAAAATGGAGGACATAATTACGAGGAACTTCTTCCTTTTCCAGCTGCTAGTGAAGCATACTTTGCTTTTTTACTACTCTATCAATGCAAAATTCTAATTTCCTAATCCTCAGCAGTACTACGAAAAACATCTGGGCTCAAATATATGCCATTAGTAATTTACACTTGTTTAATATTTATTGGGCATTGTATTTTGTATGGATATATGCTTCTATACAGACACAGTTACAAAATACGCCAACAGATATTTCTCTGTAACAATGCAGAATTTTCCAAACAGGCAATCTCTGTTGTGTAAGTAATTTTGCCATCTTTTGCTTAGGAACTGAACGTTTCCTGCTGGAATAAATAATGACAAACTGGTCCTTGAACTTCTCAAGTCATGACCTTGCCTGCTTGGTGGAGAGTGCTGGTAAGGAAGATGGTTTCTAAAACAAGTCTGTTGGCAGTCAGAGTGTTGGAGTACATTCAGAAATTTTCAGTACAATACTGCCTTATGCCTTCATAATTTCTGATTAGCACATTTTCATGTAGTCTCCTCTTGTCTGGTATTGCTGTGTTCCAGTGTAAGTTCTGAAACAGCCTTACACATGACATAAAAGCTCATATGGTGACTATAAAGATATTGCTTGCAATTTGACAGTCCAGGAGCTTTACCAGAGATTTTTTTTATCCTTGCAGTCTATTTTAGAAATCATGGAAAATCTTCTGGTGGGCCAGCTTGCTGGCATCAGAATCCAAGTAAGCAGCATAGTCTGATGAGCACTATGTGTTCAAGCAGAATTTGGACTGGCTCATCACTCTTAACAAATCAGATTTAATGCTGCCTAGACATAGGTGGTTTGATGGCAGTCATGACAAATTGCACCTTGTAAGGTTTCTCTACTTCCTTGACTACTGGTGGCAGTGCCCAAATATTTTACAGGGTAAAATTGATGTCCATCAGTTTTGCATATGTGCATAATGATTAGGCAGGGCAATGCACCATGCACATATGCACACACACACGACGATTAACAAGGGCAGTGAGCGCCTGATTTTATGCCACATGACTATCACACGGGAGCTGTAGATGACCATTTTTAAGGCTATCTATCATAAAACTGATGCTATATACGCAATTGTTTTTTATTAAGTTGAATTTCTGAATTTATACACTAGGTGGCAATGTAGTATGTCATTTGTCCAAAATTTACAGCAGAGTGGAACTGATCAGAAATAGCTGCACTACATGAATGTTTTACATGGAATTGCAATAAAGAAATGTTAATTAATTCCTAGCCTATTTTTAAAAAATATACTCACAAAAATTTATGCATTGCAACCTAAGTAAAAATTACATGAGGTTGTTGTGGATTGCAAAGCCCTAAGAATCACATGGACTCAGAGTCCATCATCTCTAGTATTGAATTTGGAAGTGCCAGGGCAGGGATGGAGTGTGATGTAAAAAGGAACACATATAGCTGAGGGGAAAAGGTTCATTTCAGTCAGTGAGGGAAACCTGATTACAGACAGGAATTAGAAATATTTTATTAGAATGAGTTGCTGAACTATATCTGTTCTGATCCTATCGGAGCTGTAAGCATCGATGTGGAAACTGATTAACAGCAGAAGAAAAATATGTATTGCTTTGTCTATGAGTTCCTTGGGTTTCTCTCTTCTAACACTGATGCTTTAAAAAATGCCCAGAGAAGTCTCAAAGATATGGGATAAAGGTAGCAGCTGCACCCAGCTAGTGGCACTAGTCAGAGCTGTCTCCTGGAGACCTGTGGTCTGCACTGTGGGGCCAGAAGAGGACACTGCAGAGCTGGAAACCACTGTTGGGATCAGATGCAATCCCTCTTGTGAGACCCACTGTGCATGGAGTGGATAGGCTGCCTGGGGATAGGATAGCCTACAGCACTGCCTGTGCAATGGATAGGCTTCCCTTCAATATTAAATCTTCCTTTTGCAGACACAGATGCAAAGAGCTTGTAGGAGCAAGCTCTTATTTTTCTCATTTGTCTTGTGAATTAATGAGTGCTTTATGCCAGTCAGATTCAATCTTTGTTGGTTTTCAGAATGTCCTTATGCAAGGCTGTTTGCCTTGTTCTCTGTAGGCAGCCTTTTGATTTCTCCAGTTTCATTATGTGGCTTGACCAGTTAATTTTTTTGTCTTTAAAGCTGTCTGTACTTTTGGCTCTAGTAAAATTGGCAAAGTTTATATTTAGAAGGTTTTGCTGCCATGATGCTTTATAGTCCTGAGAGTTTAGTCTGTCTGACCCAGAAATCTTTTGTCCTGGGCACTTGCTCCTGAGTAAAATTGTATCAATTATACCTCTATTCATTTGGTAGTTCCTGCTGTAATTCCCAAATAGACAATAATTATTTAGGACATTTAATTATTTTTGGATTAGGCATGTCATATATCTCAGAATTTCTTGTGCTTTTGATTCATGTATTTATGGGACCAACTAAGAAATTATTTATTGTTAAAATGCTTGTTGCAAATTTAGGAGAATTTGGGATTTATACTATGTTTTAGATTTCTTTTTGCTGTCCATATTACAAATAAACAAATTCCTAAAATGTCAGAAGTCTTTTGCAAGATAATTGGCTCTCATTTTGGGGACAGTGGGGCCCAAACCCAACAGAACATTATAAACCCTGCTAAAATCTTTCTTTGTCATTCTGTTTTAATAGGGAAGTCCACTGACAATGTAATGCAGTAGAAATGTAAGAGCTATATATATTTTGAATTATTAGGGTATAACTGATAGTTTGACTTATTTTTTCCTTATTGTGCTTCATTTTTGATTTTATTACTGTGCCTGCTGATAAGTTTACAGTCTATTGTCATCTTTCTTTGCATTTCTTCGTACATGGGCAAACAATCTATGTTGTGACATGATCCATCATTACTGCATTGTATACAAGGCATGCCACTCAGATGGTTTTCTTTTTTTATTTTAGTGGCAAACCTGAAGTGGTATTATGTAGTATATTGGATTTCCTGGTACAAACCCCAGTAATGTAGGTACAGAACTATTGAGTTTTTTAAAGTAGCAGAGAGGACTTTCACTCTTCTGAGTGCTATAAAAACATGGCCCAATATGCTTGTAAGAAATTCTCAGCAGAGGTCCAAAGGGGGGGAATCTTGAGGACTCTAATCTGTTTTCATTTGGGCTTGTCTCTGATAAAAGTCTTACTCCTGTGTGAGTTTTGCCTGAACAAGCACTGTGCAAGACTTACAATGCCAAGACTTAGCCCGCAAAAATTATTAGCTCAGGTCACAGTCTAGGCTTTTGTATATACTTTATCTGTCACTTACTTATGTTATAAAAGTGCAGAGGTGATAAAGAAGTCATCTCTCAGGTCATATAGCAGTTTAAACTGCTGTGTCTCTGATGAAGCATTGTAGACAAAAGGGGATAATAAGATCCAGGGGAAGATAGAGGAGTAGAACTAAAAAGCTTGCACAGCTATTGAAAAGAAGACTTACATTATTTTGCTGCAGACTCCATAGGAGCATCTGATCCCCATTTCTTATGAAGTGTAGTTCTGACTGCCCCAAAATTGCTTTAAACATGAAAAAGATGAGACCACTGTGCTTAATAATGCTGTTAACACAATGTCTGAAGATTTGTCCCTTCTCTGTACTGCACATAAATACTGCTTGGTCTTCATCTGTGCAAAATGTAGAGGTAAACTTTAATTGAGGGCTTTTCTTTGGGGATCATGTGCATTCAGGAGGAAAAAACCTCCTATTATCAACTGAGAAATATAACAAGTTTGAGAGCGTTGTCACATAGAGATACTGAAACATTAATTCATGCTTCTGTGACATCGTCTGGATTACTGTAATTCCCTGCCTGCAGGTCTCACTCACCCTCCTTTCACAAAATAAGAACTTGTACAATAATGTGACCACTGAGGTTTCAGGCATATACAATACCTGGTCATCATATGTCTCTGTACTGAGATCTCAGTGCTGCCTGCCATTAGGTACTGCATCGATTGGAAGGTCCTGGTGATGTGTTTTAAAACACCACATGTATCCAAATGAGTTTTAGGTTCCCTATTGTCCAGGTCCAATTTTGCTGAAGTGTAAAAATGTTGTTCTTTCATTTGTTCAGAGAATTACAAACCACTGTGTCCCATACCTTCTTCATGCAGCTGTGGAATGCACTTTTTTCAGAACAGATTTGGAGTGTCAGTTTTGTCATTGACTTGAGGTCAGGACTATGGTGGGTTGCTTAACTTTTCTTTCTTTCACCAGCATTTCTTCATCAGCATATTTAATAGAACATGCTAGGGTTTCCTTTTCTTAAAACTTTTACAGAATTGAAGCATGAAGGACTTCCAAGACTACCAGAGGACTTTTCAAGTGCCAATAAGTGTTGGCAATTCTGATTTTTTGAGGCACAAGAAAATTTTTAATACAAGGAAACTTTAAAAAGTAACTGAAGTGTTTCTAATACAGATGTTGTTCTCTGTCAAAGGAATGCACCTGCCTTACCTACACTTTTTGTATATCCCAGGTAGGACACAAAAGACTTCAGTTAAAACCTTTAGAAGGACCTTTAGTTATGCATTTGTGCTCTTTCTTCCTTCTTTATTTTGGTATAGGATAAAAACCAATTTGCTTATATTGATTGTATACTTGATACAAATGCCTACAGAATTTGCTGTTGAAACAAGACCTTTTTATCTAAAACAGCTTATGAAATCAGTTTTCCTTTGAAAATTATTACACAGATTTATTGGCTGCTATAGTTTTATTCTTTTTCCATGCCTGTATTTCCCTCTTTTGGCCATTATGTGTTGGTCACTGAGTGCAATTTGAAACATAACGTTTCTAGAAATGGTTGCTTAGCAAAAGTAGTTAAAAATATCATGGGAAGGGAAGGGAAGGGAAGGGAAGGGAAGGGAAGGGAAGGGAAGGGAAGGGAAGGGAAGGGAAGGGAAGGGAAGGGAAGGGAAGGGAAGGGAAGGGAAGGGAAGGGAAGGGAAGGGAAGGGAAGGGAAGGGAAGGGAAGGGAAGGGAAGGGAAGGGAAGGGAAGGGAAGGGAAGGGGAAAGGGTTTCCATTGAAATGAGTTAATATTGGCAGATTGACACCTGAATAATCTTATGGTTTGACCTCTAAATACTTTATCATTCTCTCATCCTTGCTCACATCTGGATACTGTACATTTTTCTGTAAATTACATATCTGTATTTTTTATAGGCACTTAGCTTTCAATACAGGTATCCTATCACATGCATATGTAACATTTCTTTCAAAGCCAGGATACCCTTTTTTATTTAGCTCAACCTCTAGTTTCTTCCTGTCAGTTGCAGTTTTGATGATCGGAACAGTATAAAGTGTTATCCTCTAACATAGCATATACCATCTACAGTAGATGAAGAGAGGCCAGAGTATTAAGCTTCTGTGCAAGTTCAATATACTGGTGGCAGAGCTGCTAAAGCAAGTGCTGCAGCTTCCAAGTGTAAAGTGCTGTTTCTTGGTTAAGAAACAAGGGTGTTGTAAAACACTAGGCCACGTGTTATGGCCCAAAAGACTAACAGGCTCATACTTCTATGGAAGTTTTTATGACAAAAAGCCCCTTATCATCATTATAGACTTAAAGGTTTTCTGTGTTGTGGATTTTTATGCTTTACATCTCCAGTGGAACTAAGCAGGGTTGAATTTCACAAGGTGTTAGGTCCTGTGTTGGGAAGGATAAGGATTTGACAGGAAGGTCTCACAGATATGTATGTATAACAGAAAGATCTTTGAATGTAGAATCTGTAGAACGAATATAAATGATAGCAAGTTTTGATATAGAAGAAAAGAATTGCTGAGCCAGTTTTACTGGGTGACTAAGAAGGCAAAGAGCAAGTGAGTTGGAAGGGGCTTTTATGACTCTGAGCAAAGGATAAATCCACCTCAAACAAAAGATGTTTTTACCAAGCTAAAAGATTTTCACAGACAAACAAGAAAACCAATGTTGCAAGTAGAAGAAAGATCTCAGAATTTTCCACTGCAAGAAAACTGGAAAACAACTTCTAGCTTAAACGTAAATTTTTGGTGATTGGAAAATAATAACATAAATATGGTAATGTTAGCAGTTAGGATAGGCTATAGGTAATAGTAAAGGTGTTGATTAGTTATTATGTAATAATATGCACAGCAAAGAAATAAATATAATGCTTTGTAACAAATAGAAGGGAGCTTCAGGACACACAGCTTGCCTATAGCCAGCAGCTCTAGGCCCACACATGACCCACAACTGCTGTAACCTTGTCTGTGCAATAAACAGCATCTTAACAGCTATCTGAAGTCTCCATCTCTCCATCCAGCTCTTACAGTCCTGATGTCATTTGGAGACATTTTACTGCTCATAGTCCTGTTCAATCTTAAGTGGTTTGTGAAATGTTCTGTTCCACATAAAGTGTACTGATATTCTTGTTTGACCCTGAGTGTAAGGGAGGATGTACCATCTTCCTTGCTGTTCCTGATCATTTCTGCACTTTTACATTTTAAGTATCTCCAGCACTTAAACCTCTCTGTGTTTGCCCCTGTGTCTGCATTCAAGGCCAAATTCAGATGTGGTGTGTGTTACTCAGAGCAATTAAAAAGGTCTGATTCTGCCAGATCTATTTATACCACCTCTATCAAGGTATAATATAATCTGCAATTTACATACCAAGGAATTGCAAGAGCATTTCAATTTAAATAACAGAGACTCTTCTTTCATTTACACCTACTCATGAGCCCTTATTATGAAAGCTGTAGCGAGTTGGATTGACATCTGATGAACAAAGGGCAATTGTTTTCAATGGAAAAGAAAAATAGTGCTCCAATAGTTTTTGAAGCATCTTTTCACCCTTATCATTTTGATTTTCATCTTCCTGGGTTTGGTGAATACTTCCACTGTTTCCTCCAGTGAATTGATATTGATCCGTACCAGTCAGTATTTTGCAGCTGTGTGGAGGAAAAGAAAAATATACTTTATTTTCTTTTTAGTTTTGTAGCATTGCCTGAATATATTTGTGTCCAGTTGTTTTGTGGATTTTGAATGGGTTTTCGACTATCTCTAGTTTAGTTGGTTCCAGATTTTTCTCCATCTAGTTTGCTTTGCTTGGTGTAATGCTATGTTGAAATATCTCTAGTCAGAGCAACTCTGTGAGTCTGGGAGTTGAGTTTGCTAGAATTATTACCTGGATTTTACTTGGTATTTTAGAGGTAGGATAAAACCTAATAAAATTTCTTTTAATTCTTTGTGTGCTAAACATTTATACTTCTTTTCAGATAAGATATAATTGCAACATGAGAGTAGTTAGAAGAGCCTTGTGTTGGGCTGCATTTCCTATGTTTTATGCCAGTCAGTCTAAGCAAATATTCCTTCTGAGAGGCAAAGCATGAGGCAGTAGGTTTAACAGGCTGAGGAAGATAGAGGGGATGGAGAAAGGAAGAGGAAGCTCAGATGATTCTATTCCCCTAGTCAACAGCTGGAAATCAGTGCTAATAGTACATTCTGTCTGTTCCTCACCTCCCAGACTATGTATGTGTGTTTGAACAGTTATTTAAAGGGCAAGACCATCTGGCATTAGATCCTGTCAATTGGAGAGGAAAGGATTTTCATTCATTTCCCTCAGCTTTGTGGACTTCTGTCCTTCTTGCTGTATGTTATACCACTTCTCATCTGAAGATTAGGTGTGTTAGAAAAATATTAGCTATCACAAATGTTGTCCTACTCACACTGTATGTTAACTGGAGCTGTTCTGATATTTGACTTAGTAATTTTCAGCTCTGTTCTGCTGACTCTGTTCTCTGACCTGAGAACAGATCTGTATTATGGCTGCTGAGAGTATTAAGGCTTCTCAGTAATGCAGGTAGGGTCTGGCTAACCAAAACATTTTGTTCATGTTTGTGGACTTGAGAGTGTCTATAAAGGAAAGAATTATCATTTTTTCTAGAATTCTTTATGCAGTTTCAAACTGTCAGTTTGTCTCAAGAATGTTAAAGTTTCGTTTTGGTACTTTATATTTTTTAAATAAATGTCTTGCAATTTTTTTTTTCCCCTGAAAGAACACTATCTTTGTATCATATTGATGTTTCATGTCAGAAACTTGCATTCTGGATTTGCATGACATAGTTTGACTTTTCTGCTAGCTCTCTGAGTTTTTAAATAGATGTTAGCACTTTACATGCCCTCTATTTTGCAAAACTGAAAATTAAATATTCCTTTGAAATACTTTATGAAAAGCCCTAATCATAACAAAGATACTCTGGAAAAGTTGCATATTCTTTTCAAACTTTACACTGGGTGTTGAGGCAAAGGCAAAATCTCAAACATCTGTATTTCGGATCTTAAAAACAATTGCATTTTTTGCAAGTTCAGGCAAGCTTGTGATGCTAATGAGTTTTTTCCCACATCTCCTTCTCTTATTAGGTTGATTGAATAGGCTTGCACTGCAGTGGCCATCCTGCTGCCTTAAACTGTGTATCTTCTGAGTTTATTAAATATGTGGTTTCATGTGCCACAAAAAAGGAAGAAAGAAGGTGAATGCCTGACTAGTTCTTTGGTCATGTAGAGACAGATTTCTTGTGCAGAAATAGGATTTGAATGTGACTCAAAGCACATACTGTCTTTTTAAATCACTCTGAGCCTAGATTTGCATCCTGCAGGGTGTCTTCCTATGTGACAAACAAACTCTCTGCCTGTTAGTTTTGAAGGGACCTAAAAGCACTTATTACCATGCAGGATCAGGTCCTTTATGTTTTGAAATAATAATAAAAAAATGTGTCTTACCTTTAGGGAATGCCTTAAAAAATGAAAGAGATAAACTCACCATGAAGCTACTTTTATGCTCCTAATGACTGTGTAAAAAAAATCCACAGGGATAAAAGGAAAATGAAGTAAATGCAGCAGTGCCCCACCACATTTCAAAGCCAATATCAAATCATCCATAAAATTCTGTGAAAACAATATCCACCTAATCCACAAATGAAAGAGCTAAGATTATCTGCTAAAAAAAAAAAAAAAAAAAAAAAAAAAAGCAAAAGCAAAAGAAAAAAGAATAGACCTCTGCTTATTTGGATGATAAGCATTAAAGATTTTCTCCAATCATTAAGGGTTGAGGGTTTGCTATACTCTTGGAACGAAACCTTTTAAATAACTTCCCAGTTTCCAGACTACTGAATCTTTGAAAAGTTAATTTTTTGTTATCTCCAAATACAGGAAGCTTAGCACAACAATGGCAGTTCAAAGTCTTCCAGGTAAAGAGCCTTCAAAGAGTAATTCGCAATACAAATTCATAAAAGTCAACAGTTTAGACTACTCAATTGCTTTTAAGATTTTCATCAAATGCATCTCAGCAGTTGAAACTTGCCACTGATGCCTCCCAACTGAGTTAAAGTCGGAAAACACTGACAATGTTACTTTTCTTTTTCTGTGGATTTTAGGCAGTGAAAGATAGCAATTAAACTTTGCCTCAATTTACTCCGTATCTGATCTTTACAGA
This sequence comes from Erithacus rubecula, assembly GCF_903797595.1. Taxonomy (NCBI): domain Eukaryota; kingdom Metazoa; phylum Chordata; class Aves; order Passeriformes; family Muscicapidae; genus Erithacus; species Erithacus rubecula. The sequence continues at coordinate 32,844,606 of NC_136687.1, read as the reverse complement.
TCTGACTGAAAATAAATGTGCATTGCATTTAGTGCTATTATTGAATTTTTTAAGTAATGATTAATAGCAAATGGATTGCTGAAATCAGAGTATACAAATGTCTGCTCTGTGTAATTAAAATTCTTTTTAAATATAGATAGATGCTCCCAAGGTTCTTTCTGATTTAATAGAGATATTTATTCTAAGATCAAGTTTATTTTAGAAGATATTTTGCACTTTGAAGAACATTCTAGGCTTTCAGAAAAAGGTGAAAAATTTCCTCATCAGTGTGACAATAGAATGATTTTTCCATAAAGTGTCGAAGAAACTTTTCTTTAAATGGTACAGAATTGCATCCCAGTTTTATTGCTTCACTGTACATTATTCTGGCAGAATCAGAAATTAGTAGTATTACTAGAGAAGTGACATTTACTACACTGTCTGGGCTTCCTTCTCTATCTGTTGAGCAAGACTTTCAAAACAGGTTAGTGAGACAACTTTAAGATTTTTTTTTTCTTAATTTGAAAAGTAAGAATATTATTATTTAATACTGATGCATATTTCTCATCCTCATGGCAGTGATGTGGTTTCTGTGTTAGGAATTTTGTGCTGTGTTAAAAACGGTATCCACATACATTTATATGTATGTCTTCATGACATACATCTTTAAATGCATGTATAGGTACAACTGGAGAAACTTGTAGTTTTGCCTGAAATAAAAAGTTCTGCATAAATTTAAGTCCTCCTTTATTGTTGTTTCAACATTTTTCAAACATACCCAAATAGCTCAATAATTTGTACAACAGTGTAATCTGCTGCTGCTGAGAGATGCTTGGACTTGCTAAGTAACTTGCACGTCTGTGCCTTAGAATAACAATATAATAATATGTATTAATTAAAATAGCTGCAGGATGGTCATAAAATGAAAATAAGATAGCTTTATTTTCATTTCTGTTTACAAAGGAGCAAAAATATGAGTCTTTATCCAAACCTTTGAATCCCTTGGTTATGGAAGAGTACAGTATGAGATTTTCTCACGAACTCTTGTTTTCTCTCTCTCTTTCCATCAGGAAAAGAAGCCACCACAAAACTTTCAAATACTACTTAAAAAGAGAAATCACAAAGTCCTTCTGAAGTGAGTCAGATGTATAATGTTATCATTAGCAACCAGTCATGAGTTTCAACTTGGGTTCAGGTCATCTTCTGTTAGTCTTTTGGAGACCAAATTTTCTGTGTGACTCCATAATCCACACTACAAGCGATGCAGTGATGCAGAGAGGATAATTTACATGGAACTTTTTTCCACTTGTAGAAATGGCAGTGAAAGTTTTTCAGGTGTGATTCTTCCTAACACGTTTCTAAATTATTGATGTTCTGGGGATACCTTGGTGAATTGACTGGAAAAAGCTGATTTTCCCATTGGGTAAAATACATAGTATAAGTACTATTTTGTTGTTATTGTTGATTTCTTAGGCTGGTTATGTATTTTTATTTTTTGGAGGGGGGAGGGTAATGGATTGATAGTAAGAGTTCTCATAATCATGCTTTGCTGGTCACCCTGGCATTCACTTTCCTGCTGAACTGTACCTTTTGCTTGCTGGCTCATTGGAATTCCTTTGTCAAGTGAAATCTGTAGCTGCTGCTTCATCTCTAACAATATTGCAGACAGATCTTGGTGACTTTCATAGCTCAAGCATTTTATCATAGGATATTTACTAGACAAAAACATAGCTCCTTGCAGTTATATAATTCAACCAGTATGGCAGTTAAATAACAATACCTTTAATATTAGAACCTGAATAATTTACTAACCAAAAGTCCAACCCTGCAAACACACTGAAATGAGCCTTTGCCACTTCTATAGTTGGATCTGTAAAACTCATCAGAGTATTTGCATTAGTGTGGACAAAGCAAGATCCAGGGCTGGTCAAGTGGTCATTAAAAGATAGAAATCATAATGAAATCACTTGAGATATGAATGAGACAAAAAAAGATTTAGAAAATAAATAAATAAACATAAGATTTCAATTAGGGTTTCAGCAGTCAGGAGTGAAAAGAAAAATGCACTAGGATATACAAGGGATTTGCTCTCAGGGATTCATGCTGAACTTATATAAAACTATAGTAATGAAAAGCTGTATATCAGACCATGAACTGACTTTCTGTTAGTCAAAATATTTCTTTAGCTATCACTGCAAATAAAAAAGGAATTTAGTCTTAATATATGTTGTATTAAAATTCTTATCAGAAGGTATCTATGCAAAGTCAAAACCAATATTATTTTAGGATTTTTCTTCTTTTTTTTTTTTTTTTTTTTTGTTTGTTTGTTTTGTTTTTTGGGTTTTTTGTTTTGGTTTTTTTTTGTTGTTGTTTTGTTTTGGACCGGATTTTTCCCCTCTCCCAACCCCATCTCTTTAGTCGCAATATACACCCCACCTATTACAGAATATCGCCAGAGAGGGAGACTCCATAACCTCTCTGGACAATCAGTTCCAGTCACAATCTATTCTGGCCACTTTAAAGATGCAGAAGTTCTTCCTCCTGTTCAGGTGGAACTTCCTGTGCATCAGTTTCTTCCCACTACCTCTTGTTCTAGTGGTTGGCACCACTGAGCAGAACCTGGATCCATCCTTTTGGCGTCCTCCCTTCAGATACTGACAGACATTGATGAAGTTTCCTCTCAGACATTTCTTCTCAAAGCTGAAGAGGCACAGCCTTTTCCTGTAAGAGAGATGCTCCAGACCCCTAATCATCTTTGCTTCCCTAAGCAGGACATGCTCTATGAGCTCCATGTCTCTCTTGTACTTGAAGAGCCCAGAACTGGATGCAGCATTCCAGATGTGGCCTCAGTAGGACTGAGTAAGGTGGGATCACTTCCCCCAACTTGGCTGGACTTGACCTGTGGCTTTATCAGACTGGTAAAGAACTAGAGTTTTCAACACTCCAAAAAGGGTGTATATCAGAAATTTCTTACAATTCCCTTGTTATTTTAGTGCTTGATGGGATCTTCTTAAAAATCAGAACTTCAACTGGCCCTCCTCTGAACCATTGGGTATACAGGTATGGCATAGATATACTGCTTTCTGAAGCTGATGTCCAAAACTGACTCAGGAATAAATGTACCACTGGAAAATGTTGGAAGTGTAAACCAATTGTAATGTAAGTGGGGAAGGCGGCAAGGCATAATGAGATGCTCTGAATTCAGATAGAAGCTGAGAAAAGTTTGTATTAAGCACATGAGAGGAAAAGAAAAACCCAAACCCCTTCTTTATGCAATTTCACTGCAGCCCTCCTTGCTTTTGCTATAAATGGTAAAAACCTTCTCTTTCCTAAGGTTATTACTTAGGACAAATCGATCTCTATTATTCCACACAATTACCTTTGAACATATCTGGGCTTTTTGACTGTTTCTGAGATTCATGTCTCTGAGACAATTGCTGCATTTATCCTGAGTACTTCTTCCCATTTTCTCAAAGCTTTGTCCCATGCTCACTCTGCCTCCAGTCCAGCTATCTGCCTCTTATTTCTCTGGAAGACTGGCTAACCAATAAAAGGAGAAAAGAAGCCAATTATATCTTTTTTAGCCACAACTACAAAATAAGCTCCACCTACATAAAAAAATGATGCTCTCTAGTATTTCAAATATTATGGCATATGAGTTCTCTGTGCTGCTTCAAAACAGAAAATAAAATGCCTAACATTCAGAAGGCTGTTTTGCTATCCCATGATTTGAAACAATATGTGGAGTCAGGCATTAATTATAAACTGAGATATCATTACAATAAATTATGTGTACAGGGCTTAGATTTCCAGACCTGCATTAGAAAACCCCAGGTAAAACTTTTGTGTTTAACACACACTCTTATATGCTTTTAAATGTCAGTGTATAACCCATCTGTGTAGATGCTATTTTTCTTGGAAATCTATGTTTTCCAGCTACCACGATTTTGTTGCTGTTCTAGAGAGTGTGAATAAACAATGCATTTGGAGATACCCAGTGTTCTTGTCCTTGAGAGCCAAACATTTTGCATGTTCTACTCAAATGCATCCTTCTAAGCCTGACAAGGTCATGCACATTGTACAGAGACCAAAAAGAAGGAGTGCAAGATTAACAGTAGACAGTTTTGAATGATAGGAGAGTAATTTTTTACCCTGAATACCATTGTCACTTGCAAGTAATTTTAACTCTGAGCTCAGAAGAGTCTGAACCAGATACTTTGAGAATGAAAAGCTGAATCCAGCAGTAAGTAGGAGCTGCTCTTTCTACTTTTATATTCTATCCTAAATTATATTATGTTATATTGGATTCTGAGTTTTCTAAATGCCATATGTCTCAGAAGCTAGATAGATTAGAATGCTAGAGGGTTCCCTCTAGTAGATGCACTTTAACATTACTGTTCCTTATTACTTTGCTTTCAATATCATAAAAACTTTGTGTTTATACCTGTTAAAAATTGTAGAAAAGTTAGCTTGTGTGGTTCTTCAGCATTCATTTTTTAATACCTTGTTTTTCTGACTTCTCTGATTGAAAATTATTTTCCTTACTATACACTACTAGAGTAAGTACCACCCTTTTTTCCTAAATTCCTTCTTTTAAACATCTCTACCTTCCTCAACAATTGTTCTCATTGAAGAGTCCTCTCAATTGTCAATTTCTTGAAGGCCAAAAACTAATAAACCAGCCATTTATATGTTTTCAGGTGAACTGAAATCCTTAGGTGCATCTGGCTCTTCTGTATTCACTTAAATCCTTCAGAATATTCTCCATCTATTGCATTAAGGGCAGATGGACACATTTTTCTCTTTTGCCACCTGGAAAGCAAAGGTTAGGGTTCAACTTGTCCCAAATCAGCTTATCCTTCTACAGGGTAGTCAAAGCCCACTTACAAACACTCTAACGCAGTTTTACATTTTTGCCTCCCACCAGCATTCAAACCTGGGTAAATGTCTTTCTCTGTCAAAGCAGCAGTGGGAGGTGAAAATGAAAGTCCTTTTTTTCTTTCCCTGAGAAATTGGACTGTAAAAAGCTGTCAGTTTAAAAATGACATAGTGGCGCAGCATTTCTATAAGGTGGCTCCTTTCATTTTTGACTCCTGCTGCCTCTCTGACAGTTGAAGTTGCAGCAGGAGGTAAAAACTAAAATGAGCACTGCTGGCATTTGCCCTCAAGCACAAAATTAATAATGGAAGAAACAGGGCAACATCCAAAACCGCCTCATATCAGATGTCAGCCAATGAGGTTTCAACACTTCCATAATACAGTGACCAGAATGATGCCCATTATTCCAAATAAGATCTTATTCTCTATTACTTTCTTAGTGCTGGATCTATTTTCTCCATTTTAGATTTGATTCCCTGCTTTGTGGGTTATAGAATAATTTAAATTCTATTAAGCTGTATGCTATGACTTTATAAGTTTTCCCCCTCTGCAATGTAACTCTGGTCAAAATTTTATGGGTGTTGTCTTTTCTTGAGCTTTATACCTCTCAACGTTTCTATATTAATGTTTCACTTCTAAATCACTGTCTAAATTCTCATACTATGTCCTATCCTTAAATATGAACAAATCTTACAACATATTAAATGGATAACTTTTTAGTCTAAACAGCCACAGGATAAGAAAGCTGAGATGGTTTTTGTTCTTGTAAACTCAAGAGCTGAATGTTTTCTGCCAAAAGAAAAGAAATGACTCACTATTAGGTGGTTGAGAGATAGGAGGCCCAAAATTCTTCAAGCAAGGCAGGGGTCTTTTTTCTTTCTTGAAAGACTCAGTGGTATGTCCAAGTCTTACCAAAATTTAACATAGGTAGGCACAAAAAGTCTGTTAGAAATGGAGTACAGGTGTGGTTCTTTCTTTCCAACATATTTTAACCATGTTCTAATTTTAGCACCATTTTTGTGATATTCATGGTATTCATGCTTTTCGTTTCATTTTTTTATTCAGGACAGGTAATATTTCAGGGTTCACATACTGGGCTATTGCAGTCTTACACCACATCATCTCATTCAATTCTTCTGCTGAGCTTACCTTTAAGGGTAACCAGTGTATGCAGCATGCCAAATTTTCTTAATATGAATTTTTACACTCTTCTGTATTCTATGAATTTGCTGTCACCTTCTCACTTTCACCTTTGCTATTTCTTTTATTGGTATACACTTTTGCAGAGATGAAGAAAATTCTCAGCAAATTCTCAAGTGCTGACAAATAAACAAAATAAGCACATTGTAAAAGGAAGCATTTTATTTCTTCACGTGTTGTTGCTTTCAGGCTTTACACCAGTCATCTAGCCCATGGCTTAAGACATCTTTTATCTTTTATAGGAGAATAGGAGTGACTCAAATGCTTCAGCTGAACCCATTGATCTCATTGATTTCAACATGTGTTGATATCAGAGAGAATTTGGGCTGGATAAACACTTGTATTTTGTTACAATTACATTTTGTAGTGTCTTCTTCAATTTCTAGAAAATCTTTTACTGTATGTTTTAACCCTATGTGCAATTTAACTTTCATTCTTGTATTCTGATTTTTTCCTTGAGTCTCATTTATAGGCTTTATTCTATAATCCTCCTTTAGCAAACTTAATCCTATAACCCTTCTTTAGGATTTTTTTTTGGATCTCAGTACTTTTTGTGCTTGCTTGCTCATCAGTTTAGTTTTCTGTAAAAGTTCATTCACTGTGGGAAGAGCCACACAGTGGTTGGGCATACATTTAAATTGCATTTTCTGTTCTCCCCACTGTAGCTCCCTACTCTATGGCTCTATGCCATCCTCATGTTTTCCATGTACCTCCAACATTTATTCTGATTAGTTGTACTCTATATCCACCTATATATGTCCACAGTCCTACTTTCAAACATAAATTGTTTATGATTACTATTGTTAGGTTCCTCCTCCACCTTTGCTCTACATCCTTAAACATGTCTCTGCTTTTCAAAGCACAAGAATGCATTTCTCCCTTCCCAATTTCTTCTTTCCTGATTTGTGCTGGTTTTATTAATATTTTCATATTTTATCCCAGTTAATTTTCCCAGATTTTGCCTTCTTGTCCACTTCAAGAATTGGGTAGCTACTTGACATCTTAATTGCCAGTATGGGTTTTCCTTGTTAGCACCCCATGTTTTTAGAATGTAGATGTTTTAAAAACATGTATTTTATATTGCCCTATCTTATTGCTTGTCTATTGTCTTCCTTTTTCAAAACTGAATTCCAGGCCATGTTTTTGCATACAGGTATAATCTTTTTCTCCCTTATAGCATTGTTCACTTGAATTATTCCTTTCAGATCTCAATTTACATCCATCAGTGGGAAAAATGTAGGACTTCTTCAAATAGCACATCTTAGATCAAATTATTGTTGCTTTGTTCATATAATTTCCTTCATCTTGATGTTGAACTTGGGTAAAAAAAAAGTCTGATTTGGTTCTCTATCATTATGTACAGTTGCTCTTGCTTTATTTGCTTTTGTTTAAGCCAGTAGTTAAACACACAATACTTCTGTCTTTTCTCAAATTTTGAATTAATCCACTACCTAAATATTCCCTTTTCCTATGTACATCTGTAGTTCTGGTTTCTGAGAACTATGCAATTCTTTTGCACATATCTTAAAGTGTTCATGCTCTGGACTTTTTCCAGTGTAGCAGTTCGCTTCTGTAGAAGTAGGAGGTGTTTCCAAAGTTACTGCTTTCAGCTTTCATAGAGTTTTTAGAAATATTTTATCAGTATGTAAAAGAAATCATTTCCCTGCATTCAGTAAAAAAGAAACAGACTAATTAGAAAATACTTATTCTTTTCTTTTTTCTCACTGAACTTCTTTATTCTTTATTAGTATGCCATTTGTGTGTACAGGGCTCTATTGTCTTCTTTACTATTTTAAATAATTTTAATATTATTTTATACCACATGATAGGTATGTGCAATGCAGTGAGGGGGATTATCCCATGTAAACTCTGATGGATGATATCACAGCTGAGTCTTTATAGACCATGTATTGTCAAGGGTCTGCTGATAACAAATCTACTTTTTTGCCTTGTTCTGCAGGGTTGGTTTCTATCACAATTTTATTTTTTTTTCTTTTTTACTCTATGACATAGGGAAGGAAAATAATTTGATGCAAAGGGAGCTGGGAGTTGATCTTCTCTCTGTGGTTGAAAATCTGTGGTTTTTTGAACACCATCTGTGTCTTTCCCCATCTGGTATGTTGCTGGTAGACACAACAGTTCCTTGTGGACAAGAGACTTGAGGGGATGGTGTTCCTGTTTTCTCTCTGTGGTGCTATAAAGGGCAGAGAATGCTGCTGTCCATCTGGAATCTGCCCATCTCCTCAAACTGCAGAGCTCCTTGACTTGTAAGATACTGTTTGGATGGATGGGCTGCTGGCACCTTGGTCTCAAGAGCATATAGAGGGGACCTCAGTGAAGGATGAGATGAACTCCCCCAGCAATAAAGAGAGATATTTAGTTCATAGGGCTGGTAAGTGCGGAACATCTGTGGAGGAAATTGACTCTCTTCCTCTTGGAAATATCTGTTTCCCTGACAACTCTGTAGAGGTAGAGACACAATGAAACCAGCTGGTTGATTATTTCTCTGGAAAAGCAGCTCAAATTCAATGAGTTATGCTTCAGAGCTTGACAACCCAATACCCAGTTTACAGGATAGGAAACAGAACTGGTGCTCATCAGCAGTGAATTATACTGATTTAATGTAATTGGATTTTAATGCTTGCCCCACATTACTTTTCCCTATTGTACTTTCTTTGCTTGCCAGTAACTCATGTACACACTTTAAAAATCCCTAATGCACAGTTATGCCAGATCCCTCAACAGGCCTGAAACACAAACAGCAGGGTACCAATTCCATTTATAGCCCATGATCGATTAGCTGAGGTTTTCCCCAAGTGATTAATAACACTGGAGTCTGAAATACCCATCCAACAAGACTTTAAAAAGAATGTCTCCCCTGAATGTCTGGAAAACTTAAGGATCTAGAATAATTTCTGAAAGTATTTCTGAAAAAGCCTGCCCGATTCTCATGTTAGGTATACAAAATACACTGTGAACTCCCACTCTGCTTTTAATGAGGAACTGTAACAAAGAATTAACATCTGTTAGCTGAGAAGACGACTGATAGCAGCAATTTCTCTGAAAGTATTATATTTATGATAAAGGTTACATGACTGGTAAATTCTAAATTTTTGTATAAATGTATCTATGAATACATTTTCAGTTATTATTGTATTTTAAAAAATAGAATTAGCATATAAGACTTCTGTGGGGAGAATAATGGACTATAGTACATCATAAAAACTGGTGCCATGGCAGTTCTCCCTTACTTGAGTTGGCTGGATGCTTCTTGAACTGTCCTGTTGAATAATGAGTATGTTAAAAGTTAAGTGTTAGTCATAATTCTGAATATACCCAAATGCTGGTATTAAATGTTTCTATTGCCAGACCTTTTCAAAGTTACCATCACAAAACTGCTAATACATTGATAATGTTTCATTACCAATCCCCTGGTTTATTATTCCTGGTTGATAACATGTTTTTCAGGGGTATGCTGAAATTAATACCCGTTGAGCATAATTACTATATGATAGTAAAATATAGATAATAAAACTTTCATAGGTATGTGTGCTTTAATGGCATACTGTATAGAACTAATTGCATTTTCAAATACAGACTTTCTTACATATGTCGTAGGACACTGCAAAAATTTTGTTTAGTGGAAAATTATGGGATGATAACATCTAAAATAAGTATGGGGTTTTTTTACATAATTGTTTTTTACTTAGGAAAGGATGAAAGCGTAGCTAGTAGTTTTTAGAAAAGGACAAAGATATTTCTGAAGTTTAGAAAAAGTTGTACTATCTTTGCACTTACTGAATCAGTCACTTTACAGTTTCAGGGCACCAATGTATTCACACTGAAAGAAGTGGACCTTAAGAAGTGGCTCTTACACTTCATCTTAAGAGAGATGCACTTTCTTGTTGGTAATTATAATACATTTATTCAGAAGGCAACTCTTCTACTTTCTAGTGCTTCTAAAAGAATATTTCTAAATAAACCTTGAACTGAACAGCTGTAGTAATCTCCTTCTTGAGGACTTTGTAAGAACACTTTTTTCCTCTCTTGAATGGCATTTTTCTTCTCCTTTGTTGCAAATGGATGACAAAGTCTCACTTCTTTGCAGGTTATATAATTTCATCTCATAGACTTTCTCTTCTTTCCACTCTTTTACTTTGAAGTTTGGGAGCTTTTGTTTTGTTTTTGTTTAGTTTGTTTTTCCTTCAGACTCTACCATGCCAAAGTCCTTGGGAACAATTTAAGCACTCTACCACTAGTTTCAATTTTAACACCTTGTCACAAAACCCCACATATTTCTTAGGCAAGATGGAGCTCACAAGAAGTACTTAGGTGGTAAAGTCACCAAGTGCCAGGTGTGACAAAGCTCTGTCAGACAGACCATCTTTCATCTTGGTGCTCAAAGGCATAGACTGGGCTGTGGCTCTCCTGGTGCTCAACAGACTGGCCACCTCCATCTGTGTGACCAAAATATGCTTCAGGAAAGGGATGGCCACAGGAACAAAAGTCACTACTGAAGGAGCTGTATTTGACAGAATCTCTTATATGTGTTAAAGCAATATAATTTCAGCTGCTGTTTATTGTTAATGAGAAGAGAGGATAGAAGGGACAAAGTAAAAAAACATAGGTGTGCTGACTGTGTCTCTATAACTTTTTCTCCTGAAATTGCTGAATTTCCAGTAAGGCCCAGGACCTGGGAGAGATTCATAGTGTGTGATTTCTCATCCCCTGCCAGCAGCTGGAGAGAGCTGCAGCTGTCTGAAAGCTTTCACGTATCAGGACTCAGCTTCTGAGGTGCATAGTTTGGGATCCTGATATCCAGGATTTAAACTCTTAATAAGCCTTTAAAGACTCTGCTGTCAAAATCCCACAGTGCAGAACAAAACCTGCAGCAGAGAGGCTGTATTGACCCAGCCAAGCCATGGCAATAGCAGCTATGATGGAGCTGCCCACACAACTGTGTTTGAGGTGGTAAGAGCTAGGCTGAAATGAGACACAAAAGCCACCACACTTTGGTTCTAGCTGATGCCTGAAGAAATTGGAAACTTCAGATATGGTACTGAGCAAGCTGGACAATCAATGACTGCCCAGAGCAGTCCTTTATCCATTCTACTCAGGTTTTGTAGCTTCATTTTGTGATTTCAAGAGGTCTTTTTCCTTTCTCACATAAAAAAATGTGGTATAGACCTACAGTTCTGCAGAGCATTGGTGTCTGGATAGATTGAGGTTGCTGTGCCAATCTGTAGTGGGCCACATAAAATAAAAAGTAAGTCACCATATGCAATTCAGCTGGTGGTAGGTGGATTCTCTGCACATTCTCTGAAGCAATATTGGAAAAGAGTCTACCTGTTAATATTCCTACTAGTGAGACTGAAAGAAGTTATTTCAAGAACAATGTCCCAGTAATTACTTTTTTGTTTGATGTTGTTAAATGTAACATATACCTTAGATCAATGAGTTCTGTCATGATGTAGGAGTTGTGAAATTCTATGGCTTGTACAAATAAAAGGCTGAGGTGACTAGATGATAATAATAGTCTGTTCTGACCTTATAATTTATGCACTTAGAAAACCTCTTTTCCAGTCTGAGGGTTACAACTCTGTATTTTTAAAAAGAAGCTGCAAAGCTGTGTATGCTGTTTTGAAAGCATCTTGTCATTTTTAATTTTCTCCCTGCTAGACAGACTGATTGTAATTCCATTACAATTTCTACTTTGTTGCTATTAATGTTAAAAGTCTGATTTGGTGTATTAGATACATTGGTCTATTATGTTTTATATATATCTGTATGCCTGTCAAACCCCAAGTGTAACAGATGAAGCTACACTCAGAGGAAAGAATAAAAGTAAAGAAAGTAAAGTGAAGAAAAAATAATGTTCTTTTTTTTGTTATTTCTGGTAACACTGATGGGTATTCTGGAGACTCAGAAACCTAAAATACACCTTCTTTACAGATTGTGCTGCCATTTTTTTTTTTCCTTGATTCCCCAGAATCTTGATTCAGTAGGCTTTCTTCCACTTATTCATTGCTCTTGCATCAGCCCCACACTACATTATATAGCTTGTTAAAGTCAGGATACTCTCTGGTCCAAGAGAACAGTGAGGTGTTCAAATGGGTCTTAGAAATGGGCCCAAACCAAGGAGGAAAAGTAAAAGCTAGCTTCAGAGAATAAGGGTAGAAAGACTGCCTCCCTTTTGGGGCTTAGTACCTGGCAGTTTATAAATTCACTTGCATCAGTACAGCACAAAATATGCTGCACAGAAGAGCAGCTATTATGTACAGTAGCCACTTCACTGATTGCAATCAATGTCACAAATTAGAGTGATTTCCTGGCTTGAGATACGTCAGACCTGAACTTTGTGTCATGAGTCATTCTGTCTGGACATCCAGCTTTGAGGCACTGTCTCACCCTCAGGAATTTTCAATTTTTGTCTTTTGTGTTATTGCCACTGGATCTGTGCTTACTTTTAGTAAGTATGAGCTGCTCATAGATGCATTCAAATGACATTCAGTATTAAAAAGAAGCTGCCATCATGGCTTCTATAATTTATATTTAAATATATCTCTCTTTTTCAGCATCAGAATTTCTGTTTAGAAATGGCAGATTTTTGTTATTATGATCTAGTATTTTGGTCTGAAATCATAATACTTCCTTGTGCTTTTATTTTGTTATTTTGTTCCTTTTTCAAATATCCAATGATGGCTTTTTCATTCAAGTGAAATGTCATCCTAATATCCATGCTGTACTCTAAACACCTGTTCTGCTGCATCCATGTGATTAAATCAGTTGCAAAACCAATGTTTTGTACATTGTTTCACATAAAGTTTTTATATTTTGCCAGGCAGGACTTCAGCATACACAAGGACAAACACATTTCTCTCTGCAACAAAGAAGTACGGTGTAATTAGAAACAGCCTATACAGGGAGATTAGTGGAGCAGTTTTCTTGTACCTTGCAGCAATGCACTGTTTCAGTGGATTAAGAGCATCCACAGCCATAGCATTAATTAAGAGTACCTGGTACACAGTGATTTCCTGCTTCAGCTGACCTGATACTCAGTATTCTGTGGAACAGGCACCTGATATTGCTAACTGGGGAACAATTAAATGCATGGCATCTAAGCCTTTGCATCAACAGGCAACAAAGGGAAATTAAGCCCAATTATTGCTTTGAATGAAAGGGTCAGCACTTCAGTGCTGGATTAACTGTTACTGGAATAAGTGAAGATTGGAGAGATAGGTAAATTATGTAATTAATTTCCTAATAATTTATGAATTGTTAGGTGTGGGTTTGTCTGCGCTGCAGTTAAGTTGAATGCTTGATTGCATTAGCTTTTCTCCAGTTACTTCTTCCACTTTTAAGGATGTTTGAAGTACTGTATAAGGAAGTTTCCTTGGCATCTTCTACCATCCTTTTTTGTTAGATTAGTTTCCCAAGAACTATAGTGAAATATAATGAGAAGATACAATCATAATGTGGCTCCTGTGAGGTAGAGTAACCCAGTCATCAACAATATTTCTAGCTTGTGCTGTATTAGGAAATCAGAAACCACACAGGGAAAAACATTTCATGATGGGAGGAGTAGCCAAGTGGAAGCAAGTATTTAAATTAGGAAAAGGTGTGCCCCAATTCAAAGGGAAACCACAGTTTTATTTAAAAAAATGGGAAAGTGTGATGAGAAGAAAAAAACATTTCTAATTTACTTTCTGCTGACAGATGAAAGCAATGTTATATGATATAAGACCATAAAGATAGCATGACTTTATACCCCCAATGGAGTTCATAGACAGTTCTGTGCTTTAAAATATGCAGCCTGGGTCTGCCCATCTTATTTCTGACTGCAGTGGGATAGCTTTGATTTCTTTTGTGTTATCATTTTAGTTTGCTTTCCCTTTTTGTTTCAGTAACTTGTATTTAAATTATTGCTGAAAGATGTTCTGGCATAAAATCTCCATTTATTTAGTTTGGGCAGGCATAATAATTTCTAAAAAAAGTATCAGGAATACAAGACCCACTTTTATTTTGATCTTTGCTTCATTCTTTCTGCTTAATATTTGTGTGCATATATTTATCTATATGATTTTTCTCTGATTCATTTAGCGAATAAAGTGAGCATTCTCTTGTATCAGAGGAACATTCTCAACTTTTAGAAATGTGAAATTAGAAGAATTTTTAGGTAAATATAGCATGTAAATAAAATGAATAAAACTGCAATGAGTTAGTGAATATCTTTATGTCTTTCAGATGCCTATCACGAAGATTCCATGCTGAGGTCATGAAATGTTCACAAACACAGAAACTTTAGTGCTCATAGGTTTTTAAATACCTGTTTCAAATCACTGGCATGTGTTTGGTTTAGACACACAATGGGATTTATTGAAGGGGACACAATCAACTTTGCTCTCTAAAAAATTCTTTCTGAATACATTTATAAGTAACAACTAAGGCTATCATAAAATGAAAAAGATAATAAAATAAACCTCTATTTTTTTGATTGGTTTACTTTTTGTGCTTGACAATTCTGTGTAAGAATTCTAATACCTACCTTTTATGCATTACATTTCATCAGAAGGCCACAGCAGTTTTACTAAAATATGGTCCATTTTGCTCTATTCATAGATAGTTTCACTGTTTTTTCCAACCTCAGTCATTTTCTTCCTGTCTGAAAGTGTTTTATAAGTATCAGCACAGAATCAATAAAAGATCCAAAGGATTTGAAATAGCAGATCTACTATTTCAAAAAAGATCACTATCAGCTGGGTTTAATTAGCCACATTATAAAGAAAAGGTTGAAAATATCTCTCAGATTGTAAAATTGGAACAAGAAGTTGATCATTAATATCTTAATAATTTAAAATCTGTCTCAGATTTTGGATGTTCTAAAGTTATTTTCTGAATTCCATTAAACTCATTTAGCCTTGTATTAGGTATTCAAGAAGAGAACACCACAAAATATTACCAAAATTATCATATCCTTATTAGAAATGAATAGTCTAGGCATCCATAATGCTCGTAAAGATGACTCCTAGAAGCAAAGTCTTTCATTATTTCATGAAAACCAATGTTTTCTCTCTTCTTTATCATCGTATTTCCTAATTTAGAATCCTGAGTTCTTGATGGTTGGCCGTTATTGAGTTCATAACCTTATATTTCTAACTGCAGTGAGAAAGTGTCTTGGCTCTTGAATGTGAAGTTTGTGAAGAATGTTGCCTTTGTAGAAGAATGTACATTAGGTGCCTCTGAGCTACTCAAGTGGTGAAATAAATACGCGGAACAATGTTTGGTGCCTTTTGCTTTTCAAAAGACTTTAGATCTCATACCCTCTTAAAAGCTTTTGCCATACACTCAGCAGCATGTTCTGCTTTTTTGTTAGATTCATCTTTTGGCCTACTTTTCAAACTATATTTTAACTGGGACTCAAACTCTTTTCCCTTTCCTACTATTTGCTGAGGCTAGCAATCCCATGCTGGGTAAATAATCTATAGTCCATGGTCTACTATCCTATCAGCCTTGTTATCCTGGCTCCAAACCCCAAAATGTTGGATATCTAGCTGGTAAGTATTCCCAGGAAGGCTTCCTAATGACCTTCCCCACTGGTTACTATCATCATTGCTTATACACGGATAGAACTATCTTGTAATACACTGACTATATTTGGAAAAATTAATTGGGAGTTCTTATGGTGTTTTTGTAAGAAAAGTGACATTTTTGAAGTTAAGAAAAATATCCCAATTCATGTCTTTCATTAGGTATAACAAAACATTGCTAGAGAAAATATATTCCTAGATCTAATGGTACTTCATTCTCTTGCAGCAAAAGCAGCTTGGGATCCAAATCAATCAGTAGATGAGATTATTTAAGTAATTTGGCTGCCCTGCCATTTAAAAAGTGTTTTTGACTGCATTTATAAAACATTTAAGGTATACTTAAATGTAGTGCAAACATACAATTACTTATTAAATTATGGAATGCAATAAAAAAGGTTTATGCATACATTAAAAATCAAGATGATGGAAATGACTTGACAATTGATAAGATTTTATTTCATCTCAGCTGGGAAACATACATATAAACTTTACACCTTAGCAATCTTATTGTAAAACATTGTAAACTCGTGAAAGAAAGAGCTTTTATGTGCACTAGCTAGAAGAGTTTATGATTTGGTCACTAAGGGTTTAACAAAATGTCTTTCTTCAAGTACAAGCACTGGCAGTGCAATTCTTTTAGTATACTGTCTTGTTTCTAGATACATGCAAAATCAACAAGACCCTTAATATGAAGGAGATCATATGGAAAACCAAATTGTTTAGCATTGCTGACTGTCCATGCATGCAAGTGCAGACAATGTCTTTCCATCTGTATGTCTTTTAAACTGAGCCTTCCAAAATGAGTGAAGACTTATGTCGAGGTCAGTCATAAGGCAGGAGCTTAGGTGTGACTTTAATGATTCACAGGATTCAAGTGTGGTTTCTGGCTTTTCTGAGAAGTTAATATTTTTTTACTCCTCTGAAAATAAATATTTCAGCAGCTTCTATTGTCATTTATCAGGTTGCCCTTTCATGGGAGCCAGAAGGATAAACAACACTAGAAAAGGTATTTTATACTCAAATTGTCTAACTAATTACACTGCCAACTATGCAACTATGGCAAGTAATAGATTGATTTTACCTGAGAGTTATGAATTCCATGTTTCAAACTAGAACCTGTGATAGATGAAAAACCTAAAGAAAGGTAAACATCTCAGTATATTTTGCTGAAATGAATTCCCCAAAGGGCTACCCTGGTTCCCTGGTAGGAGTTTCCTGGGTGCCAGAACTAAGGTTGAAGTTGCACACTGAGGTGCCATCCAGCATGCTCCACTTTGGATGTGGAGGCAGCACCATATGGCAATGAGCTTTTTTTGTGTGATGGATGCTTTAGACCATGAAATGCTGCAAATCTAGTAGTGACAAAAATGCAATGTGCATGTGTGATTGTAGAATAACCATATCTCTTAGCAAATTAGATGGCTGCCATTCCCTCTTTGCATTGCCTTATTTCATAATTTGAGAACTCCTTGTCTCATGGGGGAGAATGGCAAAAAATCCTGAGCACACCAACATCTGTCTGTCTTTGACACTTTCAGACATGTATCTTTTATGGAAGTACAAGAAAGGAACAAGAACTGAGCCACTAGTAAAGCTGGAAGGACTTTCTTTGTTCAAGACTCTCATGGTAAGAACTCATTAATCCTCAAATACAGTAAAGCTGATCAGGATATGACCATAACCTTGACCTTACCTGGGAGAAGTGCAGTGCAGAGGACAATACATGAGGCTCAGCAATCAGCTCAGTCAGGGTAGACCTATAAAATAAATGTTATAATCAATAGGGAAACATGTCCTTGTGAAATTCTTTTTTTTTTTTTTTGTAATGCTGGACTGAAATGAGCTGCAATTATTTTGGCAGGATGTTCAGAGAAATCCTTTCAAAGAAATCATTTGCTGAATATGATGAGATTTTTTAAGAGAGCTCTTCAGATTTTTTCTTTACATTCCTGAAAGGACATGCTGAAGCAAATGAATAATTGGCAGAACATGGAATATGTAACATGCTGTGTGAAAACTCTGTTCTTTCAAATCATCACTTGTCAGAAATTAATTCCTGTGCTATGGGCCTTACTATTGAGAATGCAATGACTTAAATCTAACTGGGTTAACTTGGGTTCTCTGTGCCGTGTAGCTGAAGAGAAACGGCACATTTTAAGTTATTCAGTTGCTCAGATGAGCTTTTATTTGTTCTGTTTTAAGTGTTCTTAAGTAGCTGTTGTGTACTGAGGCTGTAAAGATTATTTGAGCTACTGTATGTTTTCAGTCTCCAAGGTTATCATCTTTTAGACTCTTGTCTTCAAGAATTCAAAGAGCTCAGAATGATAACTTAAAAAAAGATTGCTAACTTCTTCTGGAAAAGCAACATATGAGATAAGTAAAAATAGCTACATGCCATTAAAATAATTGCCAAATTGTAATAATGCTAGTGGAATGTTTTCAGACAGTTTGTTCTCAATAGAAATTGTGCCCTATCACAGCCTTCTAACATCTATTGCAAAACTTATTCTTTTAAACTGACAAAACTGATTTCCAAACTAAGTTCTCTTATAAAAGAGTTGGTGTTGCAGAAGAGAACAAAACTTGGAGTATGAAGGCTCTATTGCCTTGCAGCTGCTGAACACAAAAAAAGGCAGATAAAATTCTACAGGTCAGGCTAGTATCAATTCATAGTCTCTTTACATGGGATTTTGTTGCTTCACTAGGTTAGAGGCATCAGAAAATCTGCTTTTCTTTTTCTTTCAGAGTCTTCATTCTTTGTGTTTTGCTTCATGATGGTTTTTATTTTCAGCCCTGAATACAAAGCTCAGATAAGGACTTTTTTTTTTTTTTTTTTTTTTTGGGATTGTTTTCATCTGACAGAATATTGGTTCATATGTATGATTTCTGATTCTCAAAAGAGGGTAGTATGGCTTTACTGCTATCTCTATAAGTCTGAAGTGGACAGCATCAGCAGATAACAAACTTGGACAAACATATATTTGGAAAACAGAATTGTGAGCATTTTTTCCCCTTCAAATACTTTGCAAATAGAAGAAAAACATTTTTTTAAATCTCTGAGCAATAAGTAAATTGTCTGTTTGGTCTCACTACTCTGTAGAGATATTTTGATAATTTGAAATTTGGTGTTAATATACACTTTTGTGTTCTGCCCTATACTTTTGCAAAGCCTTTCATGACATTTAATCATTATTTCATGTATAAGATAGACTTCTACCATAGATGCTATCATGACTACCATTAATATTGACAAGAATTTTCAAATCAGATGGAAATAATGGTTCTGTACAAGGTTTTCATTGTATTTAGGTAAAAATAAAATTAATTTTTATCTGAAAGAGCTATAACTACATGTTTGATGCAATTCATTTGATAACCACAAAAGCCTAATGTAAGAAAAGAAAAATAATGTTTAGTAGGATTCACTAATAATTCCAAATGTGAGACTGCAACTAAATAATGTCTTTAAGTAAGACAGTTTTGATCCACAAAAAAGGAAAGTAGAATTCAGTCTTTTACCTCAGAGTGCCGTTCTTTCCCATTCACCATTTAGTTTTCATGCATCTAGCTTCAGGGTCATCCATTTAAAAAGTTTTTCCTAGCATATCTTCTGTTAGGCAAACCTTTATATTTTAAGAGATGACATGGGGAAGTATTATAGCAGTGGTATGCTATACATTTTCCTACTGTGTTTTCTTGCTTTCTAGGGTGTAAATTCCTCCAAGATTTTCCTTTATCTTACTGTTCAGAAAGTAATGTACCTATGTAGTGTATCTGTGTTTCTATGCAAGGAGAAAGCATGACAACAAGACAGCAGGAAGTGGGGATTGCAAATTTGACTAGTTTTAGAATTAGTAATTATTTCAATAGGGTATGAACTTTCCTATGTTTGATCTGGATGTAATGCATACGAAAGAAAGTTTTCTGGGAGTTCTGCTGACATCACTGTATATAAGCTGTCAATGTTCTTAGAGTTAAAAAAAAAATCAGAATAATAAATCAAAAAGCAGTGGCTGGCGAATGGTGGCAGTGAGTAATGTGTGGATATTTTGATTAATAGAATCTCAGTCTATGTACACATGCTCTTACATGCACTCATGCACTTTTCAAGCATGAGAAATGTTTTCCATCTTTGCTCTCAGCCTGAACCATTGCGTACATGTTATACAATCATCTATTTTTATGCTCTCATCTATGTAGTTCATGAACATTATGAATATGGGTATAAAGTGACAACTCCTTGTTTTAAGGTAACACTTGATGAGGGGTTTTAGCTGTTACTGATTGCATCTATCATGCAGATGAAGATGTCTATTATAAATGCAGATAATCTGATCTTAGATATCTAAACTTCTTGAATGGGAGGAAGATACACAACTTTTTTATAAAACCTTTTAACAGCTGGGATTTATAATAAGTATGATGGCAAATGTATAATAAGATAATTTAATACATTTAGTGAATTGTAAGATTCATTTAACTTAGTTTAAATTAAACAGTTAAAGAAGATACTGTATTTTCTGCAAGGAAGCTGACTGTAAGGACCAGTGAAGAGTAAACTTCTTTCAACAAAAGGTGGGCAACTTTAGAGATATTGTTTGTAAAATTAATGGGTTGAGATAAGGACACTTTACAGGATAGAAAAGATACTTAGTAGTAGTAGTGGTAATAATAATAATAATAATAATAATAATAATAATAATAATAAAAGTAGTAGTAGTAGCTTTGTAGACTATATGAAACGAGTGCAGTTGCTGACCACCTGCCAACCAATGGCCAGGCATTTCTTAAAGAGCAGTGTCCAGACAGCTTTCCTCTGAATTTGGTGTCACAGATGCAAAGAATAATAAGGGCTTCTACAGGCAAATATACCAAAAAGGAATATCAAAGAAAGTGTACCCCTCCTGATAAATAATGCTGGTAAACTGATCAAAATGGATAAGGAATAGGCTGAGGTACTCAACAACTTTTTTGCCTCACTCTTTAATGGCAACCTCTCTTCCCACACCTCTGCAATGGATGAACAGCAGGGTGGCGACTGGAGGAGCAAGTGCTTCCCACTGTAAGTAAAGGTCAGATTTGTGACCACTTGAGGAATCTAACCATACATAAGTCTGTGGGACCTGATGAGATTCATCCCAAAGTGCTGAGGGAATTGGCTGATGTATTTGCTGAGGCAATCCTCATTATGTGAAAAGTCATTGCAGTCAGGTAAAGTCCCAGGTGACTGGAAAAAGAAAAAAATTCTACCACTCTTTAAAAAAGGTAAAAAAGAAGGACCCTGAGAGCCAATGACCTGTCAGACTCACCTCTGTGCCTGGAGAAATCACTGAGCAGGTCCACCCAGAAGCTGTGCTAAGACACATGGAGAGGGAGGAGATTTGAAACAGCCATCACAACAGCTTCACCAAGGGCAAGTCCTGTCTGACCAACCAAGGGGTCTTCTATGATGGAGTGACTCCATCACTGGACAAGGGAAGGGCTACAGCTTTCATTGATCTGGATTTCTTTGACATTCCCTCTAAATTGGAGTGAGATGGACCCCATGTTTGGACTGTTATGTGGATATGGAATTGGTAGGATGGTTGCATCTGGAGGGTAGTGGTCAATGGCTCAAAGGTCGATGGATATCAGTGACAAGTGCTGTCCCTTAGGGGTCTGTATTGGGACCAATACTAGTCAATATCTTCATTAATGACATAGACAAAGAGATTGAGTGCACCCTCAGCAAATTTGCAGATTAGTGGTGCTGTTGACACACCTGAAGGACCCAGTGCCATCCAGAGGCACCTGGATAAGCTCTGGAAGTGGGCCTGTGGGAATCTCATGAGGTTTAGCAAGACCAAGCAAGTACAAGCTGCTGCACTTGGGTTGAGACAACCTCTGGTATCAAAACAGGCTGGGGGATGAAGAGATTTAGGGCAGCCCTGCTGCTGGACATGAGAGGAAAATTATATCCTACTTGAAATGCAATACTACTTGTATTAGTAGAATTAAATTCAGAAGACCTGAACTTTTGTGTTAAGTTTTTCGTCTTATAAACTTTAAAGCACCATCAGCCATTCGGTAGTAAAAGGATGAAAAATATGACTCAGCTGGATGAATCTTCCCAGTGCAACCTATGTGAGGTAATCAGCAGCCTAAAGAGACAGATGTGAGTTCAGACAATCACTCAGGTCTTTGCAGGCAAACCACTTATCTAGAAAATCCACCGTGGATTCTGTTTTTTTAATTTTTTTTTTGGGGGGGGGGGCGGGTTTTTTTTTATTTTTTGTTTGTTTGTTTTGGTTTTGGTTTTGGTTTTTTGCTTTTGGCTTTTTTTTGTTTTGGTTTTGGTTTTGGTTTTGGTTTTTTTCCTTTTCTTTTTTCTATTTACCTCTGTGCATACCTACTGCATACGTGAAATTCAAGTCAGGCCATAATTTTGTTGTCATGCAATAACTCCACTATCAATTTAGTGGTTCCTTCTAAGTTTTTTTGCTTTGTTAGTCTTTATTAAGACATTAACCTTTTTTTTCTCAGTAAACAGGGATGAGGTTTACTGAGTCTGTGACCTCCTCAGGTGGAGTAGAACTTGTCTGGCAAGAAAAGACTTTTCACATTGGCACGTGGGAGAGCCAGGCAAGTGCAATGTCAGTGCAGTTTAATGCAGATAGCTTGTAGTAGTTCATTCACAATATCAATCTGTTAGAGTGAAATAAATTTGGATTCTGTGCATTTCCTCTCTGTTCAGATAAGGCTCACCCTAATCTGCACTTACACCAGATCCTACTGTATTCATAGCTCCCATTCATATGGAGCCTGTTAACTTAATTCACACCAATTTGCACAAGAACAACAGGCACTCTTATGTGTTCAGAATCGCCAGAGCTGTGCTGAATTTTAAGGTGGAGGTTATTCATAGTCCTTGCTCTTACTTGAGAAGGAAAAACTCCCTGCTGTAGTCAAGGTGCCTTTAAAAATATGTTTTGCAGAAATCACATTTGCTTCTGTCAAGGCTTGTTGATGCAGGCATTAAAGAGTGAACACAAGTCAAAACCTGAAAAAAGCAAGCTTCAGCTCTGTACCGTACAGTATTCCACTGAAGAATGAGAAGGACAGGATAAAATTGAAGTAATTCACCAAAAGAGTGTGGTGTGATGTCATTTTCCATGGTGCTCAGTGCTGTATAATAAAGAATAGAAAACAAAAAGCAAAAGTTGCAGCATTAGTCCCATGAAGTAAATAATCTACTTCAGATATGAACAACAGTACTGTGAATTTCCACAAATAAATTTTATTGAAAAATGGAGATACAGCAGTAGAATCTCCTCATCATGGTAGGAAAGAGAACAAAAATTCAACTAAGAGTAGTGATCTGAGGCCATTTTTCTCATGATGAAGAAAAAGAAGCTGTTTTATGTTGCGGTAAAGCCAATTTTTTATTTTCTCTGTTTCTAGCCTTCCCTAATTGAAGTCGTTAGTATTGATTTCAGTCATAAAGGAAAAATATAAAAACTGTCTCCTTCTTTATTTTAGAAAGACAGCAAAATCCAGGGTAACTTTATACCAAAAATAACCTGAAGATGGCACAGTAGGCACATGTTGCTCTCTGGTTTGCTTAGGGTCATGCTGTAAAAGGAGAGACTTTTTTGCTAAAATATGACTGCTTTGGAAGAGCTCTTTAAAAAAATAGAAGCAAAAGAGAAATTTAAACCTTTTAAAGCACAGCCTATCAATAAAATTATTTTACAAGTGGAACATGGGCTGTTAATTTCATGCTGCCTAAAAGATTAATATAAACAGGTGGGCAGAGAGGGATTCATCATGGCTGATGTTATCGACAAAAATAGGTTTAATTTGTGTTGTTTCATTTTTGTTGATACATTCCTTTTGTAACTGTAAAACAACTGGTAACCTCATCTGTTATCTCCAGCAGAATATATAATCTACACCTAAATGCCAACTTTTATGAGGCCCATTTTGACTTTGGGAGAAACATGATTACTTGCATAATCTCTATTTTATTAAAAGATAAGAAATATTATGGGACATTTTTATTAAAAAAGAAAATAGTGACAAGTTGTATTAGTGAATGAATAAATCTGAATTATATATGAATTAACCATAAATACACTTTCCACATCACACACAGCACCCTGAAAATCTGGAGTTTATAAAACACGGAAGCAATTTCACAGATGTGCTGTAGCTAAGGGTGATTCAGCTTGCTCTATATCCAAGTATATGTACTATGCCTGGATTTTCAAAATGTGTTTAACAAAGGCCTTGTGTAGAATGCTTGTATGGAATCAAAGCTGTCTCTATGGAAAGAAGGGATAGTTCCTTTGTGAATTGCCACCTGAAAGACAGAGGAACAAGAGGGTGGGACTAAATGAGCTGTTCTACAGTGGTGGAAGGTTATCAGTGGAGACCCACAGAAGCCTTTACTAACACCTTTGCTATTTCACATTTCCAATCACAATGAAGAAAGGAGAAGGGAGTGCATAAAATTTACTGTCAAGACTATGATATATAAGGCAGTAAAGAAGAAAGGCAGTGACAGTGAGCTGCAGAGGGCTCCCTCTGTTTTAAGTGTCTGAACAGTACAACAATAGTTGAAATTGTGTATGGGTAATTGTATTCAATGTGATTTACATGGGGAAAACCAAGTGTTACTATATGTTCACAGTACTGTTGTGGTTTACAATAGCTGTTACCATGCAGAAAGGAGGTAGAGTCACTACTCCAGTGGTGTACCAATATTGCAAAACACGTTTTTTTAGCAAAAATTTCATTAGAAACTGATAAGAAGCAAGATTGGGGCTGTACACGCAAAGGATAAAGGCAACTGAATGAAGAGGGACTATCCTGAAAACAAGCTTGGCACGTGGGAAATGTTTTCTCAACTTCCATCTACTGTGGCCATTAGTGAATTCTTAGGAGGTGAAGTCACCTAACTCATTAATATAAACATTAAATGTCTAAATAATAGTTTTATTTTATCTCCTTTCATAGCCAGCGTAGGCATCTGTGCTTTTCTAGAGAGGGATTCATTCCATCCTGAACCAATATCTAAGGCAGAATGAATTGAAATGCTCATCTCTCCATAAAGTCTGTTTGCATACTCTAACTTACCACCACAACAAGCATCTAACAATTATGCAGATACAAGTGAAGTGTTGCTGTTGTTCTTCCTGTGTTGTAATAATTTAATTGACTGTTTTATAGCTGTGTGGTCTCAAAGTACCATTACCCCATACCTGAAGGTGTGAGAGAATGAGGGAGGGAAGAGGAGAGCGTGGAAACTTTTTCGGTTGGGTTCCTCTCTGAAGCCAGTGCACTGCAGGCTCTTGACAGCAATGAGCTGTGCCTAAGTGCCTTTCTGCTGCTTGCTCCCAAACAGGGCATTCTCTGTGGAGTCTCTTTTAATCTTGCCTCTAGGAGCTTTTTCTCTTTATGTAAATATTCATGGGAGCACTGACTGAAATCCAGGTTTCCCAGGAGAACGTAATACCCACAAGAGTCTCAAATCCTTCTCACTCTGCAGGCTCATATATTCTTTTCTGTATTTTAAATGTAGCAAAATGGCTTCAGAGGGGAAGTTGAGGGATTTCTTAACAGGATACCTTGTCTCAGAAAAAGCAAAA
The DNA here is from genome assembly GCF_903797595.1 of Erithacus rubecula. Lineage (NCBI taxonomy): Eukaryota > Metazoa > Chordata > Aves > Passeriformes > Muscicapidae > Erithacus > Erithacus rubecula. The sequence goes on along the minus strand of NC_136687.1, from coordinate 32,819,333 downwards.
TGTGGATCCTCATTCTCATCCCTGGCAGTGATCTCCCTGTTCATTGCAGAAAGATAGGGCTAAATGAACTTTTAAAATCTCTTTGAACCCAAAGCATTTTATGATTCTATTTCAGCATGGTTTTTATACCCAGTATGAATGCTGCAACCTTCAATGGTAGTGCCTGTATTGCATTTACATCTAAATTTTTGTGAGAGTAATTACTTAGGACATTTGGTCCAAGAATGATTCCTGGCAGTGGAAAGTAGATGGGAGAAAAGTTTTTATTCCACTGGATTTTTTTTTTGAGCTTGTCCTCTCTCCTTGGGTGCTACACATTTCATTTGAGCTGGTAGGAGCATCTCTCTCTCCAGTGTAAAAGTTCTAGTAAGCCCCTTTCCACAGGGCTAATTCTATATTTGCTTTTTATTTTTCTGTACCAGGCTGAGGGCTGTGAACTCTCTCAGACAGTAAGCATTTGAAAAAAATTCACAAGATTCTGTGAGGGGGTGGTCTAGGCTGTAGATGCAGTGCCCCTCTGTGTTCCCTTACGACAGCTCTGCAGGCCAGGTTTATCTTTGACAAATATTTTACACGTTTAGGGTGGTTATGACAATTTTTGGATATAAACATGGACATGAGTCACCACCCTGAAGGTGGTTAAGAGATGTGTAGTTGTAGCACTGAGGGACACGGTTTAGTGCTGGATTTAGCAGTACTAGATTAGTGTTTGGACTCAACTCAGTGGTCTTAGAGGTCTTTTCCAGCTTAAATGATTCTGTGATTCTATACAACAGCAAAGCTCAGGCAAGGACAAAGGTTTTGGCTAAAGTACAGCTCACAAACAAAGGAGGGAGAGCCAAGTTCTTCCTCTTTCCAACCAAAATTTGATAGTTTTCCTTTTTCTGTTCTATTATTTTACCATCTCCAAATTTATTTATCCCACTGCCAGGATTTCTTCTGTTTCCCTGAAGGTGACTCAGATATAGCTGTCTGACTTTCACAGAAACTAACTACAACTGCCCATATGGACAATTAGGGTGCTCCAGCTGTGTGTGGGGTGGAATTTCCAGCTGCAGGGTGGCAGTAAACAGCTGGGGGTAGTAATTTCTCAAACTGCTCCAGCTACTTTCACAACATATGCCTATGCCCTAAGGATTTTCAGCAAATTAACTGTATTTGTTAACAGTATTTAAAACATTCCTTATTTCAAACGCACAAAGTAAAATCCAATACTGCAAATTTTGAGGTAACTTAATCTTACTGTAAGCAAAAATGCCAAGTATTTAAGGACAACAGCTGTGGCTACTCTGCTTGAAAGAATTTTTGTTACCATCTGGGACAAGAGAAAACAAAATATTATGAAAATTTATACAGATCTACAGTGTGCTTCCTGAATCCACTTAAACTCTGCCACTCAATTTGCCTAATCAATTAAGTCTGTTAATAGTGATGTTAAGATTTACAATATAGACTGTGTGCAGTAAAGTCTGGCAGAAGTGGATCTCCTCTGAAAATTTTCCTGAGAATTACTGTGTGCACTTATAAAATTTTCACTACCCAGAATTAATTGATTTACTACAAATATTCAGTTTTAAACCTCTGTGGGCTAATTTTGTGGCCTGTTCATTTATGGATATACTTCGTCCTGGAAAAAAAAAAAGTAATATACAGAATATAATTGTAATGTAATACATATAACAACCTGCCTCTTACAGTAACTGTATGTAGGATGCTATGAAGCTGATATCCTGCTACTAAGATATAAATAGCAAGTCCTAGTCAGCTGTGGAAACTGATTGCAATGCTGTTCTGCACACCTGTGGCTACACAGGATTCAGGGCGCCAGAGGATGAGAATGGCAGCATGCAAATATGTAAGGCATTTAGTGGTGGCACTTCTGCCATGATGAGATTGCTTATGGCATGTAGGGCAACTAGCAGTGCTAAGTATCTGTGAAATAAGGCCCCTGAATTCCAGTCCTAAATATAGCTTTGGTGATTTGCTTCAGGCTTGTAAATTTTACTATTTTGACTTAGCTGCTTGCAGAACCATAGTTTATAATTTCTGGTGCAGTGTTCAGCCAACTTTTAAGAGTTCATGCAAAAAAGAGTTGTTTCAGAAATTCTAATAGACCCCAAACTGTCAGACACGTGCACTGTATAATAGACAGTAATATCATTATCAAGAATTCTCAAGAGAAATCACGGTTATGTTTCCTGTTTTCACTGTCTAAGGTTTTTTATATAGTTAAGAAAAAGACTTACTCATGACTTCAGGAAACTCTGGTTCTTTTGAACCAAGCATCAGTTGCAATGATTTCCACATGTTATGGAAATTATAATAAAATATATGTAAACTGTGTGAGAAAATGAGATTGATAACTTCAACAGGGTAATATTCAAAAAGATATAACAACCAATACTTTCAAAATACCATCTTTTGCTGGTTCTTTTATTGTTTCAAAATATTTTTGAAATGGAACAGCAATAACAATAATAATAATAATTTGTGTGTACGCTTCCTTTCAATTCTGAATCTAAGAGTACATGCATTAATAAATTAAGCCTCACAGCAACTCTGTAATTTAAGAATATTTTTATCCACGTTTGACAGATGGAGAAACAGAGGTACTGCAAATTATAAATGCATTTGCAAAAGTGTGATTAGGCTGTACAGATGAGAATATGAATACAGAATCTAGGGTATTCCAGAACAATAGAGAATTTTCAAGAATAAGAGCTATGTTCTTTTGAAAATGTGGTCGTACACAGGTTGTGGAGGCTGATGGCCTGAACTGGCATTATCAGCATGGCACAGCACTACTCTTTGAAATATATTGATTTGACTTTGTGCTAGTTAAAGGATCTCACTGCTGCTGCTCTTTCCCTGTTATAGATCAGCATTCTGAAACCCCTGTCAACAGCAGATCGATATTTCGATGCTTCACTATAAACCAGTCCCCATACTTGAATTCGTGTAAGGTGTTGTTTTTCAAGGTTATGAATTGTCTGCATGGTGCCAAAAACACTGCAAACATGCACCGAGCAAGTGACAACTGCTCATCTGCAGCTTGAGATTTTAATACAGATTGAGTTGTACCTGATTCATTTTTGGGGATATCAAGCACTGGAAGTGGAAGCAGCTTCTGCTTTGTGCCAGGCAACACATCACACCAGCTGACACTTTGGGCAACACTCAGGTGCAACTGGTGAAAATGTGAAATTGTGTGCTGGTGAAGATGTGGCTGGGAGCACCTGCTCTGTTTAAGATCAAGTGAATATTGACAGCTGTGATGCCCTGTGAGTTTCCAGGGTCTGTGCAGACTTGCTGTGTGTCCCAGTAGATAGAGATTCTACTCAGCTTCGTGTTCCAGATCTGAGCCAGCTTACTGAATCTTGGAAATTATTTGGAAGGGGTGAACACATCAACACCAGTGCAGAATTAAGTACTGTGAGAGATAGCTTCCTTCTAAAACCCCTGGTATCAGACCTCAAGGCAGATCTAAAGACAAATAACCTTTTTGGCACCAGGGTTACTCTCCTTGACTGTTTGCAGTTAAAAGAAAAGCATTCCATTCTTTCTGTTCTTCCTTAATACAGAATGGGACATTATGTAAAGGCTCAAATAGTAGAACATTCATCATCAAGAAATTACCAAAATGGCTCTTTAGTCTTGATAAAGTATTAATTACCACCCAGATGAGATAGATAGAAATGATCAAATTCAACAGCACTTGTCTGTACTTTTCTTGTTCTCAGAGTTTGAGCTTCTCATTTTAATGCATATGTAGAAATGAATAAGCTTTGGTTTATCAGAAATCCAGAATTATTTCTTACAATTATTCTGCAAATGACCAGATTAAAGGCATCATTTAAAAAACTACTAAAAATGATTTAGATTTATTTGAATATTCATTTTGTTCTTAAGGGTTTATTGCAATAAGCAGAGAAAAAAAGTGCTGTAAATAAATTCCCCTTCATACTTTACCTGCAAATTTAAATCATAACAAGACGAATTCTACATTTGTTTTTATACAGGGATTACATAGGTTTTATATAAGTGTGTATATATATGATATATCTTATGCATTAGTCAATTATAAATGTCTGTGTTACAAATATATTTATGGATAAGGATTCTTTATGTTCTTGTTGGACATATTTTAGTCAGGTTTACTGTTTTGTTTCTTTTATTTTCTAATGCTGGGAATTAGTAATTTATTGGAAAAAGGTGACTAAATCTCATGGTCCAACTGACCTTAATTAACTCTAGTTTGTATGAAACTAAGAGAAACAACTGTTGTGACATTTCTTAAAGATACAAATAATAGCTCAGAAATTTAAGCATAGTATGTTTAGTACCTTTTTTTAAAAACAATTTAATACAATTATTCTCGTATAAAATAATGTGATTTAATTTGGAATCTTACAGTGTGCTTTTTTTTCTACCCATGTAATAGAGGAAATTTTCATTCTTATGTTTAGACTGTCTTTGGAATGTTTGTGAAACGTAAACATCTGAATCATCTCTGATTGATGGGAGAAGATGTAGATGGTAGAAAGAAAACGTTTTCTGTTCACTACCTCCTTACTCGGTTGTGGCGTGTCAGGGCTGTGATTTACAGTGATCTCAGTTCAGCTGGCTGGGGCTTTGCCAGGGAAGATACTGCAGCAAGAATAGCACTACAGTCAACCTCCTCCCCCACGTTCTGGTGTTCTTCCCTCTTCATTTTCCACGTTCAAGGGTTTAAAGCAGGAAATATAAACTGGTTTCCCTACCTTTATGCTGTTCAAGGACTCCCTGCTCTGAGAAGCTCTTAGCTGCTTGTTTAAAGCATTGTTAAGTGCTCATTGTGCTATGGGAATTAAAACACATTTAAGTAGGTCTGAGGCTCTTGCTCATTATTTTAATTTGAAAAATATTTAGGCTATTGATTAGCTGGATTGGCTCCTGTCTATTTGCTTATTTAGAAAATCTCTTTGAGTTTCCTGATGGGAAGGATTATTTTCCCTATGTAAGTGCTGTAGATAAAATAAAGGCACATCAATTACATGAGAAGCAGGATTATGAAGAATGCAAATAATAAAAGTCCAACCATGTGACACACAGTATTTATAATGACATTAGTTAAAATGCACAGTGTTTTCAAGGAATATATTGGAGTAAATTTCTTTGCAATTAAGTGATAAATAAAGTTTTAGGCCTGCCTTGCCATGTCCAGAGTGTGGAGTTACAGAAATGTTGCTTTCAATTCCTTTTCCTCTTTGCTTTTCTGCACCATCTGGTTGATCAATATATTAAACCAATGAGCTACTCACCATCTTTTTCCATTGCTTTTCCCAATGCATTCACTGGTCATTAGAATCCCGCGCTTGAGAGAAAGCTTTTTTCACAGTTTGAATTTTTGTCTTTGAAACATAATTACAAAGCTTTCACTTGAGTTTATGGAAACAGTTTTTGTGTCAGCAAATAGATTAGTTTTTCTTTTCTGCTTTTGATATGGCACACTCTCATACTCAAGTTTCTTGAAAGATTTCTGCACCATTAGGGCTTCATCCTCCTTGACTATTCTTAGTTTTTCAGGCTCCCCAGTTCCCTTCACCTTACAATTTTAGTAATTTCCAGCTAATTTGTCTTTGCTACTCATTCTTCATGTCTGGCTTATCTACGAATTTGTTCTATCCAAAGCAGTGCTGAAGATTTAATCATGTTTTTATTTGCTGATTCAGCTAAAATTTTCCAAACTTCTTCAATTGTCTCCCTTACTGTGAACTCTGGAAAATTGCACTCTACATCATCCCACTATTCCTCAAGCCCCTACCTAGTTCTTGTTTCAGAACGCTGCTGTTGAAACTCATCCCACTGTTATCATACTAGTTTTTTAATTCCTGTTTTTGCTGTTCTAATGTCTTTTCTTCTTTATGTGTTTTTTTTTTGTTTTTTTTTTTTTTGGTTGTTAAGAGTGTAAGACATTTGGACTCCACTCTCTTGGCTTTGCATTCCCATCTTCTTGGTTTCATTCTGCTCCTCTCTAACAGCGGTCCTTGCATTTTTTTAAATTTCCTTTTGTACTTTTAAATTATTTCCTAATATTTGCTTGGTTTGGAAAGTTTTTCTTTATCTCAAATGCAAAATGTCTAGCTTTATGCTTCAAGTTTCTGTTACTCAATAGTAACAGAGGAGTGTGCTGATTTTTGACTTGGCATACATTGCTTTTACTGTGGTTCTTTTGCAGATCACAATAATGAAGTATCTAGTTTAGGAAAGGTAGAAATAAAGAGTTAATTTTATTCTCTAATGAGCTGACTAATTTCTAGAACACAGACTCTTCTCTAATTAATCTTGTATTCCCAGCATACTGAATATAGAGGATAGGAATTGTTGTACTTAGCTCTAATGGGCTTTACTCTATGGTAGGTTTGGACAAGCACATGACAAAAACTTTCATTTCACAAAGAAAGAACAGGATAAGAGAGCAAATAATGTTCATATGTATCCTTGAACACAGCTGTGGCTGATTACAACATGGGTTTTTGTATATGGGCTTTATCCTAGAAGAAAATGTACTGTGAAAATGAACTCAGACCCTTAGCACTAGAGGTCACTAAACACAACAATTTCAAAGGGTCTCTAAATAGAGATTTTTTATTGTGTTTTTTTTGGTTTTTTTTTTTGTTTTTTTTTTTTTTTTTTTGTAACTGAACACTTCATTTACATTACTACAGTTAAACCCTCAAGAGACAGCAGTAGGTGAGAAGCCATCTGCTGCTGTGTATAAATGGGGAAGGTATCAACAGTGAAACTGCTCAGCTGAGACCATCCCTCATGATGCAGGTGCCTGTGCCTCCCTGGCAAGTGATAAATAGAACAAGGAAAGGATATATTGCTTTATTTCACTCTTACTCCAACTTGCTTTTATAATCCAGGCATGATAAAAGGAAATAAGTTAGTTTTCAGACAAGTTGGTGATTATACCCTTGTGAGACAGAATGAACTGGAAAACTTAAATTAGAAAAATAAGCTTTAATTCAGAGACCAAGCAACAGGTTAAATTGCAGAGGAAAGGTCAGATATTAATGCAGAATGATTACTTGAGTCTTAACAGATGTATCTTTCTCAGAGATCTTCTGTCTTTGTGGAAAATGTTTCATAAGGCTTATCAGTACAAAAAACCCCAACTTAACAAAGGGACAAATGTAATGAAGTTCTCAGCCAAGAAACAAAAAGAAATGAAAGAACTTCTGGCTACCTTGCTTTGGATCTGTTGGAAAAACTCATGTATTGTTAGTTATGGTTGATTTAAACAGATTTTCCTAAATGTTTTGAGGGCTCTATGATGTTATCTTTCACGTTTATAATACAATATTCATGCAAGACAAAATGGATTCAGGATAAGAAAAGGTGGATAAGAAAAGATGGAGAAGAGATTGGATAGGGAGAGGTTTAGATCACTCTTTTGGGAGAAGAAGGATACAGAAAAAATGGTCATCTTTCACAATGAACATATTGCCCTGCACAGTCTGTACTGGAGCTTTAGGCTCCCACTTTATGCCATTACCCTGATACCAGCAAGAACCTGTGAATTTTACCTCATATGTGTTGGTCCTTCCTGCTGCTGGTCCACACAGGAGCTGATGAATTTAGTGCTGTCAGCCACTCTTTCCCCTCAAGTAGCACCAAGCTTTTTCATCCTGATATAAATCCTTGTTGCTATCAGTTTTCTACCATATTTTACATAATTTCAAAAAAGCTTCCTTATAGGGATTTTATTAGACTCAAGAAGGAAAATAATTTCATAGTCAGGGAATTTCACAATTTGCTTTACTTTTCTAATCATACTCTTGCCTTCTGTAAATTCACCACGCTGTGGAGTTTAACTGTATAGTGTATGTATGTCTTTAATAAAGGGTCTGTGTCATTGTACAAGAGGAAAGAAATATGCACTAAACCGTAGACTATTGTCTACCATTGCTAAATTAGTAGACCTTTTTGACCTTAATTTCTTTGCTCTTCAGTTCTCTATAATCTTGTAGGAGTGTTGTGAACAGTGGTTAATTAATATTTTTAATTGTTTATGTACCGTGGTGATAAGCATGAGAGAAACTTATGAGGAAATTAACAATTCTGTCTTGAGAGAAGGGTTTGACTAGTGTGCAGTAAATAAGGCCTTGGGTCACACGTTGAAAAATGAGGAGATAACAAAATATTGAGTCGTTGCTCATTATGTGAACGTTCTGTGCACTGAGCAAAGCAGAGGTCCTGTGAAAGAGAGAAGTGGCCACATCATTAGATTTTGTCAAAAAGCTTATGTGCAGAGGATGCATACAGAATGAAGAACTGGCAGGAAAATTAAAGATGGGCATTTCTGAACATTTAAAGCCTTCTTCAATAGTATTATGGTATGCTTTCAGCATAATTTGGATTTTTATGTGTGTATTTGCCATCTGTGTGTAGGCAAAAGAAATTCTCCATATCTTTAAAAAGCCATTGAAAGCTGACATGGTAAATATTGAATGAACAAGTCTTAAATCTCTTGTATCTGCCCTTTCCAAGGAGTAATAATAAGATGAAAAACACATTGAGTCTTTCTAAATAGTTTTTACTCCCTTTTCCTTCAGCATGTTTCCTTCAGCATTTCATGGCTCTTGGATTAATGTGATTATTCTGAAAATGGCAATTTAAAAAGAACTGTTCCCCATAAAAAATTACTCCTCAAGTGAACTGTTAGGTGTGTTCACAAACAAACAAACAAAAAAATTCTGAACAAGCAGATAGGCTTAATTTCCATCAGATGATAAAAGATGTATAATGTCTAGTCACACCTCTATTTTTGATACTAGGTTAACAAATTTCTGTAGATTGCTTTTTTTTGGAGAAAGGGCCAATCCTTTGAAATACTTACTGGCTTCTCTGCCAATAGGTCTAGGGGAGAGTTTATCAGATAACATCTTTGCAAGTATGGTGAAGGAACAAATCCAAGTTTTTGAGCCTTTACTTGACAATGGACATTTTAAGGGGACTTGGAAGAATGGGAAGTTGTGAAGCATTTGATTGGATTTTAAATTGGAACTCAAATTATTGAATATATATCTCTGTTAAAGAAATGTGTGCTCTGTTTTTAGATGAAAAGAAAAAGATGCCACTAAAACACGTCATGCCACTAATACATAGGTAAAAAAAAATTGAAGCTCAAGATAGATTATTTGTGTTTATTTTCAACATGCTAAGTAAACAACAGAAGATGCTTTATATGCTAGATAAAATGAGATACTTATCATAAAAACTTGTTGGATTTGTGGCAGTTTTAGTATGCATTTTGTTCTTAATTGTTGGAGTTTCCACTTATAAATTTTAAATACACATACATTTAATTGGTTACTGCAGAAAGAACGAGTGTTGTTGTTGGTGGCGAAGAGTCATGTCCACAGAAAGCAGAAGATTGAGCTGTAGTAAAGAAATTACCTGTAGTAAACCAATTACCTGTAGTAGTTCCAGACATCAAAATCTGTTTTGAAAAATAATAGGCCTTATCCTATCCTTCCTATCAATATATTTACTTAGTTTTTTGAATTATGGATTTGTATTTGATATTGCTCATTTAGAAATATATTTAAATATCTTCACAATAGTTTTTACCATGAATATGCTCAGAAAAATACTTAGCAGTCTTTCAATGTAAAATTATCCTACTAATATTACCTATGATTTAGCAATGGGCTTTTATTCTTTACTCATAATGGTTTTGTTCAAAAACAGAAAATAAATTTTTATGATTTGTGATTTGAAAATATAATCTATCTTTAAAAATTGAGCTATTATCTTCTGAGGGATTTTAATGGATTATATGGAGCAGAAGACTGTATCTTTAGCAATACTTTCCACTGTGTTTATAGACCAGATCTGAATGTGTGGGGACTTCTGTCACATATTATTACTGGGGAACAACTGGATTTTCTATATTATTTTGGCAGTAACTGTAACAATGGCATTATTTCTTTTGATGTTTTTTCCCAGATAGTTTATTTTTATCTTGACATTTTGCCCATCCCATGAATCTCGTCATGGGAAAGAAACAGCAGTTTGTCTCAGAGCAGTTCAATTTCAATCTCTAGGTGACAAGTTGATATTTCTTTCCTCTTGAAGAAGCTTTTAATATGATGTGTTAAATGTCAAGGAAACTCTTCAATATATATTGAACTTTACTAACCTTATTTCTCTTAATATTAATGACATATTGACAGCATCTTTTGAAAAATGAACACTTCTCACAGATGTCAGGATTCTGCACTCACATTATTCCTACAGGAATCCCACATTCCAGTTGTTATTCCAGTTCAGAATTGCAGTAATTTTTTTTTACAAAGACTTTTACAGATTTTAAAAAAATACATTTCATGAGTTTTGCTTCATTATTGGGTGCTGACAGTGCTGATCTAATAGATTAGAGATAACAAGTTGGTTAGTAATTTCGTAATTTAGCTTTGAATGATAATTTTAATTTGAGATCTGAAGTTTCTGAAGCTATTTCTCCTAAGCTCATTTATTGGTCTTATAAATCTAGGTGAATAAGTGAAGGTGTCCCATAAGGGCTATTACCTGTGAGAACAAAATGGAATTTTTGTGCAGGAAAACAACAAATATCCATATTGGAGCCAAGGTCTCAATTCATGATGAGCACTGCTGAAGGTCCACAGGAGAGAATAGTTCTATGGAGACATAGGAAAAGGAGAATCAGTAATTTTTAAAACAGAACTCACATTGAGCACTCCAAAATGGGAGTTCACTGAGCTGCCTAAACGTTTGTACCTGGAGCCATCTGCAGTGCTGCAGGCTGCAACACCTCCATCAGGTGCAAGATCTTATAGAGGGAGACCTTCTGCAGCTCCCTCTGACGTGTGGGAAGGGTGCCCATGGATATCTGCAAGAGTTCCAGCTGAGGTACCAGCTGCCTGTGTCCAAACAGCTGAGGTGAATGCCTAAGGACAGCTGCACGTACCCCTGGGCCCCAGATGCTGTGTCCTCCACTGAGTGCCATGAGATTTCAATCCCTTGTCCCACATGTGACAGTCTATACATAGACACTTCATCTTGGATACACCTGGAACTTAGGAACTGATGCTTCCTTCTAAAGCAGATCATGTATAGCTTCTTCTAGCTTCTCATACTCTTTCTGTTTTCTGCATATTAATGCATGCTAGTGTATTCTTCCAGACATTAAATCCCCACCCAGCATCATCCTATTTGGACAAAATTAATCTGAGTGTATATTTGGAAGAAATTCTACTTTTTACTTGTTAAATACAGTTTAAGGATTTTGTTGCAGTGAGATATTTTGCATTGACTATCTATCCTTGAAGGAAAAGTGTAATTATTGAACTTCAATTCTGCTGAATAGTTTTGTGCACACCTTACTTTCTCTTTAATACCAGATAATATGATGTTAAATGCAATTTATGTTCAATACAGTCAAGTATTCCTAGTGTTACTATGAAGTATAATTTAATAGTCGTGGTGATTTAAATATATTTGTGAGGCTCTTAGATTACACTGGAGTACAAGCAACTACAAATGATTTGGTATGGTTTTTTCCTTGTAATTAAGAAAATTCTGAGCTACAGACCCATAGATATGTTAATTTAGTTTCAGTCATTAGTGTGATTTTTAATAATTTGCTTAATGTAAAAGAAGAAAAACCATTAGAAAGAAAAAGCTTTTTTCACTCCAATGAGAAGTCTGACTCATGATATAAACATATTATGCCTGTCTTCGGAAAAGCAGTGCCTGTTCCCCTTTATAGTGTATTGTACTTGCTTAGAGCACTAAAAACATTTGTTTAGAAGGGAAGGCATTAGAGCTAGCAGTAAACAATGTGCAAAACACATTTGTTTATTTACTTATTTATTGTGAACTATTCAGAAAGATGTATCCTGTCCCTCAGAGACTTTATAAATATTTAAAGTTTAACATAAGGATAAATATTCTTAGAAGAAAAAGTCATGATTGCCCAAGGCCACAGCATTCTATCAGTATCTCGGATAGTTGCTTAGATCTTAAACCCCAGAGCATAAAAACTAATGTTGAGTAATCAGATGTCTCAGGCAGTCCTCTGAGAAAAACCCAATAAACTATTTGTCATTATTGTTCACAGCTGCTATTGCAAGAGAGTCAAGGGCAGTATAGGTTTATGGAAAGTATACATTCATACATAAGGAAGGATACATCAGGGTGATGACTAGAGCCTTGCTCCCCAGGGCTGGGCTTTCAGGCTGAAGAATGTTCAGAAGAAGCTGTGAGGTGCCTGTGCTGTGTCTGGGCTGGAAAGGCTGGAAGCACATCCTGCTCCTCGTGGCTGCTCATCACCATCCTGCCTCTGCTGATCTTGGGACAGGCAGCAGAGCACATATGATGAATAAATTACACACAGCCTCAGAGACCTGCCTGCACTGCGTGAGAGGAAGGGAACAGTTGTTCATTGCTGGCTCCTGGAAGCTGTCAATGTTGCCACCGTTCCTGGAGTTGGGGATGCCACCTCTCACAGATGCTGCCACTACCACTATCACTGCTACTACCACTGCACAGTGCTTTGCACATAAAAATGACAGTTTTAGTTCTCTGAGAATATTTCAGATTTCTAGAGAGTGTTATATACGTCTATGGTGAAACAGGATAAAGAAAGATGGAAGCACCCTGATATCCTACTAGCATAGTACAAAAGGCAAGGCTGGGGTTCTTCAGCTGCAGAATTCAATGCTTGGGATCAACAGGAATTGGAGTGTCAGTCTGTTACCAATTCTCAAATTCTCATCTCAGTTACACTAGCTGTAAGGTGGAGCAATTATAAAAGAATTCACAAAAGATACTCTGCATTTATGTGAGTGCATTTAGGGACAGCATTTTGCTCTGTTTTTGCATACAAGCAAATAATTTACCTCAGCTTTCCAGAAAAAAGGCTTCACTTAATGGCAATGCAACATGATTTTTTGTGGTTTTTGCTGAGATTTTTTTTGTTTGTCTCTGTTTCAGAGTGTCCTTCAAGTGTTCAGAAAACAGTCTGTGGCTATTTATAATCTTGCAAACTGGACCAACTGTTCTTTCTCACAGTGCTTCATTTAATTGTAGAATGATGAAGGCAACATTGTTAATTTTAATAAAATTAACTTTTTAGCATTATTTCAGTGTTTCACAATAAATTTCTATGATGCCCTAGAGGCACCTCTTTTTGCACTCAAGTGTCTTGATCACAGTTTTGTTAGAGTAGAATTACTTGGCCTTATTATTTCTCTCTTTTTTTTTTTTTTTTTTTTTTTTTTTTTTTTTTTTTTTTTTCTAATAGCCTGAACTCAAGCTGTTTTGCAGCTGCCCTATGATACAAATAGATGTACTCTTGGGACACTGATTAAAATTTGTATGTTTTAGAAATATGTTCCTAGAATCATGGTGCCACAGGAGTAGCTCTGAACTATTGGTGTCTGTGCTATTTTCACATCGAAGTGCAAACAGGAAATATTTTGATGCACAGATAACTTATAGTCTTCTTAAAGTACTATTTATGCATACTAATTAGTTATAACCACAGGAAGCAGGATTAGCAGTATACTTTTAATTTTAAACCAGGCTCTCTTGTGCTCTACTTGATTAATTGTCACAGACTCTAATTTTATCATACTTAAAACTGATTCTAGCCCATTTCCCTGTAGTAATATATTTTTTTTTTTGGCTTGGAGAAATTAATATTCCTCAAAATCTAATTGATGATCTCCAAAGAATTATTTGCATGGAGGATGTTAGAGTTTTACAGCAATTATGCATTGTATGTACTCATTAAAAGGTCCATTTTCATTACTTGGATTTAGTGATGAGGTGACAGGCGGAACCACTCCAACTGGCCAGGCAAAATACAAAGTGAGACTGGGAAATCCTTCATTCCAATGCCATCAGTGTAGCCAAGTTATTTCTCCATCATGAAATTTTTAGAAAGAAAATGGCTCTGAAATTAACAGTAAGGTCTTTTGAAGGTTACAAGTTGTCTGACAAAAATTGTGGCATATTCCTTCCATTCAGAGGATGCATCTGATGGTGTTCTGAGGGGCTGGATCCTGCTACATTTCCTTCTCACTGGCTGTTGCCTCCATTAATCATCACTTGATTTAAATCATCCTAAATCACAAGATACTGTGCAGTGTGGGAGAGGGTGGGCAACTTTCACTGCTGGGATGTAGAGCAATGAGCTATCAAACACCAGTTCTTCTCCATACCTGTGTCAATTGCTACCCTGATAATGGCAGAAATTAGAAGCACCTTTCTTTTATCTTTTCTTTCAAGCAATATTTTGCATAAAATTTTGGCTCAGAAATTGATTTTTATTTCTGTTACACCGGAAGTAGCTGTGCATAACAAACTTTAATATGTTTAATTTGTCTGAGGTATCATTAAAGCCCACGAGGCTAGCTGTGCACAAGGTAGCATAATTCATGGCAGACAGGAGATCCATTCATTATTTCTGCCATAATTACAGCAGGAGCATTATTGATAAATCAAACAGAAGTAATAATTCTTTTTAAAAAATGAAGTTTCTGTGGTTTTGTAATGAAACAGGAAGATAGTGTATGTAAAATCAATCTTCCCAACTGCACATTTATTGGGACATTTGAGATGCAGAACAAAAATATTCTCACCTTTTCTCTGTGTTTCAAGCATATATTTCTTCTCATATATTAATATATAAAGAGTCAGACACTACAGCTCAAAATATGCAAACTATGCATTTTGTCTCTTTCATTCCCACCTGCACATTCCCCAATAAATCAGTGATAATAATATCTAAGATCCTAATACAGCAAAACACTTAAGAACGTACTTAACCTTAAACACACAAGTAGTCTCATAACCAGCAAGATTCCTCATGATTTAAGTTTAAGCTCATATTTAAGTGCTTTGTTGAATCATAGCCAAAATTAAATAATACAATCCAAGGTGTTTTCTGTATTGAAATGCAAGTACAAATACAGGGCACAGTCCACTCCTGGAAGTGTGAATTACAAGAACGCTGTTAATCCAACCTCATGGGGCTTTAGTATAGCAATGCATGCTCTATAGATGGTATTTTCAAGGCTGAATGTATTTAGAAGTGCTAAGCACAGGCAAATGGAAGAATAGTTATCCTGGCAATCACTCATGATTACTTCGTTCCCTATGATTGCTAACCTATCCAATTATAACTGTCTATTGTTAGCATGTCCTCAGGATTTGCTGTGTTCTACAAGTGTGATTCCACCAGGCAAGTAACATCACAGCACTGTTTGCACAATGAGTCTGTGGCAGTGTTTTGGTTTATCATGACAACAGAAATACTAAATAACAACAATTTTTTATCTCATACTGGAAGAAGATTATCTGAATGACCTAATCCAGTTTTTGATTGTTTTGTTTAATACAGCTTTACCTTCATATTCACAGAGAGGTGTGCAAATTTACTCCAAATGCTAAGAAATAAACAAAAACATATTTTTTAAAATCCTGACATAAAGTAAACAATTTTTGCTTTTTATATTTAAAAGGAAGGATTCAATGTAAAATCTATTTCTGAATACAATTTAGCCCAACAGCAATCTCCCTGAAGTTTTAATATTTTACAAGTGTGATCTAAGGCTAATTTGTATCTGCATATAAAATGAAGGCAATTAAAGAAGAAAAGAGGAAGGAGAATGTGATATATTCTCTCTCCTATTATTCTTGATTAGTTCAGACAACTTTAAAGGACTAATTATTTTTCCTACTGGGATATTTGAGGTAGCACTTCATCCTTCTAGGTACTTTAATTCTACTTTAACCTGACTAGTAATTTCAGAGTTTGTATACTTCTTACTCATCATCCTGCAAAATATTTTCTTGGAGCATGGTGATCTTTGAGCTATGTTATGATTATTTTTGAGATAAGTTAGCTGGTATTGAAACAGAAGTATCAGTACTAAACTAAATAGTTGACAACAGTCAAAAGCCTATAATATGTAAACGCTATTGCTGAGATTTTAATCTGACTCACTGTTATGTAGAAAATGAACTGAGGTGCAACTAATGTATGCAAGCTTCATAAACTCCTCATGAGACTACTCTAGTGCTGATGGTATCCCAAAGCTCAAGAGCTTTGGCTTTTTTTTTTATTTTTTATTTTTTTTTCCTCCCCTGTGCCCAAACACATGCTGTTGTAGGAGGTGGCTTTTGTATCTGAAATTTTAACTTGGACTTGCCATTTGATTATCTAAGGTCAGAAAATGTCTAAACTTATACACATGCACACACCCCTACCCCCATCTCTAAGCTTCTGCTTAGTTGGTGTGGAGCCAACATAAGTTCATGTGCACCTAAGGGAACAAGAAAAAAAATCAAGACTGTAAATAATACATCTCACAGTACAGCTATGGAGAAAGTGCAGAAGGTACTGCAGCACTTTTTTACTCTTCACTGGGAGATATTATAATTACTCACCCTCTTTCCTCATACAAATAATACTAAATTAAACTTAGGATGCACACACAACTTGATGCTGATGATCTAGAAAGGACAACTAGTCAAAAGTCTGGTTGCAGAGCTATCTTTGCAATAGTTTAAGATGATACTCAAGATTTTTAAGCAAAAATCTTCTTCATCCATGTTTCCAGAACATGTCTGAAACAAGCTACAATGGAACAATTGCTATCTGTGAGCTGCAAGGAACAGCTGTTTCAGACAATAAGATAATCTGCTTGCTGGCAACAGTTTTTAAAAGTTTCCAATAGGGAGAAATCTTTGTATATAAGGGTTTACTTATCTCTTTCTTATTTTTAAGTAATTTCAGTCTAATGATTTTTCTTTGCCTCTTCCTGCATATTTTTAAATTCATGATTTCGAGTGTATTTTGTCGCATGGGATATATTTTTCTTTTTCCTCAGCATTTTTTTCTCCTATTTTTTACCAACTACATTTTTTAATCATGAAAAATATCCCTCTCCAAATTCTTTGTCCACAATTTTCTTCATATTTCCTTTCTTTTTCTGGGTTTTTTCCTTCTCAGTAAATTAGCATGTCGTGGTCTTCCTGGTCTCCCTTCAGATAAGTATTTTACCAAGACCATACTTATTTTTGTTGGGATCACGAAAGCCTCTGCAATGTTTCCAGCAGCATTAGTAATTTATAGGATTAAGCAGTACTTACATGAAAAAAAAAAAAAGTGATCTAGAGCCTTTAAAGTCACTGAAGTCACTTCAGTGTAAAGTCACTGAAGACATTCCAGTTGATAGCAGTTTGTATGTGACCCCTATAAGATAAGGAATATAAGAACAAGTTGAAGAGCATTTACTAAAAGTAGTTATAAAAAAATGACTTGAGGGATTTTTTTGTTTAGTGTAGCATTTTTTGCCCAGTCATATGTTCTGAAATTTGATTAAGCATTTATTAATTCTTGCCAAGTAGCCCATGTATTAATTTCCATACTTCAATTGTTTTAAAAAAATATTAATTCATGTTCATTTTATCTATTGTTCAGTCACGTTTTGTTGTTGGATGCATATCACACTTTCTTCTCATGGAATGAACACCTGAAAATTAGCAATTGGAACATAAATGATGAACAAAGGACAAGGAATGGAACCCCAGTACAAGCAAGAGACTCTTGAGACGTGCAAAAAGTATTTGCTTATGAGTGGTAACACCAGCATTTCTGAGTCACAGAGACAAGACAGTTGAAGACTGAATCATCGGGGAAATGTTTTTTAATATTTGACTCTGGGATAACAATAAATATACATATATATTTCTTTGTATTAGTTCTAGTGTATCATAGAATAGTAGAATGGGTTGTTTCAAAGGGACCTTAAAGCTCATCTAGTTCCACCCTGTCATGGGCAGGGACACCTTCCAATGGTCCAGATCGCTCAGAGCACCATCCAACCTGGCCTTGAGCACTTCTCTATCCACAGCTTCTCTGGGCAGCCTGTTCCAGTGCCTCACCACCCTGACAGCAATGAAATGTTGCACACATATATGTGTCTCTCTGAGTGTAGGGGAGAGGTTTAAAAATATATTAATTTTATTGGGAATTTTAAGAGTATCATTATTTGTTAGAAAGATACCTGACTAAGTATATGCACAAATTTAGCTGAAATCAAGGGACTAATTTACATCTATTCTAGGACAGTGCTCCAGCTTTTATAATGGAAACCCTCTGTTGTGGTGTGGTGCTTCCTCTCTTGAATGGTCTGCCTCATTTGTCTAATTTCCTCTAGGACTCTGGACTGTATGAAATAGGCTACCAGGGTGCTTTCAGTGGAAACGATCAAGCACTTCAATCTGTTAACTTGCCCAGACAGAAAGACCATATTGAAACTTACAAATATGGTTAGACTTGAATCAAAATAACTGAAGAATGTAAGTTTGAAAATGTCACAGATGGTGTCCCAAGTCCAAATAATATTATATATTCCCAGCAATTTTAAGCTGAGCTCCTACAAAAGGATAAAAGATTTTAGATTAAGCAGAAGGAAGACTAGAAAACAAATCTTCTAAGGTCCTTGAATGAGTACAAATATAGAAATTTGAGGAAATAATTTATGTAACATTCTGAGACTAGAATATGAATCTGTCATCTTGTAGACAGGACTGAAGAACATGGTATTTCAATTGGATGTCAAAATAACAGGCAAGCTTTTAAACCTGTATCAGAAGGAATCTGAAGAATTGAAGGATTGAAAATAATTATTTGAATAGTACTAGTCTCTTTTCCCTAAGGAGTAAAGTTTTTTTTTGCATATCACTTATGAAACAGTACAGTACATGTAACTGCATTTAGACATTAACATTAATTGCTAATGGTTTCCTTTTACAGATTCTAAATGGTGGATTTATTGAATCATCCTAAATTTGGTCCTTCGGGGGGATGTTAGATTAAGCTTGTCTATCCTTAGGAGCAAATTGCAAATCAGCAATTTTAGTGCTGCCTAAGATTGTCTGTTGTGGTGGGTTTTTTTGTTTCATTGGGTTTTTAATTTTTTTTTTTAAATTACTAACATATATCAAGTTTATGTTAATTATATGAAAACATAACAGAGATACTCAGTAGCATTTAAGGAACTTATAGTAATTAACCTAGTTCCAAGCTGCAAAATGCTAGAAGACTCAGCATATTAAAGTAGGTGTAAAAATATAATGGAACACTTAGTTTTAGTGGTATTCAGCTTTTCTATGAAAATAAATTAAACTTGTTTTCCTAACTATGTTAATGAACTTTCTTCAAATATCATCTTCTTTTTCTCTATCTTTCTCAAGTCTATAGCTTTTTAATCCATTCTTGTGCAATCATCTAAAAAGTCACCTTTACTTAATTAGAAATGTCACTTGAATTTGTTTATGTTTCGTTGGATGTACATTTATTTTTTCAATCTGGATGATGATTTTGTAGATTTTTATTCAGAACAAAACAATGAGGAGCAAATTTATTTTCTACAAGAGTCAAAATGACCAGGTGGCCAGCTATCCTGAAACAATCAGTGGAATGGCTTAGTATACTACTCACCAACACAATCCCAGGAGCATTGACTGAATATTAGTGATGGTCAAGATAATCTCTTATTTTGAAATATGTTTACTGTTATATAATGCTCTACAACATACTAACTTACAGAAAATTTAAATGAATTAATTTAATTTATATTTTAATCAAGTGCACTCTGGTTATAGAAGAAAGTAAGCTTCTTTATTTCAGAAGATATTTCAAATTTATAACCAGGAATTTACAGTGTGCATGAACTAAATAGATCTAATGAAAGGCTACACAGTTCCACAGTTTGACAATGCTGAGATATTCTCATGTTAAGTGATAGAATAAAAGGTAAATGAATCCATAAAATTATTCTAGGTGTTGCAGGAATACATGAATCTAATTGTATTTTTCTTTTTCTGAAAATGTATTTGTGCAGTGAGTTTTAATGAAAACATTCTAAAAGAAGATACATAACTGCCATCTTAGAAGTGTAGTTAAAAAAATATAAAAAAATTACAATCCAAGCACTTTCTTTTGCCTTTTAAGAAGAAATAGGGAATAAAAAAAGGATTAACACAAACTACCCACCTACCAGTGAATACTTTAAATAAGAAGTGTGTCTAGTTTCTGCATTGCAAAACTGCTTGAATAGGAATGTAAAACTCATGACATATCACTTTTTCCTGTAATGCAAAAGCATTATTTTCTCCTTAATTGGTTCCTATGAAAAATCTGTGGTCTTGCTCAAAAAGATGGTTCTGTTTAGTTTTAATGAGTAGGCGTGTCTGTGGACAGTCCTACTCTGACAGCTCTGAAGACCTTTTATCTTCAGAGCCATACACCTGGGCAGTGACACTGCTTGTGCATCACCCAGGTGCTGTGCTTACACCTTCATCTCAAATGATGACAGGTTTGTTCCTTCCCCTTGGCTCGTCGCCTGCTCCGCTCGCTGTCACGGGAGAGGCAGCACATCCCAATTAGCACCAGATGTGGCAGCTGTGTTCTGAGCCAGCCATGCTTGGCCTTTGGGAAGTGAGCTGAGCTCCAGGCTCCTTTCTGGAGACACTGTGGCACCTATCTGATAGCAACATGAGTTGCTCGTTCTTTCCTGTTTGACCTGGGTGAAGTCTGAGTCAGAAATGCTGTATTCAAAGTGCTTGGATCCCACTGCATGCCTATCAATGCTGCTGATCCTTTTGGAAAGACACTGCAAGACAAATTAGGGAAAAGGGAAAGGTGGCATATGGCATATATTTTGTTATCTTCATGTAACAGCATGAGGTTGAATTTTGACAAAAAAATGAAACAGGTTCAAAAAAATTATTTTTGACAGATAGCATTCCTGTCAACAGAAATACAAAACTTTTTGCAAAGATATACATCACCTCCTTCTTAAGAAATATTTTGAAACAAATGATTTATGTCTATGTATTGCATAACCAAACCAAGCATGGTTGCTCTAGGAAGTCCAGAAAGGACAGTGTAGTAAGCTCTACTGAGTCATTTGGTCAAAATCCAAACTTTGAAGTTTTAGCTCTCAGCAGATTTTAAAATTTAATCTTAAACATTCAAGGCATAGTGTTTGCTTCATCCTGGTTACTCTTAGATGGAATGAAAAAGGGTGATTCTGCAAAAATCTTACAATTTAATTTGCATATAAAGACCTCCAAAAGCATCTTGATTAACATTATATTTCTACTTACTGACAGTGGTTTTAGTCTGTACATTTTTTAGGTATGCTATTTAAATCTACAGTATACAGTAGAGTTTTATATCACAGCTCATAAATTTATTTTTTTCAATGGCAGAAGAGTCTGTGGAAATACCTGTGTCATGTTTTAGAACTAATTGTAATTAGGCGTGGAGAATAAAGTCTAGATTTGCTCTGGCTGCCCTGTGAAGAAAGAATTCAAAAAGCATTCCTGTAAGCAAAGTTCCCATCTTATTCTGGTTGTGCACTCACATGTGAAGAGCTTGGGATAGTAACCACTGATTTTAGCCATCTCTGATAGCTACTAACTGAGTACAAGAAGGGGCAGATGGGGAGTGTCAGGAATCCCCATCCTCTGAGGAAAAAAGAATTCTCAGGAGGCACAACTCATTTTCCAGTTATCAGTGCCTCCAAATCTGGTCTGTCCTTAACAAAAGAGGTAATAACCTGCAATTGTCCTAAATGTTGATAGCACTAAATATTTTCACTGCAAATTTTATGCTATGGTCTCGAAGCCCCTGCTTTCTCATTCTCTGACAGTTTTTAGCTGGTAAAAGGGAAAAAAATACTACTTTTCCTGCTTGTCTCAGAAGAAGAAGGGAAAAAAAATCAAAACAGATGATTGGGAAAAGAGTTTTAGGACTAAATGGTTGTTCCAGGTATCATTTTAAAAAATTTTCTCCCAAGTAACAATGGCAGCGTAAATAGGACTTGTCTGCTTTACCTCTAGTCTTTTCATCCTTTTCCTATCCTTTTCCCTCAGCTGTGCCAAAATTTGTTCATTGGGTTGCATTGAAAACAGCATGTAGTAAGTGGTCTGGGCTAAAGACACTCTTGCAGGAGAAACAGTAGCAGGTTTCTAAAATCTGGTTCACTAAAGGGTTTACAGATTGTACAGTTAATGTCCTAGTGGGAATCAGTTTCCAAGAATGACCTGGGAGTAAAATTCATCTAAGTGGTTCAACTACAA
The DNA here is from genome assembly GCF_903797595.1 of Erithacus rubecula. Taxonomy (NCBI): domain Eukaryota; kingdom Metazoa; phylum Chordata; class Aves; order Passeriformes; family Muscicapidae; genus Erithacus; species Erithacus rubecula. The sequence continues at coordinate 32,797,157 of NC_136687.1, read as the reverse complement.
AGAAAAAGATTCGTGGTATTATGGAGTCTGTGTTGTGTGTTAGTGAAGATGCAAAGACTTTAGCATGTGTTTTCAGGTTTATGAAGCCTAAGCATCACGTCAATCTCCTAAATTTTAGTTTTAGATTTTTCTTCATGTATTTTCTTTCTGTCCTCTGTACTTTACTATGGATTATTCATTCAGGAAGATGAGTATGCAAAAAGGAAATGAAAAAAGATTGAAAATTATTCAGTTGTTCAGATCTCAATTACAAGCTTAAATTACATGCCTGTGGTGCTTAACTGAAGGCTAGATATCTATCTAGAGGACATGGGCATGCAAGAAAGGGTTTATAGCTTTATTTCTAGTTTAGCAAAGTGCCTTTGAAGTAGATTGACCACAGAATATGCAGACAAAAAAAAATTGGATCCTGTTTAACTTGGGCTGAATGCAGGAGAATCTCTCTGTAAACAGTAGCTGCTAATAGTAATGGAAAATGCTTCTAATCCCAATACTGACAAGGTAAGAAATAGGAATGACTTCTTGTTTACATTATATATAATACTTGTGAGCAAGGTTTTTCTCAGTAACTGTTGTTGAAATGGCCACTGAAAATTACCCATAGACCTAAAAGTCAAAGTCAAGCTAAATTACCAGGGTTTCCATCTACTTTCTGTGAAAGGCCAAATAGATGAAAATGATGCATATATAGAAATGCTCAACCATAAGACTGTATTAAATGTTTTCTAAGGCAGATGATGTTAAATGGTAGGGAGAGTACTGGTAAATTTTTTTTTCCTTCTTTCCTCTTTGCTTGCTTACAGCCTTTGATGGAGTCTGGATAATAAGAGGGAATGGACACAGAGATTGCAGCTCCCATAAGGCATATTATGTACGTTTTATTTTACATTTATTTAATAAAAAATGAAAACATTTCAAGTCAACCACAAAATGCTTAATTTCCAGTTTTCAAAGGGAAAAAAATATTTTGAATAATTTAAAAATATGTATGGAAATTTTCAATATTCTTAGGAAGAGAGAAAGAAGAGCTGAGGAGGAAAAAGACCAGAAGTTTATTAATTCATAGGAAAGCTTTTTGATAAAAAATTCTCCATCAGAATGGAAGATTTTCAGGAGTTTGTGTTTAGTCCTGTGGGGACTTGACTTTTAGGGTTCTATAGGAATTAGTCTCTATCATTCCTTGTATTTCTTAATTGATGTCTTTGCATGGATTTATGCTTTTGGTACTATTTAATTTGGCACTGCTTACAGTGTGTTGTCCTGAGCTGGCATTCACAAGAGACTGACATGGAGTACTGGGATGTGTACAAGACAGCTGTCCTTATTTTAGTTCTGTATAGATTGAATTTGAGAGAAGTGCATTGCAAATGCTATATTCCTGACTTTATATTCCAGTTCTTGTATTCTAAATGTCATAAATTTCATCAATATCCTCAAATGATTAGTCTCCTATTATGCTGAAAGGTGACATATGTTAAGAAGCAGAGAACTCTGGTGGGTTAGAGCCATCTGTGCTGATTCCCATACTAGGATGTGTGGGGCAACTTTTGTATCATTGCTGGTTCCCTATTGCCATTACTGTGCACACCAGCATTTTCAGCTGCAGAGACCCTGGTGGTACACTGGCTGCAAATTAAGATGTTGAACCTCATTGTGGGAGTCCAGTAGGTAACTATTTTAATAAGAATAATCCACATCCAGGAATATTTCATAGACATGTGCCCTTAATGAGGGGGGTTATCTGCCCTTTATCTGTTCTGAGTGCTAATTCTGACACAAACTATTTCTGTAGATCACTAAAGTCAATTCTCTTTCCTAAAGAAAAGTTTCTGCATTGTTCATCCTATTCCATGCTGTCTATGCTATCCTGTCATAAATAATCTTAAGCTCCTCATGGTAGGTCTAATATATTTAAAGGCTTCCAAAACCCACTGTGATTATCTAATCTAACCTCTTTCATAATGAAACCGTAGGACTTGGCAGTATTCATTCCTGTTGAAACCTAGATGGCTGCATTTGAACTAGAGGACACCTTTTGAAAAAACGGCGACCCATGTTGAATAAAAGCCTTTCCACAATTCTTAGAAACTTCATCATTAATTACTTTCAGATGTTATCCGCTTTCTAGGTTGAAATGGTCTGGTTTCAGTTTCTAGCCATTGAAGTGTGGTAACCTACATCTGCTTGAGTGAGGTGCTCTGTTCTCTGTGTATCCACATACAGGTTGTGATCAACTCACCTCTTTGCTTCTCTTTGAGATAAATACACTTAGCGCTTGGAGACTTTTGGTCTGTACATATTTTTCATCCTCCAGTGATTCTCTGCTCCTTTGGTAACTCCTTTTCAACATTTTTCTTGATCTGAGGATATAAGACTAGACATGACAGCAATCATACTTGTGTTAGGTAGGTGTGCTCTTATTTGGTATTCACCTACTTTTACATCTAAAGGGTTGTGCTATTCTATTGGACGGAGCATCATATTAAAAGCTCACATGCAGCCTATTAGTCACTGTAGCTCTTTAATCTTTTAGAGTCACTATCTGACAGAACAGACTATAGTAGCATGGAGGATTTTTGCTGTTACCATATCTGACTTTAAATTTGGCCTTGTTGAAATGAACTAAAAGTTGAAATAAAATTTTTGTGCCTCCAGAATAACATCATATTCTGGGCCCTGCCTTCCAGGAGAGTGATACTGATGTTAAGTAGCAGAGAACAAAGAATATATACAAAGAAAAGACCTCTAGAAACACAACTGAACATAAAGCTGCTTAGCAAAAGTTTCCTACTCTTAGTGACATTCTGAGACATGAATTCCATGATTGTTTCATAGCATTTTAGTTGTCTAATTGAGGCCTCCAATATCTACCAGTCAATCACCTTGCTGACCCCTTTACATTGTAGGAGCATTGTGGTCTTTCACACAGTTGCTGCATTCACATTTTGCAGACTGTGTGCCTAGGTGTGCTTTGATGCAGTATCCAAAATTATATAATTCACTTTCACTTTAGACTTCATTTCTGCTAGCTCAAAGTAAGGTTTATTATGTATGGAAAGGGGTGCCAAAACAAGTTACAAGAGTGTTAAAACACAAAAATTGCACATGGCAGAGCTGATAGGCAGAAAAGGTACCAGTGTGCTGCTCCAGAAGATTCAGTTGCAGAACTGGACTTACTCCAAGTAAAAAGTAATATTTTTTTCTCTTGAACTGCCCAGTCTTTTTCTGATTTATCTTAATGGTGATCTACAATTGTCTGTGTGCTTGAAGTCAGAGTACAGATTATGTACCTAGCATCTGCTAGCTCTGCTGCATTCATTTTTCAGATCAAGTGTTCAAAGTAATGCCTTCATAATAGATTAGATCCAAGAAACAGTAATAATTTCCCCAAGTAAACAATGACTGATGTCAAAGAAGGATCCTACTTTTGGAATTTTCAGTGTATTTTTTTCTCATGTTGTGTTCTTAGCTATTGCACACTGAGAGAGGAAAAATGCCATGTGAACTATTATCAGAAAGATTATCCAAGGATAATGTTGAGGTTGAGTGGGGATCATCTGATAGCTACTAAAGGAGATGGCACTGACCATTTCTTTCCTTCTGTGACAATGCTATCAGGAGCAGGGTGTGATTCTCAGGGATGGTGCTGATCGGGGCCAGGAGTTGGACTCGATGATGCTTGTGGGTCCCTTCTAACCCAAAATATTCTGTGATTCTGTGTTTGATGAATGAGAAGGCTAAGGAGTGATTCAGAGCAGAAAAGGCAAATGGAGGGAACTCAAAAGTAAAAAAAAATTGCCTGCTGCAGCCTTTAGTCTGCACTAAACAATGATGGCTTAGGTAATGTTTCTCTGAATACAGGCACTTTTTTATTCAGTCATGCTGATAAATCATGGCTGGATGACTGTTTCTGCTGCTGCTGACTATTGATGAATGACTATGTCTGCAGATAGAGACCCTTCCTATCATCACCATGGACTTTTAAAAGGGCACATCACACCTAAAAAATAAAAATGAAAGCAGAAGAAACAGAAACAAAGAAACCCTGAAGACATTGGACACTTACTGGAAAACATGCCTTCTTTGATGCTTTCTAAGCACTAGTTTTGTAGAAGTGGCAGCTAAAATAGCTGTTTATCATTGCACCGTATCCAGAGAGAAATGGGAGGTTTTTTGAGCTTTAGAAACATAAAAACAGCAGCTCTGTCAGGTAAAGGAAAAGCCTGTAATTGAGTATATTATTATGTATACAAAAATGTTAGAGATCTGTGCTTTTCTCCACTCTCTGTCATGCTTAGTACTGTTTTCATGGTATGTCTGTATCACAGAATCCAGCAAGGTGTATGGTCATGCTTGCCAGAAGCCTGGGTGAGGTGCTCTGTCCCTTTTGTTGTTAGCTCCTCACTTTTGTTTCTTTTGTTTGTTGTTCTCTTATCTCAGAAATCTGAGACAAAACTTTCATGTACTGTGTGCCTCACTGCCTGCTGAATTGCAAGGTATTTCATGTTCTCTGAACAAATGGTGCTTCTGATCATTCTCACCAATATTGACTGATTGGTATCTAAATCAGGACAAGTGTTAAGTAGGAGGATAAAAAAAAAAAAAAGGGAGATATTGGGGAGAATATTAGATCAGTGATTTCTGAAGGTAAGATAGGACATTAGGAAAAAGACTTGATATAGCAGATTGAGAGTGAAAATAAAGACAAGTGTACCATGGTGCTATTTACTGTGCGCATGGTATTTGCAGTATACATTTCAATGTTACATGTTTAATTCTAGTGTGACCAGGATGTCTTCTGTTGTGATGTGTGCTCATACCCTTCACTCAAATGTAGGAGGGGATGCAAGTCTGAGTGTAGACTGACATAGCTGTGAGAATGCTGGCTTTGAATTTCCTGGTGGAAGAATTGGAGCTCTGCAGAGGGGTCATAGCCTGGGGCTTTAGCCTCAGAGGTGTCACTGCCCCTGCGACAGCACGAGTGTAGGTCCAGTGATGCTGTTAGACCATGCCTCCACAGAACCTGTGAGAATGAGATTTCATTTCTCCAATTATGGCATTAAAACACAGAGGATTTTCTGTCCTTGAACGAGTCATTATGAAGTGTTCTTATCATCTCCATGGCTAGTCCTCAGTGGAAATGAGAGGTGTTTTGTCTGGATGTTTTCTTGCTTTCCAGAAATGCCTGAGAGAATTCAATGCTGTGGCCTGTTTTGTTGTATATGCTCATTAGTTTACTATTGTTTCTTTAAAGACAATTGTGATTTTTGGTCTTTAGTTTTCTTTCCCAGCTGCAATTTTTTTTTTTTTCCAGGAGGCCTAAAGGCCTCTTTCTGGCAGAAGGCAGAATAGGGTATTTGTTGCCCTTTTTAAAATTCACAGTATGGTTTCCTATACAGGATAAATGTTTCCTCTAATTATTGTATCATTATTTAGTTTTTAAGCATTGGCTTTTTCTGAGTTGCTACTAGTGAGACTGTTGGCCTGCATGCACTTCAGAAGGAATTTCAGATTTCATGAGGTAGAAAACAGTAGAGCAGATTCACTAGAAGAATGCAGGCAATGTGCTAAAACTAGAGAACTGTTACTAGCATCAGTTTAGAGGGCAACATCAGGAACAAATCCTCTGGAACTAACCTACAGCAAAAAAAGGGTCAGATTTTGCAACCTAGGGGGGGAATATTGCCTATCCATGGAGACAGTCTCAGATTGATGGCTGAATACACAACTTGCTGGTGAATGGAGAGAAGTAAATCCGTAGATTGGGCTAAATAGAGCTTGTTCTTACTGGTTGCCCTGAATTTCTCATTTCTCCATCATATAATGTTTCCCCCCAAGTTTACCTTATGGAAATGATTTAGTGGAATTGGCTGCTTACCAAGCTTCAGGTTCAGTTTTTGGTTTGTTTTTGCTGCAGTTTTCTCTCAGAGCCTGTCAGAATATGGCTTTAAGGGTGCCAGATTTTTTTCATCGAGGTAGTGTCTTTCAACAGTTAAGTGCCTTTCCTCCACACAATATTTATTAATTCTTTTTTTTAAAAATGTACTTCCCCATTGATGCTGTCTGTACCTTCTGCCTCTTGTGGGAAATATCTAGCTAAACCTTTGAGAGTGCATCCCATGCACAACAATTAGCTGTGAGTTGAAATCTGGGGCTAGCACATGTCTGAACTCCTCCCCAAAGAGGGACAAAGACAAAACATGCCAGGTATTACCACTGCACAGGTATCCTGAGGATTTTAAACCACCATGAGGATGTTCATTTGAACCTTGCCTCTGCCAGGCTTTCCAATATACTTTCATGCTGCTGCTGCTGCTGCTGCTGCTGCTGCTGCTGCTGCTGCTGCTGAGTGCGTTTCCCACAGCTGCATTTGCTGAGCTCACATGGCAGCAGGGCTGTGATCCCTCCCAAGGTAAGGATGCACAGGGCTCTGTGTACAGGTTGAGGACCATCCAAGCTGTGCTGGCTGAATGCAATGATTATCCAGCTGTCCATGAACCCACAGAGGGCCTCCAGGGCATCAGAACTCAGAGAATAAGCGCTGCAAACAGAAAATAGAAACCCGAGCAATTGTAAAATGACACTAGAGAGCAAAAGAAATTTAATGTTGTGGTCTCAGCTATACTTCCACTGTAAAAGAAACGGATTAGAAACTGCCTTATAGAAAAAATCAGTGTGCTCCATACAAACCCTTGAGACATCCTGGGCTCAAAAGCCATGTAACATATTTGTAAAAGTTTTGTATAGGTGTGGTAGAGGGATTTTAGAATAGAAGCTGGGTAAGAGATAGCTATCAATGACAAGACTCTTAGGATATAGATAGCAAGTATGCAGTGCATCCTGGATCTGAATAGCTAAGATTCTTTTGTCAGATTAATTAATGTTTAAGGAAGAATATTTTCATATTAAAGAAAAGTTGAACCCTACTTTTTAAAATGCTCTTTGAAAAGACCTAAAAAAATTAAGATAGTGATATAAATTATATCTTTCTAAAGTTCAAATTCAGTAGGAGTATGTTTGGTTTTTTTTGTTTCAGAGAGAGAGATCAGGGAGACCCTGTGGATCAATATAATCAATAATTAATTCATTTAGCATACCAAGTATAGGGTCTCTTAACACAAGATGCTTGTAATTCAGCACTTGGCTTGTCTTGGAATGTGTTTAGACACAGCAGTGTAGATTCTGTAGATTCATTTTGCACAGTAGGAACTGGCACTGTACATGTGCATGACATAAGGGGGCAAGACTGAACCCTTTCATTCCCTAAAAAAGAATTTGAAACTTAATGTATTTATTCTTTGAACAAGTATTTCACTGATCCAAGAGATCACCCTCCCATTTTATTCAGTGTTCTCTTGGAAATGCTTGATAGTGCAAACCACACAAGACATATGGGGAATGGGAGGCCCTGGAGGGGCATCATGTGTTAGTTACTGCTTGAGAATTCAGTAAGACTGGTGTGGCCATGGGATCCTCCCACTCCCCTTTGCCTGCTTAAGCAATAACCACCAGTCATGGTTGTGGTGGATGCATCTGGCTTACAGATAATGCCCCCATAATTTAGGGCCTTGAATCTTGCTCAGTAAGTCTGCTTCGACATCTATGGGATAGCTGAGCACTCACCATTCCAAAACACAGCTGGTATACAAATAAGAAGTCTCTTGGCATATACCAAGGGCCCACTGAGCACTCCAGCTTGTCAGCAGGTGCACACCAGGATCTCTCCCTGAGCAGGGATGACTCTCAAAGCTGCTTCTTGAGTCTGGGAGGTTCTTTGCTACAATAGATTCTCGATAAGTGATTGAAAGTGTGCTTAACTTAAACATCTTAGCTAAGTGATGGGAAGGATTGATTGTACATATACAATCCTTTAAACATAAACCATTGAACAAGCCTGGGGATAAGTCTGAATCCAGCAGACAAGACTCCCTTCTGAGAATTTTTACACCACAAAGAGGTCCCTCCTGAACCTCAGGACTCAACAGGAGGATCTCCCTGGCAGTTTTGCCTAAGCCTGTTTGCTATGCAGTAATCAAGTGTATCTTGTCATTGAATTTTGTTAAACCACTGTCACATTTACTATCAAACTTTGTTAAATCACTGGTATATATCAATAAACATAGTGCAACTTTTACAGTACAAGTGAAGTTCATCACCCCATCCATGAGAACTTTGTGAGTAACAAGTGCACAATGATATATAATTTTGGTTGGACTTACAATATTTTGCATGGCATGTTGTGAATAGACATGTAGAAGGATTTTAAAGTAAAAATTATAAGTCATTGTGGAGAGGAACACAGTACAGTCCTTTAAATAGTAGCAAGACATGACTGAACAAAATTTAATAATATGTGCTATTGCATTTGTGCCTGAATAGTCTCTGACACTGAGGACTCATGTCCTTCCCAGTATAGGACTAATGCTTTATATCTAAACCACTTGAAGCCAAGAGTAATAATACTATGTATAAATCACCTGGTATTTGGATTAAAGCAAGTCTCGCCTAAATTCCATGTCTCACATTTCTGTTTGTGGACTGATTTATGTCTTCTTGAATGCCCTTCTTTAAGGAGTTGTTTTCCTTTCCTCATCTTTCCTTTCCTCTCCAAAATCTCCCTCCCTGCTTTGAAGTATTATGTAATTCTTGTAATAGCTCTGATATGTCAGAACACATATCCTACAAAAATAGGGATTGATACTGATACAGGTGATTGATTAATAAATATTTTTGGAATTTTCTTATTTGCTTCACCACGTATCTGTTGTTCTGAGAACATATTTTTATAGTTCAAATTAATACTCATAAATAAAATTCCTTGCTTATGTTCAAAGCTATTGGTCCTGGTAATGCCAATTAGTTGTATATGTTTTAAGTTTCACTTTTAGAACTCTTGTTATTGCACAAAAAGTTGAGAACTTCAGCATTTTACAACCATATTTAAGTCTTTTATGCTGCAAAGGACAGCCTAAGGATGGCTCAGGGGCATCTCAAGAAAATACTTAGTCATTCTTATAACTTTTTAAAAATTGAAACAATATTCTCTTGATATGTTAAACCAGTGGTTTGTGATTTAGGGATGGAAGAAAGAATTCTTAAGCCTTGGGTCTGAACCTTTGGGGCCAGGCAAAGAGGCCTTTTCGGGAACTCTTCTTCCTCTGTTCTGTGTATCTGTAATAAGCTACTTAACATTCCTCTATGAGTTTAAAGGAGAAAGCTTTGTTCTCTCCTCTATCTATTTTCAAGTAAGTCACATAGAGCTTTCAGAAGTAGCATCTTTCTACCTTGTGTCAAAGTCTCTGTGGGATGAAAGTGAAGGCTTTCTATAGAACAGTTATTACTGAAGCATCTTATAAGGATGTCAGAGCAAAAGGCAGCTTCTTCATTTCCTTTTATTAGTTAGGCCTCCATTAAAATCTTTTCTGCTTGCTTAGTGCCAGGAGTTTAGACTCACAGTCATGCTCGTATGTGTCCATCCCACCACACTCAAAAACATACCATTATCTTTTCCTTCTCAATTAAGAAATGCAACCAAAGAAACCTAAAATTTGAACTGTAAAATGAACATGGAACCTCTTTTCTCCATCACTGTCTCATAAGAGGAAAAAAAAAAAAAAAATCTTGCCCTGTGACAAACTTTCTTTAAATAGGGCAGGCAGATCTGATATTTCTGTTTTTGTTTGCTTCTGTCACCTGTCTTCCTGGGGCTTCATCAGTCTCTTAAAAAGCAAACTGTTCTACCTGTCAGCTTTCATCAGAAAGCACAAACACATCAGAAACTAAGCTTTAAAAAATGCTTGCCTGTGATTTGTTCATTTTCACACTAGACTTGAGCTACACCTTATTACTTTCTATACATGCTGTTATTCCATTCAGCTTGGGATTAAAAAAATACGTATTTGTTTTGGGTTTGAGTGTCACTACATACCCCGCGGTGCTGTAAATATGAAACTCAAGTAAGAGAAACTCAGGTCTCTGCACAAAAATAATGATAGCTGAGCCTCCAAACTCCCAGTTTCTGTGTTTAATATGAACCCCTGCCACTCTGGTATCCTGAAGGAAGTAGTTTTAAAAGCATCAGCTTACATACTTCTAAGTATAGGATTGTTTGCTTACTTTGCTATAATTATGTCAGCACTTCCACTGCCAACTTTTTATTTTCATAGATATAACATTTGACTCTAGAAGTTATTCTTACTGAACCTTTTAATTTAATGCTGATCCATATACTGCTGTGCTGCAAGCTGAAGTTATTACACAGGAGCCAAGAAAGAAGGAAACGAAGCTGCACTTTTAATACTTATGCAAAGGAAGGTGTTTGCCATTCACCTGCATTTACTGCAGCCTTTCTTAAACTTATTAACCCCAGTAAATTGTATGCCATTTCCTCTGAACCCTCTCTCTGTACTGTCTGACCCTCCCTGCTCTGGGCAGCCTTCTTTGCCAGGCTGCCTTCCCCCAGATGAAATTGGGCAGGTGGAAAGGTCAGAAAGTAGTGTCAACAGATTCTCAGTGTAAGGAGCCAGAATCTGGCTCTGCACTTCTCCCTCAGACCTCAGAAAGAACACATTAGTCCAGGATACTGAGCATTTCTTTGGGATTTGGTGAATGTGAGAGCAAAGCCCTAATGAGGTGGAAACCTTGTGTGTGTCTGGTGCAGAGTAGTAAATCACCTGTGCTAGTCATAGTTCATTTATGAGAAAAAGGAAGGGAAGGGAAGGGAAGGGAAGGGAAGGGAAGGGAAGGGAAGGGAAGGGAAGGGAAGGGAAGGGAAGGGAAGGGAAGGGAAGGGAAGGGAAGGGAAGGGAAGGGAAGGGAAGGGAAGGGAAGGGAAGGGAAGGGAAGGGAAGGGAAGGGAAGGGAAGGGAAGGGAAGGGAAGGGAAGGGAAGGGAAGGGAAGGGAAGGGAAGGGAAGGGAAGGGAAGGGAAGGGAAGGGAAGGTTAAAAAAAAGCAAAGAACTCAAATTTTAACCTTATCTTTGTTATTTTTGGGGTATGAGCTTATTCTCTACGCAGTTTTCACACTGAATTCCTGCCAAGCCTGAACTGCCAAAGAAATACAATATTAAATAACAAATACAAATGGACCAATTAGTCCATAAAAGGGTGATCAAGAGAGGTAATGAATGGGTGTCACAGAGTTTATGTGCCTTCTGTGTAGCTAAATTGACAGGTTTCCAGCTACAGGGAGTATAACTTTGAGCAGGAAGCTAAGTGATCACAGCTCACAGCTTGTTTCTGTGCCAAACCATATCTCGGATGTCTCGTGGAAAAGGTGAACAGGATGGTTTGTTGGGATGTGTTTTCCCAGGTTTACAGGTGAGGAGGGGAAAAAAGGCAATACTAATAGAGACAAATGGTATCTATCCTTGAGATAATTAACAAAATAGCTATTAGATTGAAAGAAAACACGTAGAAGAAACAAGTGCTTTAGGTCTAAATTGATCCTTCTATTGATTAGACTGATACTCCAGTAAGCAAAAGAGTCAGGAAAACAGACTTTAAAACCTGGGGATTCATCTTAAGGTAAAAGATGAAGACAACGAAGAGAATTTCTTGGAATGTTAAAAATTTCAGTAAAAATGAAATATTTGCTTGTTCATCTAGACAAAGTGCCAGCTGTATTTCTGAATTTCAATGTGAAAACCCTCCCAAACAATTCTTTTATCTGGCTTAGTAATAACCCTTGTCAACTTTTTTACTCAAAATGCTCTTTTTATGAGACTGTAATTATATTGACTTCTGACACTGCTTACCAACAACTACAAAGGTGGTGGTTTTTGTTATTCATACTTATTAAAAAAGGATATTTAAGTAATTACTTCCTTTTCCCTGAAAATAAGGAAGGCAACCTTCTTACATAAAATAAATTTCTAATATAACATATATTTCTAATATAATACATATAAGGCCATTGTAATTTAATCTGGGTTTACAATATATAAAACTATGTGTTTACATTGATGAAATTCAAACTAATCAGAAGTTTACAAAAGAATTATCAGTGCATTTATAAAGGAATTATCATAATTTAAAAATATGATCCTGGAAATGGAAATTAATTCATAGTACCAACAATTTTAATCATGTTATATAGTTTAAATAAAAAAAAAATTACCCTTGATATTTGTTTATAATTCTGAATGGTTCCAATGTTTATGTTCATGTAGTTGGTACAAAAAATAAAAAATAAAATCCAGGTGATATTGGTTTTCATACATAAATTAGAATTTTTAACTGTCTTCCTCTCATTACCTCAATATTAAATTTCTATAAATATGTGCAATATCAATTCTGAATACACTTAAATGACAAATTTAGTAACAATATTTGCAATAAGACTGAACAGCAACGAGTTCAGGAGCTCAGTGGATGTGAATTGTTCTGTGTTCCTTTTCAACATCTAAACACTGTAATCCTTGCTAAAATATTATTGCAGACCCACACATCCATATAGCATGCAGTATATAATGATTAGCAAAAGAATTTTGACAAGGGAAGCATTTCTTCTACTCTCTGTGAAAATGTGAGATAATTTCTTTCCACTACAGTTTTGACAGAAAAGATACAAAACCTTTGCAAATCCTTTGTATTAAATACTGTAGGAGTCGCATATGCAAGAAATTGTCAAATATTTATTAAAGAATAGGTGGTTTTCTGTTCATGAGGGATACCTTAATATGACAGCCTGTCAGAGAGCTATTGTAACAATGATTGCAGTAAGATTGTGCAGGTTTTGGTTAACATGGTATTATCTCAAAAAAGGAGAGAAGAATTATCTGGTCACATAGTCTAACATGGCAGGCTATTATCTGTACTAATTGAACTAAAAACAAAAAGGATGAGAAGTGCTAATGGGCTGAAAATCTGTGCTTTACATATATTTTTATTTTAGACCCAATGAAGTTTCTGAGCTTCAACTGTGTGTTGGTGTTCCATTGATTGAAATTGTGGACCAACACTATTCCACTATATAGGAACTCAGGGATCTGAACTGGGTGCATTTTTTATATAATCATATATATATATATATATATATATATATATATATATGCTAAAATTGCTTACAGATTTCTACTTTTCTGAATGTGTAGGAGAAAAAAAAAAAGATTAATTCTAGCTGTTGTTTTGTTATTTTAAGCTTCCATCCACCTTATGCAGAAGATGTTTCTTAGGTGTTTTTTTAAATTCTTACTGCAATTCCCTTTATCTGCTTTATTTAAGCAGAAAACTTCAGTTTTACTCACACCTAATTTTTTTTCACCACTGCTTTAGGCAACTAAAGGTCATTATTTTCTTAGATAAAAACCCAAAAGCATTTTAGTTTTTTTAGTTCCTTCTGAGGAAGTTTTGGCATATCCCTTGGTTTTATTGAATTGACTGATTGGTCCCAAGCTCCAGTTACTACTTCTGAGTTTAACAATGCACTTGTATTGGGATGCAAAATATTTTCTATGACATTTCATTTTCCTGTGCTGGTTCAAATTATTTTTATTGCATCTATTGGCTGCTAAAAGAATACTCAATGTGACTCTGGCTGTGATACATTGACAAAGATCAGACAGACATTTAGGGAAAATAACAGAAAACTTTAGTTACTACCAGTTATTCCATGGGGATGCCATTAAAATGATTGATGAAAAAGCACAGCCAGACCTCAGCAAATATTTTTGGTGGATTCTACAAGAGGTCTGTGGTGTATTCAACACACATGCACCAGATCTACACTCTAAAGGACCTTGTGGACTGTACATGGATTGTACTCAGTGCTCCACAAAGACTTGCCACCTTCCTTACCACCTGTGCAGTGGAATCTACTCCCAGCACAGGGCAGCTTGCTGGGATTTCTTGCCCCCTCCTCTTTTGCAAATTGTGATGGAGCACAGGCAAGAAAAGAGAAGAGATGGAGCATGAGGTGATGCCTGAGGTTTGGTTTAGAGGTAGAGAGGCTGGCTAGATGTCTAGAGTCTAGTCACCCTTGTGAAGGGTGATGGAAGATACCATTTATCTGGAAAGAATAACTGGAATAAACGGAATAACTAGAATAATTATAACTACAACTAACTGCCTTATAAAATAAAGAAGTATAAAGGAATCATTATATATTTTGGAATCAGTATGACGGAAGTGACATTCATATACATATGTGCACAATCAAAGAGCTGTTTATGTGTTTTTATTATGCTAGTAGCTGTTATATAAACAGCACTCAATCGTCATACATCTAATTCAAAATTATAAGCAGAAACAAAATCTGGTCAATTCATTAAAACAAAAAATCCTAACAACAACAAAAAAATCCATAGGCTTGAATGTGAATTATGAAACTGACAATGAACAATAATATTTCCAGTATATAAAAAAAATCCAAAACTTGCAATTGCTTTTGTTTGTGTCTAATTCCTCATTTGTTGTTCAGGCTAACTATTGTTAGCATTCAGTACTTGAGGATATAATGGGATCTTTCTACAGACAGCAATTATTTAATTCTTTTTTATTTTGAAGTTGAGATAAAAGCAATGAATTAACAAAGGTGAAAGCAGCTGAACTTATAAAATACTTGAGTTTTTACAGCAGTAAGTGAGATTGATAGCATAGAGTTTTTTAAAAAAATGTACTTTTAAGGTGATAGTGTCTTTCAAAATAAGTTTGTAACTGAAATCTGTGGGGAATCTAGTTGAGAAATCTATGTATTTTATTATTAATTATATGAGTAGAAGATGATAATAAAAATTTGAAGTAAAAAGGGAAGTAGGTTTCTTTTTTATGGATTTCTAATAAATTGTTCTGATTTTGCTTTGTTAGCACAATGAATATAATATCTTTATTACTTAATAGAGTATGAGGAGGTAGACAGGATTCCAGAGAGATCTCAGAAAAGAAAATAATTCCTATTATGTATTTCATATATTGCCAGTGAACCTTACACACGACATTGGCTCAGATTAATTTCAGGATTTGTAGCACAGTATTTATTTTCTGAATTTATTCTCTTCAGTCTTGGGTTCTTCATGTTTCATAAATAGTCATAAGGAGACAAAGTATTGTTCCATCATTTATTGTGCCTTTATCCTAATTCCCTTTGACTGAAATACTTTAAAAGACCAGCAAGTAGAGCATAGGAGAGAGGAGTTTGTTCAAAGCAAATGAAAGATTATGATGCTGGCTCATGATTTCTAGGGGAGACATTATTTAGAGGCTGAAAGACACATCATTTCTGAGTATTAATGGTAGCAGGACTCTTGGAAGTCTTGTTAATTTAGTTAGTTTAACATGAATTTCCATTTCAGAAGATAACCTTTGTAAAAAACACCATCCTTGCTTCCCTGTGTACTATTCTATGAATCTACATCCACTATTAAGACCCTTGACATCAAAAATTTCTTGATGTTTTGATTTCTGTCAAGATCCCTCCAGGGCATGTAAATGTATGCATCTGGGCACACCTGCAAGCATATACATTTTGTCAGCTTTGAGCTGAAGCCTAAACCCTGTTGGGAATCAGTGTAGAAGTTTTTGTGTCCATTTTGTGTTTACGTTCCAGTTATGTAAGCACACATGGAGCATGTTTACTGTAGTGGGAAATGAAAAAGTGCAAGTAAAGGAAGTGATGTTTTTTCTTCCTGTTTTTTAATAAATGAGCATTCTTCTTCCCCATCCAGTCCTGTACCAATTAGTATTCTGGTCAAAGATGGGAGAGACATGATTTTTCTTCCATCATCAGTCTAAAGAAATAGACGGTGAATTCACCAGAAAACAGTATTTTAATATGGGGAAATCTTTCAATTTTTCTTTTCAGGTCACATTGTGTGTAAAAATGGCTGAACATTCATTGGGACAAAACAGGAGACAGACATAGCAAATAAACAGCAAATGAAATGATGGCTTAGCATTTCTAGCTTTGGCTCCAATTAATACATGATATAAGCTACAAAAGCAAGAGGCTGAAACCACTGTCTTGTTCTTCCTTTTTTCCTAAGATATACAGAGCAATAAACCTGACTGCTAGGCAGTTGAATAAAATAATTTCTGGCTGCATTCTTTGAGAAAGAGATTGGACACATAGCTCCAGGAGAAGAGCTTATGTCTTTTTCCTTCTACAGCCTGGGACAGGCAGAAATTTTTCTTTGGCAATCCATTTGGTTACTATGGGGTCCTCCCTGGCTCTTGAACTTTCTTGTTTTTGACAAAGACTCCCCATACACAGGAAGATTTCAAAATCCTAGCAGATCACATCATCACCTTAACGTTGCTATGAAGCACTCTTTCAGGTGGGAGTATTAAATGCTGCTTGTTTTTTCCACCCTTTTTCTTTCTTGCCCTGAACTCACACATCATACTCTTAATAACCTTGCAAATATACTCACTAGGTAACAGAGAACCAATGTGGATCATAGGATCTGAGAGTTCAGCACTGTATGTCCCAAGTCAGTGATGAATTTACATCCAGTCTTGTTGGACACTTGGCAAAAAATGGAATTAGTGATTCTCTCTCGATCAGTTTTCCATGTGATTCTCCATAATGTAATAGATTTATGTCTGAACTACTTGGAGGACAAGAACTGGAGTATTTGTCCTATGTTTAGGCAAGTATTTTGTGGGAGCATATACAAACTCTGAAAGGCTATTAATTCCAAATTTTCTTCACATGCAACTCTATTTGTTTGCCCCTCTCTCTGCTATTAAAAATGGCATGCCAGAGTCTCATCTGGTGAAAACCAGTAATACATCTTTAATACATATAGAAACGCGCCAAACTAATGCATAAGTGGTTGATAAAAGGTAGATTTACACTGACTACAACTAGATTTTGTTTTTTACTAGGAGATAATTTGTAAAAAAGATGCAAGATGACACGGCAGATGTGCAGCGATTTTTGAGTAATCATCAGAATTGACCTTTTCTTGGAAATATCTACAATATTAGTTGATTCAGGAAAGAATCACTTCAGGAAAGAAAAAATGTGCCTGTCAATGAGTGTGGTTTTGCTATAGCAAAGACTTCAGACCTGTGAAGGTCCATCTGACTGTCTCTTTGTAGTTGGAAATGCACACAGGACTAAGAGCTCCAAACAAATGTTCTGAGTCAGTGCTGTAGTGACATAACTGGAAGTGTGCTCCAAGTAAGACACTCAAGGGTGAAATGTCTTGGACTCAGTGCTGGACAGGATAGCATTCAGAGATGATACAAAACTGGGAGGAACCGTTGACTCCCTCAAAGGCAGGGAAATCCTGCACAAAAAAGGAAAACCCTCAACAAATTAGAGGGCTGGATAATCTCCAACCATATGAAACTTAACAAGGGAAATTGCCAGATTCTGCACCTGGGATGGGGCAGTTCTGGACGTACAGACAGACTGTTACTACCAGTTATTCCATGGGGATACCATTAAAATGATTGATGAAAAAGCACAGCCAGACCTCAGCAAATATTTTTGGTGGATTCTACAAGAGGTCTGTGGTGTATTCAACACCCATGGAAAGGGACCTGGGTCCTGGTTGATGGCAAGTTTAACCTGAGCCAGCAGTGCCCTGGCAGCCAGGAGGGCCAACCCTGTCCTGGGAGAGCATGGCCAGCCAGGCAAGGGAGGGAATTGTCCTGCTCTGCTCTGAGCTGGGGCACCCTAGCCTTCAGTGCTGGGGGCAGCTTTGGGTACCACAACATAAGAAAGACCTTAAACTTTTAGAGAGCATCCAAAGGAGGGGAAGCCATATGAGTAATGACTGAGACCATTTGGTTTCTCTTCTCTGGGTGATCAGTGAGAGGAGGGAATGCCTGAAGCTGTGTCAGGGGAGGTTTGGGTTGGACATTACAAAATGGTTCTTCACCCAGAGGGTGGCTGGGCATTAAAACAGGCTCCCAGGGAAATGGTCACAGCACCAGACTGAGAGTTCAAGAACCATTTGGATAATAATGGTGTGACTCTTGAGAATGGTTCTGTGCTAGATTATGGATTTTACTTGGTGATCCTTGTGGGTCCCTTACAACTCAATATATTATGTTATTCTGAGACAAGTGAAAGAAACCAGAAAAAACATCATTTTTTCCTTTACCCAGGAAGGAAGCCTTTATGGAGAAATTCCATAGAAGCATCCAAGTCCATTTGGTTGTGAACTAAAGCTCCATGGCAGTATGTGCACAGAACCCTGTATTAGCTTGTTGCAATTGATCCAGGGAACTGATCCACTGGTGCTGGAGTAAACATCACTCTTCATTTGCAGAGTTCTTCAATTCCCCAACGTGGAAGCCATATTCCTTAATCCCTTGTTTGCATAGGAAAGGAAGGCTCTAGCTCCCTTTTTTCTGCAACAATATTTTTATGAGTATAGCTTTACCGGATTTGTGTGTGTGTGTGTATGTACTATAGCACAGGATCTGGATTTTGAAAATCTGTAGTCTGTGACTTTGACCATATGATTTTGGTTCACAGCCATCTCTGTCAGAAAGAATTGCTTAGAGGATGAACTTGAGATGGTGGTAATAATATTCCAACAACACAAAGTGAGAGCAAATTTATTGATATGTATAAATAACTGAAACAGAGTTTACATTAAATAAGATTCTCTCCAAATGCAAAGTTATCTAAATGCAATTATCAACAAGGATGTAGAAATAATTAAAAAAGGATCAAGAATGCAAATTATAAAGCTAAGTGAGCACTGGGAAAATAGACAAAAAAAAAAAAAAAAGAGGAATGTTTTAACTAATGAAAAAAATCTATAAAGCTGAAAAAGAAAAAAAAAATTTAAATGAGAACATTTAAGGAGCATAAGTCTATGTGCACATTTTAACCTTTATGCTTTATATACAATAGTTCTGCATTGATTCACTATTATGAATCTGATTTAAAACTGATATGCAGAAGGTATTACACTCAACATAAGATAATTCTGGAGGTAAATAAATCACCTGGATTTTAGTGATTGCCTAGAGACTATTTTTTATGACATGATTTCTTACAGTGCAAATGAGCAAGGGAAAGAGCCAATCAGTGCATATATGTGTATACATAAATATGCATGTCTAAATAGCAAATTGATTCAAAATTTGAAGAGTGTGGCTATGACTAACAAACAAAAAAAAAAAAAAAAGAGATGGAGAATAGGAATTAAAATAGAAAATGATTTTTTAAATTGTATATATGAACATCTATACAACTACAGTGAGAAAAAGGGCAGGTTTTGTTATATGCCCATACTTGTTTCAGAGACCAATAATGACAACGATTAGAAATAGAGAAAACTCTAGAGGGTTTTAACCTAAAATGAAATAAGTAAAAAAATTTATAAATGGAAAGATAAATAAGAAAAAACAAACAAGCAAACAAAAGATGTCAGAGTAAAATCCATAGCTGGTATTTCTGATATCAATATGAATCAAGTTTTATAGTGTACTAGATACAAAATTTATCATAAGTTTGATGTGAGCAGTTAGATAGGTGAAGATGGTAAAATTTTCGGCAGAGATGTAGGAAATGCAGAAGTGAGGAATAAATATTACTTTCTTTACGTGGAAGAATATAATAATACATTCATATAAAATGCTTTCAGGTCCACAATTGACTGGAAAGCATAAAATGAGATACAGGCCAACCTTTTACAATTTCCAGATTGCACAGTAGCACACAATAATCCAGGTACATCTGTGGCCTACTGGTGAAAATTAATAATATAAATTGAAAACTGGTTATAGTTTAGGATGCAAAATTTTGAGAACTGTCCAAAGAAGGACAGTGGAAAACTGGACTGCTTAGTCTAACTGACAACATGCAAAAAGTTGATTTTTAAATGTAAGAATGAAAGAATGTTTTTACAGTAATCAAGAAGGGACATGATTTTATGAAAATCAGGACCTATCAAACACACCTGCATCTAAGTTTTACAGATATGTGTCTTTTATTAATAAAATTACCTATAAAAACACTGAATTTTCTGTATCACAGAAAAAGCTGCAGGAGAAAGCAATGAAACACATAGCACAAACAAGGCTGAAAGATGAGTAAAAATATAGTTAAAATTAGAAAAATATCTTTGGTGGTGATAACAGTTTGCCCCTTGAACAAGATTGATGGATTATTTATTTTGGTGTGCAGCAGAACCAGATGATTTTCTGTCTTTTCTGAAAAGATACCTCACCCAAGAAAGAGTTAGGCTGAATGGCAATTTAACTAGATGGATTGAATGGCCTCCAGCTCTAAGAAGTCAGAACACCAGTCTATTCTAGTTGCCAACTGTTGAATGAGCCAATACATTACCTACTTTTTCAATTTTCTAGCATTACTCTTGTGGAATAAATGAACCATTAGCTTCAAAATATTGAATCTCAACCCAAAAACTTTTGTAATATTTTTGAAGAGCAGAAACAATACTGGAAAAGATATTAGGAAGAGAATTCAAAATATCGATGGAATAAAAATCAGAGAAAATGCCCTAAAAAGTCAGTACAAGATCAGTTATTTGAACTACAAAAAAGAAAAGAAAAAAAAAAAAACAAAACAAAAAACAAAGGGATGTGCTAGAAGAATAAAATCATGTAGTGTGGTAGACCCAAAGCTCACTTTATTGCTAAGAATGTCCCTGCAAAAAAAACTAATGTGCTGTGTAATTGCCATAACTGTATTAACAACTACAAGGAGAGCTAAAAATATCTCTTCTCTTTGAATTGGCTTTGCAACATGAGATGTCACCTTGAGGGTAGAAAAAACCAGCTGTTTATTCCAAGAGAGCTGGAAATAAGTCTTGGCTGCAGCTATGCCAAGTGGGCATTTCCCAATTAAGCTCAGTGCAGTTTAGGTAGAAGGTCTTTGAATAGTTCTGCTGCCAAGAAATCCTAATGGCCTTGTTTGCTTACATTTTTAATGGTTTGCCAAATTGTGTATCTGCTCTCAAGGGGTTGGTGTGTGAAACTAAGGATGATTATAGGGTCAAGTTCAAGAGCAGCAGTGGAAAACCAGTGCAGCACCATACAAAACAATCCCTTCCTGCCCTAGATTTAGTGCCAACAGCCCTCAGAAGGGTTTTTCTCCCTCCAAACCTGTATGTATGTGTTCATGTCTCTTAAAGAATCACTGCTGGCTACCAGCTGTGCTCCACTTGGATTCAAATGACTGAGAGGAAACTGCCATTGCTACTGAAAACAGCACTGGAAATGGAAAAAAAGAAATACCAGAGGATCCCTGTGCAAGCTTCCACACCACTGCAGCACACAACTGTCTAAGCATTACAGAAAGTAGAAAAAAGTATCCCTCATATCACTTTGATCTCTATTTGCTAATTTCTTTATTTTACACGGTATTTTGTGTTTGTTTTCTGGCATTTTAGAATAACAGGACCATCTTCTCATTGAAGTGACAGATAATGACTCGGACAATGGCATTGAAACTAAAACACTTTTGCAGTATGTATACATTTGGCTAGCTGTGCTAGAATTAAGTTTTAATAAAAAGTACATTTAGAAATAGTTTCCCTTTGGATATTATCACCAGTTGGAACGGGATTATTAAATTCAATTACCATGGACTCCCTTAAGGAAACTACACTTTTCTTTCAATCAGTCTTTTAGATACTATGACTTTACTTTGTAACAAAGCAATTATTACAGCATCTGAAAATGGATTTATTTCTAGAGAGCATTTTAAATAAAATATTTCAAGTCACATTTAAATTAATAGAAAGAAAATATATCTGAAGAACTTGAATTTGAGAAAGTATATTTCTGCTGTGGCTGTATCTGCTTTGGCAATCTGAGGTTTTACTTAGAGAAATCTTTATGTAAGAAGCAATTTGCTCAAGGTGACGTTTTCTAGCTCAGATACATAGCAGCTTTACTCATTTTCTGAAGGCTTATATTACTTACTGCAATGGTCTAATAAGCTAATGACCTTGCCATACTTGAAAACTCATTGAAAACTGACATTTATATTTGTATGATTAAATAAAACATGTAATGAGGGAAAACTCAAAATAGGACTGATTATAATTCAAAGAAACATATCAAGTATTTTATCATCTTTACTGACAATGAGTACCCATGTGTAATGATGATGTCAACTACAATCTCAGTTAATTTGATCTCCTTTTATATTAGGCTTGATCATTCAGAACTACTGTAACAAAATGAAATAACTGTGCTACATATTTCAGAAGATCTGGTAGATCAGAAGTGTAGCTGCACTTGGTTATGCTATCAAACCATCATGTTGACTGTTGAAATGATTAGGGAATTCCTCAGTAGTATATAAGTGCCTGAAACAGAATTAGGCAATAATAACATAATACTGAAATGGTATGGTACCCTTGGGCACCAATGTAAACATCTCCTTTCAGTTAACTTGACTTATTAACATCCTATCTTGTGTAATGCTAAAATGTGGGGGTTTTTTTAAAGTATTGATAGTATTGATCCAAGCAAGGATTATTAAAAATAAAGTCTCTGAAGCATATTCCATTCAGCTGTGTATTTTTAAGTTAGCATGTGCTGTGGAAACAGCTGGTGAGAGGGTACATGGGACAAAGAGAAGGAAATAGGTAAGTGGGAGGCACTGAACC
Organism: Erithacus rubecula; assembly: GCF_903797595.1. Classification (NCBI taxonomy): domain Eukaryota; kingdom Metazoa; phylum Chordata; class Aves; order Passeriformes; family Muscicapidae; genus Erithacus; species Erithacus rubecula. The sequence continues at coordinate 32,774,610 of NC_136687.1, read as the reverse complement.
TGAGAAACTGATCCATCTCTACAAAGTGGTGTTGGATAGCAAGACAAAATGTTTTAGCTTTGTCCCACACTGAATCATGCTCAACACATTCTGAAAGGTTCTGACAAGTTTTCAGGAATTTTTTGCTTTCTCTTGGGATTTTAGTGTGCAGGGTATTGTAACACATAAGTATAATTTTGCTAATACTGGTAACAGGTCTCAGCTTTTGTAAAGGTTTGCAAGCCTTTACAGGTTTTGTCAGACTTTATCAAAATTTTCCTTGCCTTGCTTGGAGTTTTGAGGCTTGGTTTTTGCAATTTTGCTAACAGCCTTGGGTCTAGGCTTGGTTTGTTTTACTTCAGGCTATTTTTAAAATAATATTTTGGCTGCAGTCATGAAATCTTGGATTCATGTTCTCAAGACTGAATTACTTAGGGATGCAACTTAATGGTAAAGAGTAGGGTAACAGGAAAATGGGATAGGATAGATGCAGTGGTTGTGCAAGGGAGGTGCCACATGCTCTGGGATGGACCTGATCCAGCAGGGAGGTTGGACCAGATGACCCACAGTGATTCCTCCCAACCTGACCCATTCTGTGGCTCTGTGATTCTGTGTCTGATATACAGCAACTGTGGAAGCAGTCAGAGAAGTCTCTGCTTCCACACTTACTGTTGATAGGGTAGCTATAGTTTCAGACTGCATGTATTGGTGATTATTCAGTGAAATTGTGTAATAATGATTTTTTTCTCTGCTTTGATTTGACCTAATAATTTTTATTTTTTAATATGTCTATAATTTTTGCCATTACACTTAAGGTGTGTTTCCTTTTTGCTCATTGCAAGATTTTGAGAAGAACTGTATATGCATGGCATAATGTAGAAATTTTTGAGTAGCAACAGGAATTTGTTATATATTTACATAAAAGTTCTGTAGTGAAATACCACATTAAAGTCTAATGATTGAGATACAATATTGGTGCTGGAATTAGTTCTTGCACAGACACATGCATGATGTACTCTAGTGTACTCTAGTCAGCTAATTTTTACTCCAAATGAAAGCATAAAAGTAGTTTCAAAATGAGACTATTTTTTCTTTCTAAATCTCCTTTCACTCATACGCAGTTCCTAACATCTAATGTCAGAATCATGGGAGTTCAAATGAATAATAAGTGGTGTAGAAAAGCTGGAAAAGTCCTACCTGTATGAAGGTGTTTTTGAATCTATTGATAAACAAGATTCTCAGTAAGGGATGCCACAGACTTTTTCCACAAAAGGCACTTAAACAAACAAACAAAAAAACAAACAAACAATCAAACAGATCTGTTATATGTGGCTTAGTGCTTATATATTTCTCTCCTTTACCTATGATTGCCTGAAGTCAGTCAGTGGTCTAAAAAGTTACTGCAATGTAACACAAAATCATACACACATACACACACACATATATATATTTATATGCAAATGTGTGCAAGTAATATCTTCAAACAAGCCTTGTTCCTCTAAGAAACTCATTCTTCCTAAGGAGTAAAATTAGTCAACTTGCCATAAGAAACACTAGTATAAAAGTTTTACTAAGTCTGCTTTATGGTTTATCAGTAAAAAGGTTTTTTATGCAACTAAATATGGCATACATTCAGGGAAGAATGGAGCTCCAGTAATAGCCACACCCCAAGTGCATCAAGTATTGAGAGGAGTTTATATTTTCAAGCAATGATATTCTGTCTGTCCTTTGCAGCAGGGCTCATTAAGCCAGTAAGTGATCTAGGGCTCATACGATTAGTCATGCACTATATGGGTTCATGGACATGGCAACATCAAAAAGGTAACACAGAGAATAGTTTTCTGTTTGGCCACCATTTTATAAATTTATCATTTTATTGATAAATGGTTTACAACTCCTGTATCTTTACTAAGATTTTCTCTCAAGGTTTCATATCTTGGCCATTACCCTTCCTACTTTATTTTTATTATCATGTATCATTCTGTCTGGTATCTATGCCCAGATTCTTTATTTACAAGTGACAAATCTTTTATTTGTATTGCTTCCCTCTGGGGAGGAATAACTTGATCCTCTTATTGCTGTTTCTGTAACCATAATATTTTTCTTTTTCCCCAAATTTGCTCAAACTCAGAAGCCTCTTACTAAATTCAAGCACGATACATGTCCAGAGCTTAAATGTTCCTGTGTGTATGGGAAAAATATGCAATTCTGAAATGTGATTTCTCTTTAAAATTAAAATTTTCATTCACAGGAACATCTCATGGTTGTGTGGGTGGACTGAACTGAATTGTGGCTGTACCTACACCTACAAAGAGACTGGAAAAGAGACTTATATGTGTGTATAAGTCTATTTCCAGTGGCCTTAATTTGTGTGTATTGAGGAACAGAGAACAATGTGAGTACCAAGCACCAGGAATCTCCTAAGTTCTGGTGACTCAAATGTCTTAAATCCTCATAGACTTAAACATTTCTAAAAGGAGACTGAAGTCTGCCTGCTCTATTCAGGCTTCTCTAAGTGTGAAGTGAAAAAAACTCTCTCATTATCCCAAGGAGAGAACTGAACCTGGTGTGTAGTAAGGTATGCAAATAAATGCTTGCTAAGCTCAGGTGGAGGAGGAGCAGACGGCCACAGCTGCTTACACTAAACACACCACACAGAGAAAAAGGGTGAGGTGCCACCCTGGGGTTGCTAAAAGGATAGAAACTCCCAAAGAAGCCTTCTGTTCACTTAATCTTATAGAGACCTCTATTTCACCCTCCCAAGGCAATGTAAAGGATGAGCTCTCCTGAAGAGCTGGAAGAGAAAGGATATTCTTAAAGAACCTTTATCATTTACTTTCTCCTGAAACTCAGGAGATATGTCTTTTCTGGCGAAGCTGTGGAAAGCATGACTTCTTTTTCTAACTATGTATCTACATTCCTGATTATTGCACAGGCTTGTAAAAACTCCTGTGATAAATATACTGTGATAGTAAATGACTGTCACTGACAGTGCTACAGTAAATTATTTTTAACTCGACTGAAAGCAGTTAAATATTGAAAATCTGTTATCAGCCGTAGTTAATTTTTAAAAGCTGCTTATATGCAAAGGTATACTTATTGTATAAATGGTCTGTCCAGCAGTGAACTTTCATTTATGCATAGCTCTATGCTGTTGTATATATCTATAGAAATTAAACAAAAGTGGTGTGTAATTCTAAATGGGCACTTTCAGTCTTTTAAAGACTGCCCATAATTACCTTAAAACTTTTTTGTTGCTGTGTGTTTTGCTTTGTGACTGCTCTTACTTGTGTCTCTGTGATAATATTCCATTTCTTGTGTCACCATTACCATATACTTTGTGTAATAAACTGAAGCAATTTATCAGTCCATAAACTAAAACTATTAAAAATTAATTAATTTGTTCTGCTTCTTAGTATTTTCTCAACGGTATTTGCATTAATTTTATACAGCTTTTAAATCACACAAGAGCCCAATCTTAAATTTGCAATGCACACAAAAGCAGTGAGTGAGTGTCACATTTCTTCAATCTCTGTTATGTAGTTTAATCAGACTAGGAAGCGCTTTTGTATCAGGTCCTGAACTTTCTCCTTCCAAACAAATGGTGCTTTTTGGAAGCATCATTTGATTTCGGTGCCCTGAATCCAGCTTCCCCTGATAGTCAAACTGATGATCTCCATTCAGTCTGTGCCTGTGCAGTTTTATATGCATAATCTGTAAAGTTTAAGAACTGCCCACATTGTGGTAGAATCAACAGGCCCTGAGTTAAATGAGGGGCCCATGATCCAGGTACACCCAATGGCTCTTTCTAGAAAATGGCAATCAAAGTTCAGCTCAGCCTGCACTTATGCTTCAGACTAAAGCAGTAAGGACAAAACTGAATTATTATTTCAGTTTAGGATGACAGAAATTAAACACAGAAAATTTCACTCTTGCAATAAAGTGCTAAGTTAGGCAGATATTTAAAGAATCACTTGATCTAATTCCTATTCACTAAACTTATATGTGTTCTTGTCATCTAAATGAATGAAGTCATTAACAAGCTCTAATATTTTCAGAATTCTGTTCTTTGCACAGTAGTAAACCCTTCTATATACAAAAAAAGAAATATAAGTAAGTTTAGTGTGTACTTACAACTGCTCAACTAAACTTGGCCTCAAATGTTGTGTTTATGATCCATACTTCAGATGTGAAATGAATTAATTTCTGTGATTGCTAATCTAGCTTTACCATAAAAAATTTAATGATGAATTTATATATGTGAAAACTCATAATTAGTGAAATTCTCTTTTTTGTAATGAAAAGTAATATTGTAAGAAGACAGGGTCCTGTAGAGTCTGAAATCACAGCCTAAAGTATGTCTGTAACTTAATCTCTTCTGGAGCACAGAAGCACTTTTTTATTTAGTATGGAGGGATCATATTTACTATTTTACTTTTTTTTATGAATCCAGCAATGACTTTTTGTATATGAAGCCATTTTGGCTGCTGTTGACTGACTTGCACATTATTGGTTTTACAAGTGCAGCTCTTTTGGGTTTTCAGGTATGGTATCTCTTCTACTAATATTTTTGCATGTCCTCTTCATTCCATTCCTCAACACTGGGGTGGCATTATGTGCCCTCCAGTACTCCTTGCTCTTAGTGTGCTATTGAATTTGGCCAATACTTTCCCCTCTTTCTGTCTACCTTCTGCAAAATTCTAGAAAACATAATTCCCTTGAGCCTGGAACTCTCAACTGCTTTGTATAGCTCTAATTGTCTGATTACCTTTTCTGCGCACAATGGGGAAGGATTTTAATATTTTGCTTTCTCCCCTTGGTTTTTATCCCCTTTTCACCTTTTTTTTTTTTTTTTTTCTTTTTTCCTTTTTTTTCCCCAGTCTTGTTAACCATCTCAATTTTCAACTCTAGAATGTCCCATTAATTCCCTTTTTATGTTTTCTTTCCATAACTAAGTAGAAGAACTTTTTATTATATATATGTTTTATTTATATAATTTTCTTTATATTATTAACTGATTTGCCACAATGGTACTTATTGATTTTCTACAGTCTTTAATGCTTTTTTATACAGTAATCATTATTTTCTTTCCCTGAGATTTCAAGTGTTCAATAAAACTATCTTTTTCTCTAAACACTCTTTGATTTATGTTATTTATGCCCAAACTCTGCCTTTTACCTGATGTTTTTTTTGCCAAGTAGCACTATTATGCATGCATCATTTTTCTTCACAAAATGTACCTTGTAGCTATCAGGTTGTCTTAAGGAAGTTTTATTTTTATTTTATTTTTATTTTGATTACAAGCACAGTAATATTGCCTTCTTTGGCAGATTATCTTGTATCTTTATGTCTTCAAACATGTCCTCTGTGGCATACAGAAGAACCACTGTATTATTTATATGCAGAGTTGAATGTGAACACTGATATTACATGTGTGCATCTGCCTGTTTTTCCAATCTCATTAGCACACTTAATGCACTTTAGGTCTTCCCTAGGAAGTAAAACTCACCCTTTTCTTGCAAGCATTTTGTCTTTTATGCACTTTTACTTGCTCAATCACTTTATAGTCTGCTTGCCCTTTCTTTTTAGAGGAATTATACTAAGTTTCTGTAATTACAGCAATTTGCAATTTGAAGCATATACAATATTAGTCCATAAAAATTAAACTAATGTAGGTTTCATCTGATCCCAGTAACCAGTAGTGGTTAGTAGAACTAATAGAAATACACACAGTTAGCAAAAGATATGACTTCTACTGTTTGCATTACACACTTATGCCAGATGATATTTAATGATATAAATGCTGTGGTAACCTTAGATAAAATTGCTTCAGAATTAACTGAAACTTGACAACTCCCATATTGCAAAACATCTTGATGCCAAGGAGAGAGGTACTGACCTACAGTCCTCTGATTTTTTGGGAAATGCTATTCTAATGTCTGCAACTTGCTCAAGGTGAACCTTAGCAGGGAGGCTGGACTAGGTGATCTGCAGAGACCCCTTCCAGCCCCAAAAAAATTCTGTGATTTTGTATTAATCTGTAAAAAGATAATTTATATTGTGCTTGATGTGAAGTCCCATCTAACAAGAAAAGAAAAAAGCTATCTAAAGAAGCAGGAGTTCTGTGTTGGAAAGGCTGTACTCTTCTATTTCCAAGAGCATTAAAGACACATGTAGATATTAAGTATTATTCTTTGGTATTATGTAGTTGAAGATCACTATATGAGTCTCTCATGTGAGCACTGTTAATTCCAATACATGTTCAGTTTTGCTGCTTCATATTTCTGCTGGATTTATTTTATACTATCTCTAGGAGATATATTTCATTGAGTTTTTTGTGTTAACTTGCCTGCATAAAATATGCTGCTATGAGATATACTGATTTCTAGATTTTAAGGTTTTCTGCAGCATTATTTCAAAATAATTTATGGTAAAAATTCAAAACGCTGAGTTTCAACTGTATTTCTCTTTTTTTTTTTCTCTTTTTGCTTTTTGCAGGTGCAGTTTCACAAAATGTGAAACAAATGCAATAAAAATATTTAATAAAATCACACACAATTCTACATTTTCTGAAAAACAATTTGAGAAAAATATTAATGTAAGAAATCTCCAGGCCCATTTTTCTCAAAATGCAGGAGGGACAGAGGGTTTTTTCCTCTTCTCTGTGTAGGAATGTACCTGAGGCAATTGTTAATTGTTTATTTTCTCTGTTCAGCATTATTTCTTAGACTAACCAGTAGTGGCAATAATTACTTTCTGATTTCCAAATGAAGCATAAAGTTCTGTCACTTTAGAGACACAGATTCTCTGTTTTGAGTCTGAAACTGCATTTTTCCATTTCACCTCTTGCAAGGCATATATACCTTAATTGCTGATGCTTTTTTTTTCTGGTGTGCATCACTTTTTTATGTGTCTAATATATTCCTAACAGCAATATTTTCCTCCCCTTCCCCCAGCCCCAGCTTTCTCTCCCTTTTTTAAAGAAAAGAGATAATCTTAATATGCTGACAATCCTAGTTCTAACACCCTGTGTAAAATAAAATTTCCCTTATGGATGTCAGTTTTGTGCCATATTATGACATCTCACTGCCTGATTTAAAGCTAGTTGAAGATTTTAATTCCTTTTCTATGAATTTTCTATTCCTTCTGTGCAATTTAATCTACTTCCCCCACCCCCCCACCGCTTTTTGGACATATTTGCTAGTCTTTAAACAATAGGTTCATTGGTTTTATTACTTTTTAGATTTTATGTGCCCCTAGTTGCAGTAAACTAAAAACAACTAAACAACTTTTAAGATGTTTGCTGCTCTTTCAAAGATGTTCCTTTTGGTGTTAGTTGAGCTCATAATGGTAGGACTCACCTTGCCTGCTGAAATGTTCCCTGATATAGCAGACAATGCACAGTGCATATGGTGGAAAAAAGGGAACAGAGAGGAATCTCAAGAGACACTAGAGATGTCCATAAAGTGCAATGCACTGCTGTGAAGAAATCCCAGAGCTCTGAATTAGATGGTTTTGGATCCGGAAACATAATGTCATGTGTAAGGTAATTGAGAGCCCCGGCTTGGCAATATTGGATATCCTGTGGATATATTAGATCTCCTGGCACTAATTCAGTCATCATTAGCACAGCACTGCTATGAAACATCTGTTCTTAATTTCCTATTCCTTTCTAATCTGTGGGATTAATGCTGTTTGCTTGAAGAACTGCTGTGCAGGCTACATTCCATATTAGTTGGGAGGGTAATCTAGATTTGTGGGAGTGGGTGTGTTTTGTAAAGGCATTCAAATGAAACATCTGGAAAATGCATTTTCCTCCATGAAAAGCTGCCAGCTATAGCTGGCATGCCACTGTCCCTCTACAGCACCTTCCTGAAGCTGCTGGACAAAACAAAAGCCAAATTTTCACCTGCAGAAGTTGTTCTTGGAGTTGTTGGAACTTGGCACAGCATCCCAGGCTGTGGTCCAAAATTTCCTCCTAGATGCCAATCATGCCAGCTCAAACACACTTGTTCAAATGAACTTTTTTTTGGTTTGATTTTACAAAATCACCATTACTAAATTCCTGGAGCTGGAGAGCAGCTGGAAACAATGCTGTATAGCAGGGGGCAATGGAGTAATTGCAAATGCATTGCCCAAGTAAATCTCTACTCCTTCTTTGCACAAATTGAGGAATCAATAGCAGTGTCTCTGAGTGTAAAGGATTATTAGTTGAGCATGTACCAGATTATTTGTGTAAGTATGTTTTAGCCTGTGGCACTGCAGAAAACACACTACCCCCTTTTCTCATACAGTGTGTAAGCAATTAAATCAGCCAATAATGTGGATTTGTGTTCAAATATTTTCAAAACAATGGGATAATTATTCATATGAGCATGTATGACATTTTGATTATATTTGGTAATATTTTGGCTAGAATTTTTTCCAGTGAACATGTACAAGAGTCACATATCAGAAATAAAGTGGAGTAAGCATTCTTTTCACTATACTTATAGTTAATGATTCCTATATCTTTATTTTCTGAAATCATAATTTTCAGCATTGAAAAGTGAAGTGTCTTCACTGTGTACTAGAGGAGGGCCTGTCCTATAAACTCCTTCTTCAGCTGCTTCCTTTGAGATCATCCATCTGCTTCAGACAGAAGGTGTCAGAAACAGTTACTGTGCTGCAGCAACATGTTTTCTTTACTACTCCAGGTTTATATTTGTTACAGCTAATCATAAGAAGAAATGTGCAGGAGGTAAATCAAATAAAGAGGGATTCAGAGGAAATAAATATTGTAAATTGTGGGATAATATTGTGCAGATGACATTTAGGTTGTATGTGTTTGTGGGTGCCCAAGTATACTAAACCATTGGAATTTATACACAGACTAACCGGACAGGTTATAAAAGCATAACAATATTTTTCTTTCATGATTGTACTGACATGAGAAAAACACTTCATATTCACTATCAAAGTCTATACTGTCATCCACCATTACTTTTATAAAACATGTTTCTGTGCAGAGCAAAGGAATGTAATTTAGTTTATGCTCTATCCTACACTGGGTTTTTTCATTATATAAAGAAATAGAGGTTCTTAAGTCATAGGTAAGCAAAAGAAATGACATATCTTGGCTTCAGATTCAGTGCCACAGGCGCTGCCATTTGTAGAGTATTGTCCTTGGGCTCAGTTGCTCACTGAAGGGGTAAATGCCAGCATTTTCTGGATGTTGATATGTCACAGGTATAGAAAAAAACCAAAGGCAGAATTTACTTTACATACTTTTATCCCCCTCATGTGTTTACCTTTTAAAACACAAGCCATATAAAAATGAATACTATGAATACTATGAATATAATGAATATTAGTCTCTGAAATTTTAGCTGTGTGTACCACTCAAAGCAGCAGATTATACTGATGCTTTAAAAAATGAGTGTATCAAACAATCTGCTTTGATTAAATAGAATAACTGCTGCTGACCAATACCTTAGTAACAAAAATTGTGCTCTTGGTAACAACAACCTCCCACATACATGCAGAAACTCTCTTTCTCTCTCTCTCTCTCTCTCTCTCTCTCTCTCTCTCTCTCTCTCTATATATATATATATATATATATATATATTTAATTTCGTTCTAGTACTTTGGCATTTCTCAAAATTATATTTGATACAGGAAATTGTAAAGCTGAGTTGGTTTCTATGATTCATAGGAAAATAATGCAGTTTTCTAACAATGTTCAGTTCTTCAAACTGATTGGATACACTTCTCTGTCAACAAAGTTTATTTTTTTCTCAGAATATTACTTTTCCTGAGTGATTTTTTTACTTGCCCTTTCTGACTCTCTCCTTATCTTTATATCTTTGTTGAGTTGGTATCTGAAACCAATTTTAGTTCCTGATAGGATAAATCATCATGGAAATTTTAAAAATAGTCTCCCTCTCAGGATGATTCGTTTAGAAGTAGTCATATTTTAAACTGGTGTTTTTTTGGTTTTTTGTTTGGTTTTTTTTTTTTATTTTTTTAAATTAACATCAAGTAAATCATCAAGGTCTCATAGAAGTAGATTACTAGCTGACAGGTGGAAAAGATTGATCTGATCAGCAGTCAGTGGCTCTCAAATATTTTAAGCATGGCTTCTGTTTCTCTTTGGTCAAGTTTCAAATCTGCTCCAGTAAATTTGGAAGAAGTCTGTTGCATTCTTACTTATCTGTCTCAGAAATATTTTGGAGCTCTCTTCTGAAGTAGTACATACTGAACTTTAAGTTTTGGTTTTTTTTCTTAGTGTCGTTATTGACCTCTTCAATCATTTGGTCTTCCTAAAATGTCTAGAGATCTATTCTGAGACTCCATTTTCAAGATGGATGTTGTTATCTGGGAAATACATCATTTGTACATTTAGGAGACAGCTAAATAGCATCCATAGTTCAGCCTATATGCACTAAAGTCCAGGGATTCCTAGCATGGTTGAAATTCAGGTGTAGTATCCTTTCTCCTTCCCTTGATGCCTGTATTAATTCCTGAACAACTTCTATCATGACAATGTAAGCATTTCAAGATGCTGTTATGTTTCCATTATTGCTGTCTCTAAGGAAAGTAAGGCACGCTTTGAGTCTATGTGGGTTTCATGGAAATGAGTAATTATGAAACACTGCATCAAAATTGCCTTGGCAGATGTCAACACCAGCATTGTTGATACATTAAAAAGCCTTTTCTAAGTGAGATGCAATTATCCGGTAGTCAAGGAGGACATTTTTTTTCATGTTAAGTAAATGATTTAGGACTTGAAGAGTCTATGTTTGCCATTACTTCTCAGACAGTTCTCTGATGCAAAATTCTGCATGAGGTTTTTTTGCAAAAGTTCATTATGGAATTTTTATTAATATTTTAAAAAAGGTGAAATATAAGTATTCTGTCACCCTGTCAATAATATTTAGAAATACAGTGGAAAGAACATATAGAAGGAACAAACCTATAACATGAGTATTTATTTTGATGGAACATGCATTAAAGACAATTTTGGAAGATGGATTCAGAATTCTTGTCTTGTTTGATGCCTCCCATTTATCTCAAGAAAGAAAATCCCCTTTTAGTTTCCCAGTTAGAGATACATTAACTTAAAATACGTTGAAGTTGAGCTTCACAGGACAAAGTATGAAAAATTGTGCATTCATCCTAATACATCCAGGCCAATTTTGTCCATAAATCTTGATTAGAATTCTCACAGGACTGGAGGTTTGCTTAGGTTTACAATATATCTTGATTCCTCTATAAGAAGGGTATTTATGACTTTTCACACCCCTGACTGGCACCCTACCTATGTAAAATATCAAAGCTGGAAATATGATTTTTCTTTTCTTTTTTTATTCCAAGCTTTAAGAACCAGAGCTCAGACAGTTATTACTTTTTAAAATATGCATAAAATTTACTTAAACATGCATGTTGTCCATTATTAACATTACCACAGGGGTATAATGCCAGACATGTCTGACATTGTTCATTCTTCCTATAAACAGTACAGTCAGTGTGTGTAATCTGTTCTTAGCCTATTTTTAGTCACAGAGATGTAAAATGAGCACTGTAGCTGTAGCATAATTTCAGAGATATCTCTTGGGCACAGATCAACCCACAGTTTGTCACAAATCTTTTGGTGCCAAGACGGGAACAGACATGGGTCATGAGTCAGGTGAATTGGCAAGCCTGTGTGGAATCCCACCCAGCATGTGTCTGCAGTACAAGTGAACAGGAACATCAATTAATTAGATATACTATCAGAAAATCACCCCCCAAATGTTATTTCTGGATGTCTAAATATCCCAATGTCATAATGTCAGAAGCCATGGCAACAACATCACTAGATATATGGGAGGATTATCAGGGGTGTTCAGTGAAATTTAGGAGCTTTTAAGGGGCTGACTAAAAATAATTGATTGTAGTCCAAACACTTAAAATGCAGTGTTTGATGTCTGCCATGGTAAAGGGACAGACTGCTTATGTTGTTTCTGGCCAGTATATGTGTGAACTAGATGTGAATTAAAGATGAGCAACAAGTACAAAATACTGCTATTCTTTGATTTCAGAGGTGAGGGTTCTTTCTCAAAACAGAATGCTGGTAACTTTTCTGTGCATTTTTAACTTATGAACCAAAACATTTTTTACACTCAAATTTGGTTTTTGTAGTTATGTGGCTATATAATGATTATGGTTTGAAAATACAATGTGAATCACTTTGTGCTACTTTAGTCGGTAGTTTTCAAGATAATTTTAAGGATATAAAATGAAAGAAATCAGACAGATCAAATTAGACTGATCTAATTTTAGATTCAATCAACAGCAGTCAGAGATAGAGGTGAACAAATGTCTTTGATGTCTAAAGGAAGATTAAATTGATGTGCACACATTATATTCAGCATTGAAAGTCCCTGAATAACTCAAAGAAAATTATCAGAATCAATTAAGAGAAGTACAAATTTAGTAGAACAAATTTAGTAGCATGTATGTGCAATTACATAAAGCAATATAACCTACCTGAAGTGAGTCAATGTGAAGGGGAAATTTGCTTATTGCAAATTATTGGTTTTGAAGATGTCGACAAATGTCTGTAAAATTGCTCTTGCTGATAAAGCATGCCAAACTTCCCCTATGCCTCTGGAAACATCCCTCACCAAAAACTTTTAAGGAATTTAGGCAGTGATTTCAGGAGTTTCCCCACATAGGTTAATCATCCTTTAAACTTACTAGTCAAATAGTTTTAAAAATTGACCAGGTGATGGGAATATATGTTCCTGGCAAGGAAGGGGGTCACAGTTAAGTTTTGCAAGGGGTCAGTATTGGAACTTGTGCTGTTCAAAACAGTCACAGTGACCTGGAGAGGAAGATGAGCAGTGAGATGGGAATATTTGCTGAATGATACAACATTATTTTCAGCAGTGACAGTGAGAGAACACAATAATTAAGGAGAGCACTATGAAGATGAGTGACTGAGTAACAAAATATTAAAATCCATTGCAGGTAAATAGAAAGTGATGTACTTGGATAAAAACACCTTAATTTCACATAAGTAATTATGAACTTTTAGGTGACAAGATTGAGATCTTGTGGTAATACTAGAAACTCTCACAGTAATAGCAGTTCTGTACTCAATAGGAGCAAAAAATGCATACCAAATTAATTAACGGAAAATAAGTAGAAAAATAAATGAAAAGTCCTTATTGTCCTCCTGCCCATACAATGAATATTTCAGTTAATAATGATATCCACTTCTCAGGCTATCATAACCAAGCACCAGGAAACACAGATGATGAAAAATAATATATATGGAGCAAAAATTTTGAAATGCACTCTACCAATGTCACAAGCAATGTGTCTTCTGCCTTATTCCATTGATAAAATTCCTCTCAACTCCTCTAATAGTGTTAAATACAATACAGTATAAACAGTGACTTATTTCTATATAGCAGTATGCTAGCTGTTGATATATTAATTCAATTTCTTCCTTGCAGATATGAAGACTTTGCCATAGCTCCTAAGTTAAAGAATTTGATTCTGCATTTAAATCAGGTATTGAACATATTTGCTTTCTTTGACCAAGATTCCATATTCTTTACAAAATTTGCAACATTTGATTTTTGGGCAAAGAGCAGATTTCAATAATTAACTTATATTAATTACACGCTGGCTCCTCTAGGAAATTTAGCATCTGTGTTCATCCTTTCTGTGTCACTACAGATAAGAGTAAAGCAATAGAAACTTCCTCTGTGTCTATACAGTTGAAGTGGTTTGAAATCTCATCTGAATTCTGTCTACACGGTAATCAAATTAGCTAATTAAATATTGTGTTTGCAGTACTAGTGCAGACAACGATATTTTGAAGAGCATCTCAGCAAAGAGTTGAAGAACAGAGCTATCAGGAGCGGAGGCAGGGTGAGCAATCACCTGAGAGCTCACAGAAAGGTGAGGGATGGGTTAACCCCACCTGCCCTGTGCTCCTGTGGCTCTGATGCCCTGCACCACCTGCTGGTTACAGAGCCCAGCAGCTCCAGGGCTTGGGCTCTTCCTGCTTTTGGCATTACTTGGGCAAACAGAGCCTGACAAATCAGGGGGCACATTGATTTTACTGCTCTGGTTCAGCAGCACGGTTCAAGGATCAGAGCACCCTACTTGCTTTTCACTGGACAGATGCATCTGTAAATCTCTTCAAGCAAGCAGTAATAAAAAAAATAAACTTATTTCTAACAACTTGTATTTTCAATCAGCTAAGGATAGCATATACTAACATGCATTCTCAACTACTTTTAATTCTGTAGGGAGAGAATAAGAGCCCTAAAGCAGAAAATGTATCAATAATATAAAGAAGTAAAACTTTACAGGAATTTTGCAATTACTTCCATTGCAAGGATTCAAGGCTTCCAAATTAAACTTAATTTACCCTTACAAGAATTCTAATAATTTTAAAATCAGAAGTGTGTGATTAAAGTCACTATACAGTCTTAATTTGGTCCAAAAGTAATACCTAGTGAGAAAAAAATTATATAATAAAAAATATGCCATTAACCTGCTAAATCTAATCCAGAGTTTCAAACTTTAAAATGTATTTTTCATAACCATATGGTTATTGCCTCGTGTCACTATAAAGCTGAGATAAGGTTATTGCATGTAGCATCTTAATATATATTTTATCTGGGAGTTACATGCATAATTCATATTTATTAAAATAGTTTATTAATATGACCAAGGTGAGTCAGTTGACCCTGAAAATCACCATTTTAGGCTTTCTAACTGAAGCTAATAGGACAGTTCATCTAGTGCCCTTAATGCAGGCAGTGTTACATAGATCAGAGTTAGTACATCAAGTATGCACTGGGATTTCCTCTCTTCCTCTTACAGTCTGGCTTTCTCTAGAATTGCAGACCTGCTGCAGATAGTAAGGCTGAGACAGGAAAGTGAAGCTTTCCATGGCAAGACTTAACTTACTGTTGAGAAATATCATTGATTTCTGTAATTTTCCATATTTATATTTTTTACGTGTAACTGACTTTGGAAAACTGCCTGATTTTTCATTGAGTTCAGAGTTTTACATTGAAAGTCTATTGGTATGGATAAGCCACATTTTGTATTATATCAAAGGAACATGATTACATACTCTTGAATGTAACTCTGTAGATCTGTGACCAGATTCTTTGTCTACTGGTAAAAGAGAGGCTATGGAGCAAAAAATTAAGCCAGGAAGTCGCAAAATAGAGATTAATTTAATGAATATTCCATTCCACTCCTCCCATATGAACCAGTGCAGCTTATTCAGTGTGAAAGCACATTTTGAGACAGATGAAGCACTGAAAAACCTGCCATCATCCACCTTAGGCCAACTCACAGACAAGATTCTCCTTTCCATTAAAACTTCTTGTTTCTTACTTGCTCTTTTGTTTCTGAACTTTGGAGGGCATCCCAGAGTTCAGAGTTGATATTAATCTAATCTTGGCATTATTATGAGGATAGAATATTTGACTGCTCTCATTCATAATTAATGACAAAGGTGTCCAAGAGGGCACTATGCTTAATTAATGATTCCTGTACTTTGAAGGCAAAGAAGCTGCCTTTGAAAAGAAATGAGGCATCAAAACTTATAAAACCTGCTGTTGATAAGCCAGTAAGAATATCTAGAAAGTTTTCAAATGCTGGATGCCCAGCTAAGTGGGGAATGCTATGTCTTGTGGCATCCCCTGAGTGACCAGACCTGATATTGGCAATATCCCTGACTCTGTGCTGTAGATGGCTTTGTGAGGCTGCTTAGCTACCCTTTTCCCTTTTCCCCACATGAATCAGACTTGCAGTCTCTGGAATCCCAATTTAAAATACCATTGGAAGAGTGGAAAACTTTACTGACGTTATGAAAAATAAGAAGGATGTTGACATGTTGGAATCCAGAGGAGGGGCATGAAGGTGAGGACTGGAGACATGTCCAATGCAAACAGGCTGAGAGAGTTGGGCATGTTCACCTGGGAGAAGAGAAAGAGCCATAAAGACCTTAGGGAAGCTCTCCAGTAACTGAAGGGGGCCAACAAGAGAGTTGGAGTGGGACTCTAGGCAAGGGTGGCCGGGGGGGGCAAGAGAGTAGGTTTAGAATGGATATTAGACAGAAATTGTTTACTGTAGAGCTATGAAGCACTGAAGCAGATTGCCTGGAGAAACTGTGGATGTCCCAGACTTCGAAGTGTTCAAGGCTAGGTTGAATGGGGCTTTGAGCAACCTGATCTAGTAGATGGCATTCCTAGGAACGTCTGGTCTTGTTGGAAACAGCTGATATTTAAGGCCCCTTCTAACCCATAACCCATTCTATGGTTCTATGATTCCATGAAAATGAGCAACAAGATCTTATTTATTTTCCCCAACTAATGAAGGATGCACCTGCTCGTAAAAGATGAAAATCCAGAAGAGATAATGGAGACAGTGATTAAGATTAGTTACCAGTAGCTATATAAAGTAAAAAGAAGACATATTTGATTTACCCTAATAGATTTTGCCTTCTCAGCTACTTTGGTTATTTTCCAGCTACTTTATGATGCAGTGAGGCCAATGAAGCCTTAGCAGAGTTGTACATATACCAAGTCTTGACACTTTAACATATACTGCTCATTGAAATAAGAGATACTGGCAAAAGCACTTTTTTGCAAATATAGTAAAAATCAGTAAGGGCGTTTTAGTGGCAGTGCTCTGCCAGTAAAATTAAATCAACTAAACACTTTAATGCTGACATGTTTAGGAGCAGTGAATCCACCAGAAAAAATATGTAGACAAGAAGTTAGAGTTTGGGGAAGATGCAAGAGAATCAGGAAAGTAGTATAGATTGTTGCAAATGGTCTTTATTGTGGGTTTTTTGTCTCGTTTTGAGTTTTTCTTCACAGTTGCTCTTCTACTTTGAATAGTATGTAGCACTGGAACTGATGGAAAAAAAACCTAACATAAAGTGCCTACCATATGTGAAGTGATAAAATAAACTTCACTTTAGAAGCTAAAAGACCTGGGGAATTAGCTTTTGAGTAGAACAGGAAACTTTGCTTTGGTGTTGTGAATAGAATAAAGGTTGGGAGCAAGTGGTTTGGAGGTTACAGGTATAGTAGTTTTTTCTGTATGTCTGTTCTGTATAAATCTACCTTCTCAGTTCACACTGTGCAGGCCATTCATAATTCTTGTCTGAAAAAGATACTATTTAATGCTAAACAGTTAATCACTTTTTCATCAAAATCAGCATTTCACTTAAAAAATCTTGAGATGAAAACAAATGTAAACAGGGTGACACTTAGTAATAAAATAAGGTCCTCTGCAATTTCTCCTATGAATTAAATGTGTCCTACTTTTTTTAATGAGAAGTAATTTTGTCTGGGGCCCACTCAACATGAATCTCATGAATTTGCATGAGCAGCCACCATGCTCACAAACCAGAAACAGGGGAAGGAGGCTGAGGGGCTGTCAGAAAGGCAGCCATATGGCCCTGGAAAAAACTGAGTGGTGGAAGAAGGCTGTGAAACAAGTCTGAGATGTGAAGAGTATATGCATCCTGTACACTTCAGCTGTTCCAGGTCTAAAGAGTGCTGAAAGGCATGTGACAGGTCAGTGTTGCATCATTGTGTAAGGTGAATATTGGCTGATGTAAATTGCTAACTCTTGAACTTTCTGCCTTTTCAGTCTTTCTGTCCGTGCAAGGTACGGCTGTTGGTCACTGCTCTTAGTAATCAGGATAGGGCAGGCAATCAGGTTTTGCAAGTTGAAAGCTCATTTGTTTTCCTCTCAAAAAAAATACTTTTATCTCTCCTAGTCCAGAAAACATGTATACAACATTAGTTATAGTGGATTTGTCTTTCATATCTCTCCAGAAACAGCAAAAAAATAATGTGAGATCATCCGACGGCTTGCTGCCTGAAAAAAAAAAGAATCTTTGTGGAAGAAACCTACCAAAATTTCTCTTTATAGAGCCACTCCATACAAAACATGTCATCTGAATTGAACAAGAGTCCCCCGCAGGTAATATAGCTCTGGATAATTTAGATCTGACACATACTGCATATCTCTAAAAATAATTTAATCAGTCTGATCAAAGTTTCATAAATCAGATAGTGTTTTACATTTGCTCAAGGCTTATGATAGTTAATTATAACTTTGATTATACCTCCATGCTTTAGGCTTCTTTATATGTCAGAAGGATTGCTCCTCTTATTAGAAAGAAGTATACTGTAGTTTACTTTTATTTTGCTTTGATGAATTGCCCCTAGAGGACAGGTACCTGGTGTCTACTCATTTGGGGGCATATGTTCAGTAATGACATGCTGTGAGTAATTTTTTTTTTAAATTTTAACTGTGAGACATCATTTATAGACTGATTATGTGTGCTTAGTCAAAATACACACAAATAAAACAGCTGTGCTCTACTTTTGTTTTACCAAACCTAGCAAGTATTTTATTTGCAATAAAGAAACTGAAGGGCCATCAAAGTTGTATACAACCATCTGCTTCTGGAATTAGTTTCATATAAGGGATTTAAGTCTTGGTGATGTTCTTCTGTGCAGGAAATTGAAAATTTTTTTGCCTTTTTTTTTTTTTTTTTTGGTAGGCAGTTGAGTAATAAATGTATTGTTAACAAGACATAGCTTACTCCCTTCTATCCTCATCTGAATTTGTGAACACTGCTCTTCTATACGACAAAGGCATACTAACAAGTTGAAAGTTTTGTATGAGAAATAAGTTGTTCCACTAATGCTTAAAGAAGTGCTGACTTCCCACTTACATAATAAGCTCACTGCTGCATATGATACGTAACGTGATAACAATAACACAAAACATAATGTTAGAGGCTGGTAGAGGAGAGATCAGGTGTTAGTAAAAGTCAATGGAGCCAACCTGTGATATCTGCTATATCAAAATATTGGTGCTGTGATACCAGCTCCAACTTGTTAGGCTAACAGGAAAACCCATTAAAGCCCCATATATTAAAACATTTAAAAATGTCTTATGTGAGATAGTAAAATGGGAGATACCACGGGGCTGTTGATTTTATGGTGAACAACATGATATTAGATGAAAGTTCACTGCAGAGACTTAGATTCTTAAAGAGGCAATTAGGCTACTAACTCCAAATTAAGGATCACGGGCATGCAAAAATAGCCCCTTTCAGCTGCTGCATTTCCATTGTGATATGTAAAGTCCCTCATGACTCAATTTTCTGCCAGGACATATATAAAGCTGCTTAAATCTGTAATTACCTGGCTTTTGCTGTATCCTTAGCCTGCAGGGGATGTAAAAATAAGGCATTTTCTCATTTTATCTCTTTTGGACTGCCTGAGTCAGGAGTGTGATAAGAGTACATTGCGTGTGCACTTGTGATTTCATGTCTTAGAAGTCAATGACTAAGAAACAGAAAAAGAGCTGGGAAATCCTGTGAGGGAAAAGGAAGAATTGGGAGAGAACAGTTATGCTTTTCTTCAAAGGCCACAATTAGATGAGTTGTCTGGACCACAGGAGACCCAAACCCCTGCTTTGAAGAAAAAACTTGAGCTTTACTGTACCCCCTTCTTGAATACCTTAAAATAATCAAATGGGTATCCTGCCAAAAACCTCTCTTTCAACATTTTAATCGATATTGCTTTATATTGTGTAAAGTGCATACAAAATTTTTTGCTGGGCTTTGAAAAACTATTATAATTCATTAGCCAGAGAAGTGAGACAATGCTGTATAACAATTAGTTGTTAGTTGAGGTGTTGAATGAGTTATTGTTAATTCAAGTATTTTTTTCAGTGACTGCAGAACACAAACAGAAGCATCTTCAAGAGAAAGGACTCAATAGGACATTCCTGTTGTGGGATGATGTACCCCAGGATGATGAGGCCTTTGGAAAGGGAAAAAAAAGACTTTGCCCTGCCTCTGTGAATGATCCTCTGGTCTAAAATGGATGGGAGTATTTCACATAATTTTGCTAATATTCTAATAGGTCAAGACATTTTTATTTTTTTAGTATTCTTGAAACCATTTTTTGACATCTCAGGTTTGGGATTGTTCTGGATGTTTCAATCCAACTGGATATAAACATCTGTTTGTCTCTCCACCTCCTCTGTTTTACCTCATAGGAGCCCACTTGTGAATCTCACTTCTGCAGGATTTCTAAATATCCCAATTATTGGCTTAGATGACTTTTAATGAAATGACAGTTTGTGCTGTATAGCCCGTTTCTTTGTCAGTAAATCCAATTACAGCAAGACTAATTGTCCCCAGGGCTTGGCCCATATCCTGCACTCTGGACTGACAACTTTCCTACCATCTGTAGCAATATGTTCTATGAGGGTACCTTTTTTCTGCTCAACCATAAAACAGTTTCTCTTCTCAGTCCTCTGCTAACAGTCCTCTCATAATTAGCCACAATGTCTTTGTAGTTTTTTCCACAATCCTATGCAGGTCTTTTATGCATCAATTTATGTCTGTGTACTTCTTCTTGCTATGTGTCTAATGAGTGCTCGCAGTAGGACTAAAGTTCCCATTTAGTTTTGGCACCAGGTCCAAGACCTATCTAATATGCCTTTCTACAATTTGTTCCAGACTACACTCAATAGTTATCAGGCCTCTTCTTTAGATTAAACTTTTTCCTGGTCTGCTTTCTCTATAACGAACTGTAAACAATGGGATTGGATGGGATAGTGGGAAACTGGGTTCAAACTGATTGACTTAAATGTATTTTCCTTGCTTGTCTTTGCTTCCAACAGACTCTATAACTCCTCAAGCAGCCTTTTTGAAGTCTTTGCTTTTTATGATGGTCTGGAAGCCTTTTGCTTGTCAAAAAACTCCAAAAAGCTTTCAGTTCCTAAATTATTGCTCTATTACACCTTTTGGAACTTCTACTACATTAAGTTTTCTACAGTTTCTCTAACCATGAAAAGATATGCACGTGGCTAAACCTGAAGGCTACTCTTTTCTCTTTTCAGGATGGGAAATATCTTGGGAAATTCATATCTTTATCTTCCTTTATCTGGCATTTTACCATTATTCTTAAAGCAAAGCTGTATCTTAGCAATTACATATTACAAGTACCAAAAACCTCCATAAATCTTTGCCGTTTCAGCCACTCTTAAAATTCAATCATGACACACTAATATATAGCTTCATATAATCTACCCAACATACATGAAAGCTTTTTCACATTCTTCAATATATCTTTGTCACCATAAAATAGTTCTTCATTGTTTCCTGGTCTCTGACAACATTCAACCATTCTTTTCATAATTTCTAGAACAGAATAAACACCATTATATTAAAAAAACTGTCTGATGAGTATCAGAAATTTTTTTCACATCCTATGCAAATAATTTATGGGTTTTAAGCTTTTAGCTTTCATCATGTGCTTTTTTGTGTTCCTTCTAATGTGAGTTCCTTTTTTCTTGTTCACTTTCTGATGCATGATGCTGCTAGAAGCTCTACTTTTACTTTAGTACTATATATTAAAAAAAAAAAAAAAAAGAAAAAAATTTGTCATCAAATACCCAGTCTTATCAAATGAGTGGAAAAATATCCAAAGATAATTTCCAAATAATGCTGATTCTCTGTCTTTAGCTTTGCTGATTATCTCAATGGTTCAGATTCCAAAGTATCACAGTAGGAAGTTTCAATTCTTTTCTTGCTCAGAAATATTATTACTGACTTGTCACTTTCTCCTTTATTCTCTGGTTTTTTTTTTTTTACTTCAGCCACTGGATCTTCCTGCTGATGTCTTTTTGATGGCTGATTTATTTATTTTGCACAACATTCTCTAATATTGCTTTATAGTCATGACTGCACCCTGGGGTGAATCTTGCTAAATTATTACTTCTTAGCAGTCTTCCTTTCAGGTAATATATCAACAGTTTAACAGCCTAAGTACTTCACAACACAAAAAATATCCTTCTGTTATTTTGCTTAGCACAGAAATATTTTAAAGAAATATTTTTTAAATATTTGTGCAACAGATTTCCTGCTATAGAAGCTTTTCATGTTGTGTGTCTTCAAAACAGCACCAGATATTTCTTAAACTTTAATGTGTTTACTTTTGCACCATTTTTTTTTTTTTTTAATAAGCTGTAAAAACTTTCCTCTTGCCTTTTTTTATTCTGTGAGTCATCATAGTGTATGTCTGGCACTTTTAATGATAGGACTGACTGTAAAATGATGAAGTTGTAACAACAAAGAGCAGCTGTGGGTGCATCTGTTGGAAAAGATGACTTGCAGTCAGATATTTATAGAAATAAGAGAGTGTTGGTCAATAAATGCGTTTTTATCTCAAAATTATGTGGAATGCCATTACTATTTCTTGTCAATTGATACAGAAGAGAATGAGATAGCAAAATCAGATATTTTCAGAGCTAGATTTTGAAAAATTTACTGTTTGTCCACAGTAGATTAAAATTGAAAGTTTATAAACATTAGAAAAAGCAACAGTAAAAAAGGAGGGTCAACTCAATTTTCCTAGGACTGTGAGTATAATGTTTATTTCAAAATTACAAATATTATTTTGATGTTTCTATTCTGTGAAAAGTTGTTGGAAAGTAAGTTTTTTAAATCCATGTCACAATTGCCTTTTTAACATGAATGCTTTAAGAAGAAACAGTGCTGTTTCTAGGGCACAGTATTTCAGAATGATCTGTGATAATTTTAATGAAAAAAGAAATAAATTTTGTAAATACAGGAGTCTTTACTGTTAGAACTCTCTTATAAGATATTGTCTTGCTTATGCAGTTCCTCAGCTATCAAAATATTGAAGCAATTCCTCCTCCACTTGTTGAACACTAGCTATAATCTACATCCAGAAGAATATCCAAATCATAAGCTAAAGATTGCACCTTAGGTGAACAGTAATGAATTTTTATTTGAATTATTGTACAGTTTGTGGGTGAGTGTCTAAAGGAGTCTTAGCACCAGGCTAATAGTTAATTAGGTGAACTGATTGTTCTGCAAAAGAAGCAGCATTTTCTTGATAAATGAAAAGGTAAATGTAGACAATTTGGACAAATTGTCACTATCTACTGCTATGTACCTCTGTGTGTAAGGGAATGATTATTTTTAATGACTTTTCTGCTTTTCAGTGATTATTTAGGTATTATTTAGTCATGTTTTCTCATAGCACACTGCAAATTACATCCTTCCACAATGATGGTGTTATAATTAAGAAAAGAAGTCACATTAATATTATCTTTTATATATTTTGACAAAGCACAATTAAAAAACTTTCTGTGGGGGGCAATAAAAGAAATGAAAGAAAATGTCCTAGCAAATATTTCCCTTTTGGTATCCCCTGTTAATATTTTTATGAGTCTCTTAAGCTTATCTAAGAGATTTTTAATGCAGCAGGGTATGTTATTAGGTTTGTATTTTTTTCCTCACTATCATACATTTCAGTCTTTATCACAGTGGGAACATTAAAATAACAGACCGCAATGCATTAGCATCATAAAGAAAATGTAATAAATGGCTTTATAACTGTAGTAAAAGTTGCATGAGCACCAGCAGCTGTAACAGAGATGTTGCTACAGCAGCATTTTATGACCTAACAGCACTCAGTGGGCTGATAATACTATGTGTGTGTGTGTAATGCCAGCAGCTTCCCAGGCCTAGATTTCAATTCAGATAAATAATTGAAAGCACTGTTAGACTTTTCCATAAAATGTTTAATAAGAGATCAAATCCTTTCTCCCTGTAGTGGAAAATTAAATAGTTTTTACAGGGATGTTTTATGATGAAACTCTATTAGGAAGAGAAGGTATTTGTTTTATTCTTTTTTTAAAATATGTTATTAGAACTAAAATATGTTTGAAGGAGCTCTTGGTTGTTTTGTCTCATATTACTGATAGTAGAGAATGATACTTGTTTGTACACTTGTTTACCATTTCCTGATATTTGGAGACAAGGACCATGATAATAACATTTACTGAATTACATTGAATATGATAATAATCATGACAATGTGTCTGCATTTCTAGAATGAAAAAAAAAGACCCAGAAGGGCTGCAGAAGAGTCAGTTTTAGAAAATGGTGGGGCTGATAGTCATATGGTATAAAGGTGAAATTCACCTAGGGTCCTCTAACAAAGGAAATATTTTTTTGTCTCCTCAGCAGAGATGAAAAGCAAAATGTGTTCTGGATGAGTGAATATAAAGATGATCCAATGTACAGTCTGCAAGACCATGATACCATTTAAAGCAAACAAAAACCACAATATTCTGTGAGGTTTTGATTTTGATGTTTGTTGCTTGTATGTCTTAAGAGGATTTTGGAATTTCTTAATTTTCTATGTTCCTTATGGGAATTGCTTATTTTATAAAAAGTGAAAGAAAGAGTGTGAAGTATATATATTAAATTAACTTCTGTATTGAATACTTTTGTTTGGCACAGTAACCTGCTCTTTCTATATCGCTGTTCTGAATACCTAGGCAACAGATAACACAACATTACTTTTGTCAAAGTGCTACTTCTGTGATTTTCTTGCTTCCTTTACATGATCTTAAATTATCTTTCAAAATGACTAAACTGGACCAACTTTGAAACTGTCAGTATTCTAAGGTCTCACTTGTTTCTTGGAAACTTTCTTTATCCTTTGTATTTTGCAAAAATTAAAAGTGGGTGGTAAAACATAAATCCTCCAAATATTATTGCTTTTACTCATGTTCTATCATCCTAAAAAAAAAAAAATCGTGTGGTTTATAACAATGAACTTTATCAGAATCAAATTAGGTTTTCTTAAAACAACTTTATATTTGGACTCAGGGAAGGCTGAAAATAACCAGAGAGAGGATAATGCCTCATGAAGCAGAGAGTAGATAGAAAGAAGGACAAGAGGACATTTGGAGGTAAAAGAGAAGAGAGTTGAAACATACATTGAATTCTTTTTGAAAGTATTGCTTTAATATGTTTCTGAATTTTTATATTATGAATGTTATGACAGATCACCTAGATCCTCTGAAAGGACTTCTTTATTATTTTAAATCTAAATGAATTAATACAGTAATAAAAAAGGATGGAAATATAAGTTTTAAAAATTTATCTCTGTGTAATGAAAATTCCACAGAATTATTTTTGGAGGGATCTAATACAGCGTTTGGTGGGACAAGGTAATTCCTTTGTCTTAATCAAATATAAGTAGGTAGGAGCTGATATAATTTCTGGCAAGTCAACTGAAAATATTTTAGTGAGATATTCAATCTTTTGTTGAGTCAAAATTTAAGCTACATATTTACCTTTTGCTGTTTTCTCTTTTCAAAACTGTGAATCTAATTTGGTAAGAAAAAAATGGATGCTATGGCAACTTGCTATTGTGTTTAATAGCAACATTAAATGAACAGTCAAGCTGTGATTTAGTTGAGTTTCTTTAAATAGAAAAGAATCTTCTGTTGCTGACAGGCTCTATGAACCACACTTGATGAGAAGAGCACTGTTCCAGTTAAATTTTGTTTCTTTTGCAAGGAGTTTTTTCAGCTACATCTCTGTACCAGTACAACTTTTTTAGGATTACCTAAAAACTCAGAGATATCTCTACACTTCAAAGGCCTTCCAGCATTTAACTATGTCCAAAATCATTTGTTACTTATGTAAAATGGAAATTAAGACGCACGAACAGCTTGACCCTGTCACTCTCCTGAGACAAAAGACCCCTTATGCAATTGTGGCTTTTAAAAATAATCTATAGGATACTTTATAGGTAAATGGAAAAAAAAAAATCGCTTTTTCTATCAAAAAAGTGTGAGGTCCTGCTACATAACAGAGTTAATAAAATGTGAGAGACTGGAACATGCAAAAGACTTCTAATGATAAGGTAACACAAACCTATAATTTCTGCTGATTGAACTGTAAAAACTGAGCACTAGATATTCATATTTCTCCAGCTAATTAAATTGAATGAACATAGGTTTCACAATTGAAACAGGTATTTAAATTAAAATTCAGAACATTTTAATTATAATGGTTGGAAGGATTTACCAAGGACGTGGTAAGAGGTTTGTTATCCAGATTAGGGCTCTCAAGTTTTGTAACAAATCCTCAAAAGAAGCTTATGTTATTTTAATGGTTACATATGTAAATATCACCAATGGAGTTTACTTACATGTCATTAAATAAATATTCTACTGTCTTCTTGGGGAGCTAAAAGATCTAACCTAGCTAAAGCTTTTCATAAACTGAAAAACACTTAATGACTTGGGAAAACCACACATAATTAGTAGCTTACTAATACTTACTTGATTGCATCCATTTTTTTCCCCACATCCTGGATTATTTTCAGTCTGACCCTGACCACAACACATGAAGGCAGTGCTGTCATGCTTTTTTCATTTTGTAAAATATATTTGCTGCTAAGGTTAAATTTTCTTGGGCTATGCACAGTATTTCATATCATTAACCACTGCTAGCTTTACACAGGTAATTTCCTTGTAAACATAACCTTAACGAAGCAGAAATGAATGGTTTTCCTTGAACTTTCTTTGTGCCCTATCAGATGAGTTGTCTTTCTGTCCTTTGAAAGCTTTTACACCTTGACCATGAAACTGATACTTGCCTTCACCTATTTTCCTTCTGAAACTTGGTTCTTCTTTTTCAGAGCTTGACTGTAAACTAAGGTGTTGTAGCAGCAGCTACAACATGTTTGGAAACAGATAAAGTAGTTGGGAAGTCCCAGAAGAGATTATTTTAAAGATAGTTGACTGTATGAGAGAGAACAAACAGATCCTGAGAAGAGAATGAAGTGTCCACAGAAAATATTTTACATCCCCGAAAAAGTGCTTAATACATGTCTCTCTCTCAGCCTTAGTCTCTACTAACAAACACAAATGAAACTACAGCTATCAAAAAGATATGGAGAAACACACTCAGTTATGCTCCAAACCATAATTTTCCTACCAGCAGCAGATTTTGATTTATAAAGATCTTTATGGTTACTATCTTGGTTTCCTTAGAAACAACCTTAGACTTACTCTCCATTTTTTATAGGAAAAGGCCAAATCACCTGAGGTTCTTTTTGGACCCTGGATGTGATCTCTGAAGGTATTGGTGGCAGAGCTGTTTTGATGGGCAGGCATTGCATCAGGTAATTTTTTATATTTATTTTCTAGATGGATTCATTTAAATGAAGGTTCAAGCACACTTTGCCATAAATCTCTCTCTATAAGTGGGTTTTACCTAATCAGGCTGTTCACAGAACTGATGAAGTGCAATTTTTTTCACAATGGCTGGTGCATTTTATATATTTATACTGGTCCATCTGTCCCAGAGTAACTAACATATTTAGCAATTAATCTATTTTCGTTTGTACTTGATGAGTTTTTATATTTTATTTCGGTGTTGTTGACTCTTCATTTATAAAAAAAATTGTTATTTTCTATGGCAGGGTTCAAGTGTCAAGGCCTACATGTTTGCATATTTGTAAATAGTCTGGAAAAAAAAAAAGACCAACTGTGCCAATGCTAATGAACTGCAACATAAGACTCTGTGGAACTGCTGGTGTATTCATGGTACTGAGACAATAAAATGACATGACATTTAGTGTCCAGAGACAAAAATGAAATCTGTGGAAATATTGTTTAGGGAAGGGCTGTGCACTCAGAAAAAATATTTGTTGGTTTCATTTTTCTGTTCTATAACAAGATCAATTTGTTGCTGGGTGATATGTAACAAAGTAAAAGGCAGCATTTACAAGGAGTGGGATAGAAAATGCTATTATGGTCAAAGTACTGTGCATTACTTTGCAATTACTGCTAATTTTGGACCTGTAAGCATACTGTTCCTGGAATGATAGAGCTAGAAAAGATATGGAAGGAGATGATAGAGGTGAATGAAAGATGCAGAGAGATTACATACTGTGGTGAAATATTCAGGGATCTTCAGTCTGGAAAATAAATTACGAAATGAGATATTCTGGAAATCTACACATCATGAGCAATATAGAATGATTAGAAATGATTGGGGTTTTTTTTTCTTTTTTTAATTTGAGAAAGAAGAGTACAAACTGAAATGATCAGATAGCAGAATCAAAGGAACATAAGGAAGTACTCCACACTGTGCACAAATAAGGTGCAGTGATAGCCAGCTGCAAAGTGTTGCAACTCTGACATGAGACACTGCAGATGCTAAATAAACATGTGATCAAAGCATCAGTAAGGCCAAGTCATTTAAGGAAAATAATTTAAGACTCTAAAAACACTAGACAGCCACATCCACCCCAGGAAACACAGACTGCTCTAAGCTGGGAGGATGTAGTGGGAAGTATCTCTGGATGTGTTTCTTGTTTGTATATTTTCTTTAGGTGTCTCTGTGAGTTAGCATCAAAGAAAGAATATCCTGAACCTTTCATCTAAACACTATGTCCAATCTGATCATCATACACTCATATTAATGTTGTGCTCTGTTGTGTGTGACTTTAAGGCTGTTTACTGTCCTTCCTTCCTTCCCTCTTGAAAAAGCAGACAATCTGTGTGAAATTCCATAACACATTTTTAAAGAGAATGGTACAGCTTCAATTTGTTTTGTCTTGTGTGTTTTCCCTTCTTACGACAAAGATTTTGGTTTTACTCTACAATTATATTTTCCTCTATGATTGCTATTCAGACAGATGCTAGTTTACTCTGGCAGGAGAAAAAAAAAAAAAAAGGACACATTAATGTGTCATCTATTTTGTCTAAAACCTGCTAAATGAATTGAGAACCACCATCACTGAAGCAGAAAATAAGGTTGAATTTGAGTAATGAATGATGCCTGGCTAATGATACTAAACACCATTAGAGCAAGAGAGAGACTTTTTTCTCAGCATAGGCTGATTGAGGAGGGGGTTGGATTTGGCAGGAGGATGCAAGACTAAGTGAGAAGAATCTGTTATTCACTGCAGAGAGCAAACAATGAAATTTGAGAAAGAAGTTAGAAGCAAGAGAATAAAAAGAGGTCAGAGGTAGAAAAAAAAGAAGAACAAAACTAGGTGAAAACTGAGAACTTGACAGAAATACTTGGCATTGTAAAAAGCATAGCATTATGCCAGCTATGTTTTCTGTCTCTCAATTTTCCTGTGTTTAGGATGTATATTGACCACATACATATCAGGATTCTGGTCAAAATCCCAGTCTGAAGAATAGGACAACATCAGAAAGTCAATGCTAAGTATCCTTTTTTTTTTTTTTTTTTTTTTTTTTTTTTCCTTCTTATCATTCACTGGATGGTGGAAAAATCTTGCATATAGTTCTCACTGAAGGTTTTGGAATAAATGCAAAATAATAGAACTGTCTTTTTCAAATGTCTTATTTGCCTACAGTAGGTGTTTCAGTTGGACAAAATTATTCTTTGCTATGATGACATACAACCTTTTACAGCTGTTTTATGCAGTATGACCGAGATGACAAAAATGAAGTATTCTAGTTTGTTTAACTTCTGTACACCATCCTTTCAATTTTTAAACTTTTAAGTCACTCATTTCAATGTTTTTCTGAATCTAAAAGGCTGATGAAAAGATCAGTTAATTTGACAAATTAACTGCCTTTATGACATTACTTTTCTTCTTTATTTTTTTTCCCTGAAGAGTCTGAAGTCTTTAAAAGCAGGCTTGAATTGCCATATCCAGAATGATCAAGAAGCTGATGTGAAATAAGAGTTTTCTTCCTAATTAGTGTCAGAAAAATGACCCAAACTTTAGGCAGTAGTGTCTGCTGATCTCCTCCTCCCAAAGAGGCACTGAAAACTCTGTGGGCTTTTATCATGTAGGACCAATATTGTTCCAGTACCTTGTACATATAACGAGTTAGCACCACAGATGTTCTCATTTCAAACCTGATGCAGCCACAGCATAGAAATATTTGAGTACTTGCTCCCTCTTTGGCATGAAATTAGGTGGTTATTTTTGAGTCTCATTAGTTAGCCTAGCTCTACAGAGACTGACAAGGCTGCAAAATGCTGCTTGGGTGACTGTAAGTGAGCTGACCTTGCTCTCCCTGGTGTGTAGCACTGCATGTCCTGCAGACAGAAGTTCTTTCACATTGCAGCACAGAGTCTTACAGGACTCCTTCCCTGTGATCTCTTGATAAGCTTGTCTGTACATTTGGGTGCAAGATGGAGATTGTGGAATGGCATAGGTGGACTGCAGATTTGTTAAGACAGCAGTCCACGACTTGTGCGGATTTGATTCAAATCCTGTTCACACTAATGGGCGAGGCAGCTGTGGCACTATTACATTAAATTCATAATTCATATTATATTTGTGCATAGGACCTGACTAAATATATTAATTCTTAGCTTCTGAGTGTTCTTGCTTTCAGTTAGCTAAATATTTTAAATATTGGAAACATCCAAAAAAAGGATGTAAATTCTTGTTTTAAGATGCTTCTTCTCCCTTCCATGGATTTTACTCTAGAATTAATAATGAAACTACTACAGAAATTACTTTTATGTTATATTTGTAAGAACAATGAGATTAAAACAACTACCACAACTTTCACTGATGTAAGGTCTATGTGCTTGAACTGCTTTTCGGATAATTTTCCTCTGTTATCTGTAGAACAAAAAAAGACTCTGTAAGTGCCTAATAACTAATATACTGCTTTATAAACATCCTAGAAAACAAATAAAAGGAATTCATTCATTGGCATTTTGCTGAAGTAAACAGCACCAATGCGAAAAAGATGTAAAGTCTAGGAACTATTAGGCTCATACATAAGGATTGATAGGAATTTAACTTCCCAAAAAAAGTGAAACATGGCTTAACATGTATAGCCTACATTGACTTTCCAGGGTAATGAATCTAATTACTTTTCCCTGTAGGTGTATTCACTTTAGGACAACCTTCTAACTTTTTTCCTTTCCCTTGCTAGACAGTATCACAAAATTTTCTTTTGTCATAATACCTTACTAATTTCATTCAGCACCAGAGAATGGGAAAGCATCTTTGTGTATTTCTCACTTTAGTTGTTCATATTTTATTGTGAACAAGACAGGAGGTGTTGAAAAACACTGTTAAAGCACTGAGTTATCATTCAAAACAGGAATGTATTATTGGCTTGGGAAAGCAGTCTTGAATGACAGGATGTCTGTTCTCTTTAGGTCCAAAATTAAGCTGTTGGCAAAAAGTTAACAAAGCCCACAAGAATTTTTGAAGCAGAATTCTTTATGCTTTGTAAAGTCCTTTATATACCAAATGCTCATTAGGATAAAATGATAGCACCTGCAACTCACTGAACACAATTTACATTTTTACTTCATATATTTCTTGTTTGGTTTCAGTTTTATCCTAATTAAAACATGGGCCAATATCCATGAGTATAGGCTTGAAGGGCAGTGATGCAGAGCAATGAGCCAGAGGCCACTGGTGCGTGGCATGAAGCTGGGGGTAGTGATGTGAGGCATAAGTAAGACAGTTTTATGGAGTAGCCTAGAGAGGCTCCAGGGAGAAATGATATGCTAGAAAATGTTACTGAAGTCCTGTAGTCTGAAAATTACTAGAGGAAGGCAGATGGATGGGATGACCGATAAAGGACAGAAATTTGTAAAATGGCTGATTTGAGACAACTGGTAGGATGAGCATATCAGAAAAAAAAATAAAAGCATGGAAGCCCAGTGGAACAAAAGGCAAGTGCTAGGAATCACTGAAGTATGGAAAAGACAAGCTTTCCAAAAGCTTGATTAGCAGAGAAAGTCATTCCTTTGACTGAGGGGGTCAGCCAAAGCAAACTTTGAAACTTAAATATCACACAGGGTAGCCAAGAGGGCAAAACACACATCCTGTGTCAGGTCAGAAATGATAGACCATAGAGAAAGAATTGCACCCTTATTTCCATGAGCAGCTGTAGTGTGGTGCAAATGGCAGACCTCACTCTGTTGCACACAGGTGAAGGGGGCTGCCTGAGAAATAGAGGGAGGCTCAGTCTGAGCAGGTCTGTGTGCTGTGCAGAGGGACCCTGCCCTTTTGGAGGTCATGGTGCTGCAGAGAACACTGTGCCAAGTGCCCTTCTGCATTCAGCCCAGCATCCGTGCCAAGAAACCCAATAAATTAGCCTGTAAGGAGCTGCATGCTGCTGCAGCTATTCTGCTGAGAATGCCTGAACTATTTCATTTGCATATAGCTTCACTTACATGTAGTTCAGGGATGGCTACCTTGCACTGAAAGCTATTTATTTAAGTACATATTTACTTATAAAAGAATAATAGTGGCATTTTAGCTCCATCCTGGATTTTTTTGTATCAACCAAAACTGTATTTGGAACTCAGAAAACCGATAAGAAGTTAATATTCATTCCAGCATATTGGTAGAGGCAGATTCTTAACTAACTGCATGAGCTTTTTCTATTATCCTACCAATTTTCCTGTGTTTGTCACATTATTAGAGTTTATGCTTGAAATTAGATTGTTATGCCTTAGGAAAATAGTCCTTTGTATTTTTAAAGTATTTATCAGTTTTGAGGATGTTTTCCTGATGCTAATTTTTAAAACTTGTAATGTCAGAAAATAATCATGGGAAAAACTCTCACAAAACCCAGACTAAATAATGGTGAAAATAATTTGGAACAGATACTCTAAATTAGTATTTGCCTCTCATTTCCTGATTCTATTCTCATAACCATATCCATTAAAATATTTTATAAAATCTACTTAATGAAAAATTTAAAATTTTTGCTTTGGATTATGGTATGTATTAAAAATTTCTACTTAGGCACATAAAATTTCTAAAAGGCAAATTCTCCTTTGTAAAAGAATGAATCAAAGTTAGTGAGGAGCTTGCTGTTTTATATTATCTGTGACTTCTCTTTCCCTCTAATGTGCATATGCATGTTTTCTTTAATACTTGTATTTATGGTATGTTGGGAAACAAACCAGAGACCAGAGCTTTTTCTTGATTAGCAGTGTTCTGGAAAGGGCTTTGAGAGAGGCTGAAATTGAATTAGGATCCAAACTTATAATTCAATGCTATGATAATCTATAAAATAAGAAACACTATTAAATCAACAGGAAATGAAGAAGGCTGCAGCTAGCCAAGCAACCATCACTCAGCACAGAAGCTAAGTGATCCTTGAACTGGATGAATCAATCCAGCCTGCCAAGGTCAATGGTTGCCAAACTCGAGGAAATATGAACACATGTAGTAGGAGCCTTGCAATAAAACGAGCCATGCTGCCATCTTTTGTTAATAGCAGCTTTATCTGATTAAAGGGCTGAAGGCAGCCCTTGTATCAGCAAATTTGCACTAGCATTTGGAGCAAATTGACTGACAAGAGATGATCCAAGGAAGAGTTATGAAGTAGCAATGCTGCAGTATAGTCATACACTATTAAGCTGAGCAGAGGTACTGCAGACAGTGGATTTTACTATCTCCCTACAGCTGAAAGGGGTTTAAATAGCTGCATTTAGTATAAAAGGGGTTTGTATGCTACTTTATTTTCTGATGAGTAAGGCAAGAAGCTGGAAAACAAAAACACAAACTTGGATTTTTAAATATTTTTCCAGCAGCACCTGAATAGAAATATTCTCCTTTTCACTCTAGTGCATTATCTCTCATAACTTATAGCCTCTTTTGCCTTTCAGCCTCAATCAGTTCTGTCACTCTCACTTCTATTTCACAAAATAGGATTTGCATAATGAACAATTTCGCAGAGATTCAAAACATAAATTAGGTTTTTCTGACACAGTAGTGAAAGAAATTTGAAAAGATTTGATCTTTGTGACTGTCAGAGTCAGCAGGGGTGAAAGTTAAGTTGTGTATAAAGCATAGCAATCATACTTTTCATTAGGACCTGCATATTCTCATTGATCATTCTCAATGCATCATGCAGATGGAAGACCAATCTCAAACATGACCCTTTATAATAATTCCCTTACATGAGCATAATAATTCTCTGCCTTTCCAGTTACAGTATAAGATCTTAACACTGACTTCACTCATTTCTGTAGTCAAAGAAACTTAGTTACTGAAACACCTAGTAGTGATAATAAGCACTGACAGGAATTACATAAGTGCCTTTGGCCGTTAAGAACTCTCCTTCTTGATTGAAATTTTGAATTCTGGCATATGAAAGAGGATGGAAGAGAGACTGCTTTAAGGATAGTGATAAGAAATTGCAAGGTTTGCTGTAATGCAGACAAACAAATTAAATGGAAACTCTTCCTGAATGCCAGCACCTGCCTTTGGTAAAAACAATAGCACCTGAAGCACATTTTTGAGTGCTTTTTCAGAAGCGTTCTCATACTTGGGTGTGTGCCTCTCTGAAGGCTAGGACAAGGAGATGAGACTTGCAAGAGATGCCAGTGAGTTAGTGAAGATTGGAGTGTGGTTCTGAGAAGAGAGAGAACTTTGGATCTTAATGCTGAATAAAAGGGGGT
The DNA here is from genome assembly GCF_903797595.1 of Erithacus rubecula. NCBI lineage: Eukaryota > Metazoa > Chordata > Aves > Passeriformes > Muscicapidae > Erithacus > Erithacus rubecula. The sequence continues at coordinate 32,740,307 of NC_136687.1, read as the reverse complement.
TGACATTTCTAAAGAAAAATTCCTCTCCTATTGGATTCATTTTACAATTAGCAAACTTTCAGGTTCTCTACAAATAAATAGGAATGTGAAAAAAAAAATTAATATTATTTTTCCCTTTGCAAAGATACAGCTTGCAAGGCCTAGAACTTCAGATAATAGGTGGAAAAGGAGTATGTTAATTGAGGAACTTTACATCGATAAGCACTGATGAGCAAGTTCTCCTAACAACCAAGAGAATGTGAAGCATAATATCCTTTTGGAAGGATTTATAGTGATCCTAAACATCATGAGACCTGTGGTCCAGAGAAGCTTGTACAACCTCTGAAATACTGCTTTATAAGCAGTACACCCATAGGACTCATTACCAACACCAGGTAGGTAGTAGGTTAGTCTTGCTGCAGTAAGTTAGGTGATTTGCCTGTCCAGCTAGTTGGTTGGGCAGCCTTTCAAATGGAAACTCATGGTTGCAAGTGCAAAAAAATAGAAAAATTGGTGGTTTTTTTTTTTTTTTTTCCCCAAGCTTCTTTTGAGATTGTTAGAAGCATGTAAACTTTAGATGCCATGAGAGATTAAACAGTACCTGTTTAGCAATGACTGAGAGAATCTGGGAAACTACTCATCCCAGGAGAAAAATGACACAACTAGATTTTTTTACCAGCCCTAAGAAAGACAAGAAGCAAATCTGTGCTTCAGCCAAAGGTGAAGCTGCATTATAATTAGAGCCAAACATTAATCTATTTTGCATGAGCAGTAATATAAATGAAGGTGTGATACATGTACCCTGGATCTGGCTGCTGCAGCACAGAAATCTGTCAGCCTGTAAGGCTGGTGGTGGCTGTCAATGCTAGTGTACAGATGCTCTGTGTCAGCTGTGTAGGCCAAGTGGCTGCAGTGAAGGCATGCACAGAATGATTTTTCCAAGTGCTTTAGTGTATGTTGAGATTAGGAGGCCTTGGTGAAAAAAGCTATGTTTCCTTACACCTTATGAAAACAGAAAAGTGGTTTATAAGGTATTGTTTTAGCTGTATTAATAGCTTTGACACAGGGTGTTTCTTATGTTTATTGGACTGAAATCTTTTTTTTTAACCCTCTGATTTGTGGGTAAAATACATTACTGTGTATGCCTTTAACTGCCCAGTCTCTATGCTTTAAGATCTTCGGTCTTCAGTGAGCCACTTTAAATATTTCTTCAGACTAATACTGTTGCAGCTGCTTTACAGGACTCCTAAACAACATGCAGATGGTTCTCAGAATAATTAACACGTCTGTGTTGCCTCTGTGGCTCAAGTAGCAGGCAGCAGCATCCGCTGAGAATATGGGCTCCAAAGGTTGGTGGTAGCCTTTTTCTGGAGCACTTTTCTTTGTAACAAGAATGCAAAAATGAACAAAAGCAACCTCCTCTCTTCACATTTATCATTGAATACATATTGATAGTGGTGGCTTTCTTTATTATTGTCAGATAATTGTCTTTACCTTTTATCTGATAATATGTAGTTTAGCACTGATGTTTCTACTTCAGTGAAAATCTTCACATTTAATCTATTCTATCACCAACATAAAGAAATCACCTTCTGAAGATTTTGTATAAAAAGAAGCTAACTCTCGGTTACCTTCATGTCTCTGATAGTCCTGGAGTGTCTGTAACCCACAAGTTTTAGGCATAGCTATTCTACAATGAGTTACTTGAGAAAACATAATCTTAACTGATTGCATAAAAGGACAAAGAAAACTTAGCAAAAAGAGAAAGTTGCTGAATTCACCACAAAAAAAAAATTCCCCAAAACAGGCTATATACATCACACAAGGAATTTTGTAATCTAAACAAGATATGGATAGGTAAGCCTAGATAGATTTATCAATAAATTATTTCTATTGTGCACAGTTGATATTTTTCTCTTGCTAAAAGTTTCAGAACTGGAATCTTCATTGTATATATAACAAAGCAGTATATTTGTGATGCTAGTCAAGCTTTTCTCCCATTTTTCTACCACTATCTTGAGCTTTTTTCTACATCCTTAATTCTTAAAAACAATGTGAAAATGGAAGAAAAATATTTGCTCATTAAATTTATGGCTTGTGGTTAAAATAGTAGTTTGTTCCGAATGTCTTATTATAAATGTCTTTGAAAGTAATCATCATTGAGAGATTTTAGGGACAATGGTTGAAAATTTAATCAAAAAAGGAAATATAATGCTGGAAAAACAGTTGTAGAGAGGATAGAAGTCACTGTAGCCTTGACTGAAAAATGAAATTTCACAAGTAGGCAGTAAATGTTTCAGGTGAAAGAGGACCCAGTTACCACTTCAAATGGTACAAATCTTCCCTGTTCATGGAAAGACTTGAACCAGCCTACTAGGTATTTTCTGTTACTTAAATACATGTCAGATGTATTGTATCCAAGTAAAAAGATATGTTTGCTGGCTGAAGAAATTGCCTTTTCATCATGAAGAGATTAATATGTTTGATTATGGATGTGTATGGTTAATTAATGTAGCTATACAATCCAAAGCAGTAGTATTTTAAGCACTTTATTGAAGTCTGAAATTTGAAATACTACACAAAGTTGTTTGGAATGGAATTACCTTTACATAATTTTTAACAGCTGATGTTTAAGATAAAGTTATTAAATTGACATTAAATGATAATTAATCATAACAGACCAACATAACACATTGGAATTCTTTGTGCTCTCCTGGAAGATATATATGTTCATCATTGTTCCTTTTAATAATAGAAACAGGAACAAAAATAGAGAGTTATACCAACAATTTTTTTGAACACAGGCCAAGAAAATTTAAAATTACCTTAGAGAAAACAAGGCTGAACACAAGTCAAATAGTTAAGCATGCTCATTACTGATGTAGGGCACATAATTAAGCTTATTTATATCTGACTTAAGGTTTGTAGTTAAGCAAACCCATAGCTGGCTTTAATGCCAGTGGAAATTGGAGCAGGCTCCTAGAAATCATTAATAGTTCTGTCTCACTAGGGCACTTAAGAGCTGGCTCCCAATTTAAAATTATCTGTTTTTTTAAGAGAGGTGGAGCTGTCCTCAGCTCTGCTCAGGCATGGACAGGGCTTGAGAGAGATCTCTGTGCATGGCAGGGGATTGCTGGGCTAGGACAGACCCCTCTGCAGGACAGCCAGGTTCAGGAGCTGCCATCCTGACTTCTCTCTGCATCCTCCCTCCTGCCACTCTCAGGGCTCTCATGCACCTTTGGACCAAACAGATACATCACAGATTCAGGCATGAATCTGGCCCCAAAAATAAACCACTAAGACCAAAACTTTCCAAAGAAACTGGCCAAGAGTGATATGTAGATGTCCTAATTCCTCAAAGGACTGAAACATTCAACCTTTGGGTATTTGGCTGAATACCCAAACTGCTTGGAAATGGGCTGTACACTGTTTGAGCATCAGCATTACCGACTGTCATCTCAGTTTCAGAGATTGCTTTTCAAATATCTGGCACGCAGATGCCTGTAGCTATCACAGCAGTGTTTGCATTTTGTAAGCATAGTTACAAAAAAAAGCCATCAATTGTATATCTGCCAATACTCCTGTGTTCTAAGTTCTTCTACTTTTCCTCTATGTGATGCTTTATAATCACATTTTTACATTAATTTTTATAGATATTTTAATGAATATAGGAAAGAAACCCCTATAACTGTCACTGCTTTTGTCCTATACATAGAATAATAGTTATTAATCTAGTAAAAAAGCAGTGCCATATTTTAAAGAACCCTCTTGAGCATATTTGTGCCAAGTATTTATTTCTTAAAAATGTAAATGTGTCATCCATGCTGTATAGTCTTGTAACTTTACAGCCTCTTTCAATTTGTATATATATCCCCACTGATCACTCCTACTACATCTGCTTTAGTGAACTAATATAATAAAAAAGTATTATCCAAACTATTAATCTGGTTTTTTTTTTCTTTGCTTCTTCCCTCTTCAGCAGGACTGATAGCTCTAAACCAGTAAATGCAAATGTATATTTTATGGCTTATTGCTGTGAGAACAGGGATTCTATTGAAAATATCCAAAGTGTTTAACATGTGTTTTGGAATTAAGATTGCAATCACTGAAGGAGTGTACAAGAAGAATGGATTTATAAAATGTTAGAGGTCTAATTAGATGGAGGGGTATTGTGAAACTTCTCCTTTTCAGATGCATCAAAGCATTAGGTGATTTTCCCTGATATTTGACAGAGTGACTTTTATATTGCATCTTTTATGAAATGCCAAATCCCATTCTCTATGGCTACTCACAGGATCTTCAAATATTCCTGGGGGTAAGACATTGCTCGGTGTGAGAAATAAGTGTAAATTCTGCAGTGCAAGTGTTAACAGGTAGGATCACTCAGGATTGCACTGGGGAAGGCCTTTTCATCACTACACACCAAACTTGCCTTTCTGCTTTATATCCTCAGGGTAAATGTGAAATCCTGCTCTTTTCCCCCCTCCACTCTTTTTCAGGAGGATAGTACTTTGAAATCTCTGTATGAGCAGCAGAGCAAAAATAGGTCTTATCTTAGAGGGGAGAAAAATTGTATTGACTTTGAAAATGGAGAGGAGCATAGTCTAGAGGAGCAAACAGCAGACTTGAGAAAATTGCAGATGCTTTCTCCCCTAATGCATATACAGATACAAAGCAATCAAACAAAAATGAGATTGTGCAGCTAATAAAATCAATCAGGCCAGTCTGGCTAGAGCCATTTCCAGATGGCCATGGAGAGTTCCTTATCACTTCTGAATGGTTATTGACGAATATGTACCATCACTTGATCTCTCTTGGGAAGCTATTTAATTTATCTCCAAATCATCTGTCTGACTCCCAGGTGGCTGTTTATCTTGTATCAGTATGTTTTTCCAATCGTTAAAGGATTTCTTCCTTGTTTGCCTAGATTTTCCTATGTTTCCTCTTTCTTTGCAGATTGTTTATCTCCAGTTTTCTCACTCTAGGGGAGCATGTGCATAATTTGTTTGTCAATAATAAATAATGAACACATTTTGTTACGTGTTACTAATGTTTTGGTGTAGAACAGAAGTAAAAACCTTATAAATCTGTGAAGTCACTGAATGTGTATAAATACCAGAGAATGCTTGGCATATATATTTCTATCTGTTTTTTATTTTCATTTTATGCATCAGTATTTCTATTTTCCTTCAGTTATAAGTAAATATATATATATATATATATATATATATATATACATATATATATATATATGTATATAAATCTGCATAGTTCAGTACAAAAATTTCGTGTTGGGTGTGTTTGAACTTTTTCTGGGTACAAGATATATCTGGTTATTTCACAAAATCATGGAATGGTTAAAACTTTTGCCTTTAACATCAGATGCCAGTCTGTTGATATACACTAACATTTTACTGTGTCCCTGTCTCTCAGCCTGAAAAAAATAATCTTAGTCCTCTATTCATGGGTGTACTGAATACCTTCTGATTTCTTCCTTTTGAAGTCTGTCTTTAGTGGTGGCTTGAACTAATACCTATCTGCCTCTATTAAGTGTCTTATGGGATCAACCCCTTTTGTTCACTTACTTTTGTTCACTTACTTTTGTTCACTTATGATAGTGCCTTGCATTCACCTATGATTTCCTTGAGGTAGCTGTACAGATTATACTGTAACCCTGTGAGTAAATTGCAGTTCTCTTTCTGCCCAAGTCCTGTGACACAAACAGATGGAACAGGAGTATATGGGGGCTTCTTCAGGTCAGTCAGGGAACAGTGCAGAAAAATTTAGAACAGAAGGCAGACTGATAAATTGTCAAACATAAGCAAAGATACCAGAAACTTTCCCATGGGGTTTAGCATGAAGGCTGGAATGGTGCAAAATACCATCGTCATCAATTATGTGATTCTGTATTAAGGACAGGAGAATCCTTCTGAAAACATGCCAAGCACTTCCTTTTGATGTCTTACTCTTTGACCCCCCCAATTGCTTTGTAGGTTAAAAACTTTTTTCTGATTTATGATATATGTATGCACAGGATTTTTACCTCCATTTGTCCTTGTTTCAGCACTGTTTTTAATGTTAGTGCTTGACGTTCTCTTCTTGATGCACAAAGACAAATCAGTCTTCTCCCTTTTGTTGTACATTTTGGGCTGCTGGACAAACCCAGTCTCCCAGCGTGCCTTAGTAAGACAGGCCATACAGTCCCTTAATCATTCCTATGTGTCTGTACCAATTCCAATGCGAATCCCTCTTTTGTGGTAATGGCTCTGCACAGTGTTCACTGAACTCTTACTGGCTTTCTGCACAATAGGCTGAAGATTTCCTAGGCTTACTTGAAAACAGCTTGATGGCTGCATTTTAAACTTTCACTTTTCACAGGCACTGCATTGATGAATTATACTTATAATGAGATCAAAACAAGGACCAATTTATTTTATTCAGTCATCACAGTCCATTATCTCCAGGTTCATTGCAGAAATCAACATTATTTTATTCTCCCAGTGTGAGGCCTTGCATTCTGACTCTTTCTGTACTATTCTATTCTCACATTCTCTACCTTTCACCCCATTTTTATTTCAGCTTTAAGGTGATGCTTATGTTCTTTCTGTACAGTCTATCCTCTGTTCATAATACCTCTCTGCTTCATTCTGTCAACAGATTTTGTTAGGACACATCTATATTTTTCAGGAAAAATGTTCTCCCAACTCTGTGATTACAGTAGGGTCTTCCAGATTACTTCCTTACATATTTTGCCTCACCTCTGAATAGAAATTCCTTGCTTGTCAATAATCTGGCAGAAAATTGTTATTCTACTCAAAAGGCGCACTCTGTTGAAGGGCTGCCTTAATGACACACCACAGGCAACAATAATCCAAGTCTTTCATATCAGATTTTGTTGGGAACTTTCTTAGGACCAAGTTAGGTGGCAGGTGTTTGCTTCATCCAGCACCTGCTTTCCAATTCCTTCTTTGCCAATACAGCAGCTTGGTCTGGCTGGTTTTTAAGCACCTCTCATTGGGACAGCTCTCCATGATAAACCAACAGCCTTTCCCTCATGTGACCTTAGCATTCAAACCAGCAGCTAGGGCTCACTTGTGTGGGTGCAGAAGATCTGATTCAGTCATTTCCTTCTGTCACATGGAAAGTTCTGGTTGGGATATTGCCTCTCCAGGTCTCATATTTATCTGAGATCCTGCTTGTGTTTCTCCATATCAGTGTTAGAGAATGGAAAAAAGTTATTTTGGATCAACTGTTTATTTTGGATCACAATTCTTTGATGATCTTAGAAATAAAAATAGTTTTACATTATGCATCAGAGATTGTGTAATAACTGTACTCCTGTGCATGTGCTGAAGTAGAAAAAAATAAACTGTCACATATTCTATCATTTTTAATCTTCAGTCTTTGTGCAGTCATAGAGAATAGTAGTGTATTTTGATTGGTTGTTCCAAGTCCAAATTCTGCAGGACTCCAAGAGTTCTGGGCTGGGCGGAAGCCTGGATTAGTTGTGTATGGATGTTATCAGGACTGATAATCAAAGGATGACATAAAGATGCTGCAGTAAAGCATTTCTAAAGTAGAACAGTATGTCCGAATTCTGTTCTTCTCTTTTCTTTAAAGAAGGGTTATATTCAGTGAAAGATCCCTTGGGCAGGTGCTGGCACCTGCTTCTCATTACATGTGATACAAAAAAGCTAATTTCATTAATTAATTTTCATTCTTTTGGAATCTTTTCAAACCAGGGCTGCTTTTGCCTGTAAGAAAAATGTGTAATAGGGTTAGCTGCCTTTAACAACATTGGCATTTGGAAAGCAAACTCATTTCTGTTTCTGTTTGCATCTTTATCGTATTTTTAACAACAAAAAACAAATAAGAAATTAATCTTAAAAATCAATCCATATATTGGCCCAAAAGCAGTATCAAAAGTCAAACGAAGAACTTAAATATGAGCACCAGAGAGCCTTAACAAGGTCCTTAACAAGGTGTGACAGATAATCAGATCTGTAACAAACAACAGATATGCAACGGAACTAATAGGAATCTGACAGTTTTTCTCAAATTAAAGTATGGCCCCTCCTCAGGTGTGTTTGAAATCCTATTTTAGATATTCCTGTTTTCTGGTACACTAAACCCTGAGCTAATTCACAGGTAATTGTACCTTTCTACTTCCTTCTAGCAGATTGCTTTCACTGGTTAGAGACAAGAGGTGAATTACAATATCACTGGACATCATGCACAACAGCAGCCACATGGCATCCACAAACTTCTACATTTTTAAAATATTGCTGCATTTTTAAATATCCAGCTGCAGGACTGAAAATGCATCTTCAGGCATGAATTGTTCTTTGCTCAAAATCCAACACATTACAGTTTCTCAGTAGTGGTTTGTTTTCCTGCTCTGACAGCACAAGCTCTATTAATAATCTGTGTTCATACAGCTACTGGCAAACCAGGAAAGTAAGTGATGTTGTGGCACAGTAGAAACAAGAGCTTTTAATCACACCAGCAGTGCTGTCTGGAGGGAAAAAGAGAAAGCCAGTGCTGGATGTGGAGAGGAAGTAGAGAGACTGAAGCAAGCTCATGGAGAATTTTATAATCAAGGGGTTCCTTTTGCACTGTGTTCTGAAATTAATGAGCAGCCACTGGAGTTGCCTGACAATGCGGGTGATATGACTTAGTGTCCAGGGATCACAGAAGTTATTCTGAGCCAGACACATTGAATTGTTCATTGTTTTCTACCACTGAACAGTGTTATAATTCAAGTACTTAATCATAAAAAACAATCAAGTTCTTTCTCACTGACTTCAGCTTTTCTACCTTTCCCAGCTGGCTGATCATGTCTCAGATAATCAGATCCATCTCATCTCAGACATATATACCTGATGTTCCTCTTTCTCTCTGTGCCTGCCTTCTCCTTTGTACTTTAGTTCCACCCTCTCCTTCACATTCCATAGCTGTTATTTGCTGACTTCTTTCAGTTTTCTTGTAGTGATGGCATTGCTTACAGAAGGAAAAACAGGAAAATCTTTTTTCTGCCCTTTTTCATGCTATTGTTGCCTTACACTGTTTTGCCCCCGTTCCCCTTTTGCACCTTGGCATGCTTTTCCATTTCTGACTCGTTAGCTAGAGATGACCATTTGAAGCTCAAATATCAGGACATTAGAGATTTCACTAATCACATTTCTGTCCATGGTCTTGGGTGTTCAGATTGCATTTCCCAGCCACATCCCTTGTCATGGTAGCAGTATTGATTTGACTGAAATTCTGCCTTGTGCAATCAAATGAGGTTGCCTTACAGGATAATAATGAAATTTTGGTCACAGATAAGTCTGGTTTGCAACATTAACAATCGAGTATGTAACAACTACAGAATTGTACTTATCATCTGGTAGTGCTGCCTGATTGCTAGACTCAGATATTCAAAAGCATTTAAAATAGAGTGACATAAAATGAGGTGATAGTCATGACAGAGAACTAATAATATCTTGGAAAAATAAACTTCAAATTTCACTTTTTCAAGGGTAATTATTTTTTACAGTAACCAATCAAATGCAAGATATTGAGTTATTAAAATATTTCTTTGTTTTCTTAAAGATGAAAGTAAAATGAGATTAAAAAAAATTCAGAAGGCTTAGTAACATACAAGTCACCTGGAGTTATCAACAAAACCAGAAGTACATCTCTTTAGGGTTAAGGGAAAAAAAAACTATTCTGGCCCCACTGGGCATTAAAAATGATAAATCTTTGGCACAAAGAAGGGTTTTTTTAAATTAAATTTTCTTTTCAACCTAAGGCTTTTTTGATTTATACTATCTAGCCCCAAGCAAGGGTCTTAATTATTTTTGATTTATTTCCTTCATTCCTGAGAAAGGTCTTTCAGATTTTCTTTATTATTATTCTTTCAGTTCTTCTTCTGTAGGCATATCTATGTTTTCTAGCTTTTATTTTTACAGCTAAGTTTTCACATTTTCTTTCCTTCTTAGGTGAAATACTCTGGTGAAAACCTCCAGGTCTTAAATAAAACTCAGTTTGCTTTTACAAATATAATATAAGGTTGGAGTCTTTTGATTTTAATTTCAATTTGTTAATTTGTTTCCCCATATTTTTTGCTATGATACTATATATCAAATATCCTGTCCCACCCTATAAAGTTATAAATTTCCTGAGCATCAATACAGCCTCTTTTTCCTCTCAGAAGATATGTTTAGGTAAAACATTCTATACAAGCTTATGGACTTTTTACCCTAGTGATAAAATGGGGTTTAGTGATATGTTTTTACTTCTTTATGAGAAATAGTTCTGTTTTCCACTTACTATGTGTATAAATGGAAAAAAATTTCCTAGCACACTTTCAGGATAATGACAGGAAAATGTCCATGCCCAGCACAGCTCAGTAATAAAACCATTCTCCAGGGCTGCAAAATCCTTAGTCAGAGAAAGAAGTTGAAGCTTTCTCTATTCAGATTCATTAAGCTGTGGCTGGTGCTGTATAAAAGTGAAAGGCTGCTTTATGCAAGAAGCTCTGTAGGTGCTTTCTGAGCCCTGCCAGGGTGGAGATTCTCTGCCTGGCAAGAGGATCCCACTGGGCTGAGGTGTGGGCAGTACCTGGGGCTGCTCTACCCAAGCCTGGCCAGGCAGTCTTGCCAAAATGAGAATTGTGATGCTGAGTGCCTTATTAGGAAAAAAAAAGCATTGAGAGCATTTAGGGATTTCTCAGAGTTTACTGATTGTGAGTTTGGTCTTTGATATAACACCAGGAGTTTGACTCACCACAGTAACCTTCCATGCAGCTGATGTTCAAATGCTCAGCAGTTACTTTCCATCCAAATCATCAGAAACACTAGTTTGCCTGCAATGGAGTTTGAGAAAGTCAGATTTGACATGACAGAGGTTTAGAGTCCACAGGACAAACCCAACCCAACAGAATTCAATGCATCAGTAACAGCAAATATTCAATAAATTTTTTTTTTTCTTCAACAAAAACTCCTTCACTGTATGTAAAGAAACCTGTGGCCATAGCCAGTTGAGTACTTTGTGTGCATCAAATACTATAAGTGATTTTCTTTCTATGTGAAATTCAATGGTGACATCTTTTGATTGAAACAAATGCAAAATGGGAAATAATGGTATTACTATATGTCCTTGAAGGATATAGAGAAGCTTTTTCTTTGATGCAACTGAATATCTGGCTTTTACTATAATGCCTTAAATGCTGTAAGATGTGTTTTACCATAAAATATCAATTTAATATGGAAAAATTGCTTAGAAAGAAAAATACAATGTCTTTCATATATTTAGGTATTATAAAATAAACACTAACAGTAAAAACTATGTTTTTCCTAAAGAAGTTTGGCTATTTTTGCTGGTTTTAAAGTAAAAACATAAATTTAAGATCTAAAATTATTCAAATCTATGTGATCAGTTCTAACTGTATAGTTAATTATTAGGAGAAAAATTTTTGAAGCAGACACCTGGTAAAGTATTGCTACACATTTTGATTCCCATTGCAGATCCAACATCTCAGTTAAGGCAAAACATCCATTGCCTTTGCTGAAAACAGCTGTAATCTAGAAGAAGGGTTATGCAGAAGATTAATCTACTTGCAGACCTAGCATGGGAAAGTATCCAGTTACTGGTCTTCACAGGAAATCAGACAGCATTTGCAGCACTGTAAGTGCCTAAAAGTGCAAAGCAGTAAAAGGAGCAAAATTAAATGCAGGAGAACAGCCTTTTGCATGTTTCTCAAAATTCCTGAAAATAGATCGGAAAATTTCATACCCAAGGCCTGAAGTTAACTTCAAGTCTTACAAAATTGTGTTTGAGAATATTTTGATGAGTGCTGCTCAAGACAACAGTTCATAGATATATATGCTGTTATACTGCTGCAACACTAGTGTGGAATAAAGACAGCAAAAGTAAAATGCTAACACACATGGGGCTGCTAGAAACATTTAATAATTGTTTTAATGTGACAGATTTACATCAAGGTGGGATTAGGAGTTTCAGTTTTGGTACGTGGGTTATTTTGTTTGTGTGGTTTGTATTTGTTTTTTTTTTTTTTTTTTTTTCTTGTTTTATTCTTTCTCAGAAAAAAAAAAAAATAAGTTTAAAGAAAATGGGCTTTGTACTATGAGAATTACAGAGGACATACCTATTCTGACAGGAAGCAAAGAATAGCCAGGGAGGACTATGTAATCTGTGTAGAACATGTAGACCACTAATTCGAGCAGTTGATGTCCATTCTCACCTCTATAACCCGGGTTTACAAATTCAAAAATTATCAATTCACTCCTTACCAGGGCAGGTGAGTTATCAAAGGTCATTTGCACTATGGGATTGTTGAAGTTGTGGGATAAATTGAGACAAAAAGCCAAAAGCTGTGGAAGTATAGATGCTCTACCAAGATTCTCTACCAAGCCAAGGCAAAGCCAGTGTGATGGTTCCTTTGTGTGAGGACAGGGTTAATTCAGGAAATACTTTTGACAGTTGTATAGACATTGTTTTTCACTCTGATAGATTAATTTCTAGTGATCAGGGAGGAAGCAGAGAAATGCATTGCAGGATGACCTTTCTTCCTTCTGATCACCCTGCTGCGTTTTTCAATGTTGCCCTTTGAATTTCCACATAGGGGAAGGAAGGACTAAATTCAGAACTCAGGGCTTCCAGGGCAAGAACCCTCATGTTTTTTTCCATGCCTGGAAAAAAAGTGTGTGGATGGGCAAGGGCTGCAATATCTGTGCATGAAAATAAATGAGCACAAGGCACTGAAGTTAACAAGGAAGGACTCTGCTTTTCCATAAGTAAAAGCCTTTATGTTAATGACATGTATCTACAGCCCTTCTTAATTCCCTACCTGTCCAACCACCAGAGCAGAGTTGGTTCAGTTTGCTCTTGGGATCCAGTTACAAAAAGGGTGTGAGAAATGCTGCTATTTGTCAAAACCAAGCTAGAAATGGAAGGTAATTTATCAGAGAAGAGGGCTTTGAGTGTTCTAAATTCTGCTGTCCCCGTTTCATCTCAGAACACCCTGGTGTAAACACAGCACACAAAACTGTTTCGCAACAGACAACAAATAATATGGTAAATTGCTTTAATCATGAAATTGCAAGTGGAAGGGAATTATATGCAGAAACTGAGCCTTACATCCTTGCAGATGCTGGAACAAGACCTTTGTGCAGCACTGGGTGGAGTCCAGGTGGACAGCTACAGCGTGGCTGTGGAAAGGTTCAGCCTCTCTCCATTCACCCTCCCTCCCTCCCTCCCTCCCTCCCTCCCTCCCTCCCTCCCTCCCTCCCTCCCTCCCTCCCTCCCTCCCTCCCTCCCTCCCTCCCTCCCTCCCTCCCTCCCTCCCTCCCTCCCTCCCTCCCTCCCCTCTGCTCTTTAATGTAGCAAACACAACCATATATCTTGTCTAGGGACATGGGGATTTTACCTCTTAATGCTCACCAGAGCATATTTACCTACATGCATCTAGCAACCATATCCAGGAATGGCACGTATCCAGGGTATTTCAGCACATTCCACCACATTTTTTATACATATATATATATATAGGATTTTACTGCATTTACTTCTGCCAGACTTCCTTTACAGAGGATGAGATCTATGAAATAGAAAAATTCAGAGGCAAATCAAATGCAGCTGACAGGTGGGTAAGCTCTTGTTATGACAGCTGGGTATTGATCAATGCGGCATGGGAAAAGCTGGTCAGAAGTCAGGAAAATACCAGGGTAATCAAAAGGCAGATATTTAGAGGACTCTGAACTCACCCTTAGGTTATGCAGCCAATGCATAATTCATCCCATGTTCTGAAAGTAAGAATCTATCAGAGTGAGGCAGGAAGGCTAGTGGCTAAAGAAGATAAAAACTAGCTACAGGTGAGTAAGCTTATGTTTTATAAGAAAATGCATAAACAGGACCTCTTAGACATTTCAGCATTTTACTACAACCAAATACACAATTCTATTGAACATGATGATCTATCTGTGTTGAATTACCTTTGGCCTCATCTGATTACAATTCAAAATGCCAAATCTTGCTTTATTATAACTGGAAGTTGGAATATGAAAATAATTTTTACTCGAATCAAAGCTGTAGTATTGTTCCTGAGAATGTTTTGTAAGTCTTCAACTTGTCAAGGTTAGCAAGATGATTCTTTCGTAATTCAGGAGAACTGAATGGACCCAGAAAGCTCAAAAGTATTGAAGCAATTTTTTCACTATGTAATATTAAACAGTTAAACATGGTTCAAGATTTTAGTTTAGGGCTTCTTTACTTACTCCTATGGAAAACATAAGCAAAAGAAGCCCAAGCCCAAATTGAGAAAAGTAATGTGCAACATGAAAAGAAGAAGAAAAAAGTAAATGTAGGAATTATTCAAAGCAAAGAAAATTCAGGCCTGTTTGCTACAGAGAGGTTACCTGATATAGTTCTCTTTCCTAAGCAACTCATATGAGCAGGAAGGAAGAGGTTAATTTTAACGCTGAAAAAACCGCAAGCACAACAGTTACTTTTCTAATTTTGACAAAATAGACATTCAGAAAGATAAGTGTAGGTAGTATATCATAAGAAAAATTTATCTCTAAATATCAGATATTAAGATGGTTTATCAGTCACAGGTAGATACTTAGGAATGACAAGTTGCCTCTCACAGCTATTCCCCTAGGACCTGGGGCACTTCTTTTGTCTAAGGCAGGTTTTGACTGATCTGTTGGCCCTTCTTCAACTCATCATTCTCAGGCATCACAGGAGTAGATAGACTATCTGCTCATATGCAGGAATAATTTTGAAGACAAGTAAAAATTGTCAGAAGAAGGGAAATATGTACAGAGGAAAGTCACAGAAAAGGGGATCAAGGGGGAGGGAAACCTTGCTGGTTTGGTAGCAAAGGTCAAAAGCATTCTGTTGCTCTGTACATCCTAATAGCCAAAGATCACCAATACAGGGCAGCCTTTATAAACAAAGAGTAAACTAACTTCCTCCATGAGATTGTCCAGGAGTGATTTCACTTGGTTTGGCCTAAAAAGGGTAGATGGGTAAGTCACTCAGTTTGCATCCAATTGTCTTCTATTTTTTATATTTTTGGCGGTATTCATTGCTTTGCAAACTACTGTAACACTTATAAAAGTTTCACCTGCTTGCTACAGGCAGGTTCAGCATCAGTAATTTTTTAAAGAAAAGTAGTAGGATATTACAGGACAATTGCTTATATAGATATGCTTGACTGGGCAGGCTGTGATCTGACTGTACCAAAGCTTCATGAATGAAATGAAGTCACACTTGCCCTGATGACTTGCATTCAGAACTCTGAATTGCATATCTTCAGGTAGAGAAGAAGAAAAAAAGTAGAAAACAATTCTGCCAATTGATTTTTTGCCATATAGTCATCTTTCTCTGCACCCACATTGGGAATACCTCTAGAGAGCCAAGAAAAATGATACTCACCCTCAGAAATTGCTTGGCTTAGTGAATGACATATTATCCAAGTTAAAATATCAAAGTTAAAATTAGCAGAACATATAAATGAATATATTTTTCTCCCTTAAGTACCGCATTTTCTGAAGAAAAAAAAAAAATCTGCTTCAGGTGTTAGAGTGTCTCTTTGTCCTTACAGAAGCTGTTTTAGTGGCCTAGCAGACTTCATTCCCCAGAAGACATAAATTTTTCCTAAATTAGAGTTTTGTGTGTTCTTCAGTGAAAAGTCATTTGAAACATAATGAATGCTTTATGTAATAAAGCAAGAGAATATATTTTGTCTTATCAAAAAGTTGAAAAATAGTGGGGTAATTACTTCATTTTAACTTTGGAGATATTCATTCTCTATTCTTCATATTCTGTATCTATGAAATAAAGGAAGGAATGCAAAAGTTTGGTATTTCTTTCTTTTTTTTTGACCTTTAGATATTGCATGATTCTTGTCAATATTTATCTCATTTTGCTTAAAGCAGATTGAAAATCGAATTTCTTTGTCTGGATCTCTTTATTTCAACCTATAGATGTGAGAATTACTCAGCTATCTGGTTGTGGTAGCACACCTTCTTCTATTAATGTTATAATTAGCTCTATAATTATTAGCCTAATTTTTGACCTATTTATTCTGTTTAAAATCTGCTAGGCAAAATGCTTCTGGCCATGGCTCTTACCAAGAGAAATCCTTCAGGAGCCAAAAGTTAATTGGGCTAAACTGTTTGGATGAAGACAAGAAAAGGGAAAGAAGAATAAAAACAACAAGCTTTTTCTGAAAAGTCTTATTTTTATTGCATTGTATTCTTTGACATTTGTATGAGAGTGTGAGGACAGACTTTTAACTGCTGAAAAATCCCAGCATGTGAAATTTGAAGCAGGCATAATTTTGGAGATCATCTCCCCAAGTACTAGAGAGGTAGCTATGAGGATATTGGGACCATGGTAGATTATAAAATAACATAAATTTTTAATTGAGAATAAATACCTATATGTAAAAGGAGTATAATATTTTCTCTGTAATAACAATGAATTTTAACATTGTTAAAGGCAGAATAAGCTCTGAGGTTGCAATTGTTGGTAATTTTATGTATTACTCCAAAAGTCTTACAAGAATCCATTCTTGTTTTACACAAAGCAATAAACAATTTATTTAAAAAAAAAAAAAATTGTTTCAAAACTGAGAATACTTCATTCCCCAAATAACTGAGTGCTAATCTCAAGTCAATATGTTTCTTTTAATTATTGATCAACTAGTCTTTTACACTCAGCTGGCATAATGCCTCTCACTGTCTGCTATCTCTACAAAATCCCAATTCTCAAAAAATCCATATATATTATCTGCTAGGCACTAATTTGATGTGGAATAGCAACAGAAGATCTCTCTTAAGAGCTCCAAATCAATCCACCAAATATTAATCAGTGGAAAATTACTGACACTTCTTCTGCTTTTCTTTCTTTCACCTTGCAGACTCGTGCCTGTCTCTGTTCCACCACTTAGCCCATTTTCTCATTCACTCCTCAGTGCAAACAGTGTTCACAATGCCCAGCAATACTACCCTGATTCCTCTGAACCATTTGACACGGCTCAGACAGCTTACCAAAGAATTCAGCCGATGGCTGCGTGAACTCTTGAAGGAATCAGAAACTACACTATATAGATAAGCATTATATACAAGTACTTGTTGTCATGGTTACACAGATAGGCTCACTTCTGACTTTTCCTTGCTCCTTCTGAATAGGAAATAGAGATCCAGGGAGACTTCCAAGCTCCACTCAACAGACATTCGTGCAATTTTAAATGTGTGTGTGTCGGAGAAGAAGAAAAAGAAAAACAGGTAGGTGGGCTGTAATCCACCTACTTAATCTTTTCAAATATTTATAGACTGCACAGTCTAAGTCAACATAAATAAAAGGAGTCTGTACAGGTTGCACTGCATTTTTCAGAGCCAAAATAGTGTTTGGCTTCCAGGGAAATCAAAATAAAGTAATTGAACAAAGTATTGTAAAGAGAAAATAGACCTGAGAACCTGTGAATGCATTATTTCAGCAGACATTTTGAGTAACCAAATCTTTTTGAGAAATCCATGAGAAAAAATTGTATATATGGCTCTAAGCATAAAATAATAAAGGATGAACAAAATATATATGATGCTGTCCTTGACAAACCTGTGCCCTGCACAAGTCCATAGATCAACATGACAATTGGGTACTTTAAGCCTTAAGCTTAAGGTGTGTGATAGCAGTTTGAAAACAGATAATGCAACTTCTGAGTGAGAAATTATACTCCATTGATTGAGATGTGAAGCAGGTATTTAATGCATGGTTATCTCCTTACCAGACCACCAAGCTGTGATTAAATTGTTTGCTTGACTTACTAGCTGCTGACATAAATATTTAAATTATTTCACTGTTTACATGTTTACAGATTATTGACCTTTACCCTCCAACCACACCTGAGTGTCTGGGACAAGAATATTTATAAAAGCTGGTATCTAGTCAGCAGGCAAATAGGACTCACTATTTATGGGGTGGATTCTATGGCATTTCTCTAACAATAGGCTAGTTATTGTATCCTCTCTGTTGACCAGATGTTCTAACCAGGGGCTCACTGACACACATATACACTATTTTATTTCCTTTTTTCTTAAGGACAAGCAGCTGAAGGTGAAGATAATAACTGAGAAAACTAGACCTGCTCCAGCAAAACACTAAGCATGCAATGAAGTATAAGTTAATGAGTCCTCTTCAATCACAAATGTCTCTATTATGCAGAAATACACCATCAAAATTAAAATTATCTGGTGACCTGTTGCATTGTTGGACATATATAATACCTTCACGTTTTATCAAGCATTATGGTAATACATTTTCCTATCGTCTACTGAAATTACACTTTTAAAAAATGCTTTTAAATGAAACAAATATGCAAATTCCTTTTTGTTATTAATATTAATATAATCTGAATTTGCTGATTTAATTGTGTTTCCAAGGAAACTGCCTAGGAATTTATCCCATGGTCTTACATTTTTTTAAAATTAATATTCTTATCCCTTATTTGGGGCAAGTTTTACATGTATTTTTCAACAGGAAAGTTGTTTCCCCAAATAAAGTTGGTATAAAGTTTCAGCTTCTTGGTTATCCTTCATAACATTATTTCTTTGGTTTTTCTTTTGCTGTTCATACTAGTTTGATTTTTTTTTTTTTTAACTCCTATTTTTAACTTTCTTAGTTTGTGATGACTAAGCCAGTTCTTTCAGGTCTCACTCCTTTTAGCTGTGAGTAAGGTAGGTCTGCCAGTACTGAGATAACTTCTGCTGTTACAGAAAAGGCTTTAAAAGTACAAAACCAAGGGAAAACACCTAGTTTCCTAAACTCCAAAAAGCCAGTGAAACAGTTTTTTTGAGAGTGAGCCAACGAGAAATCACTTAGCTATCCGTGTCAGCACAGATCAAGTAATTGCATTAAGTAATTTGAACACTACACAGGTTCACTGTGAGGATGCTCTGGGTTAAAACATTAGTAGGAATGTGATGCTATCTGGTGAACTTAAATGGGAGTGTTTTGCTTTTACTCACATCCACCAGGCTTTGGGGAACAGATTATTATGGGTATGACAGCTGAGAAAAAGTTGAACATTGGATAATAGAAAGTCACAGTGGTACAGGGAACTCCAGAGCCTGTGCTTTCAAACTCAACTTCTTTTTGTGAAATATGCCTTTTAGTTTGTTTTGAATGCTTATAGTGCCTTTTATGCTCTGTCTACAGGCTATTTTAAAATATATTATTGTGACCTTGGTGACCCTCTAGATGATTATTCTGCTTTGGTTTAGCACACTTCTTCCTCTGTCTGTTTGAACTCTTCCCTTGCCTATTCTTTTATATTTTTTATCTATTTCCTGAAATACTTTTCTCATTTTATAAATAAAAGGTTTCCATCTGATGCCTCCTGCTTCACCATGCACTCAAGCAACTCTTCAGTTGTAACCTCTTGCCTATAGTCTGGGAGATGGGAATTATTCTAAAATTTGTTAGATATTTGAAACTGATTTTTTTTTTCTTTTACTGAAGAATATGCTTTCTTCATAATGAAAAATAAAATAAAGACTAATTCCTCAGCTAAACACTCCAAAATTATAAAATTTGTGGGATTTATCTAATTTTCTTGACTGGAGCTAGAATAACCAAAAAGGCTTGTAGAACCAGGAATCAGAGTTGGGGTTTTCTTTCCATTCAAAATAAAAAAGTTAGGAGGAAAATGTGGGAAGGTTCTCTTTGTTGTTCTTAAGAATGGTGTCCTGTTGGTAAAGCAGTGTGGTAGGTGGACCTTGGCTGTATGCCAGGAGCCCACCAAGCTGCTCTATCTCTCCCCATCCCTGCTGGACAGGGCAGAGAAAACAAGATGGAAAAGTGACTCACAGGTTGAGATGCAGTTTACTACAGCAGAAGCAAAAGTTTGGGTGCAAGCACAAAACCAAACAGGTTTATTCTCTTGTTCCCATCTGCAAGCAATGCTCAGCTTCTTCCTGGGAAGCAGGGCTACAGCACAGTAGAATTGCTCTGGGAGTCCTAGATTCTCAGTCAATGTGTGGAATTGCCTTTCTGTTTCATGCAAGCCCAGCCTACCTGCTTGTCTCCATACCTCTATGACATGTCAGTGCAGTGCTCCACTAAGACACCACTCCAAAGCACTGCAGGCTTTTAGCACCATGCCTCTCACACACCAACACAGACTGCTTCTGAGCCAGGTGAGAAAAAATAAAAGGGCTATTCAAGAGAGCTCCCAGCACCCTCTTAGAGTCAGCTCCCATACCCCTCCATTGAAATGCAGTTGCTGTAGGCATGTCACTATGTTAGGTCCTCAACATTGAGTTAATTTGTGGATGTCATTTTACGAGAAAGCTGTTGACAAATTAGAGGAAAGGACAGTTGCATTAATCGAGGTTGCACAAATTGAAAGAAAGTAATTATTTATAATAGTAAATGGTTTAATAATTATGAAAAATTGAAAGATATTAAGATAAAAACTATTTAAACAGAATATTAGAAAGTGTTCTCTGACAGTGAGATATATGAAGCTGCAGTTTCTAAAGAGTGGTGGTGAGACTCTAATTGCCTGAAGCACTTGAAACTATACAGGAAGAGAAATGTTGAAAATCCTGGAAAGTGTCTGTGCCTGAACTGGCATGAGAACTGAATGACCTTTTCCTTCTTTTATTCTATGAATATTAAAAATGGCACTTTTAAAAGACTTAAATATCCATGTCAAAAATTATACTTACCTTTTCTGGTATTTTCAGGTATTTTCTTTCTTTTTTTCCCCCCTTAATCAGTATGGAAATGTCACTGAATGCATTAACTGAGACACTCTTCATCTCACTAAATTCCTTCTGCTCCTTGTTAATATTACATCTAGCTTATAGTGATTGTTAATTGATTTTTCTTTACCTTCATAATTTTCCTTTCACATGCATTGCTCTTCCATCTCAGAATATTTTTTTTGTTTTGATGGTTATTTAATTTTCCATCTAATGAAGATTACTCTGAGAACTTCATTATTAGTGCATAACACTGTTGAGATAACTGGTCTCATAAATAAGTTGTATCACAAGGATTTAATTGTTTAGTTCTAGACCTGAACTGGATCCTCTCTAAATTTTTTTAAAGTTTTTGTTCATTCCCTCAGACCAAAATGTAGCCTATGTAGATCTTTGCTTTCTGCAATATATATAATATCAAGATCAATTTTTCTCAACTATTTTCATGCTGCTCAAAATTAAAATTGCTTATAGAAACAGCATTTCTAATGCAGACTTGGAAAAAATACCTGCAGATGTGTTACTGCTTATCAGAGCCTTAATGAAAGATCCAGCACAACAAATTATTGGCATTAAACCCTTTATTAAAAAGATATCCCTGTTATAAGTACTCTGTTCAATCCTTTGGATCTGCAGGTACAGTTTTCTGTTCTACATCATTCCATCTCACTTCTGGGTTTTTAAATGAGCAGTAAACATCCCTCCAGTTTCCTCTGATGGCTCTGCCAAAGTACATGCACCTTCAGCTCCTCCTCAGCCTCTGCAGTCTGGATGTTTTTTTCTAGGAGCTGTCTGAAGCAGTTGTCCTGTGCTTGTAAATTCAGTGCCAGTCTTTCTATAACTTTTCATGGTTTCTGTCCTTTAATATGTTCAGTGACTTTTTAAGTAAAAAAATGGATTTAATTTTTTTTCCTTCCACTGCTACAAACAATATCCTTTGCAAAACTACATTTTTCTACCCACTTTTATTTAACTGACATACTCTGTGAGATGGGCTAAACCCATCTTTGCAAAACATCAGTTTCACCTTAGCCACCTGCCTGTTGCTGGTTTTCCTAGTAGTGCCAGCATCCTCAGGACTGTCCTGTCTTTAAAAGATGTGTGAGATGCTAAAAAGGAAAGCTGTCCCATTTGCAGCCTGACAGTCTTGTATTGCTAAGCTTGCTTTTTGAATATTTTCCTTGAGCAAGCAGCACAGGACACTTTGTCCTTTCTAAACACCTTTCCTTGTCTCTTCACTTCAGAGTAGTCCTTTCTGTTTCAGATTCCCTCCCAAATTCTGGCTTTTACCACAAAATATGCTAATATTTTTTTGAAATAACACTGAGGTAATTGTCCTTTTAACACAAATGTCCTATTTTGAATTAGTTTGGTGTCTTTTGTGCTGGCCATGGTAAGTCTTTCTTCATATTGGCCAGTCTTTATGATAGCTCATGCTGAACTTCTAAGGACTTGTCCTGAGTCTTTCATAGCACCAGTTCTCCAGGCTTTTTCTTTTGTAAAAAAAATCTGATTTCCTAATGAAGCTTCTATAATTCCTTTATTCCTCCTTTGTGCCACTTCATCATTATCATTAATGTTCTTCTGTGGTCATCTTTTTTCAAAATACCACTGAAAAAGAAATCAAATCACCTTTATACTTCATTTTCACAGGAAGCACAGCACTTTCCAGACCATTAACACAGAAGTCCATTGTTAATTTCTTCTGCCTGATTTAACTGAAAACTACTAAAACATTAAGTTGCTTCAGAAGCAGTTTCTTTCAGAAATATATTGCTTGTTTTTGGCACTCCATTCATTGCATTGCAGAATAAAGCAGCATTAAACCCTTTTTTCCAGTTGTACTCAACATTCCCCTGCTGCTCAGAGTAAAACACAACTGATCAGCCCTTTCTTCTGTATCCTCTCCTTAACTCCTCTGTGTGGTAGTTTCCCCTAATCTATGCTCCTTCTCCTTGGGGTCTGTATTATTTAACACAGTTTGGATTGACTGATAATGATTTATTTTCACCTCCTCAGACGAGCAGGTCATAAAAATATCTATGTTGCTACTTCAGACTGGTATCTAGTGAGACAGAAGACCAAAGAATCTTGTTTTACAAGAATAAATATGGTCATGGATTTGTCTGGAGTTACTAAAGTCAATGAGAGAAGGAAGGTTCTGAAATTAAGATGTGTATTAGGCAGATCCAAGCGTCCTAAAAAAGGAACAAGTGGAATTTTTTAAGGAAGGTAACTGTGAATGAACACTATGGATGGGAAGACTAAGTGAGCCCCATCCCATCCTATCACTTAATGTCTACTGCATTTAAAATTAGTCACAGGATCATAGAATGACTTGGGAAGGAAGGGACCTTTAAAGGTCATTGAGTCCAATTCCCAAAGGACCAGCCTGACCTTGAACATTTCCAAGACATCTTGGGGCATCTCCAATCTCTGGGCTCCTTGTTCCAGTGTTTCACCAACATTTACAGAGTTGCAGTTTTCCAATTGAATTTGATTATTTCTAATTTTCTGCAACATTTTGGAAATGAAATGTATTCTACTGATTAAGCAGAAACAATTTGAGTCATAATATATTATTTCAGGTGTGATTTCTGCAAAATACTGAGTATTACCCAGCAACAATTATATAGTCTCATTGATCTTGTAAGAAAGTACTTTCAAACTTTCTGGGGAACAGGAGCTTTGTATCTTTTGAAATTCCATAAAATTTCAGACTGCATTGTGCTGACAAATATAACTTCATGGTAAAGGGAAATATTTCTTAATTTCACCTCATTTTTAACTTATCTTTTCAGAACAAAGGTTTAGCTTGACCCCTGTTTAGCCAACCATAGATAAATGTGTCTTGGCTGGGGACTTTTTATGTGCCTCATACATCCTTTCTTATATGAGGAAAACATACAGGAGACCTTTGGTGGCAGTAGTCATTACACCTTTGATCAGATTAAGATACAAGATTAAGCAAAGAGAGCAGATCAGAGTTTTTCTGGCTGTTTTTCACATCTTACATTAGTTGCAGTCATCTCCTAACAAATTTAGTGGATGTAGATTCTAAAATTCTTCTAGACAGCTACTGTAGGCATTGTCAAGCTGCAGTCCAGAAAAACTATAGTGCTGGTTAAACCCATGTCACTGTTCCACATGACCACCTAAACCTGAAATTCATGCTGCAGCACAAAGCAAAGTAAAATCTCTGCACTGACTCTGGAGTAAAAAGAAATCTGACTCCATCAATTTGAGTTCACACGACACATTTGCTACCCTAACCAAGTACTTTTTCACGATTCTTTGAAACATAATGAAATCTAATTTGACAAAAAGAGTTTTATCCTTTTGAGAAGCTAAACATGAACTATTTTTTTTTTCTTTGCTCTGACTGCAATAAAAGAGACTTGCTATGTATGCTAGAAGGCATTTACCTTGTATGCAGTACAAAACCCATAGGAATCAGTACAGGTAAAACTTTTATCTTTTTCAGAAATTAATGATTTTGTTTCCAGGTTTTGGATTCTGGAGGAATCTGTGTTTCAGCGAAATAATCCTGTAAGGCCCAGGAAAATAATCTGAGAATTCTCAGGATATAGCAGGGATAAGGGGAGAGGGTTTTTTCAGTGAAAAGCTGAGAAAAATACAGATTGAAAAAATCAGCAAGATCTGAAACAGGCACTATTTGTCCAATTCTGTAGTGCAGTAAATAGTACACTGTCTCTTTGTCTTTCCTATTCTTTCTTATGACATTATACTTCCTCGAATAGCATTAGGTCATTTTTTTTTAAGATGTGGTAACATTTTCATCAGGCAGCTATATAATTCTTAGGTGACCTAAGATATAGTACTACTTTAAACCTGAAGAGAAAGATCTATTTTCCTCTCTTGAGGGGAAAACTGGTACAAAGTGCATTGGACATGATAGGTGAGAAGTATGAGTAGCAATGGTCACTTATAAAAGGTACAGTAAGAAATCTGTAACACCACTGGTGCAAAAAAAGAACAAATATTGAAAAGAAGTACAGAATGAATACTGTTTCCCATAAAATTGCTGATTATATATTGACTATTCAGTATTGCTTTTTTATATTAAGCAGCAATTTCTTCTTGCTGTTGTTTTACATCTATTGTATTTCATCCTGAACTAATTATTGCAAAAGTTTCAGCAGAATGGAAATAAAAGCCCACTATCTCTCTCTCTTTGACAAAGAACTACGAGCAGTCAGTTAGGTATACAAGAAACTAGGCTCAAATATATTGTTTCCTAAGATACCTATGGAAAAAAATGACAAAAAAGGACATTTGTACACAAACACATTACAAATCTTCTGACTTACAAGCATCTGCTATTCTTATTTGTGAGTGCTTTACCATGCATCTGGACCTTGACATCTAGGAGCTTATTGAATAACTCGAATTTTCATCTCTTATAACCTTTATTGTGGAGAACTACACAGAGTAACCCTTCTGATTCTTAAAATGAAACCCTTCCAACAGAAGAAATGCCTGGTGTTTTGGAAGTCAGAAACCATCAACCTAGAAAAGAGTCTTTTAAAATGTTCATCATAGGAGAATGTTCTACTTAAAGTGTGCTGCTGATAAAAGAACTCTATCTCTAGAGATACAAAGCAGAAAAAAATGATGTTGTACATCAGAGAGATAAAAGATCACTGTGCTGAAAGTAATCATCAAACTATGACTTTATAAAGCTTGAAACTGCATTTTTCTAAAGTTTCCACTGTTTCTTCATTCTTTCCATATATTTTCACAAAATAATACTGTTTCTTTAGAAACTATCAAAAATACCTGGAGAATATAAAAATATAAATTTTTAAGAGATACTTAAGAAACTCCATCTGAAAGGTTAGTTAATTTAAAATGAAATTCTCTAAACAGTAACTCCATTAAACCAACAATATTTTCCACTTTCCAGAGATAAAAAGAGATTGGTTTTAATATGCTGACTGTACAAAAAAACAAACTTAAAGACTGCAGAAGGGTCTCCCAGGCATACAATTACTCTGAATGAAAATTCTAGTTGGTATCTTAATATAAATAAAACATATTTTAATTTGTTGTTCAAATTGCTGAAAATGTCCCTGTCAGGAACAGTCTGAGTAAGTCCAGATTTGACTGATGGCATTAATGGCAAGCACTCAGACATTTAAATCAATGATTTAGTATTCTTTTAATACTCTTCCTGAACCCAGTTTACTTACACATTTACACATTCAAGTCCTGACCAAGATTTTCCTTTTATTCATATTGATAGAAGGAACTTAGCATAATCATATCTTTTTGGTTTAAAGAATTTGTTTATTTAAATGAGCCTCTTTTGAGGAAGAACAGCAAAGATATTACTTCTAAAAGATAACACTGATAATTGTGTCACTATTTATTGAAATATTTACTCATACTGTAAAGAGAATTAGTGGTCAGTGTGGCTGAAGAATCTGGGAGCAAATATTTTAAGGTATTGTATATCTCTCATGGGTTTTACTGTTCCAGCAGGATATGCTCAAAAAGGCTTGGTTGTGAAACATGCCCCTTCTCTCCCTATGGTTTGATTGCAAGGAAACACACCTTACACCTGTTTTCTGCTGAGTGGAACTCCTCAGGGCCACACAGCCCCCTGCAAGATTTCATATGGTAGAAGACTGAACTAGCAAGCACCCAAATAAAACCCATCAGTACTGGCTCTGCTAAGTCCACATGGGAAGAGGCTGGGTAGTCACATATTCTGTGCACAAGTGACTTGGTCTATAATGAATTAATCAGTGGTAAATCTTCGTCTTGGAATTTGAAACCCCTTAAAAAAGAGCCTTGAGTCATTTCCCCAAGTTTCACAGCAAATGCTATTTTGTTTTCAATAGGAATGAATAATACAAGCAGTGAAATCAGACTGTAAGGTACTTAAACTGAATTTACTGTAGAATATAGAAGTAAAATAAACCACCATTACCTTGAGTAATGCAGTGACTACCTTCTTCAAATTATGTTGCAGAAATAGAAGTTTCTGTGAGGAGGACTGAAGTATGAAAGTATAGAATTCAGAAGGTATATGATTTATTTTTCAAGAGTTTACTATGGCATTGTATCATAGTTATTATTTTTTGGCACAGACTGCATTGTGCTGCTGTGCTGCTTGTCTGAGATTGAGGTGCATCCCTTTTGGTCTGTTTAGCTCAGCATCTTAGTAATATGAGTAATAAGTGCAAAAGATTTTCTGAAGAAACTGCATCTCTGTTTCCTATCTATACTTGTAGAACACTTTACTTCACAAACTCATTCCAAACACATCAGTGAAGCATAGCAGCAGCACTTGAGTTTACAAGAAACCATTTACCTGGTGGGAGGGAACAAAATTCATATCCAAGATTTACTGATCATCCCAGAATACTGAACTGGTTCTTAATACAAAATCAAACTAGGCATGTCCTTAGCATTGATGGTGCATTAACAAGAATCTCTTCATCCCTGCAACCAAGCCTGGAAAAAACATTCCAAAAATAGTATGTGAGCATTGAATTTTCAGCACAATTAACTACTTTGAAAAATGCTGAGACTGCTAAGGAGATAAAGAGGACTCTCAGAGTTAAAGCTTTAATTTAAATAACTTGTTGGGAAATGTTAAATTTCAGCTTTCTTCTTGTTTGCAAATAATCAGCAAATAGATGCAGATTTTTAGGAGTTTGTCTTGCTGAGTATTTTAAGATAATATTTTTTACCCTACAGATTCATTTGATCAAGAGCTGAGATACTACAAAGAAAAATGTATTATAGAATCATGGAGAAAGAAAGCAGCTGCCTGCCTGACTATATTTTATAGCCAGTAGAGTCTAGAATTCATTATGTGCTCTGTGCAATTAGTCACACAATATTGGTTCTGGGCCTAAACATTATGTAAATACATGTGAGGACTGCAGGAAGGAGTCTTTGATACCTGTACACCCTAATGGCTAGCAGCAGTTCAGTGTTTCAGAGACAGAGCAGAAGTGAATTGCACTTACACTTTTTAACCTTCCCTTATTTTCTTCATTCTGCTTTGTTTGCTTGCTTATTTTTCTCCCTAAAGAAAATATTGTATATGTTGATACATGATGACTTGGGATGTAAAACCTAATTCCTTTTCCATTTTAGGAATAAAAATATATAAACTATCTTGTCTGAGCTGACTATTTACAAAATACACACTCCTTTTGCTCTTGTCACAATCACATAGACTAATTGCATTTATATGAACACAGCACTAATTGCCAAGGATTTGTTTACTGGTCTTTGTCCCTCTTATCAGATTCATTGCCTGATTGCCAGGGTTCCTGCTGGAGTGTTTAGAGTGCTGCTGTTTTTATGCTGGACATTGTTTCATCTGCTTCTCTAACATACAAACTGGAGCTCTTGCTATCTTTAATATCGTTCTAATTAGGTCACTTTTACCATTTATTCCCTTGATAGGCATGGCTGAGTGAATACTCTGATATATTTCAATACAGCATTCAGAATTATTTTTGCTCGTGTGCCATTTGCCTTATTGTATTTGTCTGTGTAAGTGGTAAGAGAAGTGTTTTTCCAAACACAGTAGAAGTTTTGGACCTTCCTACAATCTTTTGCAGATAATCTTCCGACAATCTGGGGACAAATTCATCAAAAGTGATAAATTTGGGGAAAGCCTAAGTTCTTGACGAAGGATTTTGACATCTGGTAAAAATACCTCTAAAACTGAAATTGTCTCTGAAGGTGACAGAATTCTGGAAAACAGGAGTCTGTATACTCAAAAGGAGCTTTAACTAAAAAAGCTTTAACTGCAAATCAATGAAAGTAGACATTTCTTCCTAAGTGTGCTCTGCAGCTTCAGCTTCACATGGCTTCACCTATCTTTACATTCAATGAGCATTGTAAGAGTATTTTTTCAGCCTGTATTAGTAATGATTATTTCAAGAGTAGCTGAAACAGGAAATGCTGGACCTGATTTTCCTTCTTAAAGGGACCATGATAAATCAGCACCAGCATAACAGAAATTCAGTCATGGTTTCTTTGGCTTTGAAACTATATTTTAGACCAGAGCATTCCCCAGAGTTGAACAGTCTGGGTGAATTGCCAGCATATTTTCTGTGCTTCTCACGTGCAGAGATTACCAAGAATTGTAATCTACAGGCAGTTTCTGATAGGAGAAAATCTGATTATGAAACAGAGTGTGCTCTAAACAACCCCTGGCCCAACCAGGATGGTTGCTGTTCATATCCTGCTGTCTAGAACACAGGAGGCATTCAGCAGCAAGAAATAGTTAACCTGCATGCAGTTCCAGACTTCCCCTTCCTTAGAGCTCCATCCAAAATAAATACTTAGCTCAAATAGCTGTTGAGCAATTTCATTGCTAGGAACCCTTTTAATCCATATTTTCCTTGAAAAAAATGCCTTCATTTTCAGTCAGATAATGACAGATTTTTTCCACATGTAGTATTTTCCTTTCCATATTCTTTGTAAATTTCCATGATTTCTAACATCTTGTGTGTATTTACTTTTATTAACTTAGCTATTGACCAAGAGCTTACCTTTTTTCATCCTCTAGTTAATAGCTACTTTTTAAAATCAGACATCACCTTTCTTTATTATTTCAGTCCTTCTTTTTTTACTAATATTAAATTATTTTTCTTAAAATTTGTCTTATAAAATTTTTCAGTGTTATATTTTTATTAATTTCACATTTTTGTGCTTAAAATTTTCTCCTCCCCTAACAAACATAAGTATTTGGGGGGGGGGGTTGTATAGTATGCATGTAGTAGTTTATAGCAATGCTTTCATTTAATCCTGTTTATAGAACAGATATAATCAAATCATTATCATGTGTTCCTGTAGAGGTCATAACAAGGTAGTATTTATTTTGGTAAGTGAAATATATTTATCTTTGTGTCATAAGGTTCCTGATGTGTCTTAAATCTCATTTATGCATTTCACTGTTTTTCTCCCATTCTACTCATACTTTATCTATAAGCATTAATATATACAGGCAGAAGCCAATCTATTGGGATTACAAGACCTGAATCTGAGTCAGTAAATGATGCTAGTTATTGATCTAACCAGGAGCACAAGATGGAGAAATAATCCATACAGATTCAAAATCAACAGCACCAACCTACCAATGATTTAAAAACTCATAAAAGGTCCATTGTGGATCAGGAATATCTCTTATGTCTTCCCTATAATATTTTTGTAATGGCATTTAACCACTGATTTTTAATATTTCTGTCATTAATTCTCCAGGTTTCTCTAATTCTGATTGAGACAAATGCATACTAACAAATGCACAATTCCAAATCTTCTTATTTACCATTTATTCTCAGCAGTGGCATATAAATAGTTAATAAGAATCATTCCCTTGTCTTTCCTTAATGCCTTGGCTAATTTTTTAATCAATATCTTGCTTTGGAACTAATGGGTTGATTTGTATTCCTCTGTGCCCATCCAGCCTGTTAGTGCTGTGCAGAATACTGTCCCACCACAATGCTTCCTTTTTTTTTTAACACATAAAGGCAACTCAAACAATTGGTCTCTCTCCTCAACAAAGATTCCACAAGTTTCTAAAATCCTACACCGCTTATTAATCAGTAGTTAATTTCCAGATTTTTACCATGTTTCCTTCTTTTTTGGAAAATCTTGCTTAAAGATTTTATGGAAAAATTTAATATCAACCTCAGAGTATAAAATATGCATGTGTAAAAAATATGACAAAAATGTTCTTAATAGATGCCACCCTTTGCAGAAATGTGTCTCGTGCTCTGGTTAAGGAAAATGAATTGCAGCTGCAGAGGAAAGAATAAATATTCAGTGTTTGTGTTAGTTAAGCTGGGGAAAAATGTAATTTTAATTATTTTCTCTTAAAATTGCTTCATGGTCTAACACTTGTTCTGTTCATAAATACAGTGAAATCTGGGGCCAGGTTCTGTGTATCTATCTTTCAGGGCTTCATATATAGAAATTCAGAAGTAGAAGCATCAAAAAAGAAAGAGCAAGGTGTAAGAAAAAACTCAAAGCGCTTAGAAGAATGCTTTTTCTTTTTTCTGCAAGTGATGTCCCAGTATCATTTTCATGCATCATTTTCGAAGTTTTATATTCTATGATTGTCATATTTTCTCTCATAAAGGACCATGAACATAGCATACAGAATAAAGCAATTCTGCTTATAAATAAATGTGAGTTTGCTTACAAATATTTACTTTAGACTTAGTCAAAACCAGATAAAGAATTGGAACTGCTATTTCATTCCTTATGAGCCATTACAATTAATCATTTCTGCTATGCCCTGGAGTGAATGGAGAGATCTATAAAATTAATTGCATCTCATCAGATACCAATGTCTTTATTTCAATGCAGCCTTCATGAAAACAGGAATGCTTTCATTTCACAGGTGGCTTGATGCTTTTATGTAATTCAGGAGGTAAACCAGACTCTGCACAGTTCATTGAGTTACAGCCTAACATGTAAGCCTATCCAACAGTTCTCCAGCCCAACAGCAGAGCCAGGCCCTGCTGTACTCTCTGATGGTTGAGTGCTAATCCTGCAGAGCCTCATGTTTGACTGATGCTTTGAATGGCTGCTGTGGCCTCCTGTCAAATTGCAGTAGGTTATAGACCCAAAAATCACCTTCCCATCAAGGGTTAAACTATATAATGTAATTGACGCTTATTCTAAAAAATCTGCTTGCCCTGAGGTCAGGCAGAGCACTGAGCTGCAATCATTAATAAGCCATTTTGTGTTTGCCTCTGTGATCAAAGAATTCTTGTCCAGAGCGCAGTAGCTTGTTTCCTTTGCATTTCAGCTTCAAATTTAGTTTCCAGAGAGAAGAGAGAATAAATCCTGACAATAACAATGGTGAATCTTTAATGGCACTTATTAAAGTCAATGTTTGATTTTTCAACTGTGCTACCTGAAATTCAATTTTTAGACCAAAAATGCATTTAAAAGCTTTGGTGCCTTTTGTAACAAACACCCTTTCACAAGTTATACTGATCTGCTATGTTCGATGGAAGACTATTTTATGTTATTTGTTCCATTAGTTCCTTTAATTTCCTTTATAATAGCTGAACCTTTACAGCAGTTAAAAAAAAGAAATCTAATAGCAGCTTTGATCTTCAGATATCAGCTAGAGGGTACTCCACACTTAGATTTTAAATAATGTACTGTAGAAAGCTACCATCCAATGAAAAATCCTCAATTACTTTAAAAGCTACCCTTCTCCATGCTTTTACATTTACAGGCCTTTCTCCATTCTTTTTTTTTTTTTTGGAAATTCAACCTCCATATTACCGAGGTACTTTAAGCAATTATTTATGATAGCATTACCTCATACTCATTTTCTGCTCAGTGCATAAACCAGAGTTGCATCTGCTTTTTTAGAACAGAGAACATGATCTAGTTGATACATGTTCTTCCTCTTCTCTGGCATAATCGATGGAAAACTCTCCCCAGAGACAGCTGTGCCTTTCTCTCCTTGCACAGAATGCAGTGTTGATTTAAATCTTGTTTGATAAATACATTAAAACAAATGACAAAAAAAATCCCAAAGCAGAACCCTGCATTATAAAATTTTACAATACATTTATTTTTGCATGTCTAGGACCAAAAGATATGACAGATAAAGCTCTGAGCTTCAAACGCTGTATGAGTTAATGTACCTTGTTTGTCTGTAACTAATTCCAGTGCTTTTTTGTGTGTTTGACTGTGGATATGCAGATGCCTGGCTTCATCTGCATTTACTGTGGGCTTGACTGAACACGGACTGCTCCACACAATACACTGCATATAAGCAAAGATGCTTTTGCCCTCTAGAGGGGAACTGGTTGGGAAACACTCACACGTGTTTCTCGAGGAAATTTCGGTTTTGCCGGAAAAAAAAAAAGTGATTTGCTTGCAAACAAATCAGAAGGAAGTCTCTCAGGCTGCAAAACTGTCAGTTACACCTGATTACAGGTTATTAAATGTTGGAGGTGCTAAAATGGGCACCTACACGTGATGCAAGTGCAGCCACCCATTGTGCATAAAGTGCATGGGGAATTGGATTAGATTCAGAATGGAATTCTCAATAATCTGCTCAGCACTACTGAAATGCAGAGAGGGCACAATGATGACTAAATGAATGCTATTCCTTTGAGTTATGAAATTCCTTATGTCATTCAGTGTATATACCTACTTACAATCAGAGAAACAGCTTTTGGAATAAATATGGATTTTTATTAATGTCCTGGTATAGGAGATACAGATTTAAATTCATGTCCTGTGTGATGAAAAATGAAGCTTGAGTATTGAAACCACTAAACTGCTGGGTGGCTTCTCACTCTCTTGCTGAAACCTTTCTGCCTTGTATTAATAATTTAATAGGCTTGAAACTGTCTTGCCACAACCTTGCTATTAACAATGTCAACTAATCCAGTTCTTAATTCCTCCATCCCTCAAAATATTTAATTCCTGGCATACAATAGCACTCAGTCTCCTCCATCCGAGGTGACTGCTGAGCCCCCCTTGACTGTTGGATACATGCACACCTAACTTGTGCTGTCCACCTCCCCTTATTTCAACTCTGCAACCAGTGTGCTAGGGTGTTTCTGATCTTGGTTCCTGAGATCAGAGTACATCTGAACCTGCCACTCCTGCTGATCTCTGTTAGGCAATTAAGTTAGAGGCATGTCAGAGCTGAGAGATGTATTAAAAGGCATTTGCTGACATTACTTATCACATTCTGAAGCCTGCTTCCAAGAAATGGGAGACAGATGATCTCAGCCAGATCTGAAGTTGCTCTTCTCCACTCAATTGCTTAGGTGGGATTCAGGTTCAGCTGAAAGGTGAGCCAGGTGAATGGTGACAGGACTGTCACTCTTTTGTTTTAATTCTGAACAACATTGTTTATAACTTTTAATAAATAATAGGATTTTTTGAATACTCAATATTGAAAATCATAACAGCAGTTAGAGAGTTAAGTAACAGTTAGAAAAAATATTAACCCAAATTTTTCTGCCAGTTATAACTATGAGGACCAAGTTTTTTAAATCTACAGTGCAAATCTTCAAAATGTTTTAAGAAATTATTATTTAAGAACTAGACAAATGTAGCTGTAACTTAAGCAAGAGACAGAGATAACTTTCATTTTATAATTGTAATTTACTGAACATAGGTTTGTCCTTTAAGATTGTCTGAAAGACAGAACTGGTGTAGACACAGTTTTCAGTCTTAAATGGAATATCTGTAAAGAAATATTTTCATACATTTAAATGTGAAATGGGCTGTAAATCTTTTATTTCCTGACCTGGGGAGGAGCAGAAATCAGAGATCTTACTCTTTCTTCATGGAAATATTACAAAACTCTTAAGGATCTCCAAAAGTCAAACTCACAATAAATCTAATGAAACACAGAATAAATATAAAATGCACCCACAAAGTTCTTCCCTCAGGTCATTAAAGTATTTCCTGCAAATTGTTCCTCAAATCCTTAAACTGAAGAAAATAGAGATTTTACTGTGAGATTTACAATGTGGTCATGTGAGATTTGCAATTTCTTCATCAAGCTTTGTGGAACTGACAGTGCTCAACAGATTTGTGCTTTTCTTCCCCCCACTCCCTTCAATTTCAACTAAGCAGTAAACAAAATTACCAAAAGTAGATCAATACAATAAGTTTCAATTTCTTTTCAAGAGAATCATGTTGCTTTATGTTTGGTACTCCTACCCAGAGACCTAGATTTTTCTCTTTTTTGCTTCCTCTGAAACATGGTGAGTAATGGATACCCCAAACTGAAAAAGGTATGGAGAAAAAAATGTGTTTGCTCTTGGCACTGTAATTATTTACAGTGTTTTTGGGGCCACCATTGGGATCAAAGTCCCTTCTACTATTTTAGATTATATAGTAGAAAATAATCTCACTTCAGAGCAGTTATAATCTTACTGGAAATGAATGACAAATGGAAGGTAGAGGGCAAATCCAATGACTTGTGGGTGCTAGATCTTGTCAAGGTCATTTAAGTATCCTGTATGAAAGGGTGTGACTATTTTAGTATTGGTTCGATGGGAAGATTAGCAGTCGAGAGAAAAAACAAAAAACCAGAAATCAAGTCCAGACTGGTAGTGGACAGGGACAGATTTTATAGTTCACCTGGTGCACACCTGTTATGTAAACAGGATTTTTCTCCCTGCTCTGCTTGCACATGCACTACCAGCCCTTGGGGTGCTCCTGCAGGAAGTGAGTCCTGGAGGGGAGCTGAACACGAGTCTCAAGGTGGAGCAGGAATCTGGCTCAGAACAGCACTGCCCCACCTCCAGAAGACCTTATTTTCCTTGTCACAACAGTAAAAATATTTGAGACAAGAAATGTCACACTTGATCTATGCATTAACAGGGTAGAGCCCCTTAGGAAGTAAGAAGTGCATCATTTGAAAGGTCACATTTTATCTATTTATCCTTAATTATTGGTGTCTCCTTCAAGTGTTAGTATTACCAGTTTGGGTGTCTTGGTAGCTCATGCAGCAGCATGACATTAATTAATGTTAATTCATGGACTTTGTATCACACCCCTTGATTAACATGGTATTTTAGTAGTGCTCACCAGTGTTACTATGAAGAATTTCATTGGGCTGATGATGTTCCATTTTTATACAATATGTGGATCATCTCTTGGTTTTAGCTGCACAATCCTTTATAGTTCTTTCCCCATTTCTGCAAATTAGGCACAGTCTGAATGACCTAGTTTGTCATAGAGTTCTAATTCAAATTAACCAAGAAAGCAGCCGTTATACTCAACTTCTTGCAAAATTTTTAATTTTCCTAGAAGTTTTAAGAGAAATATTTGTGTTGCTGGACATG
The DNA here is from genome assembly GCF_903797595.1 of Erithacus rubecula. Classification (NCBI taxonomy): domain Eukaryota; kingdom Metazoa; phylum Chordata; class Aves; order Passeriformes; family Muscicapidae; genus Erithacus; species Erithacus rubecula. The sequence goes on along the minus strand of NC_136687.1, from coordinate 32,704,708 downwards.
ATGTGGTCCTGTTTTTAAACCTGGTTTATTAATACAGGGGTGTTGAAGTGTTTGGTTCTTTTTCTGGCAGTAGCACCTACTTTATTTTATGCTTCATGATTTGAGACTTCTGGCAATGTGTGAGATCAGCCTCCACTCAATAGTTCATATGCTGACTGTGAGACCTTTCACTGTCCACCAATTCTGGAGGAGCTCTTCCTGCAGAAAGCTCACTGCTCCTTTCTGTAGAGGACCTGAACACACGTCTCTCTGGTGGGGATATTTTGAGTCCTCTAATACATCTCCAGGTATGAAATTAAGCACTTTGTTCAGCTTCAGTATCTAGTGACTTCTGTGCTCAGCTAATAGTAATTAGCTTTATGGAAAATCACAGTATAAAAAGCCAGATTCTATAAAGAAGACAGAGGAGTCCTGTAACTTTATTCAAGTAAAGGGAGAGATTCCACTGTGCACACACCTGCAGGGTTTCCTCTCTCGCAGTTTGGAGGGTGCAGCCTCCTTTATCCTAAACTCCCAGCTGCATGGTGCCCCCTCCCTTTCCCCACTGGTTGAGGAAATGGGGAGGTCCGGCCTTTTTGAACTGCCTATCAGATATGACCCCTTGAACCTGTAATTGTACACCAAAGCTAAGAAAGAAGAGAAAGAAAAAAGGAAAAGGAGAAAGAGAAAGAGAAAGAGAAAGAGAAAGAGAAAGAGAAAGAGAAAGAGAAAGAGAAAGAGAAAGAGAAAGAGAAAGAGAAAGAGAAAAAGAGAAAGAGAAAGAGAAAGAAAGAAAGAAAAGAAAATACAGAAAGAAAGAAAAGATCTAAAGTTTAATTTTTATTTGGAGTAGGACTCTTCAAATTTCAGAGACAGAATTTCATAGTTAACCTCCTCAGCCCTGAAATAATTGAAAATTGTTGAAACCTCAAAGATTCAAAGCCAGCCACCTATTGTTCAGAATAGCTCCCTGACTTCCTTTTCTCTAGCACCTATTGCTAAATTGCCTTCCTTTTATTACCTTCTCAGCTGTTGTGAGGCTTTTAATGGCTTCATTCTTCAAGGTCTTTGCCTAATTTGCTGCAGTTCTGACTGAATTATCACTCAGAGCCAAAAGGTCTTCATCTCAGAGTACACAGATTTTGGCTGGCGGATCAGCAGTCTGGGTCTCTGCCCAGCCACCAAATCCCACTGCCTCTGGAGTCAGATATGGATCAGAGGAATGCCTCTAGATAAAGTCATTGCACTGGTAGGCAGTACGTTTGCAAAGGGCAGATTACTGAGACCAAATGTTACCTTTGCTACTGGAAGGACATTTAAGTAAATATTAATCCTTGGTGTCTCCAGAGATCCTTTTGTTTTTTGGAATGAAGATCAAGCAACTAGTAACACATAACAGAAAATCACTATGCATTTCAATTACTTAGAAAATATGGTCAGAAGGCAAATTCTATCCATTGAATATATATAATATACATGAAAGAAATTGGTGGCTAATCATGGTATGGGACCTGAGTGGAGGAGAAAGACATATCAAGGGAGTACAGAAAAAAAAAAAAAAGAAACAAGAATTTCAGGGTATTTGTGCCAGTATGTTTTCTTGGAGGTTTTGTGAGTTTAAATTACAGACTTAGCCTTTTCTCAAGATTGATTTGGATGACAGTTCCAATGTAAAATGTATTTTCACCAGTCCCTATTGAAAACCCAATTTCAGACTCATTTACACTGAAATCTATTCAACTTAAGCTGGTGCTTTTGGAGTTCTTTATAATACACTTGTTGTTTGCAATCAAGTTCACTATTCTAGTTCTGTTAAAAGAAAAAAAATTGGAGCAGCCACAGTGTAGGTAAACACAGGAAAAAAAACCATAAACAAACTGAATAAATATATATATATATACCTTTGAATCCACACAGGGAAAATAAAAATGATTTGTACATAAGGTTAAATATACCCTAAACTAAAATGTTACAAGTTTCATAGTAATGATGTCTCTATATCCTTGTGCAATACATCATCAATCCACAGCCAAATATCATTTACACTGTACATGTTTTATTTTTACAGAAAAATATTTGGATATCACTTACCTCTGAGGCAGTTCTGGAAATTTTAAATATACTTCTTTCTTGGGAAAAAAGGAAAGAGCACCAAAATGAATGAATTTTCAGCTCTTTTATGTAGACTGGTAGAAAGCATAAAATTTCTTGTTCTATTTCACTCTACCTAAAATTCTGATGATAGCAATCTGGAGAGGTTACATTTGCAGTATTACCTAACTGTATGAATTATCTAGTTGTTACTTAGAACTGTAAACACAAACAGTCTTTCTTCCTGGTGCAAGGAGGAACTATGATAATACAAGTTTATAGTAACCCCGTACAAATTCATGGAAATAATTCCAGCTGGACTGATGAAACACAACATTTTAAAAATAACAGTACTGAAGCAAGAGTTCATATTTAGTTGCAAATTTGCAGTACTTCCTTTCCATACTGAATTAAAGGTATTTTATTCTTCCTCCTGGTGAACCAAAACAACGCTGGCTAGACAGCTGATAAAAGGTTGCATAGTACCCCTCTCTATGAGTCTTATATTTTAGTAAGGCAGATAATGATGATTAGAATTCCCTACTAGATTCTGGAGAAGACTATGTATGGAAATCAGTGGTACAAAATTACTGTATTTTTAAAGCTGAGTATAAACATATAACCAATGTTTACTGCAATCAACTACGAAGTGAAACCAGTGGGAGAGCAAAGCTTTCTGCTGTACACTATAAAATTATAACATCTCTTCAGTCTTCTTGTGACCTAAATTTCTCAATTTTAGTATGTGAATTATGCTTTCAGGATGCTAACATGAGGGAAATACTGCCCTTGTGGGTATAGTCTGGTAGAAGGGGTAGGTGTAGACAGTGATCTTCTAGGGCTAATTTGTAATACTTCCATCATTGTACTATTGTGTGTGTATATGATGACTGTCAGTTCATTAGACCTTAAATCCGCTTATAAATATTTGAGGTTGAGTTCTTTGTTAAAAAAACTTTAAGCCTTTTCTAGTCTAGTGATGTGTTTATTGTTTAAATTAAACCTTAATATTTTACTTGTATTAGTAGTTTATATGGCAATAGAATTTTACAAGGGCTTAATAGGAATAGGCTAAGCTTGCTCTATTGTCATGAAAAGGTTTTCTATCTTGAGCACTTTCTGCTCTTATTCCAGTCCCTCTGGCTGATTCTGAGATTTAGTGGCTCATGTGTTCTCTTAGACATAGTCATCTATATACTGTGCTGCTGTGACTATTTCATTATTCTGTTTCTTGACTTCATGCCCATGTCATCAATTCAGCAATTGGTTATTCAGTTTGTTAATGAGGGAAAAGTGCAATGACCATTCAGTCAAATTAGAGAATATAGAAAAGGTCAAGGTATTAGAGTACATTATTCTAATTCATGGAATATTGTACATAAGACGATATATTTTCCATTCCCCAATTCTTCATTTCATGGGAAAATTATTACAAGAACATAATATGGCATAAAATTAATCCACACTGAGAACAAAGCCTGCAATTAAAATGTTAAATGGCCTAACTTGAATCCTTTATTTTGACAATTACTGGAGTAAGAGTAAGGATTTTATCTTGTACCACATGAAATCACAATTTTATAGTTATAATTTGCCACATGATACTATGTATGTTTCAAATCTACAGCAAGATACAGGTGCCAAAGTTACCATTAACCTCTCCTACCCATAGGTAACTCAGTACAAATCAAAATTCTGCTGAGTTTCATCTAATCCTAAAGATGTGAAAAAATAGCTAAGTTTTTCATCAAGGAAAAGACAGAGATGAAGAATACCACCAGGATTCTGTAGGCTCACAGTTTCTAAATTCACCCATGATAGTCAATATCATTATGACAGTCCTTGCTGAGCAACTAGACAAATATTGATTGTAAAAACTGCTGTAAACCCACAAACTTCTTCCTGGAACAGAATTTAAGATTTCATCTCCATTCTTATGGACAGCAGTCACAGGATAGGAGAATTCTGGTCATTTGCTCTGGTTTGGTCTGAAAAATCTTCTCCTTGATGTTATGCAAAATAGAAAAGTCTTGAAAAAAGTTTTAGAAATACCTTTCCTCTTAGCTCAGTCCTGGATAAGGGAGCACTTCCAGAAGGTGACAGATACAATCTTCCACGTAGAAGAGAAATTAATTCCACATCTTGTCTTTCAGCAGCTATTTTAACTGTTACATTTTCACATAAAAATAAAAGGGAAAGGTAGATTTGAAATAAAATAAGGTTCTCTTTTCTTTTAGTCCTCATTCTTCTTTTCCTGGGTATTTTCCTTTTGTCAGGAAATGCTTAGGTAGGTAATTCAAGAGACTACACATCAATGAAAGCAAGAACATCAATCCAGAAGAGACAGAGTTTTAAAATACATTTTTCAATTTCCTAGTGGATAGCATGCTATTTTACTTAGAAAAGCAAAGCTTGTGAGACAGTTTGTAACACCCTAAGGTTAATTTCACTTGGTACAGCTTAAAAGTCATGTCTAAATGTAGAACTTCTAATTAGCATTTTTTCCATAATTTTGCTCTATATGTTAAACCTGCATGTCTACCTATTTATTCCTTCCATTATCCAGAACAGTTATTATTTTTATTCATACAAATATTAGACTCTTATGATGGTCATATGAATACACATATTTCTGAAGCCTATAATTTCCCTCCATTTTGCTTTACTAAATGGATTTATTGATGTTGTGATGAATTGAGCTATTGTACTGTGTCTCGGTTATTTCTTGCTATTAATTATACTCCATTCATTAATATGACAAATAGCAAAGTTTCCAATTTTGTTATTCTTTTCTTCAGTATTCTGGAAAATAAGTTTAGTTTTAATCAATGAAAATTAGAGCCTCATAGCAGATAAAAAGTGAGGAGTTTTAGTGAAATGACAGATTGGATCATCTGACCTGTGCTCACAATACTTCAAATTATGAATCAAGATGCTTTTAGTTCAGTTAAGGGCTTGTTTTACATTCAGTTTTGTTTTACTTTCTCTGTCATAAGTAGAATAGGATTGCTTATGTAACCCATTAGTCTCTCTAAAATTCCATTTTACAGGCAAATAACAATTGCTTTGAGACTTTTAGCAGCTTTTCAACTGTTTCAATAGTTCTTTTTTGTCAGTTATTTGGAAAAATAAGTAAGTTTGTGTAGAAATAACATACAATTGCCATTTATTTCATATGGCTTTGAGAAAAATTTGGGAACTGTTTAATCTATATTTAAAGTTATTCACTGAGAAGGAGAGAACATGTACTTCAACACATAGTAAAAGATTCATAATTTTGTCTGGCACATATATTACTTGAACAAAGCTGCACCTGAAAACCATTGCATTTTATTGCCATGTCCACTATTAAAGACTTGAAAATCTGAAGGACATAATTCAGATGTACTTTGGAATTCGTCAAAGGATACATATTTTCATTGACACTTTTGGCTGTAGTTTTTTCAGTAGGGGATTTAGTAATGTTGAACTACAAAGAAGAAAAGTTTCTGAAGACCTTTACAAGGAAAATAGATACAAATACAAGACCGTTATTTCAATACTGGGAGAATTTGACTGAGAACTTTCAACATTTCTAAAAACTTTTGCTTCTGTCTTTTTGATTTTCTGGTATTCTTTCATTCTGTCTTTGTGGTCTTTTGCAGATTTTTTGCATAATCTATTTTTTATCCTTTTTTTAAGGAAACTATGAATCATAAGAGAATATAGTCAATGAAACAATTTGGAATGGAAGCTTGATGTATATGCATAAAATTTAGGTATTATCCAAATGTATTAATTAAAGGGCTGAAGGACTGTAGAGAACATGATCTCCAATAAACCAGCAACAATTTAGAGCTGAAAATGTGACTTCTCTTACCTTTTCTGCTGTGAAGAAAAGGTTGATGATTCTCTGGAGATTCAGTGATAGCTCAAGACATGTCAATGACTCGTGTGTAAATATCTATTCCCCTGAAGCTAGCAAGGAAAACTCCACAGAATGTGCTTGATAATATAAATCTCATCATGAAGCAATATACATCTTGTAATTGCCACTTCAGGGTTGAAGGCCAGATTTCCTGGCAGGTGTGAATTGGCATATCTCTGCTGAAATCACAAAACTGCTGTGTTACATCAGAGCCTAGACCTATTTCCTGAGCTATTTTTGTCCTGCTCTTAAAATCAATTCCTTGAAGGCTAAGATGGTGAAGAAAGGAAATAACTCTCTCTTTTTGGGACATTGCCTACTTCATAGATTCTTGCCCTAAGACATTTGGGTTTTATTCTGTTATAAATGATAAAATGTAAAAATCTATGTAATGTGAAAAAGGTAGGGCAAAGGAAAGAGAAAAATACAAAAATAATATAAGACTTGAAATCACAGTTTAGTGAATTTTCTTCTTTAGTTTGGACTATTTCAAATAATCTGCAGGTATGTTAATATAAAATAAAATCTCTGAAGCAAATGCCGCTTCTCGCTTTTTCTATGTTTCATAGTAGAGTCAGAATTAGACTCGTAGAATTCCACACAAAAGAAAACTTAAATATTAAAGATTCCTGAATGACCAAGCTTTTATGAATAATCAGTTATTTTTGTTTTGATATTCTGTGAATATGGGTCTATAGTATGCCTTTTTATATTTCATAGCACAAATGATGTATTTTCTCTCATGTCTGAAAAAAATCATCTCAACCCATTTAATTTTACATGTTTCCTGCCAAACTACTTAGTCCATCTCTCATCTAGATATCCTTTCCCTTCATTGTCAGTGATGTGAACCAGAATGCCTATTTACTACACCTTATATCCTATAATAGCAGTCAGCTCACCCAGTCACAATTACATTACCTCAGGAAAAGACTTTAGTGTCACAGTCCTTTACACAAGACATATTCACATTGGAAATGGTCTAGTTTTAACCAGTGAAAAATTAAATTTACTGGTAGAAACTGTGTATGTTGAAAACAGATTACTTTGTGAGTCAGTCAGAGCAAAGGACTGGAAAACTGGGGGCCTAAATTATGCACAGGATTTTTAGTCTCTTGGAGAGTGTATTTACAAAACATTTGAAGTTGAAAACGTTAGCCTTAGCCAGAAAGTGGGTCCAGCCTGAAGTGGGTAGAGCTACTTGAAGGAATATGTCTGCCTGGCACAATGCAGAAATCCTGATCTACATGCTTTATTTCTGTATTGGCTTTAATGTCCAAGGTGTTAGCTGCAGAAGGGCTGCAGAAGTGACCTCTGTGGGGAGAGGCCAGGGGCAGTGCTAATAGACCCCTGGCAGGAGCAGGAGGAGGAAGAGGAGGAGCAGGAGGCAGAGGAAGAGGCACAGGCAGAGGCAAAGGCAGAGGCAGAGGTAGAGGAAAAGGAAGAGGCACAGGCAGAGGCAAAGGCAGAGGCACAGGCAGAGGAAGAGGCAGAGAGAGGTAGAGGCAGAGGCAGAGGCAAAGGCAGAGAGAGGTAGAGGAAGAGGAAGAGGCACAGGCAGAGACATAGGCAGAGGCAGAGGCAGAGAGAGGCAGAGGCAAAGGCAGAGGCAGAGGCAGAGACATAGGCAGCGGCAGAGGCAAAGGCAGAGGCAGAGGCAGAGGCAGAGGCAGAGGCAGAGGCAGAGGCAGAGGCAGAGGCAAAGGCAGAGGCAGAGGCAGAGAGAGGCAGAGGCAAAGGCAGAGACAGAGGCAGAGAGAGGCAGAGGCAGAGAGAGGCAGAGGCAGAGGCAGAGGCAGAGGCAGAGAGAGGCAGAGGCAGAGAGAGGCAGAGGCAGAGAGAGGCAGAGGCAGAGGCAGAGAGAGGCAGAGGCAAAGGCAGAGGCAGAGGCAGAGGCAGAGGCAGAGGCAGAGGCAGAGGCAAAGGCAAAGGTAGAGGCAAAGGAGGCTCTTAGGCACCACAGCAGGTATCTCTGCTGCAACCTTTGGAGGATCTCATGCTGGAGCAGGAGGATATTTCATTAAAGATCTGCACCCCAGGGAGAGCCCACACTGGAGCAGGGAAAAAATGTGTGTAGAAAAGAACTGCAGAGGGAAGCTGTAGCACCTTCTATTCCCTCTGTGCCTCTTGGGGCATTGGGGAAAATTCAGGAATAAAAGTGTGAAGTTGGGCTTAAGGAAGTGGAGAGGAGAGGTGCTTTAACAGGTGTCTTCATTTTTCGCCTCCCAAATATCTTTTAACTGCCAATAAATTAAATTATTTTTATCCAAATTTGTCTATTTTGCCCATTGTGCTAATTTTCAAGCAATTTCCCTGTCTTTATCTGAATCAATAAGCTGTCTATTCCTATTCACTTCCACCCCCTGTACCATCCCATCAAGGAGGAACATGAGAAGCTGGATGGGCATTTGGAACTTAGCCAGGGTGAACCCAGCATTGTTTTTTAGAAAGAAGCTAGTTTTGTGTATAACATACTTGATCTGTGATGGGTTGTGCTACATTCACCTGTGTTGACTTCTCTGCTCTTTTGCTTTTGGTATCTGTTGCAGGGATTTTTGGGGTATGCCTACCAGGCATCGATTGCCACAGGCATAACTGAAGTTCCAGTTTCCTCACAGGTATCTCTGAGTTGCATGGACTTATTCTTCATAAAATCCTGAATATGAAACCCAGTATATTTGAGCTGAGTTATTAATTTTTTTTTTTTTTTTTTTTTTTTTTTTTTTGCTATATGAGCATAGATCATATTAGAAGACGTCAGAAACTGACATGATGGTTGGGAATTTAATGGGGTATATTTGCTTCTTGATAGGCACATATATTTCCCATTAATGCTAATGGGAATTATATGTGTGCAGCAAGAGAACACACCACTTTGCATGTAAATTTCACATTTTATTTTACAGAGGGTATGTAACCCTATTATCATCAGTGCTGCCACAAAAATTTTTATCCCACTTCAGTGGGTTATAATCAAACATTAAAATGATCTAGCTGAATCTAATTTTATTTTACCTTTCCAACTCTTTTGTAATGAAAGGACTTTAATCCAAAGCATTTTCTGTGTCATGTGTGTGAATAAATAACCCTTTTCTTACAGTTAAGTTGTTTTTAAACTCAAGCTAATAAAACTACTTATTTCCATTTCCATCAGAATTACAAGTACAGTTAAAAGGCTTACACAATTTATATTTGAAACATTCTTCAGGAAGAGAGACTGGCAAAAGATCACATCCTTGACTTCTGAAGGTGTCTTCTAAAGCTGATAGAAAATGCCAGCTTTTATGAATCCTGTATTTGATCTAGAAAGTATGTAGGGTTGCCATACAGTGATTTTTCAAGTAGAGAATATGCAAGGCTGTACATTTTAAATAGCACAAAGACTCGTGTAAAGCCTTGTGACTCAGCTTAGGGTAGCATTGAGCGCAATTCATAAGTTGCAATAGTATTAGCCATCTCTCCTATTTCTTCTCCTCTTATAATTTTCATCTTATATTTATGAATTTCTTCTTTTTTCACTTGCTGACCTGTCCAGTCATACCACAAGCTGCAGCCTTTTCCCTGACACATTTAAAAGGTGTCCCTGCACATTCCAAAACATTCAGTTTCAGGATTCTTGTCTGCATTAATAGTAATTAAAAATGTCAACACAAAAAAAAAATGCACTTTTAAAAAAATTTTGGAAGAGAAAGAAGTCCTGAAAAGGAAAAATATTTTTTCCAAATTACCTATAGATAAAACTGGAAAATATTAATTCAACTGAAGTACTATGCCTTGCTGAAAGCATAATAATCAAATAAAATGAACTTTAGGATCATGAATTCCAGGATATCATATTCATGGTAAAGATCTAGCTGGAGATTTCTGGCATGAGCTAAGATTTTCATTGTTATCAGGCTCCATTTTCACAGCAGAAAGCCTCTGGGGTTTGCTTAAATGAAAACAAGCTGAGTTTTTGCAATAAGACTTTGGTTCTTGAGTAAATTTTGTCCAGCTGAAACCCAAATAGAAATCATGCTGAAGTAAAAAGCAATTAAAATTTATAATTTTTTTCATCTGCTGGCAAGACTCAGGTTCTTTTATTTGCTAATCAAATAAGAGGCATTAAGAGGTAAGACGGGAGACAATAGCAATTTGAATAATATCTACAGAAGATCCAAGTTCCTTGCTATTTTACAAAAGTAAGAAATGATACTTTAGATTTCATGTAGAGGTGGGAAACAATCCACAAAATATAATTTAAAAACACTAGAACAAACATTTCATTCCCAAATCAGAGGCCTGAAGCCAGAGAGAGATTTACCATTGACTAGGAACACAGTGTAGGAACAAAGTAGGTTTTATTTGACCCAGGTACTCTGTAATTTTGATTTTCGATTATTTCTCCTGCTGTTTGAGCTCCTTTTTTTGTGCAACCTCCTAATTCTGTTTTTCTTCCTCTTGCCTTGTACTGATTCTGCTTCTGAGTGCTAGATCAGATCCTTGGAAATCAATTTAGCTGGAGTTATTCGGAGAGGGGCTGCTTTCATAATAGCATGAGTGCAAAATTACCATTCTAGAGGAAGAAGCCCTAAACTTCTCTCCTTTAAAAGTGTTTGTGTACTGAAGAATCTTGATACACAGAGTACAGCAAAACAGGCTTCTACTAATATTGATAAGATTTTCAAAAATGAATAATCATTATCATCAGCCTCTTCATCATCAGTATAAATTTTAGTGAGATTTTATTATAATTTATGTTAAATACTTTTTAATATTTATATTTTTTCGTTCTGAATTTTGAAAACAACACATATAAAATTCACCAGGGAATTTTTCATCCTTAGAAGCTACAATAGTACTTTAGTTCAAGAATTGCCATCACTGATCTCCTCAAAGCAGCCTGCACACCTCTTATATACGTAAAGTATATTAAGTATAAGGGTTACAAAGTTGGCTGGTATGACAAGTCAAAATTTGTCAGATTCTAAGCCCTCTCTTCTCAAAAAGACATAAATACAAAGTGAGGAATGACAGCCTTTCTGGAAATATGTTAAACTGTAAAAAATTTTAATGAGTATTCAATAGTAATAAATAATTCATCTTACTTTTAAAATAAAAAAAAAAGTTGAAAGTGCGGAATTCTGTGATAAATTCTATCAGGTTTTGCCAATATTCCTCTAGACCTTTTTGCAAAGGTCAATCACATCAAAAACAAATCATTACAAGCATAGACAAAACTCATGTTTCATGCAGCTAAACTTATGCACATATTTTGGAATAGTCTTGACTTTAGTTTCTATAAAGTACCATGACTTTCCATCCTAGAAAATCCTTTAGAAGCTTGATTCAAATTGCTGATCGCTGTATAGAAAAAAAAGGCATTGAACTGATTTCCAACAGATTCCTGTAAGCTGTATCTACTGTCTTCTCACAGAATCCTACTGTATACTAAATTTTATTAAATTTCTCATGTGACATTTCTGATAGAGATTAGGATGTCTAACATACATGGGTGAGGCCTGGCAGATGCAGTCAGCACTAGTGCTAGGAAGTTATTTGCAGGTAAGTGAGGTTTAAAGCTACAATCAGTAAAGCTGGACATTCATTTTCATGGTGTGAAAAAGATTCTTATGGAAAGACACACAGAATGTCCCCACAGGGTTCAGCAAACTTTAGGACTGCAGAGGAAAATGTTAAATACATTTCAGTGGAAGAAGAAAAAATGCATTTATTTTCTATTTTTTCTGTGAGAAACATTAAACATTTGCATGTAAAACCATTCTTTCAGTTTTCACAGACCAAAGACAAAATTAATCTAAATTCTTCTCAGCTTCAGCACGGTTGTTTACTTCATAAATGTATTTTAAAGTTAATCAGGAAAATTTTAGTCATACCACTCATTAACTCTGTTTTAGGTCATGGCTGTTCATAGGGTGAGGGGACAGAGGTAGAACAGTAAAATAAGTACCCTAACCAGAGCAGAAATTGGCCCAGATTAATTTAGTTTTTTAGAGCACTAAGGTGTTAACAACCAAGACTGTGAATTCCACCCCTGTTATGAGCCATTCACTTAAGAACTGGATGTAATCATCCCTCTGGGTTACCTGCAACTCAGATTATTCTGTGATTCTGTGAATTCTTAGAATATTCAAAAAGAAAAATTAGCATTTGAATCAAAATGGTATCTGTTGTTTCACTCTTAAAAGTGGCTTAGATTATTTGGAAATTATTGTAAGAAAACAGATAAATGGAAAACACTGAGAATCATGCCCCATTCTTGAGCCAGGACTCACCCTGGCCTGCTTCAACTATCCTGAATTCTGTTGAAATAAAATTAAGATACTTGGGCCAGATTTACCATCCTGGCAGCTGGGGTACTCAAACTCAGGAGTACTGTACGAGCATAATTTTTGACACAGTTTGGACAACTGGACTTAGGCATATTCAGAATTATTTGAATTCCAAATTGTACTCAGCAAAGTCTCAATCTCAAGATATTTTTGTACCAACATCAGGGGTATTTATGAAAGTGACTGAGGATCTGCTAAGCTCTATTTCATCCTTGCAAAATGCAAGTTCCCAACAGTTCCTGTGATGCTGAACCAGAGCAATGGAAGCCAGAGTGAGGAAAAGGATTTATCTGCATACTCAAAGAGCTATTAAGTAATATTTAGGGGAATATGTAACCATTCAGCATGGCTAAAACTGCTGCAAGCCAAATCCTCTGTCGGATTTAGCAGTAGAACCAAATCTGATCTTTCATGAGAGTAGGAAAGTAGCTCTTCAAATCTACTTATTCCCATGGCTTAATCATCTTCTTGTTCTAGCTAAAACACATTTCAGCTTTGGTCTAGACCCATAGCTGGGATAAGAATCTCTAGATAGCATTTGATAAATGCAAAACGCTGTGGACATAATTTTCTAGCACTGATCCAATTAGAATCTGCCCATGTCTCTACTTGTTAAAAATAACCCTTTTCAGAACCTGGAAAATTGACAGGTTGATCCAAAAGGACTAATTGTAAACAAATTCTCGAGTGTCTATTTAGAATGAAATCTTGAATTTTTCTGTGTATCTCCTTCAATTTGTTGTCTAAGCGTTTTAATCTGATTTCTCAACACCATTCTCTTTCACTAAGGAGTTTCTGTCTAAAGGACCATGGATTTTGTGTGGGCATTTAAATGGTCAAATAGCCGTTGCCCCAGGAAACAGGGTATTTCTATCCATATTAATTACAATTAATATTAGATGAGGACAAACAATCTGTTTTGAAAAATTGAGTTTCTCAGGTTGGAGATTGTTTCTTCTAGCTACTGGAGGAAACCTCATGTTAAACCTTTGGGTCTCATAAGGAGCTGTGGTCATTTTAGTGTTAATTTTCTTGAAATTAAAGAGAGTTCTTAGGCTTAGTTTTTCTAGCAGATGACTATTAGTAGAGAAAATATTAAATCTCTGCTAAATTTCTCATGGTTTTAGTCTGCGAGTGTGTCAAAATGTTCCAGTGCTTCTCCGCAGTGAACTTCTAAGCTGTTTGATATTTATCCAAAATTGCCTTTTTTTTCCTTTTTAATAATAACATCTAAAATAGTCCTAGCACATTTACTGTGACACTAATATACCTCAGGGCCACTTTCTTACTGCACAATTTACCTACAGCATTCATTAATGCCTGAGAAAAACACACCCTGTCATGGCTTACTGCAACCTAAAAGACTTAAATTGCATCCAGAAAGCTGACAGGCCACAGCGTTATTAACTGAGCCACTGGGACCCTTTAAACTGTATTGTATATAAGTTTATAGCACAGGGAGTACAGAATTTTAAGCTTGCACATTTTAATGTATTTAATTTGCCGCACTCGGCAGTTTGCTTTGTGAACTGTTAATCTTTTCAACCGATACAGCAAAATGTCACTGTATTCATTTGCAGAGTATAATAGGCTTATATCCTGAAACAATAAAGTTATAATAGCCTGCCCACTGCCTGGAGAAGCTATACAAATTCAGCATGTATGAGGTGTTGTGTGTCCTACTTACCCTCTAGTTTTCAAAACTCATCTTCTCATATCAGTACCTTGAAAGCCAGTCATGCACATTACTTTGGTGAGATAAAGGTAAGTGTCATGGATCAAGCTTTGTTGAACTTTCTTTCTCACTCTCTCTGGAGTTGCTTGCAGTACTTTGGTACTAATTTGCTCTTGGCATCTCCAGCCATTGCAACTGCAAGTTGAAGTCACAGATATTGAGGTTTGTTCTTCACCCTCTGTACCCACTCCAGTCTGGAGCTGATGGGTCAATCCTTCACTTGTTCTAGTGATAGGCACCAGCAGCCAGGTAATCACAGATTTCAGGAAAAAAACCCTGCTACTAAGCTATCTAACCTCCAGGAAAGAAGTTCTACATACTTTCTCAAACTTTACTCATGTTCTTTGTGTTTGCTCTCCATTCTTTCTTCAGGTAATTTCTGCCCAAATTGTCATCTCTCTTTTTCTACAAGTGTTATAAAAAGTGTTATGTGGTTATGTTGGTACCACAGAGTTTCTACAGAAATGAGACATTCTCTGCAACAGAGAATCGTGGGTGTGAGGGTATGATGATGATGACAGTGATAAGGGGAATTCTGATGCAATCAGTGCCTGCATATTGAGACCTGACTTTTTTTTTAATGTATTTTCTATATTTTTGAATGAAACTTATTGGAGAAGGAATTTATTGGTTATTTCTATAATGGGATATCCATTCTGAGGAGTGGAAATGTGACATCTCACAATGAATTTCTGTCAGGTGACTAAATGACACTGCATTTATTCTTAGACAACTTTAGATTTACCTTGTGAAGTGCTTAGCTGACTTACAGGATATATTACAAAGCTTGTCTTTTTAAAAAAGGATTGTCTTTCTGTCTGAGGAGAAGGTTTGTGGGGACTCTTTGTCCATAGCAGGAATCTCAAGGAAGTTAGTTGAGCTTGCACACTTAAATACTGTCAAATATTCTTAAGAAAAAAAGATTGGAAAAAAAAAAAACCTGAAATGAAATGGAGAAAAACCACTTGTCAAATCAAGGATTTGTTTTCTGTATTATTTCTACTCATAGTGATTAATTAAAAGGTAGCCTGAAGCAGAAGAAGGTCATGCATCTTGGTCCCCAACCAAACAAATTCTTTAGGAAAAAATCAATAAAGCAACCCCTGGCTGATTGTAGCAAAAAATATCAAGTAAAGAAAAATAAGATTCTCTAAACCAAATTCAATATATTAAAAAAAAAAAAAAGTGCTGGTGATAAAGCATAACTTTCTGGACATCCTGGGCTTCAGCAGTTCTAAAGAGGAGAGTGACTCTTAAAAGACAAGATGACAGGAAGGCAGTAAGAAAGTTACAAATCTATTTTTTGTATTGAAGAAAGCCCTTAAAATGCAACTGCATTTTTCAGTGGAATGCTATTTCTAGTGTTCACATTGTCTGAAAGCATTGGCAAAAGTAGGCAACTTCTTAATGAAAAATAATTCTTTCAGCAAAAGAAAACTTAGCTCTGGCTGCAAAGTTAACTTGACATAGAGAATTAAAGAGATATTAAAATAAGGGTTGTTGAATAAGGTTGTGACGAGTTTGGCTGTCTCTTTTTAATTAAGAAATTACAGCAATGGTTTAAAAATTTTCCATTAGAAATATCATTTATACTGGAGTGTTTTAGACCATTACTCCAGGTTACATTCTGTTTGTTTTTATGGTTCTTTGGTTTTTGTTTTTTCTTTGCTTTTATTTTGTTTTGTTGTTGTTTTTTGGTTTGGTTTGGGGTTTTTTTGTTTTTTTTTTTTTTTTTTTGTTTTTTTTTTTTTTTTTTTTTTTCCCAATAGGTAAAAATCTCACAGATTCTCTCAATGGCTGGAAATGTAAAATAATGAATGAAGGCATAGATCTGGTTCTTTCAACTGTGCTGCTTATAGACTCTTTTAAGTCTCTTTATTTGCCTATAGAGTTCGGTGATTTCTATGGCAAAGTGTGATGGATCTGAAGCAGCCAATTACACATCTATTAACTGCCACTGAATTAAAAACTATCTGTCACAGGACTGTACATGCTCCATTTTGACCTGGTGGACCATGGCACATGGGGTAACTAAACTTCTCAAGCTACCATTTTTGATTCATAGGAACATGATCATATATCTTTGAGGTCTCAGACAGAGTAATCTTGGAAACACTCATTATTAGAAACTCATTGCTACATCTAATATTTTTATGTCTGCTGTAACTTCTTGATTTATTCCTTTGATATTATTTCAGATTCATCAATCAATGCTGGTTTTGAGGCCCTGATCATCTGAATGAATTTAGCAAACTACAAGACATGAAATTACCATAAGTAAAATCTTTTCAAATTTTTACTGTGGTTGGGGTCAGTGAGAGTTCTTAAATGAAATATTTAAGAAACATCTGAATATAACCCAATGAGAATGTGGGAAAATTACATTATTTCTTAGACTATTTTAACATCAAAGGTAGCACTGGCAAGACAGATAATTATTAAAAGCTGAATTGCTGAAAGTGTCTCGATAGTGCACTTAAACACATTTCACTTGAGTGAAATAATTTAAAATCTAAAGTGTGATCCAGAATCACATATGTCTATTATCATGTTGTCTGTGATATTAAAAATGTATGCAGCTGGAGGCTAAGTTATCTGAGATCTCTAAGAGTTTGAAACACTTCATCCTTTTTTTTTTTTTTTTTTTTTTTTTAACTGCTGTCATTTTAGATACTGAGTGCAAATAAACCGGAGAATGAAGGGGAAAGTTTTTCTATCTTTTGATGTTCTTGGAAGCCAGGATAACATGAGAGAGATTTGCAAAAACTAACTTTAAAATATTGTTGTGCTGGTGGAATTTGATTACTCACTGCTGACATTGCTTGACTGAATGGAATGGATTTTTCAAATGGGACAGTCTTTTTCATGTAGAACTGCTTAAAAATATGACATCTGCTGCATTTGCATGTCTGTACGACTATCAAATTTTTCTGTGAAACTGATCAGCACAAAATTTTGTTTCATCTTCAATTTTTCTTAAAAGGGGTGCCTTTTTTTTTCTTTTACTATTTAAGTCAAGAAGTCAAAGAAGAACCCCCCTTGAACATAATGCTATTAAAGTTAATTTGCTCTTCATTGATCTAGTGTCTTAGTTTTTGGTCTCCATATCAACATTTATAAGGGTAAGACTGATCACTACAAAGTGTAACAAATTCATAACAACGCTGATAGTGACACTATTCTTTTTTCCTTAAGTTATGATAAAAGCTGAGGTCAGAAGAGATACTTTGCCGACTTGCCTATAAATTGGGATAACAGGAAAACCTTTTCTTGGTCTTTTGAAGACCCAGGTACAGTTCACAGAATCAAAATATTATGAGTCTGAAGGGAACACCAAAATCTGGCTCCTAGCCCTGCACTAGACACCTCCAGGAATGACACTGAGAGAGCATTGTCCAAACACTTCTTGAACTCTGTCAGGCTGATGCTGGGACCACTTCCTTGAAGAGCCTGTTCCTATGCCCAAACACTGCTGGGTGAAAGATTTTTTTCTAATATTCAGCCTAAATCTCTGCTGATGCTACTTCAGGGCATTCTCTCAGGTCTTGTCACTGGTCTCCACTGGTCTCAGTGTGAGGAAAGTTAAAGTTTCATGGAGATATTTACAGATATTAGTTAAAGATATTTCAGTATTCAATACCTTAAATTCACTTTTCAGGAGTCCATTATGATCAGCCACAGAAATGATCGAAGGATTTGGTTTAATCAGATGTTTGTTCAAGTATGATATGAAAAAGTAAAAGTACAGTAAAATAGGACCACTCTATTTCCAAAATTAAAGGAAAAGGCTTGTGAAACCATAGCCTTTATTTCAGCTGAAGTGCAAAATTGTTTATTCTGTTCTTTTATTACAGCGTTTTGTTGACCAAGACAATTTTCTAAGAAAAAAATTGCAAAGAAAAATGCTTTATTACCCATTCTGTTAATAAAATCAGGAGCATTGCTCTCCATTTGCTTTTAAAAGTAGATTTCTTGAAAGGTATCAACACAAGTCAGAGAGTGAGGCCATCCAACTCAAAATATTCAGGGATTCTGTGGCTTCTTGATTTTTGAAAAATTTATTTTATTTTTTTTTAAAGAAGCGTTTGGACTGGTCAGTCATCCTGGACACTCACATTCCTGCATCCTGCTTTGTGACTTAGAGGATGACATTGCTTCTGAGGCTACTGGAAATCCATTGGTGGTCAGAAGATTGAAGTCATCTGAAAATGACACCTGCCTTTTGTGATCTGACTTGGAGCTTGTTTTATTTCAGTTTGCATAAAAAATCCCTTGATTGACTAAAACAATATCACTTGAGAAAATTTAGTAATTTTCAAACTGAAACACTTTGTTCATTTGCTTCAGTTCTTGTAATTTTAAACAAAGTTTGGAAGGCCTGTCTTTTTTGAAGTTACATGGGACAGTAATTCAAGTGGAAACTAGTTCATTCATCAGCATGAATTGTCAATTGGCTTGTTAGACCAATTTTGATAGATTATATGTACTGTAGTATTACTGTTGTGATTGCTTTTGCTTTTATTATTCTTCTGGAAAAGGATATGCTATCAATGCTGAACAGTCAGACACGTTTCTGGTTCATTTTTCAAGGTTATGTGGGAAATTTGATCATGTGGTCCTCCTTGCAATTGTTGTGAAAGCAGTTTATCCAGGGTTAAGAAAAGTTTTCATTCAAGACCTTAAGTGCTTCTCCATCCTTTACAAAGTTTGAAATTCACCATCTCTCCTGGGTTATAAATCTGTGTAAGGAGAGTTCATATGGAGAGTATGTGCTGATTTTTACCTTATTACTGCAACTGTGTGCATGTTGTATTATTTATGTTTATCCCAGGTAAAGGTTAGCTGAGATAGGTGATGGTTATTTTATTTGAAACTGATATTCTAGGTGGACCAAAAGGCAAACTACTGTGTTAGGCACTTTACAAATAGAAAGCCAATGACAGCTCCTGTCCTAAATAATTTAAAATTTGCCTATGATTTGTGACAATTTAGAGAACTGCCTGTAAAATAGCAAAATGAAAGACCAATTAATAATGACAGCCCTTTTCCAACAGAATGGAGAAGCAATTCAACAAAATCCTTCAACAATTCTAACCATAAATATGGATTTTTGAGCTCCAGTGTTAGAATATGCATTGGCTACAAAACCTGTATCTCTGACCACGTTATTTCACTGTCCACTGAATTGCATGGCCCCCAGCACTTGGTGAAATACCTCTGTGCTACTGATCTGAACTTATTTTGGAAGAGACAAGGAGTCTGACACTCTACTGCTGAAGACAATTGCTGAATCCACAGAGAGATCTCTTAAAATACGTTCATCCTTCTCTTAGAACCAGCAGCCACTGTTATGATGACAGGTGACCTAAGAAACCTGAACTTCTGCCAGCACGTTCTTGAGTCCCATTATAGCACCATATAGGTATTTCTCACCTGATATAGGATCTGTGGTATGACCTTCTCTGAAAATTACTGACTTTATTGTAAGTGGTGTCTTTCTAATACTGGCAACACTTTCATACATTTTAATGAGCTGCCCTGAAAATAATAGACTTTTGTTATCATGTTCAAAATATCTCAAGTCTGAAAGGAGTATTTTGCATCAGCATCAATTCTTAGACTCATACTCTCAGAATCTATTCCTTTACATCCTGGAGGAAAACAACAGCTTGTTCTCATTTCAGTGTGGCAAAGGGACATTATTTTGTTGAAGGTCTGTTTATCCACATCTTGTAATTTCTTTGTCTATTAAACTAACTAATTCAATTTTTTTGTTGTTGTTTTTTTTTGTTGTTTTTTTTTTTCTTTTTGTTTTGTGTGTGTGTGTGTGTGCTGCAGGTATAGTCTACATTACTGTTCTACCTCTGACTCTGTTTCAAGTAAGTCTCTGAAACAAATGTAACCCCATGATAGTCTGGTGAAGTGCTAGTACTTGCTTAACAGTAGTTTCCCAGATTTTAGTGGGTTATTTCAAAGAAGACAAGCTTTAAAAAACCTAAAACCCCCACAAAACATTGGCCTCAAAAATACAAAAACATTGGCCTCAGCAGCTATTCCTGTTACATTGGTTGTTACCTCAACATTTGTATAAATGAAAATGAGGCATCTGTTTCTCCAAAGAGTGGCAAGGAGCTGTATAACAAAGCTTGATTAGGGGAACACCTTGTTTAACACTGTCTCTTATTTTCTTTTTTGAAACATATAGTTTGTAACTAGTAGCAGGTCATATTAAAGTGTGGTAGGCACCAAACGATGAGTTATGTGATATTTTTAGTTTTCTTAGCCAAGGTCTACTCAGCCAAGCAGGCCTAGAAGGACTCATCTTACCCTTCTATTGATCCACAGTGACACAATTAGTTAAAAATGGAACTTATCATAAACTGCAGCAACTACCCAAAGAAATCTTGAAAGACAGACAGGAATTACTGCACTTTTTCAAGACAAGATAATCAAATGCATCAACTGATTTCCTTAAACAATGATAATGTAGCAACAGAATTATATATTTATTATATAATATAACATTATTATATTTGTTTCTATTTTATTATTTTCTATTTATAATATTTATAATATGTTGTAAGTATTATATGTTTCATTAAAATTATGGGAATATATATCTGGAAAAATCTTATGTATATGTAGAGTGGCTCTAATTTAGCAAAACTCTTATCATTAACTTTGAGTTAACCATATAATAAAGCACTGTCAATATCTTCAAGTAAACTACCCATATTCATGAAGTTAGGCATTTATTTAGATGGCCTACTGAATTTAGAAAAGAATAATTTGTAGTTTTTGAAATGGAAAAAACTGAATTTAGTGGAGAATAAGCTGTTACTGAAAGAAACACTGAAACATCCTCTACAGCACTGCAGTAGGAATATGTTTTCTATTAAACTGCCTGGGACCTTTCAACAGATGAAAAGTTGAGTTTATATAATTCCATCTGGGGAAAAAATAATCCAATAAAAGAGCAAGCCCTCAGCTAGGGGATGCTAAAGTCAATAGCAATGGCATTTTTAGAAACTTTGCACATGCTGAAGACACACTTCTTTATAGGATTTTAATGCAACACTCTATATTACTAGCATTAGACAAAGTGTCTGAGACAGCATTATCAGCTCTAGAAAATGTCTCATATGCACATATATTGATATGACTGAATTTTTGTGGGTTTTTTTTTTCTCCTGTTTTGAAAATATTTCTCCATGCTTTCAGTGACTTTCTTTGAAATAAATAAGAAATTTTATGCTTCGAAAAAAACCCACAGAAGAACACCTGACAAAAGCACTTGGAATATTGTTCCAAATATTTTCATGTACATAAGTTTTGTTGTGGCAAGAAATCCAGTGCCTGAATTTTAGTTAATATAACTCTTTTCACTGAGGCACACACAGGCTGTCTCACAGCACACAGCACTCAGATGTGCTAAAGAGGATCACAACAGCTGCTTTAGTCTTTGGGGCAGTCAGCTGAACCGAAAATTCATGGAAGGAGATAGAAATGAGAAGGTCTCCTAAGGTGAAACTAAATGGCTGCTGCTTTTCCTGTTCCTGCTGTGTTTTCATGCTGTGCAGTTGTGGTGCAGAAGAAAGGCTTCATGACCCAGCCAGAAGCCCCTGTCCACTGTAGCCCTGTGCCCAGGGTGCTCTTGCAGCACAGTGACTGAAACTTTTGGTTCCAGGCATCCAAAACAAATTAAAGATTTTAAAGTTCTCTGCTGGTATAAACTAATGCAGCACTGCCAGAGTCAGTAAAGCTTTGCCTGTTTACACCAGTGGAGAAATTATTCCTCTCTATAGAGAGATCTTGGAGTTCAGCTATCATGGAAGACTGATTCCCTGTCAATAATAAATGTCCTCAGTATCCTACACAAGTCTTCAGTTTATTGCCTCTGGACATTTTTTAATAGCTGCAAGTCTCAAGATGGAAGCAGATTTTTATGCTTTATTTTGAAGGGTAAGGATTGTTCAGAAAAGATACTTCCTGAGCTGCCCAGGGAAAAGACTATTATAACACTAGCGTGGTTCAACCTATCAGCCTAACTTGCCTAAGAAAAGAAACTTATTTCTTTATAACTTGTCTTTCATTTTCACATCCATTTGTTCAAAGACATCTGAAAGTCCCTGAGCACTGACCTGAATAAAATGAAGAAGGAGGCTAATAGAGTGTTCACCTACAGTATTGTTTCCTCTCTTGTTATTAGATGGATATGACCCTGTCTTTGATCTTCCTACAGATGGTACAGCCAAGGGTGCCTAGAATGAAGAGTGTCACACTCCTCCTAGGAGGAAAGAAAGAAAGAGGAGTAGAGTGGGAATATGCACAAGCAAGGAAATGGCCACTCTGGTAATTACAAGTGACAAAGATAAATGAGTAAGAATGTGTGAACATGGTCCTCAGTGGGTCCTTAAATAGGTAGAAAATGTAAAAATGCAGCATGGGAGTTGATGAAAGCAAGGTGAAATGATAGTGAAATAAAACCAGGACTTTCTCTTTGATTCAGTAACCCTGTAAGGGAAGTGATTAAAGAAATAAAATATTTTAAGGGTTTTTTTTCCTCTCTCTTGGTGGTGCTTTATGTGCTAGCACACTGTTTATTTTTCAAGGGTATAGCCCCTTATTTTTGACTGCTTGTCAAACACTGAGCTTATGTCTATTGTCAAATTACAGTGAAATGTTTGCTGTTTATAGAGACACATAACAAGGGATAAGGTAGCTGGCTCTGATGGGTGAGTAAAAGCTTCACTGGGAAGGACAAGTGACTTATTTGATTGAAGAAATAGGTTATGTTCTTTTATGTGCTTATCCCAGTGTCTCATTTGTTCATTGCTCGGGCATTTAGCTTTTAGACTGTGCAATCAAGAATTTTGAATGAAGGAAATAATATTGTCTCCTCTCCTTGACATTGGAGAGAAGAAATGTTACTATGGAGAATTTCCCCCCAACCCCCCACTTCCCCCTAAAGATTTTTAAAGTAAAATTACTGATCACATCTGTATGAAAACCATGCATTGCAGCTTTGGGTCATGGATGGCTTCATACCATGTTGGTACTACAGACTCATCACATCTATATCTGTGCATAGGTTTTTCTGAATCTGATTGGAAAAAAGACCAAAGAACTAAGCAAAACAAAACAAAACAGAACAATTCCCCCCACAAAACCAGAAAAACATTGTGCTTACCATTTTTTCTATATCATTCAAGAAGCAATATAGAAAGCAAGGACTAATTTGCTCTTATTAACACTTTCTGTCACTTCTGTGTATTTCTGCTACTGTGTACAAGCACTGCAGAGGTACCTCAGCACTTTAGGCTGACAGCCACAGGACACTCTATGCCATGGCTCACACAGCCGTAGGTGCAGCAGTATTTCTCTTCCAACATACTTGTGATGCCAGGCTGTAATTGATGCTAGAAAAAGAGAGTGCAAAAGGTTTCAGATCTTATATTCAGATTAAAATAAATTAGTAAGAACCAAAATTAAATACTGACTCCAGGTACTGTTCCTAACTCTGCTACTGGCTTAATTTGTGACATTGGTTGCATCACTTAATCTCCAGCTATATGGTTCAAGTAGCTTTTTACTGTCTCTGTTTCAAGAGCAAAAAATTAATATTTCATCACACACATACACATGTACAGAAGCTCTGTGATATTCAAAGGTTTTTTTGAGGTCTTCAGGTAAAATCACTTGCCACAAAATTCAGGAAAACATTTCCACAGATTTTCAACTGAACGTATTTGGGATGGCATTTGCTTTGGCATCATTTATAATTTACAGTATTTCTTTATTGTTTTTAAAGTAAATATATCAAAATCATATGGACCCAATAAGACCTCTGGTGGTGAGTGTGATTAAAAACTGAAATATGAACCTATTCACTCATACCATCTGTTTTGTTAACCTTCCAGAAGGGAGAGAGTTCTACATAGTGATTAAAGTGTATGACAGATAATTTTATCTGCACATTTCCTGATTGATTGAAAAGTAGGGAAATATATAATCAAGTAGGTAGGAAGTATATTTGCTTCTAAAAATAAAGTGTCAGGAATATCAGAATGATTGTGAAACAGCAGAAGTTTTTGAAACCTGAAATGTCTTGATTATCCCCCGGCATGTTGATTCTTCCACTTAGAGAACATAAAGGTGAATATTATAAACGTGCACTTCTCATAAGAGAATCTTAAAAGCCTATCTTCCATATGGCAGGGACTAAGGGGGAAAATGTCAATGCTTTTCTTTAAGCAACAAATAATTATGGCACTAAATGAAACAAAGGTAACTTAGCAACAAGGTATTCCTCTTCTCATCTAGCATTTTCTAAAGAAATCCTACTGACACCAACCCATGAGCTTTGTGCTATTTACCTGCTTGCTTGCATTTGAAGCATTCCACTTCTTTTTAGTGATGCTATCTGTGAAAAGACAACAAAATATGAACAGTGATTATAAACTTGAAGTGCAAAGGGAAGACCTTGAAATAGTGTTAACTCCAGTATTTCAGTACTCTGTAGATATGGCCTCTCTAAAGCTGGATGAATCACTTGTAGCAAGTAAGCTTTTTCACTAGATATAGTCTTCTGCATGTTTATGAAGTGTCACTGAACAGAATGCCTTTAAATTAATGTGTGATTTTAAAGTGTTTGAGAAAGGCCTTTTCCAAAGACTAAAGAATGGATGGAAACACTCCTACTGACTTCTCTTGACAGAGGCCAAATACAGTGTGCAAACATATTTTATTTGATGGATTGCCCACTAGCTGTTTACTGCAAGTATTGTTTAGGAATATAATTAATGCCATTCAATGTGGGTTTATAGCAAGCAAGTCTTGTCAAACCAACATTTTACAAATTTCCCTCAAAAAGGTAACTATATCTTTGAGTTATTATTGAGGCATTTAGGCATGTATGAATGAGGCATTAATGTATGAATGTACAATTTTAATGTATTTAATAACTAGAAATTTGACAAAAAGATTAATGCTGTAAGATATCAAAGAGAAACATATAGCTAAATCAAAACTTAATTAACATGCTGATGAAAAAATAACCCATAAATGAGAAATTGTTCTTAAAGGGGTTTTGCTTAGGGAGTTGCTGCAAGCTTTTGATATTGAATCTAAAGTTTTTCAATACCTTTCTCAACAGTTTCATATTAGACAGATAGATAGATAGATAGATAGATAGATAGATAGATAGATAGATAGATAGACAGATAGATAGAAAGAATAGATTTGGTAGAATTTGTGTAGGACATAAAACATGGCAGTGAGTTTAAATAATGAATTTTTTAAATCTTGGTCCCTTCTAAAATGACAAGATGGTTTAAATAGACATTTTAAATAATATAGACAAAATTTTGCATAAAGAATGAAACCCAACAAAACACAGAATGAGAACTAGATGTACAGAATGGGAAATAAGTTTACTGAAAACAACCCTGGGAGTCAGTGGGCAGTGGACAAGTAAGTGAGGACAAGTAGGGAAGGCAGAGAGTGTGCCTGTGTGTTCAGTGCTGCTGGAATCAATCTGTATTTCTCTACACAGGTCTGGTGTTCACTTGTAAAGTGGAGAATGTACAAAGCAGAGCCAGAAATATTTTCTAGGTACTGCACAAAAATGGCTGGCTGTGCAATACTTCAGAAGTGTTTAGAATGGCAGAAGTAAGACTGACTGCTGACCTGAACAAAGTGTGTTAGCAGTGCCGTTGGATATTGACTTATTTTCATTAGAGGTAAGTCATAAGAAGAACCACTGACAGGAAACTGAAGGAAGATAAATTCAAATAAGAACTTGGTCACCTTTTGCATTATTTTATTTTCAACAAAGCAATTTATGAGCCACTGGAACAAAGCCACCAGTGGAAACAATGAGTGCACCAGGGTGGGTACTGGCCAAACCCATCTGTTGTCTGTGGCAGGAAGGAAAAAAGCAAAAGATATGGTTTAATTAGGCAGTGGCTTCATTAGCTTGGCTCAGCTGGGATCTATATCAGCAACAAATCACACAGTGAAGCTCATGAGCCTATTTTGAGTAGCTTCTGCTTGTCAAAGCCTCTGTTTGTGTTTGATCATCAAGGCAGTGCTGATGCCAGGCTGAACTTCTGCCAGAACGAGGAGGAAGCTGGAAGAAAGAGTGCTGTTTTCTCTCTGCTCTGAGCAGTAAATCTCCCTGAATCTTGTTTCATACAGGGATACAGAAATAAATCTGTAAAGTATAGGATAGCCTTCATGGGAGGTACTAGCAATTTGTTTGGTCAACTTGCCCCTGCCTACAGTTGGTCGCCAAAGAGATAACATTACCATTTTTAGTAAAAAGCTGAGGCATTTAAGGCATTTTCACTCTGGTCTATATAAGTGAGATATAATGACTTGTCATATTCTGGAGATCAGATTAGATGATCTGATGATTCCTTCTGGCCTCAGGTTTTATGAGTCCTTCACAATCCACTTTGTGTGCTGCCTTATTGGTCCTGTGAATCTCATGCCACTGCTCCCCTTCCCTGGTTTTTATGACTGTGACCTTTATAAAGAAGAGTTCTTGAATAATTTAATGGAAAGGGGGGAAAAGTGTGAAGGCAATCTAAAGAAAGGTAAATGAACAAGAGATAAGAAAGCCTCAGAAATGTTAGGACATTTTAAACCTATTTACAGAGCATAATAGTCTGCCTGCATATAGAGACACCAGATTTTAAACATGTTTTCTTTCCTGAAGGAAAGCTATCAGTGGAGTGTAGTCATATCACTCATAATGCAGCATATTTTAGAACATTTTTTACTCTTGCTTTAATATTCTCATTTCCTTAAATTCCAGGCCTATAGATATGATTTCACACAGCTCTAGGAGTTCTTAAATTATGTTTAGTAGTTAGTGCCTTTGACTAAACAGTGTCTTTTGGGCTTTTTCTGTTATGGGTAGTGATAGTGGACTCTCAGAATACTTCCTAGATGTCCCTGTTCTGAAAATAATTTCCTACAGCTCTTTAAAGGATGTGACACTTTTCCCCAGGTACAATAAATTAACTCTGATGATATGTGTGGTTGTAAGAATTTCTGTTTGCTATTTCTAGGGAATTTTTTTTTTCTGAATGGGAATATTACTGAAGAAATCCCTGTGCATGTCTATACTGCAACTAAGTTGTAATTGTTTATGTTACTGTGCAAATGGGGAGGCCTCCTCTTGAGCTTCAAGTGGCTGTGAAAGTGTCATCCATGAGATAGCCTTCAACTTGACTGGTGTTATGCTTTTAAAAATTTCTTTAATTTTCTTTTCTTCACGAAGGAATGGTAGCATTGGGAAAGTTTGATTTTGATAGATACCCCTATTTTACTTTCTAGAGTTATCAGAGTGCTCACATCTTTTTACTGCTTCTTCAGAACATTTTGAACCAATACCATCTGAGTAGCTACAATATCTGATGAGTTTTTTTATTTCTTCTGAAAGTGGAGATGACTTATTTCTATGGAGTAACTTTTTGTATGTTCATGAATCTCAAAATCGGTTTCTTTCCCAGATGAGTATACTAGTTACATTGTTTTACTTTCTACATTTTGGCCAATTTTAGTCATACAATTTTCTTTTTGTGAATACATCAGCTTAAGGACTGTGAACAAAAAGAAATGCAGCTTCTCAAAAGAATTGTGTCCCAGTGCAAATGCCTCTATGGTAATAAATCAAAAGGGATGTAAAAACAAATCTTTAGAAAAAAATAAGTGCTTAAGTCTGATTTCAGTGACACACAGATGACTTAATGATTTTGAAATCTGTGATATTGCTACTTTGATTTTTGCCATTTAACAAAATAAAAGATCAAGAATAATTAATCCTTGTCTGAATAAAAGAATGCATTAAAATAATCCTTGATAGATAGTCATTTGTTTTCTGATCTATAGACAGCAAAGGTGATTAAATCTTTACAAAATCTTTTTGTTAGTTTTGGTTATAATGTAATAATAATATAACATGACATTTATTTAGATAAAAAAGTGAACTTATGAGGAGGCTATAATTGTTTCCTTTATGTAAATCTGCAGTGTAAATCTATGAATATATAAATAGAGTCAAACATTTTAAATGCAAACATGGATACCCTTGTAGCTACATTATGGAAGGGAATAGGTACATTTTTTTCATGCATTTTGTCTTCACGGTATTGCACATATCTTTCTAAAACTATTTATGAGAAGCTCGATTACATCACATGGGCTTTACATTGACTCAAGATTTAGGTTTAGCAAGATAAACTGCAACCATTGTGTCATCCAGTGTTAGCAGTGTTAGCAAACACTTAACTTCCAGTGAAGGCAAAGTGGGTTAGATAATGAATCAATATTTGTGCTTCTGCCATTCTTACAAACCTTCTTGTAATTGTTTAATTTCTAAATACATGCAATTTCTGTCACACCAAGATTAGATATCAAAGAAATAGAGGGCTCCTGAACCAATTGTATTAAAAAAAACCTAAAAACTTTTAATGAGATTTTTAAAAAGTAATGTGCTTAAAATTCAATATGTAAAACTTGACCAAAATGACAGATTCTCTTAATCAATGTGACACTGATAATTTGCTCTGTCCAGGTTATTCTGTCATATAACAAAGAATATTTTCATTAAAAAAATAATAATCAAAATAAATTGAGTTGAACATTTACCTTCTCTCCTGTAATAGGGAAGAAAATAGGAGGCTAGATAAGAAGCTTTTAAAATGAAGAGTGAAAATTAGTAAGTGGTAACAAAAAGTTAGAAAAAATCAGTTTCACATGACCAGTTAGCAACTTCCTATTTTTTAAAATTATTTGGTAGCAAATTAATTAAGAAAAACATTCTATTAACTTCTTTGAACAGCAGAGATGAAAGGTTTATTTCAAAGTAAGCTGTTACGCATTTTTTTATGAAAGATGGTAGAATCAAGTCTGAGGACTGCCTTTGAAGAGTAGAGAATGCCTATAGGATAATCATTGCATTAAGGAGCAGATCTGCCATTTTGACAGTGTTCTCTAACACACTTATTAAGCATCCAGTCAAAGCCCATTCTGTTCATCTTTCCATCTAGTGACAAAATGACATCTTTCCTTCTTTCACTTCCACTTTAGCATTGCAGTAAACTGCTGTGTGGCTTCAGACACTGAGATATCAAACTGCTGGGCTGTGAGTGAAGATGAATGCATGTCTCTGCAGAAGGGTCAGGCATAAGAGACAAATTAGAGATTGCTTTTCCTTTTCCTGGCAGCAGAATCTGCCCTCTGTTTTCACAAGGGACCTTAGAGATGGAATTTAGTCACAAAAGACTAGAGAAATTTAGAAAACCAAGCCCATGGAGTACCATCTCACTTTTCCTCATGCTGAATGTCACTGGTACAGGGCAAATTTAATGAACTCAGTAAGGAAGGCACATTCTGGCCTTTAATATATATTTGGATGTTTACTATAGACATAGGAATCCATATGTAATATGGACTGGACATGTTTTGAAGGAGATCAGAATAACAGACAAATAGAACTCTTGTGAATTTATAACTCAATATGCTTGAACAAATGCTATGACAAAATAATCTGTATCCTCAGGGAGTGAGGAGGTAGGGGTGGGAAGAAAATTGAATATAAATTTTCCTAATTGGTGAAGCATCACATTTTTCACAAAACAATTTTGAAACTTCAGACTAGATTTTGACACCTATCCTCATTTTGCAGTAAGGTGATGAATGGAGAAGATAGTAATTATGTATGTAGATTTATTCCTGCTTTAAAAAAATGGGGTTTGTCACTAATGCACCATTGTTACAGAGAAATTTCTGCCTGTTTTGAATTCCTTTTGCTATGGATAAAAATTACTTAATGTTTGAAAAAAGGAAATAAACAGGGATACAAGATGAGAAATTTGCCTTGCTTTTGTTAAGATGAGAGGTAATTTACATTTGGCTTAAGTCACAAAACTTTACTCAATTTAAAGAATGATTGAAGAACAGACATCTTTGTAAATGATCCCTGAGGTTCCCTCATCTGATGCTGTTTCATTCCTTGGAAGCCTTTGAGAGTATTTCCAATTGTCATTTGAAGTTATGCTATCTATTTTACATATTTATTTTTTTTTAGTGATGATGTTTAGGTTTTATAATAAATTCAGAGTAAATATTTAGGAGAACTTGAGAGACAGAATCTAAATGCCTGACAGGAAATATTTAGCTAGTTTCAGTGATCTATCTATATTTCTTTCCCCTAATCTATGTGTATTTCTTTCCCTTTGACAGTTCTGCCTTACAGATACATTGACCTAATCAATTTCTAAACCTATATTTAATATTTCAAAAGATGTGTGAATTTTTTTACTGTCTCCTTTAAAAGTAGGTCTGTAGATAACCATTACTACTAAAAGTAAATTTTACTATTTTTTACTAAATTTACTAAAAGTAAAATTCTATCTTTCAATATATTAAGTAAAATAATCACACAACATGACTGAAATGCAGGATTATTTTCTCTCTTGTTATATTTTGTCCATTTTACTACATATTCTAGCCTTGTGATTTAGTGCAGCAATTTAAAAATTTTCCTTTATCTAGTTACATATGTGAAATATGCACTGCACTGATGATGATGATGAATTGACCAGATTTCCATATTGTCTTAATTGCTTAAAAATTGAATCTGTATATGTGAAGTGGGAAGATACATTGTTGTAACCAAGGGAACAAACTCTTTTTTTACTGTACCCTGACAGCACCAGGAAGGTAAAAGAGCACAATATTTCTCTCACAGAAAAGTCTTTATGCTGATCAGTATAATTTCCATGTGCTGTCCTGTATTTCTGCATTTGCCCATAGGTTTTGGGTTAAATGATAACAACTGGTTTTTAAAGTATTTTGCACATGGAAAAAAAATAAAATTATTTCATTGATGGATTAGAAATACATTGTTGCATGGTATTCTAGTTTTGAATAAATAACTATTTATATATTAAAATAACACTTGATATTTCATTGGCTGTTGACCAGATATTAAACCACCAAATTTTATCTGACCTTTATTTCAAAAGATTCTGGTTAGATAAAATAGCTGTGTCTTGAGGTACATGGACTTTGATAGCTAAATGTGGATGAGGTAGAAATACTTAGTAGGATTTGAAGATTATTTTGTGTGTCATAACCCAAACTTCTATATTTTTTATACTACTGAGCACTGTCTTGTTTTATAAAAATGTTAGTGACGATTATCTAGAGAACAAGATACTGAATTATTTATAGTACCAAGATACCTGTGGGGGTTTTTGGTTGTTTCAAGTCATGTTTCATTGGGTGTTTTGTTTTGTTTTGGGGTTTTTTTTGTTTGTTTTTTTGGGTTTTTTGTTATTGTTGTTTGAGGTTTTCTAGTACTGGAGAAGAAAATGACATGTGGTTTTAATTCACAGGTTATGTGAGCTGGAAAGTTTTCTGGTTTGCCTGGAGTATACAGTAAAATGTACCTATTTGGTGGGGAATGGGCAGAATACAGAGTACTGTGTATACAGGACAGTTCCTTGGCCAGAGCCTGTAGCAGGCTTATAAATCTCTGTAAACAGACAGGCCACCAAGGATAGGCAGAGACCTGCACCTTATTCATATAGCTCACAATTATATACAGTAGAGATGGAAAGCATGAGCTGGCATGAACAGCTAGAATAAATACTTAAAATTTTAATGGAGATTGAGAAGTTGTCAAGGTCAATACATAGCTTAGAACCTCAAGGGACTATGTAGGGACTATGTGGGAATAATACACAGATATAAGAAGAAAACCCAGGCTATGCAACAGAATGAAACAGAAACTGGGAAAGACAAAAAGAATTTCAAAATAACTGATTTTCATTTTAAATATAACAAAACAAGAAATGGGTGGTATTTGTACTAGAAAATTGGTTCAATCATTTAAGGTCTAAACCTAGAATATGGCTAATTTGTTATAACAGAACTTCTTCTGTTCTGTATTTAAGACAAGGACTGAATTAAATACCATGAAGTAAAAAAACAAAAACCACCTATGATTCGTTTCAGCACTGGTGTTCCAGTTCACCATTTAATTTATACAGTGAAATTTAGAGTGGTGGGGTCATAGGAAGAGGTCTAAGTATTTTTTTCCTTCTTCTTTCTTTTTCCTCTCATGGGATTATCCTTTTTGCTTATTTTATATTCTTGATGTAAGAGATTTCTTCTGGGCAATTCCATTTTTTACTTGTTGTGTCAGAATGGACAAGATATGCCTGGAAGAAATGGGCTCCACAGAAGAAAAATATGCAGCTAAGAATAATAGTATTGAAAAATAAATCAATAATTATAATTTTCACAGCATGTGAGATCAGCCAGGACAAGGAACATAGTCAGCTAGTTAACGTCCTCTTCAGTTCGTATCCCTCCACTGCAGTGGGACTCAGGGTTGGGATAGCTCACCTGCGATCACCTGGAATAGCCACTGGATGTCACTGACGATCCGCACAAAATCAGCTTAACCCTTTAAGCACTCCCTTGCAAGGCACGGAAGAGTCAGCACAAAGGTCACTCACTCCCATGGCCTTGGGGATGTGAAGTGTCCATCACCAACATCTGCAATGACAGATAGATAAGAAAATCTTAAAAGAAACAGAGATAGGATCAACTGCAAGGCACACCATGAGTTAAGATACTTCAAAGAGCTATTTGAATGTGACATAATGGCTATTTATGGCTCTTGAAAATGTGCTACCAATTCTTCCTGCATGTTCCACCACATAGCAACCTAGGTGGGAAGACATCTTTTTTAGTATTGGACTGTGTTCTTTTCACAGTACATACAAGATGACTGGAAATTTGGTTTTCTTATTTAAATGTTTCAACAACTCTGGGATCTTTCTGGAAGGACTGTGGGAATTCCTTCCCTTATCTGGGGATTCTAAATTGCCTTAGCTGTTTGATGAGAAATAAATCATTTTCCAGCATGCTCCTGCTCTCTGAAAGATAAAATTCCCAATGGCAATCCATAGGAGAGTAGATAGTTACCTGCTATAGCAAGAAAAGTAGAGTAATGAGAACAACATTAAACACAAAGCATTTATATTCATCAACATGTTTTTCTTATAATTGGTAAATTCAGGATAATGATGAACCAGTTCTTTCTGTACTTTACTACTGAGTATATTTAGTGAAGAGCAGTGAGAAGTGTGCTTGAACCTGAAAATGGGTTCAAAAGAAGAGTTTTCAATGTTTTGGGGCTATTCTATCTGGATTTAAAAATGGATTTTTTTTTTATCCTTGTAAATATTTCCTTCAAGCAGGAGCTATCATCTTGAGAAATCCATGTGTCACTTATCTAGTTTTTTTCCTCTAACATTTCAACCTAATACTTTGCTTGCTACTTGATGCCAATGTATCCTTTTATTAGAGGATGGTATGGAGATAGTGATCAGAGCTTTTAAAGACTCATTTACAGATAGGATAAGACACAGCACAATGAGCTCTTTTCACTGTTACACTTTTAGATAGCTCATTAACTATATACTGTGAAGCCCATTGAATCTTTAAAGAAAACAATTGTATATTCTCCAGTTAAAAGTCTATTTAGTTGCCCTGTTGAAGCTGAAAAATTATGTAAAATGTTGCAAGATTATAGTAATTGTCTGTAGAAGCAACTCAGAAGCAACCAGATAATGATCTATGAACCAGAATCTTGGCTGGAAGGTGGAGAAAAAATTATTATTTTAAAAATCTTCTTTCTTTCTTTCCACATTGTGTTTCTCAGTCAGCTTCATCTAAAGCTATGACTTTTGATCTATGGAATAAGAAAAGCCAGCTTACAACCTTGCTCCAGTATAGAGTGCAATAAGGAGCCCAAGAGGCATGTTTCAGCCTACATTGAAGTATTCTGGCTTCCATGGAGAAAACTCATTCTTCAAAACATATGATTCCACAATATCAACATTGTTTAACTAACAAAATTAATTACTACTGCTGATTATTAAATTGACTTGCCCTAAACAAAAAATCATCAGGATGCTTTCCAGCAGGTGCTTTTCCTGCAGTGCATTCTGCCACATAACAACATACAGTATAACAAGAAGTGAAATCCCCATTTATCTTGAGATGAATAATTTAATTATTTGTCCATGAGAGTAATAGTGTAGACTCATCTGTTTTGAGAGGATTTGTTTTGTCAGGTCTTGTATCTAAACACCACTTTCCCATCTATTGCTGTAAAACCTGATGTAGTATGAGTGGGACTTGACAATGATTGGACACATTCTTGCTTCAAATAGTCTCCTGTATTTGAGTTAGTTGCCTCAGCTGGCTCATTAATTTCTTTTCAGAGGAGAAAGAAGGGCTGTCCTGGAGGAGATTCAGAGATTCATGATGCCATGTCCCTCTATAAAGCACTGCAGCACAGTAAGGGTGTTAAAAGAATAAGTGGGGCAGTCCTGGTGTTCACAATGTAAGTTTAATGCTGGATTATGTTTCCTTGAGGTTTTGCTTCACACCTGCTCTAGCCTTTGGTCCTGCTGACTGGGTGTCCATTAATGAACTGAAATATGCAAAGTTTATTTTCTTTGGTACATCACATTTCTTGACTTCCTTGAACAGGAATTGAGTTCCTGTGCTCAGAGGCAGCTCCATGAAGGCTACACACTTGATGATGTACTCATAAACTGAACTAAAAAGTTAATGGGGACCCACTGTAAGGGTATAATAAACCCTTAAAGAGATGGTCCACTGAGTGCAGTTAATGTATGTGCCTTATTATCTCTATTTTAATTTATCAAAGATAAATATTGCTACAGATAGTTAGAATACACTAAAAAGATATATTCTCTTATATATGCCTTATTTTTAAATTTGTTTTTGCTTGTTTGTTTTTCAGATTCAGTAGCTAGATCCACAGGATCTCATTTACATCCTGATACTGACTCATTTAATGATGGCAGGTAGGAAATTTAGAAGAGCAGACAGTGGATACGAGAATTTTGTTTTCTCTTCTAGGAAGCACTCCAAGAAGGCAAATCCTTTTCCCCTGTAACCTGCTTTGCAGGCTTTGATGTTGCAAGATACAATCAAACCCATGACATTATATTGGAAAGCAAAGAGGATTTTGAAAAACTGTGAAAAAGATCCCTGTTCATACCTAAAGAAAAGAAAAGCAAGAAAAAACACTTCTGAAAGGGAACAGAAATTCTTAATAATTTTTTCTGAAAGAAAATATTTGTAGATTAACTGCCAGTGTGTGTATGCCAAGGCATTATTATACATATGTGAAAAAGAACATGAGTAGAGAGAATGAAACTACAGAAATAGAATGAGCATTTATTAACTGTGACCAGAGAAAGAAAAATGAGTACATTAAAAACATTTGTGTGATTGGTGATTTTTTTCAGATGCTGCTTAATGCAGAATGGACAATACACAAAACCAGAAAATATAAATGCAGAAGGAAGTATGACTTGGGACTTTCCTATTCAGGGAGGCTTTATACAGACAGAGGCACTTACTTTGTGCTCATTCACCACCAACCTGTTTCAAAGTACCAGAGAATATTCATGTACTCTTCCAGACTGAACCAAAATTATCTGGAAGTGTCTCTTTCACACCAGGATAGCATGTGCAGTAGTGGGGTGAGGTCTTAGTCTTCTCAGACAGTAGAAGAGACTGGATTCAGTAGTCCCTGACTTCCCACACTAGCCACTGAACTGTCACATGTCAGGGGAGGACACTGCACTGTCACCACCTTGTTAGAAAGAATCAGTTCCTCTAGGTTTGGTGCCTCCACAAGAAGATGAAAGGCTGTCTAGCAAGGGCTTCAAATATAGGAAGGAAGACCCAGAGATTATCTGGATTAAAGATGTGCTCTTTCATCTAAGTTCACTTCTTTTTAGCTTAGATGTCTCTACACACCTGTATTGATGGTGGTAGACATAATTTTGAAGGACTTAACTCCCTCAATGCAATGTTTGGGGAACAAAATCCACTAAACCAGTGAAGTGAGCTCTATTTCTGGTGGTCAGCTATCATACCTGCTGTATAGGTTCACTCTATTACATGACATGTATAAAATAAGGACTAAATTGCAGTTTATTTGGAAAAGCTAATGCATTTTTCTGTCAGTTCAGCTTTTTGATTATATTCATGTCTGTTGCTTGTTCAAAATGCAGCCTTTTATAGAATACTTAATTTTTCATGGGATTTGAATCTAACATATGAAGAGGCAATAGATCAGAATTTGTAAAAGCTCTCTACTGTGATTTTTGTAGTAATATTTCTAGTGACTTCACCCATTGAAGAATTAGCGGAACACTGAGACCCTTTTAAAAACCTCACCCTGAGGGTGAAGCAAGGCTCTGCAGTCTTTAATACTGAACAGTGGATTGCGTTGGGTTGTACTGGATTGTCCAGCATCAGAAATTTGAACCAACTCAGAAGTGAATTTAAAATTGTTTCAACAGATGACTCAAAGGACATGAAACTCAGTGTTTGCCATTTTTGTCCCTTTGGATCAAGTTTATTGTTGCTGTGGGAAGGCAGAAGTCTTCTGATCCAGCAAAAAGCCTGCAAGTATGTGCCTTAGTGTTTTGAACTACAAGATGACAAAGTGAGTTTATGCTCCCACAGCTGACATAGTGAGGGAGAAGCTTTTCTGTCATGTGACTGCAGCATTTTTTATCTGGTATTAGCTACCTGAGAGATGAATTGGCTACATCATTCAGCTGCTGTCTGAATCTCTCAGGCTCTGCCAACATAATGTTTGTGAGGCAGATACAGGCTTTGACTGTGTGAGCTCTGTGTGGATCAAACAGGTGCCAGCTGTAACCTTGCAATTGTACAGATTCTGCTGGCCTGGTGTTGGTTGTGAACTACCAGATCCTGTTAGGAATTTATGTTGGTTTAGGCTCAGGCCCATGTGAACAGGCTGCATGATTTCTGGCCAGACTGCAATATTGCAAAATGAGCTTATATTTGCTTGGAGGGCGGAAAAAAAAGGGTACGCTTTCATGCCACTGTATAATACTGCCCAGACACACATTTAGACAAAATCCAAAATGTATTCAAAAATGTATTCAAAAATGTCTTTTTGCAAGTCATCTGTCTGAGAGAAGGGCAAAATCCCAGAGCCCCTGCCCTGTGTAAGTTTTGAGCATTATCACTTGCTTGGACTAGTGATAAAATATATATAAATCTCCCAAAGCCTACTCAGGTGATCAAAAACTACTTTATCTATCTATTTGCATGGGACATTTTGCACTTGCACACAAAGGAAAACAGGGCTGAGTTCTTTTTGAAAGAGTAACTCTTTCTGGTTGCAAGCCAGGGCTAAAATGAGTGCTAAAGTGAGTGTAAATCAATAGCTCTAGTATGCTAACTTAAGAATGCAACAAAGGTAGCTTTCCTTGGTTTACAGTCAGAACCCCAGGTGCCTCTGTTGTAGGCTGCTGTATTCCCTGCTTATTCTGACTCTGTTCACAGCTCCACTATATGTACCCCTGACAGAGATCAACCTCCTAGTGACAGTGGCTCCCTTCTGCACAATCCAAAGGCAAGTGCTTTATAGATGAGAAGCTAAGAGTAGAATACTGGAAAGAGTGGTAGAATCAGAATTTCTCTTTCAAATGATGCTTACTAGTTTGTTTAATCTTGAGTTTTTAAAGGTGTTTGAGGATGTTGGACTATCCTGGGCTTACTGAAAGTCATATGCCTTAGACAGTCTTTGCTAGCTGCAGAAAATACGTCACTCCATATTTGTATTTCAGTACAATAAAATTGTGCATGTAACTAGACAATGAGATACTTTAAGTCTGTCCTTCTCTTGTGTCATTAACTGCATCCACTTATTGTCTCACTTTCTCAAATTTAGAACAATGTTTTCCAATAAGTTTTTCTTGTAAAGGCATAATTTACCTGCTCAAAAATAATCTCAACCAGGGAAAGATACATAGATCTTCTGAGCAAAGCATATGTCTAATGCTAGATTTCTTTAACCAGGTATTGCTAGTTATAAACAGAAGTAAAACCTACTGCTAGCTGGCATGTGATACTAAGCTTTACACTTTTCTTGAATGGTAGCTCATACAGATCTCTGAACCCATGTCCATTCTCACCAACTTTAGTGTGGGGCTCTTGAGTTTGGGGAATTGGCATGTAGAAGCCATTGACTGTATAAATGGGGTCTCCTGAGTGATCTGTTGTCCCCTGAAAGAGCAAACAGGTGTAGATTTTCTAGGCTATGATCCCCAATTTAGCCATGTAATTAAACTCGTTAGGCTGAATTCTGTGAATTTCCTCCATGTCTCTTAATGTGTTTTTAACTTAAAAACCTAATGTAACTATCCTGATCATAATTAAGGTTTCTCAAATTCCGAAAATAATAATGAAGAATCAATAATATCTCTGTTTGTTGGTCATAGCCTACATTCTTTTTCAAAACAAGTTTGTTGCTGTCATGAAAAGCAGCACCTTTAGAGGTGAAATCATACCCTGCCATCCAGTAGACCTCTGCCCATATTCTCACTTCAAGCTATTGTTTTATCAATAACAGCTTAGAAAGCAATTGTATCTCAGCACAAGGGTTTTTGGTGTTACTCTTTGGAAGTTTTCTTCATCCAACTATGTGAGGTGCACAGTGCAAGGGAATTTTAATGATGTGCAGGTAAAAGACCAACAACATTACAGAATGCATTTAAATTTCACAACAGCAAGGTGGGAAGCATTCAAAAGCCCAGGCATTTTAGGCTGTAGTTTCAGACACCATATGATCAAACTTGATGAAATACTGCAGAGAGATCCTCTAAAGTCTTCCATGGTGAGGGAATATAACTTTAGGAACTGTTAAGCCTGGGGGGCTTCTTCTTCAAGATTTGAGGTCTTTCTTTTCCTAAATGAAAGTTTTTAATAGATTTGACAGATTTGGAAAAATCTCAACAGTATTCGAATTCTAGCATATATAGTATACTTATTGAGATAGTATTTTTTAAAATGAAATACTCTGTGGGAAATTCCATAAAATATTAGTTAAGAAAAAGGAGGTTAAATATTGAGAATATTACTATTTTATTCTACATTTATTTTTCTTGTCAGGTGAATAAAAATACCTTCATTTTTTTCTGAAAGAAAATAATTTTTCCTTATGGAAACAATGTGCTTATATGACCAGGAAAAAATGAAAATTAGTTATTCCCAGAATTATAATCTTAGTACTTCCATTTAATTTGAACATTTAATGGCAACTGCCATTATCAAGATCACTTTCACAGCATGAGTAATTTACTTACTGTGCTTTTACCATTAATAAGCACAGATGGACAATAAACTGGTCCATAATGTGTCCCCATCCATCACAGCTTTGAACCAACACAACTTCAGACAAGGCAGGCTAATCTGGTTTACCTGAGCAGCCCATTGCATAAGCAAGAACTGGAAGAACTCCATCTGATTTTATTTGTGCATTCTGTAATCATAATTGATTAGTTGCGAATCCATATTGTATGTCAATGACAAAACCAATTTTGGAAATTTTGCAGTTTTACTGTCCTGAGCAATGTTGAATCTTTCATGCTGTGCAGTTGCTATCACCATATCTCTAATAAGAAAATAACACTTTGGAAAAATGATGGGAAAGTTCACAAATATTTTTTTCTGCCTTTTTATAGTAAAATTTTTACTTCTTGTCAGTTAGTATTTCAGGTGATCTTGTCTGTAGACAGTGCTGGCATAACTTTCTAACTATCTAAATAATTCCACTAATTATAAGGTTTTAGAAACTAAATAGCTGTTAAAAATTCTACTGGTTTAACATGGGTTTGCTATTTGAAATATTTTTCTAACTTTTATGTGTTTCTTTTTTACCAGATAACTTTTGCATGTAATATTTGTTATAACCTTTACACATTTTTATACCTCATACTCTCCTTTTTAACTATGCTTCTAACAATTAAAATTGTAAGAATTATCCACTTTTTGATGATTTATGTTTCATGAAAACTCTTGTTCCCTTCTTATTTCAGTTTCTTTACTACTATTCTTGATTTATATCAAGACAGTAACTTGGCTTCTCTTGTCTCTCTTATGTTTGTAAAATACTACAAGTAAAATATTCTGAAGAGAAACCTTTGCTATGTATATATGATTAAAAATAATGAGCTCAATTCAGAACTCAGGGAAGGTGCAGGAAAAGTGCCAAGCTGACTTCCCTTCAGACTCCAGCCCTGCCTATATTTACATGATATCAGTAGTGGAGAATTCTCCCCTCTAATTCCTTGAAAATAGTATTTTATCTTACTTCCCCCACATTTATTAAATCTTTTTAATCTCGGTAGGGTTTGTAACAGAGCTGTTGCTGGTGCTGTTATTTAATGTGGAAACTCACATATCAGTAACCTGACTGAGACCACCAACTTCTTGGCATGGTACCCCTATAGTTTTATTAATTTGTTGCATTATGCTTTCATCAAGAGTTAATAGTTTAATGTGCAGGTCTTGTATTTGCTTTAACTCCATGAACACTGTGCTACAAATAACAGGCTGGAATTATTATGGCAAAATATCATGGGCTGGGTAAAACACTAGGGTAGGAAATACTGTCATGGAACAGCATTTCATTGCTGAAACAAAAGCTCTCTGCACTCAGTAATGGAGTTGATATCCATGCTTACCTTAAATTTTCAGCAATATACCCACATCTTTTATTATTTAGAGTAATAATAATGTAATAAATCAATTTTATGCATCCTGTCTCACGTGCATAATAATTAAATTGTGCAATGAAGGACACATTGAATTCAATTCCAGCAAAAATCATCCTCCTGTTCTCTTTCGGGAAAAAGATTAAGTTTAGAGGGGGGAAGTAAATGAAGTGAGATAAAGAAGGGTGTTCCTTATACTGCTTTCAACTATGTTTTTCATGATTTGGCCTAGAAGTAGATTTACAGGGCTGAAAGGGGAATATGCATGTGTAAATGAAAAGCAGTGTTTGTAGTCTAGAACCTGAAAAAATAGGGCTCTAAGCTTTGGCAATTAGCAGTAGGGTAGTAACAGCCATGACAGGTGCTTATCATAGGTATCCATGTGGCTCAACACTAGTTGAGCTGCTGACATTCAAAAGAAGGCACTTGCATCCCATTCAGCTTCTCTCTCTATCCTTATTAAATACATTTCTTCCATCTTAGCCCCAAGCCTCTTAGAGAAGTGTGCAAGTCACATGGAAGCACTGCCAAAAAGGCACTAATTGGTGCCTCATCTGGCACTCAGAAGACAGGCCAAGGAAGGAGAATAAAATATTTTCCAGGTCAGCCCAAAAGCATTTTGGGGCAAATGTGGAAAACTCACAAAACTCCTGCCTGTGTTTACATCTTTTCCAGCACAGCCAGACCAATGCTTTTAATAAGTGCCAATTATTCCCTTCTAAAGAATGGTTTTAACAAAGAACACCAAGTTTCTTTACCATGTGGGCTTTAGTTCTCACTGGAACAAGATTTTTTTGTGTGTATTTATATGTATACTTCTATCTCCTGCTCTATCTTGTGTTCAGGTCAAGTACACCTTTATAGCAATAGAAAATAAATTTAACTCTAAGTATGTCAGCAAACCTGACATATGTAGTCACTGATCCTGCTACTTCTGAAAGTTTGAAAAGATGAAATCTTTATTGTTCAGAGTTGGCATTTCAATTCCGAGAACAATTATTTTATTAGAAATAGATATTTTGAATAAATATTGCCCAAATGCTTTTGTTTCATTTGATGGATATAGGTTCTTTATTATTGTATTGCCACTTCTTCACCTATACCTACAAGATTAGTTCATTTCAGCACAAGGACATTAAGCAGAAGTCTGACCAATTATTCAGCTGGAATTCAGGATTTTATTTAGTCTGAAGGCAGCACACAATAGTTCTCTTAACCTCATACCACAGGTCTATACGTCAGTTGCATTTGCTTCTGAAATGAGTTTTACTCATTTTTTTCAGACTGACTTCTGACATTCATGCCTGTATAAACAATAGAGAATAACTGCTTACAAAGAAAAATTTTAATACCTCATCCTTCTGATCCAGTTTCATTAAAATGACTTT
This sequence comes from Erithacus rubecula, assembly GCF_903797595.1. Classification (NCBI taxonomy): domain Eukaryota; kingdom Metazoa; phylum Chordata; class Aves; order Passeriformes; family Muscicapidae; genus Erithacus; species Erithacus rubecula. The sequence goes on along the minus strand of NC_136687.1, from coordinate 32,662,607 downwards.
TATAAAGCTAAAATTCTCAAGTGGTATTTTATTGTAGCTCTATCACAAGAGATATTTATTCTGGGTTGGTTTTCCATGCTTGTGTGTGTGTGTGTTTCTTTAACCCCTTACTATAGCTTTGGATTTTTTTCAGTACTAGAATTTTTTGCCACCCAATGATCCTCCTGAATCAGTGTACAGATTTTGGTTGAAACTGGATTTATTTTCTCCATAGCAAACCTCACAGTGGTATGCTTTGCTAGAAAAGTACTGATAACACAGCATGGCCATGACATTGAGATACCACGTGACATCATTGCCAGGGATGGGAAAAAGGAATTCTCTTCCAGGAAGGAGACACATCTCCTTTTGGTGGAACAAAGTGGGGCAGGGTGAGGAACCTCTCCATTGTTCATTGTCTTGGAATCTCCTGTGAGCATTTTTGCATGTGAATAATTCTCTTTTGTTTTTGCAAACTTTTACTAGTGCTTGGGATCCCAAATTTCTTAGATCTATTTTCACCAGCATGCTGAAATCAAATTGAACAGCTGTATAGAGGCTTGTCCCAAAACTTATAACAGACACAAGCTCTGAAATTGTCTTTTATTGCAAGCAGCCACTTGGTGGGAATGCACACACAGACCTCGACTCACTCTTTTTGAAGTGTGTGAATATGAAGCCTAGATTGAATTGCAAATGCTAAAGTAGCTGAGTGTTCATACACTAAAACACCAGTGTAGAGCACTGTTTGGATGAATTTCTGCAGATCCTAGAACACTGGCATTTATGAAGGGAAGATGTAGAATTACATTTGGGACCATCAGAATGCTCTTTCTTCTAATATAGAGGTTCCAAATCAAAGGATTATTACCTCAGCTAGATCATCTTAGAAGATAAAACTAATGCTAACACAGCTGCAGAGATGAAACTCCCAACTGGTAGTGAGTCATGAGCTCAGGATGTGAAATAAAGAGAACATTGCATTAATAAGGACATAAAAAACTCATTCTGTAACTGAGAAGAAAGCCTGATTTTACTTTGATTGCTACAAAAATATTTGGACAGCACTGTAGAACAGGGTCTGAAGTGATTATCTCCATCTCTTCCTCTGGGCTTTTTTTTTTTTTTTTGTTCTTTACAGGACTGGAGTGGGGAGAGTGAGCTGATGACATTGTAGCATTTTAAATGGAAATCATATTGCAAATGTGGGATCAAAGAGTTAAAGTTATCCTCTTAGGTATTTTGAGAAAGGTATCAGTAGATGTTTGTGCTGAAAGAGTGTTGAACTTGCTATGATTTTGGCACAAAATAGAATAGCACGATTGTGTGGAGATATTGTTACAGTTTAGACAGAACTGCTTCAGACTAGGACTGGAAAATTCCACTTTATTCCTATTTAAATCCACTGAAGAAAACCCCCTTTATTAGGTATTTTGTTGTGGCAGGCAATTTATTATTTGTCACTTGAAAGCTCTGTATGGGTGTTCTAAAGAAAATTGTGTTTATCAGAAATGTTGCTATGCATCATGAGTTCCAAAAGTATTTTGATCATCTTTGAGATAACAGCCAAAACAGAATGAGACAAAAAATTAACAGTAACAAGTCCTCTAAAGTGAAGAGTAGTGATAGTCATTGTTATCTTCCAAGAATTCTGTAGTAATATGATTTTTGAAGGCCTTATTTCAGTGTCTATTATGAAACTACAACTGTTGTGAAGTAGACTGTGTTATTCTCTCATAAAAGTTCTATAAATAAATCTATTATATAGAAGTACAGAATGGATGAAAATTTTATCTCTTCAGTATAACTTCATCTTCTATTGATAAAATTGCAAGCCTTTTGGGTACAAATTAAACCTGCAATGACTTTCCTGGAAAAGTGAAAAAAGAAAGAGGAATTTTTAATGTCTGAAGTCATTGTTAATTTATTTTTGTTGGAGATCTTTTTGATGTCTTTTTGTTTTACAAATGGCAAACACTTGTAAGATGTTTTAGCAGAAAGAGGCAATGTGAGGTTTAAGCTTTTAGTTTTTTGTTTTGAGTTCTACTTCAAGATATTTTTTCCAGCAGAAGAGAAAAGAGTCTTATTCTTGCTACAATGAAAGCAGTAGAGCTATTCAAATTTTCTCTCTTCAGTACTGTCATCAGTGCAGTGTTAAGGATCCATTTTCATTCCAATAAAGGCAAGGAATGAGAATGAATCTTCTTTTCTTCCAGTACAGCATAAACTTCTGTCTCCTCTGGTTCCAGATTTCCAGCTTTTCACTTAAAATGTATGACCAAGGGAGAAAGAGAACAGAATGGATTGTTAACCATGGTAATTATGGGACTCATTCATTCCTGATTACTTCAGTTCTGTCTCTCATTTATCCCAAGTGTTGGGCACAGCTTTCCTCATCACTTGTCTTTCAGGGGTTGATGTAAAGTATGTCTCAATTTCTGCTTTGTTGTATGGGCTACCCTGCTGCTCCTTTCTGGTTTAGCACTTACTTTGAACATGCCAATTTCCACCTCCTCTTTAGGGTGAGTGACAAAAGAGAAGTGCTTTATTTACTCAACGCCTTTGTTATTCTCCTGCTTCAAACCTTCTAATTCCTCATTCATCAAAAAGAAACAATGCATTTGACAAGTCACACAATACAAATAAGAAATAGTGAATGATGAATGGCAAATAGAGGTAGCTCCTTTTTGTCATTTACCTTAAGGCCTCCATTCACCACTCTGGCATTACAAAAAGATCTCAAAGTCACAGAAAGCACTTATTTTGAGGTTCCTTTCAGGTGACAGATGGGTGGAAGGGAATTCTTTATAAATAAGTGTAAACAAACAAATAACCTCAGAAGAAAAATAATTCAATCCATTACATACAAATATGTATGAATAATATCTGAGCAACTTGAGCTCACTTTTGGAAAATAGATTAAACAATTGTATTACATGTCACATTTGTCATTAGTAATTTCTCTCACACAAAATGATCTCATTTATGACAAAGTTTGAAGGTAAAAATGATGAGACTTATTGTGAAGCGAATAAGCAACATATCATTTGGGGATGGCACTTTTATAATTACTATAGACACTGATATCTGTGAAGTGGTTTGATGGGACCTGCATATATAGAAACTAGTATATTCTTTACACTGGTTCTGAGGTCAAAGCCTGTGATGTGTCAAATTTCTGTTTTGTCAGAGAAAGTGCAGGTGCAGGCTTAAGGAAATTATTTGGAATGTCTTATAGACCTAGGGTTCAGTAACTGAGTTGGTTGTTCCCTTAATGTGGGAACAGTGAAAATGAACTACCCCAAGAACTACTTCTCGTCTGAAGACTGGCATAGCATGGCAGACTGTACTCTTAACTTATTCCTCCCATATTTGAAAAGGAAAAGTCACCTTCAACTCTGCTGCTCCTAAAGTTGTGGGAGAGCAATGCCTGTTTCCAGTCTTCAAAACTGAATCACTCTAATTCCCTAGAACTTTCTTCGAAAACACATCTGATAGTTTGGTTGTTTCATATGCTCTGAGTTAAGAAGCTCACAATCCTTCTCTCTGCTCCTCTTCCCAACTACTTTGTGTTTCCAGTCTGTTTGATGGAAAACCCAGCAAATGCAAAATAGTGCCTGTTCTCCAGAATCAAGGGCCACTTGCTTGTTCAAAACACCCATTTCCTTAATTCATTAACTTCATTCATTAACTCTTTGCATGAGTCAGTAGCCACTAAATATCATAAAGGACTTTGTCAACCTTAGTATATTTCCATGAGGCAGTAATAAAATCAAAGGAAAAGGAGTGAGAGCCCTATGTTTGTCCTGTCAGGACAGGGCTACCCAGCTGTTGTTAGCTCTGCTCAGCAGAGGGGGAGGAGGAGGGAAGAATGGAGTGAGTGCAGGAACAGCAGGACTCCTCACTCAGCACAACTGTCTGGGTACCCGACTGACACAGGCAAAAATGCCCATGGCAAATGAAACTCTTTGTGGTTTTCATTAGGATGCAATAAAGAGCATCTGAGAGAAATACTACTTGAGTTAGCAATGGAAACAGAAAATAAGAGGTTCCCTTTTTGAATGGCTTTAATATAACAGAAATGACAGCTTTAATATTTCTTAACACAGAGTAACAAGTTTGAATTTGTTTACAGTTTGAATTACAAAGATTCAAAACATTTTATCTCATCCATCATATTCCATCCCAGTGACCATGTTAGCAGCTAGCTCAGAGATTGTAAGAAGTGAAGTGATAGATGGAACACAGTTACAACCGTACAGTTTGAATTCCCCTTGCAAAGTAGAGTCTATCAATTATAACCCAGATAAGGCTTTTCTCCTCATGATAAATCAATTAATTCAATTATACAATTATTTATATGTGTGTGAGTGCGTGTGTGTGAGTGGTGTGTATGTGGTTCATACTTTATGTTTCAAAAAGGACTTTTGAAATTTTTATTACAATGTACCTGCCATTAACAGTCCTGGAAAAGAGAAGGGGCACCTAGAAAGTCATAGCAATTTGTGTGAATGGAACCACTGGGCAGAGCTCAGTTTAGCCCTTAAGCACCAGAGCACAGTCTCACTGACCCTGGTGTCACTTGAAGAATCTACTGCAAGACTGTGCCAGTTATCACAGTGCATTTGAAGAGAAAATTACTGCAATAATCTGGTGGTTTTTAATGACTCCTGCAGTAAGAGAGTTGATCCTCAAATAGCAGTTTTCCTAACACATACCTTAGATATAAATGGAATGATATCTAGCATAAGAATGTAACAGCCTTATAAGATATTTCTGATGTTTAAGCTTTGAGTTCACTCTTTGTGTTTTCTGGATCAAGTTGTGAAGGGAAATGGTAATAAGAGTTCTGGTTGAGCGGTTTAATTACTTTTTAGACGAGTCCCCTGTAGTGATAACACTCCAACTTCCTCTGTCATGAGACTTTCTTCTTGACACGAGACTCGTCTGAGCACTGAAGGAGGCCGGAGGAGGAGGGGGGAGAGAGGAAAATGAATCCTCCCAAGTAATCCTAAACTGAGTAAGAGCTACAATGTGTCTGCTCTCTCACCCAGTTTGTGTCACAGAAATCTCGCCTCTGTTTCGGTGGAGAAACATGCCAATTCAAATTGGTACTTATCATCTCTCTTAGCGAGTTGAACACCATCAGTGGTAATGTTTTTAATTGAAACTGATTCATACCATCCCAGCAGAGTTCCTGGGGAAGTAAGTCTTGCACAAGGGAGTGAGAAGGATGAGCTCAATGAACAAGGAACAAACCAACTACAGAGGACAAATTGAACAAATCTATTGCAAACTAAATTCTTCTAAGCTAAAATATTTATTGCTTAGGCTCTGTCAGTACAACATATTCTGCTTCTTATATTATAGATTCACCTCTTGCTGGCCAGTGCCAGGGAAACCACACGTGGTTTTTTGTTCTGTAATGCAGCTCTTGTCTTTTTAAAGATTGACCAGGAACAGAGCTTCATTGTTCTAATATCCTAAGTCAAACAAGACTAAATTAGTTCTTCTCTACTTTTAAATGTTCCCTTTGTTTTGTTTTGTAGTGCTGTGAAGCAAAAGCATCAAACTATTGCTTAAAAAAAAAAAATCAAACGAGACCTGCAGCTGAGGCAAGGACAAATTATTTCAATAGGCAAGGGATTGTTTGAGTCTATATTTCTGTTTTGAAATCTCAGTCCTTTTGCTTTAGATCTTGACAAGCAGCCACACAATTTTCCAAAGGATTTGAACAGTCATACAATTATACACACAGCCTGCATGTGTGCACACATCAGCCCCCCAGTGGTGATTTTCAGTTGGATATTTTATTCTTTGTACTTGTATTTTTTGAGTATGAATTAAAACAAATTCTTATTTTGTGCTTTGTTTTCAAAAGCTTGCCTACAGTTTTTCTTGGCTTTTGTCTTCTCCTTTTATCATTTGAGCAATGGGACATAAAATGAAGAAAAGAGAGATCAAGAAAATGATAGAAGGTTTGGAAAGAAAGATCCGTGAGGGTAAAAAAAGGTTAATAAGATAAGTTGGCTGTTCAGTCTAAAGAAAAGAAGACTTAAGAAAAGTGTGATAGCTCTCTACAGATATGTGAAGGGACAAGGGAAATTATTCTCATTAGTCACCCAAGACAGAGTAATAAATTTGAGCTGTTGCAAGGAAAATGTAGGTTAAATAGTATAAAAATCTTTGAAACTATCAAAACAGATAGACAAAGAAACAAACTGCCAAAGGATTTTAGGGAGTCACTGCCTCCAGAGATATTCAAGGTGAAATAGCTACTCATCTATTGGAGATGATTTTGGACCAAGCAAATTAAAAGAAGCAACATGACACAGGAAGGATGAAATGGATAGATGACATCAAAAGTCCTTTCAGACTCATCTTATTCTGGGGATGAAAAGCAATGTTTGAAAGAATGTTAAGCACAATAAGGCATGAAGAAGAGTGCATATAAAGTGGCAAAAAGAAAAATGGAGAGAAGACTTTTAAAAGGTTATAGTGTCTAATAGTATAAGAATTTAAAAGCTTAAGTTTTAGATACTAAAAAAGACAAAAGAAATAGATGATTGCTGCCATTAAGCCTAACTCTTACCAGCTGCCTTAAATTGAAAATTTCTACTTGAAAATTACATATCTGGGTGATTTTTCTACAGACATCTATGGAGGAATGTGCAAGCACTCTGAATGTAATATGCACCTTATATAACCTTGCATTTTCATCCTTTGGTATGTGCACCCAAGTTGTTGATGAAAAGGATAGAGTATTACTATATTATAATATGAAGTATTATGATTGCTGTCCAAAACCCAAATGAAATATTTTTTATTCTTCTTGATTTTGAGCCATAACTTTTTCTCCATATAGCAATAATAATTTCAGTACAGCCACTTGAAAATGAAGACACCATGCATTAAGAGGAAGAATGGTGCAATCTGGACTCCTATCATGTGTAATAACTATAACTATTTATTAAGCATGAGGATCATTTATGACTTCATATTTTGCATTCCACTGAGAGAAAATATTAACATACATTTCCTATAAACTTTAGCTTGATAATGAAATTCCAGTCTGAATTCATTATGAATAGTGACATTCATCCAATGTGAAATACCAAATAAGGATACATTGCTTACACCTGGCATCTTTACTTTCATTTGTGTAAAAAATACCAGTATGTTTGCATTTGAGGAACATGCAGCATTACTTCACTCTACTTCCATGCTGAAGAGTGAGAGAGGTGCCAGATTGCTGCTGTGTGGACTTGAGTGTGTGTCAGCTCTGTGACCTTTGCTTCTCCTTATTCATTGAGAAAAGCATATGAGTGTTTTATTGTTGTAGGATTACAGGTCAGAAGATGATTTTCTTCAGGATATGTATTTGCACATTTAAAAGAAGTCCAGATTCCAAGGCTCTTCATACAGCAACTGCATGGGAAAGCTACACTCAAGTAGTTGGCAATTTTATGCACATTTAAGACCTAAGAAATTGTTGGGTTTGCTTCCTTCTTCAGTAAATACAAATTTTTTTTTTTGTTCACTATTTCTTTGGGTTTATGGTAACTTGCTCTATGATTTTTAGTCTGTCACAGCACCTTTCTATTGTATGGCTTTTCTAGTGAATTGTTCATAATCCAGTGGTTATGGTTGTATGCCACAAAATTCATCTGCCTCCAGCCTGGACGTTACCTAATAGTGTGGTGATCCAATTTAAGTCTCTGTCCAATGTACTTCTTTGCTAAATAGGTTTGTATTTATGAACAGGACTCAGGAAGAGGAAAACCAAACTATAGACTCTAGTTAGGTCCCTGACATCAGTACTTGCATAATATCTCAAACTATTGTATATTATTTCAGCTATTTTATATATTGTAACAATCATACTTCCTAATTTGCTCTTTCTTTGACTCACTTCATAAACTGTTGTCTATGTCTCTTGATTCTTTCAGTCAAGGATCATGCTAATGTACTCATACTATAATAATCTTCAAATGCTAGTAACTGCAATATAATTAACATTTGCATATTGGATATATGGATATTATTGAAATACTAATGAAGAAACATCCAAACAAACTGTTATCTATAATTTCTGTTTAGCCAAGTACACCTACCTAAATATAAATTCAGAAATTAAATGGTTCCTCTAGGTAATTCTTTGTTATTAGTCTCTGCTTGATTAATCATATATTTTATCATATATGTTGAGGACAGAAGAAGGTGTGAGTAAACACAGTTGTTCAAAGTACCATGACAATTCTACACCATCTTCTGTCTAAACAGTTCTAGGCTAGTATTAATGTGGAATTAAATACCATAAAAGTTATTTTTGGTTGCTGTGACTGTGTAAAGTGTTTCTTTATTTTCTGTTGCTTGATTAATCCAAGACTTAAAATTTGAGGAGATGAAATAAAACTAAGGCTTTTTAAGGAGTCTGAAGATTGTGATGCAGAAAGGCAACATGAATTTTAGAGAATGTTGTTTGTTATCAACTTGGCATCAGATTTTTTCTCCTTTTTTTTTGTTTTTTTCTTTGGTCTGTCTTGTGTTCAGTCAGATTTCACAAGATCAAGTTTCAGTGCTTTAAACTGGAGATTTTCCTGCAACAAGGTTACTGCAGTATTATTGGCTGATACTCAAAGGAGTACATACATTTATTTTTGACTGTTAGTTTTTTTCATATTAAAAGTAACTTATAATTTATACATTAATCTAATTCTTAATACTTTTGCTCTGGGGCTTCTGAGTACATCCATTACCACAAAAGATTATGAAAATTAAATTATTTGAGCCAAGTTAACTGAGTCCACAATAATTCTTTTATTTTCCTTTTCTGTTTATGTCAACTGTTGCTCTAGATTCTAAAAAACAGGCAAGTTTATTTTTTAGATTTCATTTCAAATCTAATTTAATAACTGTTTAATAACTATTTAATAACTCTAGCTATTTTTTGTCTAATCCTATGTATTTGAAAATATACATAGCAGCCTTCTCAAGGAGCGAAGGTGATACAAAACCCCAAAGACAGGTGTAATGAACCAAGGACCTTCTAGACCTCAATTTACATAGCCAAATCCTTTCCTCTCAACCTTAAATCCTTAAAACACAATTTATTTAATCCCTGCTGTAGTCAAACACACTGAGCGTGTGTAACAATACATCAAAATCATTAGCACAAAACCTTAAAATAGTGTATTGAATTTGTATAAAACAGCCAAATCCTTGGAGAACTTAGGTGTGACATCTAGATTTTCTAAGGAAACAGTGTTTTAAAAGTTGGTACCAAAACGGTATTGGTGGTTCTGTTGTCCAAGCATTAAAACATAATATGTTGTCAGCAACAACTTTTCAATAATAATAAAGGGACATTAGAAAACACCCAGAGGTGATACTGGGGAATATTGCTTTTCATCTCTAAGATGCTGGCCACACTGCACCTCTCCAGACCTATTAAAATACTGGCTTAACCTTTGGGAGGCAACAGGCTTCTTTTTGAGCTGGTGGAAGGCAGCTTGTGTTTGAATGCTTAATCTGCAATGTAAAAATACCAAGGGTCATTAGATCAAATTTAGCTGAAAGGTCTGCTGATGGTTTAATTGCCTGAATGAAAGAAGTGAAATGAAATGGAATTAAATTATCCAAGTCCAAATCTTGAGGAAGATTGTCCATCTACAACCCCATATTCACATATATCCCTTAGTTGTGGAGTGGGAAAATACATCATGCCTTGTATGCTGCTCCCTGAAATTATTTATTCATCTTACAAATTGGAGGCTCCTGCTCTCCTACTGGGCCTATGCTCTGTCTCTAGGATAGTAATTTTTCTTAATTATGGTAAAATTTTCCAAAACACTCTATTCTCTCTAACGGATAACACTCTATAACAGAAGGCCCTAAACCCCAAAGCTTTAGGCTCTTGGATCATTTTTCTGTCATCTTTGAAAATGGATTTGGAAGTCTAATTTTAACTGAGATTCTTTGGTAAGTGTTTCTCCTGAGGCCTATCTGGTTTGTTCACTTGGAATAATGAGTTTTTACACTTACCTCTGAATTTAACATTTTGGCCGAAAAAACGATCTGAGAGTAGTTTTATTATAGTATTTATTGTAATTCAGCCTCAGTGAAAGGGCTACCATGTAGTAAATATCTACATTCCATAATGATTCAGTAACAATGAATCTGCATTTAAACTGAATTGGTGATCCAGGCAATCTAAAGAAATTTTCAGAGAAATTTTGTATGCTGAGAAGGCTTGCAGCTTGTTCCTTTACCTATCACTTCCTTGTTACTTTACTTTTTTTTTTTTTTTTTTTTTTTTTTTTTTTTTTTTTTTTTTTTTTTTTCTGGAAGTAGAGTTTCATCGTTGTGTTATTCTAATTTTATGCTGGCATAAGCTCATTTTCTGTAATAGAATTTCTCTGATATAAAGCAGGAGTGATACAGTAGTGAAGCAAAGGTTACATTTTTAAACTGGCACAGTCAAAAACACCAAGCCTGATATATTTTTTCAGTGATAAATTGTAGCTACTAATTCCAGTCAAAAGGAGGTATACGCTAGTGCAGTAAGCATTATGTTGGCCATACTATTAGGGAAAGATATTTTTCTCCCCTGGTTGAGTCTGAGCTGTTATGTGACAGTAATGCAAGATTCAGTGCAGCAGAATGGGCAATAGCTACTGCAGCTGTGACTGCAGCTACTCCTTGTCATTCTGCATTGTGTGAGAAGGAACCTGTTTTATTTTCAGTCAAACGGCAGTTGCATGTGAATTGAATAAAGAGCCTTGGGGAAAAAGAAAAAGCCGATACCTCATAAGTTCTCTTTCATTTTTAAAGATATATTTCCTTTTGGCACAATGGATTGTTCCACCTCCCACTGCACCAATCTTCTCTTTCAAGAGTAATTTAACCTACAGCTTGGACAGAGCAGAGATTGAAATTGCTGCTTCCCAGGAGCATATTGTAACCAGCAGGTTAGCACTTAGTGGGTACCTACCTAGTAAGTAGGCAACTGTATGATTAGCAAGAGATTTGTGCCAAACTAAGGCACTTCACATTTGAAATTGTAAATGCTAAAAAGTCTTTAATAAGAACTAGGAACATACCCCATGAATTAAAGTTGTTGCTGAAGTTGTTGGATCACAACTTTTGATTTGAGAACTTTAAGACAGACCAAAGTTCTTATTTCAGAATCAGCTTCTACTTTTGCCCCTTCTATATGATAGTTGGAGTTGGCTAACAGCTTAACTCTGTGGGAAAGTATTCCTTGCTTATAGATGTACCTTTTGTCTATTTGCATATTTCTGGAGAAAAAGGCAAAGGATGAGTTTAACAGAGAGTAAATGTGGTCTAATCTGCTTTTCACAAATGCAGTGACCAAGATATTTTTAATTTTCCTATCTCTAAAAAGAATTAAGTGAACAAACACAGATGTACCATTTCATAGGACCCAGAGCTCAGGTTATTGATGCTGAGATGAGAAAAAAAATACCTGCTTTTTTAAAAGTTTATCAACATTTTCATCTTGAATTTTATGGAATAATTAGAAAATTATATATTCAGGGACTATTCAGATAGACTGGCATTCCCTCATTTATGGAGTGCCAATTGAATTCTGCTTTTAAGAAAACACAGTATTTTCCTAGTTTCATGTGGCAGTCGCTCAACTCACTTCATTTCTTTGCAAAATACAAACTTCAGCATTTCATTTTTTATCTTTTATCATTAAACTCCTACAGCTTGAAAATGATTTTCCCCCTAGAAAATGCAAATCTATTCCTTTGTAGTGAAAACCATATTATACATGCAGCATGTAACTTTCAAAACTTTAGTTAGAAGCAGCAAAGCAAGCTGTCAGACATTTCAGTAATTGAATTTCCTTGAGAACTGCCTTGGTTTGTCAGCTCTGACTTTGCTGTCAAAAGAAAAGAAAATAGCCAGGGAATTAATCTAAGATAACACAGGGGGTATTTTGATAATACCAAGACACAAACACTGAGTGTTTTCTCTGGCATTTTTTTGAGTTAGGGCTCCCCACCCTAACCCAGGCAAGTTCATTCTAGCCTTGAGCCATTATTATCTTGTGCAGAGTTCTGAGAATTAACTAATGACCTATCAAACTGCAGTACCAGGGATCCTTTCTTCCTGTATTAAGATGCACAATATCATTGCTTAAAAGGCCCAATATACCCTCTGTCAATTACTTCATAAGTGCAATTCATCTTTTACAGCTTCCGCACTTGGATTGCTTGTAAAATGTTTAGTGGTTAATTAGCCTGGAAGGAAGTCCAACTTATGAAAAACCAAGCAGTGGGAAAAAATAGCCATAAAATTAATGGCTTACTCTCTGGTCCTTATTTTATGGGAGAATGTTAATCAGACTCTGTTGGAACTGTACCTTTGACTAGCACTCAGCCTCCTTTATAATCAGCACCAGAAGTATTCCTTTCTGGGTTTTCCCCTTTGGCCTGTGCTTTCCTCCAAAGGACTTGAATGCATTTGGAAGAGATTGACAGCTCTCTTAACAATTGCAACCATTGCTCTAGCTGAAGGGAAACATGGGGCTAGTCACTTTTACTCTATGGGAACCCACCTGGAGTTATATTTAAAGTATAAATCTGTTACCCAAAAAATGAAACAAATAAAATACTTACTGCTGTAGATAAAAGAAAATAGCCAATATTTGAGCTGTGAGACCTCCATTAGACAATAGATAAAACTGGAAAAATAGAGAATTGTATAGGGAGCAAATGACTGTATTTACAGTTAGCTCTTTATACCTGCAGAGAAGATTCCTAAATAATAAGGTCCCAGGGACAATTTAGCCAATGAACATTTTGGGTCAGTCATAAGGATGCTTAGTGGGGAAAAAGAAATTTCAGTGGTGAAATGGATAAAATATTTATGCAAATTTTCCACATAATATAGCAATTGGTCTGCAATACTTGCATTGAAGAAATAGGGCTTTGTTTTGGTTTGATTTTTTTTTCATTTGTGCAAGCAATTTACCCTTTATTTTAGAGCAGGTCACAAACAGAGCATCACTTTTTAATATGTTGTAAATACTGCATATCATAACACTGTTGGTTAACCCTGTGTGTTGGGTTTTATAGAGCGGTGTAAGTAAGTGTTTTAATTTAATTTAATCAAAATCTTAGACATTCCAGCTATTATATTAAGCCTATTTAATCTCTGTGTTATTTTGTCCAGAGACCTGTAGTGGCAATGATTTTTCTTGCAGAATATAAGTGTGATTGTACAACTTTCCATATATAGCTGATTCATAATCATAATTCTGGATGGTTTTCCTTGAGTATGTAACAAAAACATATTTTATTCTGAACACTGATGCATCTGTCTCTGATAAAATATACAGGTGCTCATGAACCCCATGCAACAATAGCCTATAACAGCTTACCAGCTTTTCATTTTCTCTCAGAAAAGGTACTGCATGTTCCTGAGGATGCCATTAATTTTATATTCAGTAAACAACCAGTGCTCTGGGTGCTTGCAAACATCTTTGCAAGAGAAGTTCCTCTTTAAGAATTTGCTCCTCATTATGTAGACTACATAAGGACATCCAAGCTCCTCAGTGGTACCCAGAGCATTACATCTGGGCTCCAGCTGTCCATCCACAATGACACGAGTCTCATGTCAGTCCTCTGTCACATCAGTCACACACACAGCAAATCAGGGTGTCCTGTGACACCAGACTAAATGTGAGGTTCAGGCAATTGATCTTATGTGTCAGAGGAAGTCAGCCCAATGTCAAAGTCTTTAAAAACACATTTTCCCCGCCAATACATGATATAATACTTAAGTCAAAATGGGTATGCCATGGGTATGTATTGGATTTGTAAGCAGTCCAACAGCTCAACTGATGGTCAGCTAGCTCTTGGAAGATTTTTCCTCAGACCTGCAGAGGTCTGAGGATGTGCTGACACTACCACCATAATATCACTGTAAGAATACATTTTTTCTGCTAGTCCCTGTCACTGGACTCCTCTGTCTTAATGTTTGTCTCTTGTTAAACTGGGTCATCTTTCTCACTCATTTCTCTGTGATGTCTATATCAGGTGGCAAATTCATATAAGAGCTTGTGACATGACTGCTGATTATGGCCATAATTTTTTATCTAATGATTTCAATACTATTTTTAATAGTGGTGGCTTTGCTTATCTTATCTACAATCCAATACATTAGGAAGATCAAGTTATTCTGACATTGGCATCTCATACTGCCAGAATATTTTCGTCCATTTTTCCATTCAATAAAATGTTTGCAGATACAAAATCATGCCCAGCTGATGCTCTTCGTGTATGTAACAACAATAGAGGGGTATCAGACTAAGGCTGTCCAGCTCTTTTTTTTCAGGGACAGTGCTATTCTTATACTATCTCTTTCCAAGCTGTTGAACAGAGATGATGGGAACTAGCTTCTCCATGTCTAAACTATACTTAACTGTAAATGACTTAAGCTTATTCCCTTAAGGAGGACTTACTGTCATATATTACTCCGTAAATTATAATGTCTAGTAAAAATAGGATATACGCATCATCAATTCAGTTCTCATCTGTTCCTGTAAAAGCTGTCTGCAGAAAATGAGACAAAAGGGCTGGAACAGGATGCAACTTTGAAGAAAAAAGGTATAAACTAAACTACATTTTCAAATAGTGCTTTTTACTCTGATATCAGCAGGAGATTTTTCTTGATGTGGCCTATATTTTTGCATATGTGACAACTCCTGAAATCTTTCCTTATGCAACTGTTCATTCTGGGTAGCATTGCACATAAGTGAATCTTACCTTAGTTTTTTTATACAGTCCTTAAAATCCCTTCACATATCTTTTTTTTTCCTGAACTCCTCATGTCGGAATACATAAAGAGTTATCATTCTGTTTCTTTTGTATCTGATTTCCTACTTAGTTTTCCTCATGTAATCATTAGTAGAAGTAGGGAGTACAGTGTCAGAGACATCTGTGCTTAATTACTGTCTGCAGGGTCTCAGTTTCAGAAATAGTTCTGTCAGCCAAAGTTTATTCCTTTTTTTCCCCAGCTCCTAAAAGAATTATTAGGTTTATTAGAGGGTTTTGGGTGGGGTTTCTTTCTGTTGTGATTTGAGGGGCCTATTTGTTTTTTTACGTCAATACATATATTTCAGGGTGGAGTTGATTTTTCAATGTTTTTTCTTTAACATATTAGATATCAGTGTTTGGGAATCCAGTGTCAATTTGGAAATCATATTTTTTTAGCTGAAGGAATCCCACTTTCTTCCTTACAGAATATTTGTCAGGCCACTTTTGAAAATGACAATAAATGGCTTACATTCAGGTTTTCCTATTGCCAACTTATAAAGACATGACATTTTTGCTTTTTTATGCCTAAAACGTTTGCTTCAAATTTACATTGTTACCATCCTACACTCAAATTTCAGGAGAAAACACAGCTGTGAATTGCCAAAAATTGCTCTCTTTAGTGGCACCCTTTTTTTTCTGCCATGCAATGAAGTGCTGTTGGAACTTGCATGAGTTGTCTTCCACAATTTGGTGGAGTTTTCAGCTCCTCTTTTTCCCTTAGAGTGTGTTTAAATGACAGCCAAAGGTTTGACAGCAGCTCAGGTAGATGTCCCTAATCAGCTGCTGCTCCTAACACAACATGCACAGTAATTTTTAGCATGTGCATACATGCAATATTGCAAAATATTAAAAAAAAAAAATTCATTTCATTTCCTTAGGAAGGATATATCTACAAGGAAATATCTGCAATAGTCTTGTGACAAAGTGGCATGGTCAATTTGAGTTTTACATGTCTTTACAATGGGACATCAATAGAGATGAATCTTGGAAGCAGTTGCATAAATAAGCTAAAAAACCAAACAAACAAAAATTCAAACTTTAAAACATTTGCTTCCTTACCTTTCTAACTGTCATAGTTAGATAGTAGATATTTTGTTTGCATCACAACATAACAGGCTACCAGAAAAGTGGCTTGCTGTTTTTTTCACACATAGTCATTTAAGATCTTTGTGAAGTTTCTATTATCACCTCAAGAAAATTTTGCTGGGGAAAAGCTTCCACATTATTTCTCAAAAGGTTCTTTAATACTAAGGCTTTTTAAGTTAGTTCCTTTTAGAAAACACCCCTAATTTTTCATACCATTGTTAGGTATGATATATTTCTATAATTAGGTTAGGTTTTGGTTTACCTAAAATATAGCCTTCCTGTGAATTTATATTGTTAAATCACTCCAGAATATTTGTGATATCATATACTTTTGCATTATTATATGCTTTTCTTTCATATTTTCCTGACTGAAAGTGACAGATAGAATTAAAACTTAATTTCCTTTAATGAAAGAGAAACACTGTCTTTCTAGTTTTTTCTTTCAGTTCTATTGGTAATTTGCAAAATTTAGCAATCTGCAATGTGACTCCCAATAAATAGTAAAAATTACAAACTTTTCATGTTTAGGCCTGCAAAGAAGTACAGTGTTTTTTCTTGAACTCCTAGATTCATCCTGAGAATCTTTCTTGACCAAACTCAGGGTATTGAACTGGTTTTTTTTTTAGTTCTGTCTCAGGATGGGTTTAAACCATGTGTATACTACTAGTTTGGGTACTCCATCCTCTGGTTTTCAGTGAACTCTTAGATGAACACAATCTGGTCTTTTTGATTGCTTTCAGTTGTGTTTCTGAAGTTGCTCAATCAACTCTTTTTGATCACTTTATCTCTGTAGTGGTTTTACTCTCATTACCTGTATAGACTAATCTGAGGATAGTAATGTCCTCTTTGGTACAGACCCATGTCAATAAATCACTTACTTTGCTACAGAATTTTGATGCTCTTTGATTGCACTCTGGTGGTATAAAAGATTCAGAATCTGGCTTGTGGGATTTGTTTGATATATTTGAAGAGTTTTTGATATGTTTGGTATGTTTGTTCTTAAATCTTCCCAAGTTTTTTAAAACTCATGTGCCAAGCCCTGTGTTTCAGAGACAGTATAAAACAAGGAATAAAATATACAGGTTTCAGATTACCTGTAATAAGGCAGCTCATCTCCCCTCTTTTACATTTCAGTATTTATCTAAAGTTCTCTCTGTTTCCATTTTCTTTTATCTTAGCAACCCTAGGAACAGAGGTACATGCACAACTATTTCAGATGACAGGAGAAATGGTTGTTTCCTCAGTACTAAGGAAATTGTTAAGAAAGAAGGAAAGTCTTACCAGAGAAAATCACTAAAATACTGACTTATGTAAAACATGGAGTTCTGTGACAGGACAATGCCTCTTGTAGTGAAATTGCAATAGGAATGCCTGCAGATGAATATATACTAGTTCTTTCTTAGGAAATGAATATGTACTAGTTCTTTCCTGGGAAAGACACAATATTCTATTCCAAATGCAGTCTTTGCACTTCAAGTAAACATAGAAAATAAATTTAAAAAATCCTTTGGAAGTAATAGCTCTCAAAACATCATCTGTAAATCTCTAAGGGTAGAAATGGAGTGAAAGGGGTATGTTACTCTTTAATCACAGACTTCAGTGAGGGGCTGCAGAGGCAGCATCTTTGCTCTACATCCTTGCTTCCAAGATAGAGGGGAAGGAAACATTCTGGGTGAAGACAGAATAAAACAGTCACACCATGCTACAGAAATTGAACCTGATGAGGAAAAGTGGTTCTGAATCAAATCCCCTTAGCAGGAAACCCTCATAGAAGCAAAAGCAAAAAAACCTTTGTCTAACATATGTGCTAAAACACTAATTGGCTGGTATGTAATATTGAGTAAGGAAAGTAGATTTTAATCACCATGTAAGAAGTTTTATTCTCTTGTAACAAAAACCCAAAATAATATTTTACCTATTTGATTTTAGGAAGGGCAGAGAACAGAATGTCTCTATTTTAGTTTAAACATTGAAGTGTAAACAGTGAAAGCCTGTATCATGCTGACAATACTCTGTATTGCAGTTTTAAATCAGAGATTTTAGTTCGGAATTGATATAAAGGAGTCATTCACAAAAACATGAGGAATAAAAAATATTTTAAATGTAGAATATATGTAAATGTATGTGGTAAATGAGTGTCTGCAAATAGGGTAAAATTATTTATTAGTAACACCTATAAATGAATTGTAAACAGGTGAAGAATTTTGAACAAAATTACAAAAAAATACCTTGAGGGCACATGCTAAGAAATGAGAAGGAAAAGAATAGCTAGAGAAGTTTAAAAAACCACCAGCAAATCAAGGAATAAACAAACACAAACTCTCAAACCTGTAACATTGTCATGGCACAGTAAAAGAGTAAATAATGGTTTTATTCCACTGACCTGGGGAACCTCAGCTGAGGTAAATTACCATGGCTCGTTTTCAATTAAGTTATGACCATTTCTAAGAGATGGAGCTTGGTCTCACAGGCTTACAAAAATAATTTCTGGAAAATGTGAATTAAAAAAAAAATGCATTTCAATAATAAACTTTTATCTAATAACATCTTTGTTTCTGATGTTGCTCTCAGTTGCTGTTTTGTTGAATATTTAATGAAAAATATGGTAAAATTATTGCACTTTTTTGTAAAAATAATTTGTTATTAACAGGATTATCTAAATCCCCCACAAATACTTTGCTTTCCAAAATTTAGCAAATGTTCTGTTGATTTTAACTCTTTCCACAGTTCATAGAATAGACAACTTCTTTCTCTCTTCCATAAACTAATACCCCCTTCATTTTCATAATAATTTTTATCTCTGCCTCTAAAAGCATTTTATCTCAGGTTGGTTTTCAGTAAATATTTGACTTTTGTTTAAAAAAAAAGAAGATGTCTGCAGATCTGATAAATTTTATTCCACTGGTAGACACTGCAGTGTTCAAAAAAGCTTCTCATATTTATACCTCTGACCAATTTTTCCCCCAATTTTGTTTAAACTTTATCTAAAAATATATTGATGTTTTCAAAAGCTCTGATCAGGCTGAGTAACCATTACTACTACTTAAATCTCCAGATTGTGAACATCTTTCATTCCCTCATGCCAACCAGCTTTGTTATAAATTCAGTTTGTGTATATCTTGTGTGTGTTTTCAGCAATGGGGGGGAATGGAATTTGTTGTGTGCTTTATCTGATCCCAGCCACTAATAGCTGAATATTAAGAAACAGTTGTTGGGTTTTGTAGCTTTAGAAATATGCTTGACAGCAAGAGAAGCCTTGTCTCAGGGAGTGAGATTAATATGTTATATAGAGTATTCTCAGCTCGGGGGCTGGCAAATGGAAATTTCTGGTCACACTGCAGATTTGGTCTGATTCACTTGAAATATGCTTTGAGGAAATTAAGGTATTATTGTTGTTATTATTATTGTTATTGTTATTATTACTTTGTGTTCAGATTTCTTGATGCCAGCAGTTCATGTGTGGGGAGCAGTTCAACCTGTACCTTTCCAAGCAGGAGTTATTTGTCAGGCTATGTATTGTACTTTCTGCAATAATGCTATATTTCAGAAAATTGCTGATGTATGTAGTCAAAATTAAATTAATTAGTGCAGTTTTGATGCATATGAAAGAAAATAATGTAATTATGATATTGCATACACTTCTGGAGAAAAATAGATCACATTTTTTTCAGTTGTAGATAAGGCATAATACATTTGTGATAAGGGAAAATAATCTATATATTCCAGTGAAACAGATAACATTGCAGTCATTTGTGTGAGAAGCATTTTGTAAAGTGTACTGTTGCAGTATCTCACAGAGAATATATAATGTTGGAATTACCAAGTGCTAATAAGTAGCCTTCCCCGTGAAACTTCACAGGAACAAAATGTGAAACAAATGCTCAAGACCCTATGTCTGAACCTGCTAGAGTGCATTTTGTTCTCTAGTTTTTTCAGGAGTACCTGTATTTAAGAAAACAATGGAAAAAATGGAAACCAAATAAATGATCAATAAACAGCAACATGATAAGAATTTAACTAAATCTAAATACTCCTTTCACAAACTCTATGACTTTTCCTTAAAGTCAACCCAGAATACTGATCCAATTACTTTTTCTTTGTCCAGTTATCTTTTTTTTTTTTATTATTTTATTTTACAGAAACATGGAGTGGGATATTTTTAAAGCCCAAAACAATAATTTCTCAGACATATATTCATTGTGAGCAAATTTCAGTCACAAATTTCAGTGGAGATGCTGAAGTCATTTGGGGTCCTAATGAAGAGCAAGTATTCCCTGCTTAACCTTGCCAGATGCAAAAATTTTCTGTTTTGCACATTACTGGCAAGAAATCCTCAGCAAAATAAACCCCAGGGACTCAACTACCACACTCAAAATAAATCATAATTACAAGTGTGCTTTGTTTTTCATAAGTCTTCTACCTCAAGGAGAAGGGGAACATTTCTGCAAATGGTGTATTGCATTTGTAGGTTTTTGTCTTGATATAGGCTGACTAAGCAGACAAAATTCAATTGTTTCCAGCAGTTTCATTTGGTGAAAAGTTTTTATACACGTGTTTCTGGAAGAGGTACCTTTACCTTTTGCTTCTCAAAAAACTTTTTTTTTTTTTTTTTTTTTTTTTTTTTTTTTTTTTTTTTTTTTTGTCAAAGTAAGCAGGGGATAAAGAGATAGAGAAAGAAAGGAGGGTTCTTTATGTTATAAAATATTTGTACATTCTAATTTGCTATTCAAGTAGAAAATAGGTTGTTTAAACTGAGATGTTTTTTATTCAGTGTTAAAGTGGATATATCTCAGTTACTGGCCCCCAATTCTAATGCAGGGTAAAAAAGTTTCATTTTTTTATAACATCACAAGCCCACAGAGACTGATAGAAAATTCTTATTGTCTTCTATGAATTGTGGATCAGGTCCTAAGTAGGTAGTTCTGCTAGTCCTGGAAAGATGTTTATTTTCACATGACTTGGTCCAACATTCTCTGAAAGAATGTGCACAAATATATTGGAAAACTCTTCCATTCTTGACTGTCTCCTGAAGAAAACTGGAAATGCAGTCTATTACAAAAACTTCATCATTGCCTGAGCATAAAAATGGAGTGAACAATCTAAAATAATTATTGATTCAATGGTATTTGGTATTTTTGACTTTAAATAATGCAGTTACAATAATTGCTTTATGGGAAAAAAATCAACATTTAGAAAGAACATAACTAATGAGAAAAAAACTTAGGTAAATGCAATAATCTACACATTAGAAGCATCTTGAGAAGATGATCTTGTGTGATGTTTAGGTGAATGGCTATGAAGACAGCACAAAAAAAAGGAAAAACTATCAGGTCTATAGGGAAATTATAGATTTCAGGATTTTGATTGACAGGTTAAGAGTCTTGGTGATGTAAATAGCCATATCTACCTTTAAAATCTAAGATTTATGTCAAAACATATAACATTAAAAATGAAAGATTCAGTGGATCACCTAGTGAAAAATATGAAAGAGATTTCTAATTTCAAATCAATATATATGACTCTGATGACCCACAAGAATTGCATCTTTTTATTCCAGCTTTGACTGACATAGGACTTGAACTTGTTTGTACTGAGAACATTCCTAAATGTTATTCCTAAATGCATTCCTAAAGTTAGTAGGAAAGGCATGTTTTCTTTCCTCTCAATTGCAGCCAGATTTTGCACTATGAGATTCATGAAATTTTTTGTTTATGACTGGCACGCCAGTGGCACATTAAGGAGCAGCTGCTGAAGCAAGTGGAGATGTAATATACCCTACTGACTGTGGCAGAGCTGAGAAAACAGTTCAGCTAGTAAATCCTGCAGAATCCAAGCATAGGAGAATGACTATCCAATTTTCCCTTTTAGTATTTTATCTTTTGAAACTGTATGTGAGAGCAGAGTCTGTAACAGACCAGTGTGTTGCAGGGAACTCAGGACTTAAGAATTCAGCACAAATCAAAACAAATACAAGAGCAATTAATAGAGCCACAGACAACAACGACCCCCCCAAAAATGGTTTACTTTTGTTTGATTGGCTGTACTTTAAAGAATTGCACATGGTGAGATCCATGTCTGTTAATGATGTGGTAAAATCGAAAATCATGAAAAAGGAC
Source organism: Erithacus rubecula (assembly GCF_903797595.1). Taxonomy (NCBI): domain Eukaryota; kingdom Metazoa; phylum Chordata; class Aves; order Passeriformes; family Muscicapidae; genus Erithacus; species Erithacus rubecula. The sequence continues at coordinate 32,640,574 of NC_136687.1, read as the reverse complement.
AAAGTTTTTCATTCAATTAATTTAATGAATACCTAGTCAACCATTTTATGAAGGAGCAGAAGTTTTCACGAATGTTGCAAAAAAAAAAAATAGAATCTGTACTACAAAGGGGATATTTAAGCAAAAGGGTTCAAAAAGCAAAAGGGTTCACCAGACAAATGTAGTTTTGTTTTATGTTTTTTCCCTAAGGATAATAACTGTACGTACATAATAACTTCACCAAAGCTGACATTACCAATGACTTTTAGTAACAAAACTGAAGAATAATGTTACTACTAATAAGAATTCTGGAAATACATTCTTGTATTATTTATTTGAGTTTTGCTTTCTATGAAGACAAGGTCTCTTCAAACTTGATGTGTAAAGGTGTGGGAGGCTGGGAGGACAGATGTGTTACTATTCTTCTTAGAGTCAGTTTCATAAACTCGGGTTCCTTATGGTTTGCTCTACAATAATAAAAGTGACATATGAACCTTCAAATACATTCAGAAGCTTTTTTCTTGTAATCATTTTCATAATCTAGATCCAGAAGTATTTCTATCACATATCCAGGGATAAAGAAGCAACAAGTTCAAGCATACAGTGATCTAAACACAAAGGATCTACCATTTGATGATGTTTTACCTCCAGGATGAAGGCAAAACTTTAAATACTAGGGGCACTGGAAAATGCTTCCTACACTGACAGAAAAGGGATTCGGTTTCAGTCAATAAAAAAAATAACTACTATGTATCAACAAGGTAAAAAATGAAAAAGAAAGGTAGGCTTTATTGAAGGTAGATAAGAACATCTGAATTACTTGTGGCATTTGCCATCTAATGTAGCCAATGTGTCAGGAGGAGAGGAGTGACAAAGTTGCACACACTTAGGCAATACCGATCACCTCAGAAAATTAATATTGTCATTTTCATATGCTCATACTCTTACAGTGCTAACACAACTGTAAAAAAAAAAACAAACCAAAAAACCAGTGTCTACAGACCAGCAAGCTTTCCAAGAATTAGCACTTATTTCCATAATCTAATATTTTTCCTTTCATCCTTTTGCACCATTATTTGCATTAGTTTTTTTAGAAGTCTTTCATCTTCTTCAGTGTTCACGTGTTGCTAACTTCAACAATAAGACCCTTGATAATAATATCCTGTGGTGACACAAACTTATTTCTCCTAATGTCTCAGTCAATAAAAGGTTTCTGGCAACACAGCTCGGAGTGATTAATAGCACTCTATCTATAGAGGTTTCAGCTGTTCATAACACTAATGTAATTGAGTACTCATAATGCCAGCTTTTGTGGTGTGATAGTAACCATCACAACAGGCATTTCATGACCTTTTAGAACCTTTGCTCATTTGAGAATGAAAGATTGCATGACTCATATACTCCCTTTAAAAGTATAATATTCATCTACAAATATTCTTCTTATATGTAATTGAAATAAGTTAGAGCTGTTGCTCTTCTAAAAGAAAATATATGGTCAAAATGTAAGAGGAAATTTTTTCTGAGCTGAATCCTGCTTATGCCCAGGACAGAACTTCTTTATATATCAGAAAATACACATAAAAGATTTGCATACTGGCAGCTTGAGAGCATTCATAGTTTAAAGAAATATGTGAGAAGTCACTTAAAATGAGACTGAAATCTAAGGCCAAGCCAAATATGGATCTTTTAAACTTCAAAAGTTTAAACATCTGAGTTATCCATAGTGAAAAATTGGAAAGAAAAATGTGATTGTACAAAGCATCTTTTCACAGCATTTTTAAATAAAGGTTCTTTTCACTCCTGGAAAATTAATTTGCAAGAAATTTTGGGATATGATCCTCACAGTTTGAGCAAACCTTCAAGAATAATTCAAAATTGTGCAAATTAAAAAGCTGTTGAACCTTTCTTAAAGTTTTTAACAAGCTGTCAACATCTTCAGAGTTGTATTTATTTGCCTTTTCACTCTGAACCATATCCATGATATTCCTTGCTTCATAGTGAAAGATAAATTGCAATACAATCCAAAATGGGCAATACAATCATAAAGATCTCATATGAGAAAGGGAATGATTTCTGAGATGGGAAAAGGTACAGAAAAAACTTTTGGTAACATGTTTTGATACCTGAAGATCTTATATGGGTGGTCAAGACACTGCTGTACATAACAGATACTGCTATGCTATAACACTACAACATTATCCGAAATATGTACCTTATAGATGGAGTATGAAAAGCTGAAGTACTTTTTAAATTGTAAAGTCCTTTTGATGACCAGGACTGTAAATCAAGTACCAAGATTTTTTACTCAATCTATGGCATGTCTATCCAACAGACCCAAATAATTTCAGGGTTTTGGGTTTTTTTTTCCTAATTAATTCCAATCCGTTAGATGATTTAATTAAGAATTCAGTACACAATTTCAGATGTGTTCTTGAGATTTCCTGACATTTTTATATATTACTGAAGAGCATACAAAAACTCTGTCTTTTCAAGGTCAGTTTTACCACTAGTCTTTTATCAGAAATGGTATGTGTCAGACTCTTCTTTTTTTGGGATATTCCTTTGTTTTTGACATATCAGAATTATGATAGTTGTAACGATATTGGCATATAGGAAGTATTGACAGAAAACCTATTTTAAAATTATAAAGCTTTTATGTGCCGCACTTAAATTTACTGCTGGATCTCAGAATGCTTAAAAAGTGTTTCCTCTTCTCTGACACATTTTATTATGTATACATCAAAAATATTTTACCTTTATCTTCTCTTCCACTTTTAGAAAGACAGTATAATATGAATACAATAGTCAGATGATGCACAGTGACTGGTTTCCTAGGGCTCCCACAGCCAAATAGCAAATTTAATATAAATTTAAGACCATTTCACATCCTTGAAAATCCCTAAAGAAACATACCTGACAAACAAGCCTACCTTGTATGTGTGACAGTCTTACATTTGCCCCCTCAAATGCCCCCACAGCCAAGATTGAATTTAATTTAATGTGGATTGCATTTTAAATTTTTTTTTACACAATCCACAGAAATAATAAAGTCAGTTTTATCATTCTTCTATTCCAACCTGCTCTGTGTGCTATACCAGGGAATTAATGCTTCAAAAAATCTCAAGGGATAATTTCTTCTTTCTTCATAAAAAGACACCACCTTCACACTCTGTTGCTGTCAAGTCTTGTGGGATTTTGTGTGCCTTGCCACTAGCAAATTCTATGTAATATGTGATTAGGATGTAATAAGCTGTGTTTCAGACTGATATGTCCCTATTTATTGTTCCCTGCCTTTCACTTCATGCCAATATTTGTAACTGTCTTATACTACATACCCACATGCTCTCTCATTTCTGTTATTGTGCATATGGTGTGAAGCAGCTATCCTTTTTATTTGGAGCACTGTAAATTACTCTTAAATGTGTTACATATTACAGAAGTGATTCATTTATATTAAAATGGGTAATGTGCTGTGGGTAAAGAGGGATTTTCGTCAGCATTCACCAAAACATTCATATATATATAATGTATATGCACATACATACATATACAATATATATGAGTGCATTTCAAAGCTTCTCTTTCTAGTTTTCAATGCAAATAATGCTTCATTTACAGGAGACTTCAAAATGTTGCAACATTTGGTTTGGTTGCCTACATGAAGCATGTTTGTGTAGCAGCCTGCTCATGCTGGAAAGCAGATCATAGATCATATTGAGTGCAACTAGCTCTAATTGGCAAACTTGGCAGGTTGATCAGGAAGAATAAAAACTAAGTGTGCAATGGAACTGACCTTCTTTTATAAGTTAACACCACAACACTCTGCTGAGCTGATGCAGAGAATTCTGTTGACCCAATCCCTTTTCTATTGGGGATTGCTTCTCTACAGCTGTCAATCCAATCTTTTAAGTAACACTAAAGCTACTAATAAATAAGTGTAGCAAAAGACAAAATGAAATATCCACATTACTAGAATAACTCAGAAGGTGAAATTCTAAGTATATATACCTGAAATGTATATGATAAAATGGTGAGGAATGGTAATATATTGGAATTGTCACGTATCTTCAGTGAACCTTGAGTGGGTAAAGTGTGTCCTGTGAGTTATATTTGGGAAGGGGGAGATGGAGATAAGAGATCTTTTTCTTCATAATTTTGTGCCATTTTTGAGGGGAAACTTCAGAGTCTACTGAGTTGTAAAATAATGAACCAGTATCTTGATACTGCTAAGCCTACATAAGCCTTTTAAAAGCCCCTTAGGTGATAAATATACTACATTAATACTGTATTACTCCATTTTATCAGGAAAGAGAGAGCTTCTTTTTGCCTCACCAAAGTCCTGTGTCTGCAGCAGCCCTTTCTTAGTTATGGCACAGACATATTTAAGTGGAAAACTTTCATGGCTTGTACATTATGTCTAAGTAACCATGTTTGTGTCTTGTATTTTAGTACACAGAACTGAAGCTGATATTTTTATTTGGCATTTGGTTTACAGATCCAGTTGTCCTTGAGTACTTCCAGATCAGTCTTTCTAGCCTGTTATCTTATATTTATTCAATGGCTTTGTAGCACCTCTGGTGAAAAGATGTAAATACATTTGTATTCCAAAATATCATAATACTTCATCTGTTCTTCATTACTCTCCATAGGCATTATTAGCCCTAGAATTGCTGTGTTTTTTTGTTTGGGAAATCACCCTGGGAAGGCAATCTCTTCAGATGAGTGACAGGCCTTTATCTCCTTCTCCACCCCCTACCATTTTTCTGACTGCTTAAGGGACTCCAGAATTTCTGCTTCAATGGATGGTAAACACCTTTGCAGCACTTGCACAATGTCCTTGTTTAGAGAAGAAATGCAAGTGAAATTGGAAGATGTGGATCTGCTGATTTTACTGTCTGAATATATTAATGATGTGTTTTCTTGCCCCCGTTAATGAAAAGAGGAGAAACAGAAATTAAAAATCTTTGCTTTGTGGAAAACAGACCCCAAATCTAAGGAAACATCATGCTCAAATTGTAGAGATTCAGGCCATGTTCTTCTCAAACATAATCAGAAAAAATTGTTTTTCATCATAAAAGAAAAAGATGGATGCTAAAGCCATCAGCCAATCTGTAGTTTGTAGTCCTTTGACCAGCCATTTCTCTTTCAAGTTTATTGAGTATACATTCACTTTTATCCAGGAAAATGGTTTGGTTTTGATTTCAGTTTTGGGGTTTTTTTCCCTAGTGAATGCAAGTGAACAATATTACTTCATGATATGCTAATTTATTTGTTTAGATTTATACACATACTCTAAGTATTTTGAAGGTCTTTGATGGGCCTGTGGTTTATGCTATTTTCTATTCTTTTTAATTTACATAATGTTTACTGCTAATGATTTGTAGAGCAGAACAACAAAAACTACCTTACCTCTGTATAAATTTCAATTGTGGTAGACAAAAACAGGTAGGAGTCTGGTCCAAGAATTTAATGTAAAACAGTATAACATGGATTCTTCCTTGGGCTTAAAGTACTCTATTTTTTAGAAGAGTAGGGTTCTTCTGCACTAACCCCCCCTATTCCTGTGTTGCATTTCTTGTATAATTCTTTGAGTTTCACTGAATATTACAATCCAAGTAAACTTTGGTTCATCTAATTCAAAGCTACAAGGAAAGATTATTTAGCAGAATTTGCAATTTTAACCATTGCAAATCAATATTTATCCACATGTATTATAATATCATCATATTTGAAACATGTACAAAAAGTCATCTATACACAAACTGCATTTTCTGGTTTGCAAAGTTAGAAATGTTGCACAAAACCACAGAGCAAGCCAAGCCATATTCCAAGATACTAATACAGCCTTTCCTTTGACATACAATTTTACAGGAAGCATTTTGGTCACACTTTAAAGGAGCTGTGTCTGTCCATGGAAATATACAATACTGGAACTATTGTCTCATCTGTGAAGATGACATTTGGGCTTTTATTTGCCTCAAGGCATCTGTTGGCCTTTTACACAATTTCTTTTTATTGGTGTCCCTAATCGAATATAAGTGGCATATTGAAAGAAGTTTTATTATATCAACAATTGCCTCCTTTATTTAGATAGTTATTTATATATTTAATCTGTCACTCTCTCATCTTTTTTGCTTGCTCTGCAGAGTCTCTGTTCTGATTTTCTGTATCTCTTGCTGGCCATAAAAGTCTTCTTTGCACATTCTGGTGATCATCATGTGAAAATTTCTGATAGGAAATTAGTGATCAAAACTGTGACTAGCATTTAAGTGTTAGGTTATTGAGGAAGGAGGGAAGGAAGGAAGAAAGGAAGGAAAGGAGGAAGGGAGGAAGGGAGGAAGGGAGGAAGGGAGGAAGGGAGGGAGGAAGGAAGGAAGGGAGGGAGGGAGGGAGGGAGGAAGGGAGGGAGGGAGGGAGGGAGGGGAGGGAGGGAGGGAGGGAGGGAGGGAGGGAGGGAGGGAGGGAGGGAGGGAGGGAGGGAGGGAGGGAGGAAGGAAGGAAGGAAGGAAGGAAGGAAGGAAGGAAGGAAGGAAGGAAGGAAGGAAGGAAGGAAGGAAGGAAGGAAGGAAGGAAGGAAGGAAGGAAGGAAGGAAGGAAGGAAGGAAGGAAGGAAGGAAGGAAGGAAGGAAGGAAGGAAGGAAGGAAGGAAGGAAGGAAGGAAGGAAGGAAGGAAGGAAGGAAGGAAGGAAGGAAGGAAGGAAGGAAGGAAGGAAGGAAGGAAGGAAGGAAGGAAGGAAGGAAGGAAGGAAGGAAGGAAGGAAGGAAGGAAGGAAGGAAGGAAGGAAGGAAGGAAGGAAGGAAGGAAGGAAGGAAGGAAGGAAGGAAGGAAGGAAGGAAGGAAGGAAGGAAGGAAGGAAGGAAGGAAGGAAGGAAGGAAGGAAGGAAGGAAGGAAGGAAGGAAGGAAGGAAGGAAGGAAGGAAGGAAGGAAGGAAGGAAGGAAGGAAGGAAGGAAGGAAGGAAGGAAGGAAGGAAGGAAGGAAGGAAGGAAGGAAGGAAGGAAGGAAGGAAGGAAGGAAGGAAGGAAGGAAGGAAGGAAGGAAGGAAGGAAGGAAGGAAGGAAGGAAGGAAGGAAGGAAGGAAGGAAGGAAGGAAGGAAGGAAGGAAGGAAGGAAGGAAGGAAGGAAGGAAGGAAGGAAGGAAGGAAGGAAGGAAGGAAGGAAGGAAGGAAGGAAGGAAGGAAGGAAGGAAGGAAGGAAGGAAGGAAGGAAGGAAGGAAGGAAGGAAGGAAGGAAGGAAGGAAGGAAGGAAGGAAGGAAGGAAGGAAGGAAGGAAGGAAGGAAGGAAGGAAGGAAGGAAGGAAGGAAGGAAGGAAGAAAGAAAGAGAGAAAGAGAAAGAGGAAAGAGGAAAGAGAAGAGGAAAGAGAAGAGAAAGAGAAAGAGAAGGAGAAAGAGAAAGAAAGAATAGACATAAGATTATAAAATTGAGGTGAAAATAAAAAAAATCTTTAAATTTAAAAAATTATAATTGTATATTAAGTAGATGTAATTAAATATAACACTATCATATAATTAAGTATTATTCTGTATTTAAATGATATTGAATTATATTTCTATTATATTATTAGTATATATTTATTATAAATTTTTATATATGTATTTTGGACCTGCATCCTCCTCAGGCTGTTGGTGCTGCTGGTGCTGCTGGTGCCCCTTTGAGTGCTCTGTCTGTCTGGGATCTGTGTGGCTGGGTGAATACAAATGTGTTGCACATAGGAGCTGTGTGTTTGTGCCTGCTGGGAGCACACCCCTGCTGCTGGTTGGACCAGGATCATGAACCTGCTGCAGCTTCTCAACTCTGGAGCTCTTGAGTGCACTGGGCACATTTTCCTCTATCTGTGTTAAGATGATGATGATGATGATACGAATAAGGACAGCAAAAATCAATGTTGTAGAATATATGTTTCTACCTTCATGCTTAGTTCAGGAACTGGGATCCCAGCAGTCATTCTGATGTGTGTTTCAAACAAGCCAGTCCAAAATCCTTTGAGTTTAGGAAGAAGTATGATGAAGTCCATGCTCTTCTTTCACTTCTGAACACCACTGAAAGATATCTTGATTAAAGATACCCCAGGTACATCTGTGAGGCAACTAGACAACTGCTTTTGAAGCAATACCCTAACTGCAGTAGCCTAAGGTATATAAGAGAAGCAAATTTTCAAGAAGTAATAGATTTATTGGATGTAGCTGAAATATGTAAGCAAGCCTTTGGACATATTTTGCTCCCTTGTCAAGCTGTAGCTTAGCAAATTTATTCAGGTTAATGCTTCTTGGTCAAACAGATTGAGCAATGAGATAGGGTACCTTTGGGCAGCATCTATGCTGTCAGAGAGCTGAAATCTCTTGGATATCTCCCACCTTTCTGCTACCTGCCTAGCTCTGCAGTAGCACTTGCTGAACTAAGTAATTAAAGCTTTGTGAAGGACTTGAGACAGTTGTCTTGTGGGACCTCTGAGGGCTCAGAATTCAGAGCTCTTGTTAGGATGTGTTTACATACCCAGAGCTCTGTTCTGTGTTTACATACCCAGCTCTTTGCTGTTGAACTACTGGGTTTTTTTTAGCATGAGGCCAAAAAGTGGGACACACTTCCAAAAAGTACTATAAGAATAATTTCATGTTGCACATGTGACTGTGATTGTGAATGTTATAGACATAGGACTGAATAGCTCACTGGAGGTTTTTATTTATATATTAAAAAACTTATTTTTCCCAATCCTAGCTGAACTTTAAGGAGCAGATTGTAACTTGCCTTTAAATTTCTCAATATTTAAGAAAGACTTTCAACTGCTTTCTCCAAATACTACTGTACTAATTACCAGTTTTGACACAAAAAATTCTAAAAGGTTAAACACTCCTCATTATTTTTAAAACACCTTTTAATTTACTTCTGATCATTGATACTCTACTTTGGACTGATCAAATCAGTTTTTAGACAACTGTTAAGTTCAAAACTGTTGATCATAAAATACAATGATGAAGGTTGATTAGTGCATAAATCGAGTGCCAAATTACCTCTAAAGTTGAAAAGATTTCTTGCATATTGAAAAGGTTTTGGTCGACCAAATACAGTAGTATTTACTGAAGGGTTAGTCTGATATATTAAGAATGCCTTCCTTTTCAAAGCTCAGAAATCATACTTGTTTGACTGTTTGCCTGCTTGACTAACAAAAATGTATATTATAAAATTGTCCTCCTACCTATTTTCAATGGTTAGTCTGTAGGTTTTTCTGGGAAGAAATTCAACTAATATTATTTAAAATAAATCTGATACTTATTTTCTTGAGTTGTTGTGGTTTGTTTTGTTTTGTTTTGTTTTTTTGTTGTTGTGTTTGTTTGTTTGTTTGTTTTTTCCCTTTTCTACTCACAAATGAAAAGAATACTGCTTGGTGCATTTTTGGGAATATGGATATAAGTAATATAGAATTTGAATGCCTTTTAGTTTTCTCATGCTTAGATTATAGTGCAGACTAAACAGAAAAGCATGGCTTTAGAGGAAGAGCATACTGCAAGCTTTGAGTGCACAGTTAGCTGACACTAGTGAATTAATTAATTGAGAGGGTAGCAGTGTGATAAATGGGTTATGAGTAGCAACTCCAATAGGATTTGATCTGCAAAGAACCCTATCCTGTCTAATCAGAAGAGGAAGCTATCGGTCAGTTTTAAATATGCTAGGAGACATGCAGTATTACACCATGATAAAACAGCCTTCAGCCTCATGAAATCATGACAGAGTCATCTAAATTTTCCATTATATACTTATATAGTTGTTGTCCCATTATACCGTCAGCTGAACTTCCATTAGCAAGTCACTCCTATCCCATAGCAGGATTTAAAATTGTAAAGGAAGTATGGTAAACCTGAAGCCTTGTAATCCATCTGTGGGTTGATGGTGTGAATGTTGTTCTTTGATCTTGTCTTTGTGTGTGTTTCCAGAACTCAGCCAAATTTCCCAAGTAATCCAATCTTTATGTTAGGAAGAAGGGAATTCAGTAAAATGATTAAGCCAGAGACATTATCACTTCTCCAGACAGTTACATCTATATAAGGCCCCTCCAGACTACAAAGGTATTTCAAATTTTGCTGCATGAAACATAAACAGCTGATTTCAATAATGTTATCAAAATTCTACTGATAAAAATACATATATGAATGTGAATTGTATTAAAATAATATGTTCTATGTTCTTGCAGAATATCTTAAGGATAAATGAAACTGGCAGCAATCAAATAGTCCCTGAATACCTAAGCAAATTGTAAGTACTTGCAAGGTGTTGTATTGTAGTATGTCCTAGGAACACAGTAATGTTCTCATGGAATTTTGATAAAGGTTATGCTATTGTTCTTCCAAATTCTTTATGCATCTATCTTGAGGAAATGCTAAGAGACTCAAGCTTAGCATCTTACTTTTTCTGCTTTGATTGAAATTTCCTACTGAATTTGATCTTTTGCATTTCTAATAGAATCATGATGGTCATTAATAACTTCACATTTTTTTTTTAAACTGTCACCACACAGAGATGCTAATTACCCTCTGTGAAAATGAAAAGGTATAAAAAGAACAAGGTTGCCAACAAGGCTGAATCTAAAAAAAGACTGACAGGACACCTTTGTTAAAACTTCACAACTCCACAATATAGATCTATAAAATTTTAATGTTAATGCATATACTTTAGATGGTGACTTAAATGCAATCCAGTGAAGAGTCTTCAGGACGAGCATATCAGATGCTCAGCAGAATATCGGAGGCTGAAAATTAATGACACTGACTGGATTGCAAAACAGGTGAGAAGGACAGGTGAAGGTAAGTCTTATTTTCATCTTTCCTGACTTTGTCTTTAACCATTTAATCTTTGTCTTTTAACATTTAATCTTTTTGCTGGCTTCATGGAGGAGGCAAAAGAAAGCATCCTTCAAATCTGAAAGAGCAAACCAAGTTATCTCTGGTGCTAAATCCTCTACTATTTGATAGCTCTCAAATCCTGGACCACACTATATGTCCTATCATGTTTTCAGACCGGCAATATGGGAGTGTTGAAATCAGATTTGCATTCTCTTAACAGGACCCATTGCAAAGTTTTTTTATTGCCGGCTGGATTCCTTTCCTGTTGTCTTTCTTTAAGGGATATTGTTTTATTCTTACTGGTCATTGTCTCTCTTTAAACCAGTGATGCACTTTTAGCTCTTCCTGGCTTCTCAGTGACCCACGCTCCAGGGTACACTTAGGCTATGATGCCTTCACTGATTTCTTCCTCTAAGGGAACATCAACTAAAAGTAAACTCATTATTTGTATGTACTGCTGAGTGTTGACCTCCAGAGTAATTTCCCTTTTTTCAAATCTGATTATCCCATTTAATTTTTCAAGTAGATCCCTTCCCAGGAGTGTGTGTGGTGAATTAGGCATAGCTAAGAATTTGTGTATACATATTTGTTTTTCCAATTTATATTTTAATGGTTCACAAAAATAAGCCTTTTCAGTTTGGCCAGTGGCTCCTTTAGCCATAAAGTAATTATCTCCCACAGGTGTTAGAGCTTTTTTTAAGACTGAATATGTTGTCCCTGTGTCAACTTTAAATTTCACTTGGTTTTGCTTCTCCCCATCCCCTAGCTTCATTATAACCAGTGTTTATAAGGATTTATTATCAGGTTGTTTTCTCCTTTTTATTTTTCAATATTGTAAATTATCCTGTTCTTAATTCTCTAGCCTTGTGTCATTCTTTTTTTTTTTTCCTGTCTTTTTTTCTCTATTTACAGGATGTCTTAACTTGGTCATCAGTGTTCCTCTATTTTCTGGGTCAGCATCTCCAGTAAAAATTAAAAATAACATCATCCCAGTTTATGCTTTAAAGAAATCTATTGATCTTGCTACAGCTATACAATTTTCCTAACATTATAGCCATTACCAGATTCTCCTTGCTGGATGTTGTGATTTAGGAGTGGCACCTGCTAATTCAGTAGTCTCTTCTCCTCACTGGCTCACTCACTATCCTTCCTGCTCTGGTGGGAGATACTAAAGGCGGAGATCACATATTGAGATGAAAACAATTTACTGGCCAAAACAGGACATGGGACTTGTTACATGTCTTGTTAAATTCCTTTGTTAAGCAGTACCTTCTTGAATTGATGCTAACTGAATCATGTACATACCATAAATATGTTTAAAAAGTCTAGGCATCCAAAGGCTTTCAATCAGTCCATTTAATTCTAAAAAATATGGCACTTCAGAAACATTATTCAATTCCTATTTGAGCCTACATGTAGCTTTCAAACAACATATGACAAATTCTGTCACTAATGTTAGAACTTTAGGGTTTATATTATTTTCAGCCATAGGAGTTAGAGGTTTAGGTTGAAGTTTTGACTATATTGTAATTAATATTAGCATTTCCAGTAATGTCAGTAGGAACAGATTTTTACTCTTCTTATTTACTTCAGGAGAAAAATGCATTTTTCCTATTATATTAAGAAGAAAGAACTGTTATTTAAAATACTGTATATTTGGGAGCTCATGAAGGAGGAATAGGTTAACTCAATTATAACATAACTGTGGCTCTGTCCTTTTTTTTCAGTTTTAAGTTTATTGATTTGAAGTATGCAAGGCCAGAAGGCATCATTGCATCAGTTAGTCTGTTGTATTGTATATCACAGGCCATTACATTTCAGACAACCTCCACTGAAGCTGATAATCTGTATTTGGATATGGATCATTGGCTAATACTTGTCTTCCAGGAAATATAATCTTCACTATAAGACACCAGAAGACAGAGAATCTATCACTTTGTGGCTTGTTACCAAGGTTAAAAATACTATTAAAATATATTGTTCATTATTCTAATTTCAATTTTCTAACTTCAGCATTGATTCTTGTTATGCCTTTCTGTTCCATGCGAAGAAGCCCTAGAATAACTACATTTCCCCCATGAAAACTGGTAACACCCCTCTTTTCTGCAGGTATTCAGTGTCTTCATCTGCAGTTATGATGAGTGCATATCTGCCAAAATCTTACCAAAATACTGGTGTACAAAACTGCTTTTCCTTGTTTTTTTGGCAGACCATAGGTTCACAGTGGATTTCTGAAAAGCCTGTAACTATTTTTTATGTCTTTTAAGTTGTGTTAGCTTCTAATAGGCCCATGATGAAAAAGACATACTCCAGTCTCTTCCCCTCTCCACCCAAACTTTGACAAATTAACTCCTCATTCTCCAATCCCAGTGTGGTGTTTTGAGCTGTTCTTACAGAATCCTATAAAATTCCCTTACAGAGAGAGCAGAAGAATGATTTCTAGGTAAGAATATAACTTGATTTTGAAGTGAATGTGGTATATTATTAAAGTCTCTTGAGCCAGTAATGTTAGCACCTTGAAATAACCCATATAAATAATGAGTCAAAGAAGGGATATACAAGCTCCTTCAGCAGGTGCTTACATATAAATAAACTACTGAGGGTTTTTACCTGAAAGTCTGATTATATTGGTTTTAGAGGTGGGAAACTATGTTCCACAGCAGAACACCTTCAACACTTTGCCATAGAGGACAGACACACCAGTCTGATGCAAAAGAAATAATCTGTAGTTATTAACTATTCATACACAACCTTTGCTACAATTTTCTCAATATGTTCCATTTTACATTATTTTTATTTTATACAGTTGTATAGTTGTTGAGTTTTATTTCTATAATTGTATGGTTTCTAGTACCTTTCCTGCCCTTTCTCACGTTTTAGAATAATAAATTGGCCCTTTCTAAGACTTTCTTGAAATTCTGTTTAGTCCCATTCCCAAGAAGAGAACTTTTAACAAAGACATCTTGTTTTTCACCACAATCTGAAAGATATAACAAGATATAAGACAAACAATTCCTCGGACCAGGTCCAAAGGCCTGACCCAAGGGTGTGTTGCTGGAGCAACTGGTCTCTTATTGGATGTACCTGCTAGATATAATAATTAATTTACCCCATAAATGTTGTAGAAATCCTATATTGTGTGTGTGCATGCATAGCCATATTTGTGCATCTGAAAGCTTTCATTAAAGAATTGCTTTTTATCTTACCACCCAATACCGTTTGGAAAGTTTTTGTCTTTTGATTCTAGCAGCACTGCAAAGATCAGAAGTTGAAGAGTCAGAAAATTAAAAGTGAATTTAAGAGTTTTCTCACATGGTAAGAATAAAAAGAAAAAAAAACAGGAAAAGATTCAACTCATCTGGTATTTTTCTATTCAGGCTAGAATTAAAGCTCATTGGTCCAAGGAAAGCAACACCTTTTGTAAACATGCTTTTACCAAAACATCACATCTCTCACACGCTGCTCCTGTCCACAACAGCAGGTGCTAGCTTTGTTATTACTTCTTTCCTTTCTGTTTTCCTTTGAGTAGCTTAGGAAAACTCAAACTACTTTTTCCCTGAGTCTCACCAGTATCCACAATTCTGTCTCACCAATATCCACAATTCTGCAGTCTGGCTTCTCAGCCAGGGCATTCTCTGTGCTTGAGAGAAACAGCTATTTGTCTTGGCAGGGAAATTCATGTTTAAGCTGAGCAGCTACAGATATCTTGGCTGAACTAAACTGCCCAGCTTTGACAGCTTGAGGTTTAACTCAAGAATCTGTGCTCATAAGAGCAGTAGAGGTGCAACTAAGAAATGAACCAGGAAGCAGGGCAGCAAAATTCTGGGAGCCATAGCTACTATTGCATTCCTGGAAGCTGTTTTTACCTAGGAGCATGGAAAGACAGATATGTTTTACTGTCAAGCTTTAAGGGTTTATCTGAAATAGAAGGGTAATTAATTCTGAAAGTTAATTGTTGGCTAAAGATTTGCACAGCAGAGCCCCAGATATTGTAGGTATTCCAGGTGTTAAAAGTCCAGAAACAATAGCAGAAATAATTATCAGTTATTAATTTTTCTTTTATAATAACTTCACTTGAAAGCTGAATTTACCACTTTTTATAGATCCAATCAAAAAAAGTCTTGGAGAAAGAAAAAATGATACAGAGAAAAAATTTTCAGTAGCTACTATATAATTATATTGATTCAAAATAGGTGAAATAGGGTAGACAAAGTGATCAAATATTGTGAAACTGTTTAACAAATACTGTTCTGTATAGTCAATCTATAGTTAAAATTTGACATTGTGGCACACTGCTGACAAGGCTGTATACAGTTTTACTCTATCTGTCAATGGTTTTTTCCAGTCAGTTTGCTGACATTCAATTCAAGAATCATTGCCTCAATTCCAAATGCAGTGATAATAATTTTTAAATTACAGGGTATGAAGACAGAAACTTCCTGCATGTATTAACTTTCTGAAGATGTGTTCTAACAATTTTTCACTGCAGCATAAAACTTGTTTTATCAGGAATTCCCAATATTTTTTCAGGCTAAAGCATATGAGATTTTTTTTAGTTTTTTCTTTTCTTGATTCCATTATATGAGTGTGATAACTGAATCAATTGTTCACATTGGAGAAGTCTTGCTGAAAAAATTGTTTATGCCTCAAGTGATAGTACAGCAAACAGGTAGAGGGTCACCTTCTGGTGGCAGTCCAGTTTTGCATGAGCCTTAAACAAACATGCTTTGAATTTCATTAGAAAAAAAGTCACTCAAAGCAATTGGGAAGGGGTCTACCTTACAAGTTCAGTGTCACATTCTAAAGTTTAGAGGTACTGCAGTATCCTCTTTTCTCTAACTTGTACTCCTAGCACTGTAGAAGGATATTTCTGATATTAGGTCTCTTTTCAATTCCACTTGTATTGTCTTCTGTCACTTTCACTGTTCTGTCTGCTGCCCTATTAACTGCACAGCTGGAGCTCTGATTGGAAGGGAGAGTTTTATTTGAGTTCTTCACATGAGATCTCCTTTCACATCTTTAGTTTTAACACCTAAAATAAAACAAACATTGCAAATTAATTTTTTGGGGAAATATATGCTGCAGGAGAGACAAATAAATTAAAATATTCAGAACTAGTATTTCTCATTTTAATATAAAATAACAGAAATGCTTAATCTGCCCATCTTGAGCATGATATGGCTCATTGACCTCAAAACACTTTTCAAAAATAAGAACAATTGTCAGTAGGATGCACCATACCTGAAATCTGATGAATGACATGTACTACTTAGAAAAGTAAACTTAGAATGATTGTGGCAATTGTTTTGAGAGCCAGGCAATCAAACTTGACTAAATGAATGGAGAGCCTAGAGATACAGAAGAACTTGATAATTTCTTTCCAGTAATTATTTGTTACTAACTGAATATTTGCCAACAAACCTCATTAATCAAAGCTAATGTGTCCCTCAGTAAGCACAATGGTCAGTAAGTTCAAAGCTGCAGTACAGCTATATTTGCACATTATAAAACTGCCCATTTCTCTTTTCATCCAGTAGTCAGGCAAAGCCAGGTACTGAATGTGCTCAGAAGGACAATATTTTTCTTTGATATTGGACTTCAGCATGCACACTGCTCCTCTGCAGATTTCTTTATTCAAAAATGTTTGTAGTTCAGAGTTGTTTGCTCTTATAACCTCACCCTTTTAGACCTCTCTATTGCTTTACCTTTTTTTTCCCCCAGTTTTCATTTTCTGAGAGCTATTTCATCTTTTCTATCATTCATTTCAGTGGAGTATTCTAGCAACTGAAAGTAACGTAAGTTTAGACCTTAAAATAATTTGAAAAACTTGGTATTCTGTCTCAGCAAACACTGACTACAAGATGATAAAACAAATTCTAAAGTACACTAAATGTTATTCTCCAGTACAGAGCACAGAAATCATAAAAAGTGGTAGCACTGAAATGATTTTGCTTATAAGCTGTAATGTTTTCTTCTAGATTAGTTGAAAATGGATCAACCTTATATTCATGGCTACCATGTTCAAGTATTCTGTTAGATATTTTAAAAATCAGAAGTAAAATGTTTTTGAAAATAGCTATACTATTTTTTCAACATGTGGAATTTTAGAAAATTGCAATGAGAGTTTCCTAAGGAGATTACTATTCACGTTTATGTGCTCACACACAGCACCTACACTTCAAAGAATGCTCCAAATGCTGAGTTTTGTGACTGCAAGACTGGGAACTTGCAGATCAGAGGCAATCAGAGTAGGTTGATTTATTTATCTCTATTTTTAACCTATAATGCTAAATTTACTTATACTGAAATGACAACTGTCATGAGTTTGTTTCACTTTAAACTACTTCCTTTAAAAGTGTGCTATATTAAAGTATTTTATTTTTTATGTTTGTTTGGTTTTTATTTCGTGTTGCATAATATGTTGTTTGTTTCTGTGAGATTTCTAGAAAATGATACAGTTAAGTAATGCTGTGTTTTAAATTCTGCTTAATTTTCAACTTTCTGATAAGTTGAAAGAGAATTTTAATTGTGTTTTCTAAGATACAGAAATAAAACAATAAACTATGACCTTCTGTGTGACAGAGAAAAATGGAGCTATGAGAACATATGGCAAAGTTCTCTCTTTAGAATTTTTTTTCTCTCTTATTTATTTTCTAGTAAAGGTTTCTGAAAGGAAGCTCATACCTGAACAGCAAGAATTTTCAAGGATCTGTACATCTGTAAAGAAAGATAAGTAGAATTTGTGTGTACTTTTGCCACAACTTTTAACCTCCTATGCTTGAGACCAAATTCTTAACAATGCAGGTTCAGAAAAGCTGCTGTGAAACATGACATAATGTCTAATGTCCTGCTAAAATATTCTGGACTGGTACATAAGATACTTGAAACAGCCATGCCTCCAGTCAGTATCTGAAGAGATTATCTTGTTTTCTTGACCAGAACTCCCATTTATGCTCTAATAAAACAATCTGACATTCCATGAACAGAACGTATCTTAATCTAGAAAAACAGATATTTCAATTAAGGTAGCATTGAAAATGTAGAGGATTACATAAAAGCCAATAACACATTTAAACTATTTATTATTCCATTTAGTTGTACTGCTAAATACTTTTTATTATTATCACTAAACACATAAAATATAGAACTAATAAAACAAATATACTAAAGAATGTGAAAATATTAAAGAAATTACAAAATAAAATAGAATAGAATAAAATACTACTTGACCTGAGCTTTTTCTGCAAAATTTAATTTAGAAAATACTGGTAACTCAAATTTTATCTAAAACTGCATAATGTCATGTACACGGACATTGTGATTGGAACAAAATTTTGCAATGAAAGTATTCTGACAAGCAGCTTTCAGCAGCTCTAAACATGATTTCATTACCACTTTTCTCCTTTAATCTGTAATAGTCACTTATAGCCTTGTGATTTAAATTGAATTGTAAGCTTTTCATTTAAGATACTGTGCTTACTAGTCTCAAGCAAAGCAATCCTGAGGTTTCCTCTTAAATGGTGTCCTGGCAAGGCTGTGTCATGCTTGTATTGATAATATTAACTTTGCAAAATTCATGACATTTATAAATGTAATTTGTTATATTGTGATTGAAATTATCTTAACAAAGGCTGAAATTAAAGAACATTACTCACTCACTGAAAAAAACCTTACTTGTTCTAAGTGCCAGTGTCTCATTCAGACTGGAATTTTCTTTCTGTCTGAGAATTTGCATGATAAAAGCAAATGATGAATGGACATGGGACTGAAATGTTTGGGAGAGGAGCCTGTGACAGCTCCTTTGAAGCTTTAAGAGTTTATAATGTAAATAAGTGTTTAGGGGATTATTAACATTCACATATTTTACCCCAAAGGCTTCCTGTAAGGTCAACTTTTAAGCAGTTGAAGTATGCAGAAAGAATTGTAAAATGTGTGTGAACATGTTCAAAGACTTTAAAGGGTCTGTGCTGCAGAATGTTTTCATTTGACTTCTAATATGATATTATATATGCCAAATTTGTGTATATAATTAGTCTTCATAAGATATATATAATATAGGCCTTGAGAGTTTTGGAAGTCTAGGAATCCTAGAAGTTGTTTTATATGAAGACATTTTGTTCCTGAATATCATGAAAATAACAGATAACATTAAGAAAAAGAGTTTTCAAATGATCTTTAACAAATGGGACTAATTTATTATGACTGCAAAGAAGGTAACTTATTTCTCAGAATTATAGCTTCATACAGCTGTTATCTAAGATGTCTGGAAACTAATCTGCTTCTTTATATGCCCAAATGCATTTGAAATCCTGAAGCACACATTTTAAATTCTCAAGCTGCAGAAAATGACCAGTGCAACTCTAATTTCCAGCTAAATTATTAAATATTAAGAATTATTAATACAACATAAGGGTTTAAATATATATAATAACTCTGTGAGACTTACTGACTTTTTAAATTCATTGAACATACTGTTGAAAAGTTCAAAAGTGCTTTGTCTTTCTCTTTCAAATAAAAATAAGTTAGGTAAAAATCTAAGCCTGAAATCAATTATACTCACTTTTTCTGTTGCATATACCAATGTTACATGAATTATCATTTCGCAGAAAATAATTCAATATATTAAAAATATTTTTGCATATGTACTGAATTCCAGGTTTCTCTGTTACACTGTATCACTGAAATTCCATGAATGATGTAAGCATTGCTTATATGAACTCCTATAATTTCAACCTGAATTTTGACTACTTGACAAGCATAAATGTCAACCTTAACTAATGAACTTTGTAATATAATATCCATTCATATATTACTGATATACTCATACAGTATGCTGAAGCTACAAAAACTGTCAAAAGCTGCTTGTCATCTCTAATCAACATTTGCTATTTCCCCTAGACATCTAATTCAATTACAACTGTCAAGAATAAATCAAGAATAACTTCTACAAACTGAATATTCCTTTGTTTCACTCACTGTGCCTTGAGGAATTTTTATCTCCCTTTTGTCTATATTTCAACAATTTACTTCATAAGGAAGAATTGACAAAGGGCATAGCAGGAAAGGGAAAGAAAAAAATGTTGGATAGCACTCATTCTTGAGATAAGTTAGTTGAAAAAAGCTGAATTATTCATACACCAATAAAGTCACACCTGGGGAAGTGCAAAGTTGCTTATCACAAGGAGAAAGAAGGAAATAATCCAATCTGTTTACTAACATGTATAATGCAGCCATTCGCTTAATTCTGCAAACATTTTCTTATCAAATTGCTTCTTAGAAAATGAGAAATAAATTGCTTGACTGTATTTATACATTGCTTATATAGCAATTTTCCTTTAGTATTTGTCAAATACTCCAAATAGCCATAAATTCACTCTGTCTGCCTTGGTTATGCGGTGAAACAACAGCACTGCAGTAATGCCAAAGTCATATGGTTTCTCAGAGTTTTAAATAATAAGGTTAGAAATACAAGTTGGCATTTTTGTTCTAATCTGCTGGATAGTCTCATCCAATTAAAATGCAAACATGGAGATACGAAGAAAATTCTGAATTTGAAATGCCAAAATTATAATATGAAAAAAAATCCTGTTGACATATAATAAGAAAAGACAGTTTTCATTATCTAAAAAAAGTAACCTCGCCAGGAAGCTGAAATTAGAAATTAATCTTGAACTGCTGCTTCAAAGACTCTGCTACATTACCCAGAAACTTTTATTTGAAAATTTAAATATATAAATAACTTTAACTCTTGTACATATACATCAATTAAATAAAAAGGCCACAGTCAAGAAGCATGACTTTTTTCCACCAAAACCACCTTTTTCTTGGGTACTGAGAAAATGTGCAAGACAGGAAACACCTTGAGTTCACAGGACAGAATATCAATCATACACGTTATTAAGAATTATTAATTCAAAGAGTTGATAATTACATAGAAATTGTTATAATTGTTCCACAGAAATAATTATAAATAAACTTATATAAATATTAATGCAATATGAGAAAAATGAATATTTTCTCTGTTTCAAAAGTGATTGAAATGCTTTTAAATGAACGAAGACTGCAGCAGAAAAGGAGAACTTCTCTCCAGAAAAGGAAAACCTGAATGATTGAGAGCTTCATTCTAGTTTTCATTGCTCTACACTTCAAGACACAGATTTCTAAAACATGAGGAAGAGATGAAGCAAGACTCCACTGCTTACATGGCCATAACCTCAGTACACTGAGTGTTCAGGATGTGTTTTCTAGCAGCTTGGGGTTATGGTTTTCCTGTGAATACCATGTCTGACCTGTGTGGATGGCCTGAGTAATCTGAAAACTCTTAGACAGAATTGACATCTGCCTGTTGGGCTGTTTTGGTACACAGCTATATATTTAGCACAGAGGCAGAAAACAGCATTTATGGACTTAAATATACTGTCTTAATCAGAAACTGATTCCATACACTATGTATGTTTTATTCAAATACATATTTATATCTAATCCTGATGTAATATTCTCTATATAAATGTACATATTTATCTTGGCCTTAAAGCTAGAAACGTGACTTTGTAAACTTTTCAAATAGAATTATCTTCAGAGCTCATCCTTGAATACATTTCATAGTACTGAAGGAAAGACCTGAATAGGCAGAAAAAAGGGGAGCATTTTTGAAAAGTATCCTGCTACAGCTCAGAATCAAGAATTAACTAATGAATTTAGTCTATTAATTTGGAAATATATTTAACTGATATAGACCATTAAATTACCCTCTTGAAGAGGGTGACTGATTCTGTAACTGCTAATTTACAGTACTTGGTGGGAAAACCTCTGCTTGTGAAAGAAGAATTCAGTGTAACTTTCAAATACTGGATATAGCTCAAAGATTAAACTAAAATATTAGATGATACAAGAAAAAAAATTTCCTTATTTAAAAATTGCTAGATTTGACACAAGGAGAAATACTAATTTTTATCTTCATGTGACCTTGGAATCACAGAATGGTTAAGGTAGGGCAGAGGGCATCTTGTCCAAACTCTTGATTAAGAAGTGGCATTTAGAGCTTGAAACCATATATAGACAGCTATTTTGTATATCTCCAGATATGGAGACTGCAAAGCATGCAGCTAAATTATTAATTGTCTCTATGTTACAAATGGAAAAATACAAATTGGACGCTAGGAATTTGAAAGAAAATTAGGACTACACATGGAGAAATGTAGCCAATATAAGGTTAAAAAGGAAAAGCTTTTGTGTGTGTTAGAAACAAAAATGATTGTAAGTTTCATCCACTAATAATCACATTTATGTTTTTCTTATGAAAATATCAGACGTTGTATTTAGATTGCTCGGAAAAAAGGTATAGTTTTTCTTCCTTGATTATTGGATTAATGTTGCACAGCCTGTGCTAAAGTTTAATGGATTTTAATCAGAGAGTTTACTTAATTTGCTGCCAAATATCTGACCAATGAATATTCTGCACTATTAACATTGATTTTCTGTAAGTTTTGGAACACTGGGGCAGTCCTCCAGAGACAGAAAGAAAGATGATATTGTGATAACATTCAAGAAAGGTGAGTTGGATGACCTGGATGATGCTAGGCCTGTCAGCCTGACATTGATCTCAGACAAAGTAATGGAAAGAGGCTGAGAAAACACTTGATTAATAAAGAAATAAAGGAGGTAAATATAATTAATGCCAGTCAAAATGAGTTTATGGAAAATAAACCTCATCAAACTGGTGTGATAACTTTTTCAACACAACAATTTTGTTAACAATTAAAATGGGATTGATGAAAAACACCCATTGCACCCCAAGTTTTTTTCTTGTCATTATACCACATACTGTCTAATAAAAAGCAAAGGCACAAAATCAGTCTTACACATAATAAATAAATGCAAAACTGTCTAGGTAGAAAGTTTCAACTGAGAATCAAACAATTTTTAGTCATTAAGTTTCTAGCAGGACCCTATCAGATTTGACATTTTTTGTGTTTTTCTGTTGTTTGTTAGCTATGTCTGCTAGGGGAGCATTGTTCCCCATTGAGCATGCTAAGAGAAATAGGGTTGAAATAGTTGAATGAGACCAGTAACTGATGCTATGAAGTCTGATTTTCAATAAGCTTTGGTCTACCCAACGAAAAAACTTAACTACATCTAAATATACAGTTTAAAAATACAAAAGAAAAATTGGGCTTTATTTGCAGCAGGGTGGGAACTATCATGTAAAGCAGAGGTCTGATAAATACTTGGAGTAATTTGAATAATTAGCTGGGAATGTACATTGACTGCTATGCTGCAACTCCTAGGAATAATGTAGTCTGTGAATTCATAAATAAAATTATTGTGATCTAATGTTTCTGGAAAATCTACAAACTTTCTTATCTTAGACTGCTGTAATTTTATGTTAGTAACACCAAGTTTTGGAGTTCTTATCAAATACATCTTAAATGGAACAGGTTAAAAGAAGAACAGCAGAAATAGTTTGTTAACAACTAGATTTTATAATTAAAGGGGACAGTTGGTTGGCAAGAGAAAATTTCTTCAGTGTATCAGAAAAATTATGTAATCATGTCAGATGGCTTGTAGTTGAAGCTAGATATACTCAAATTATAAGTATAAATAATTTTAAGAGTAGCATGAGATATTTTACTAAAGTGATAAGCATTTGCAAGTTGGTTCTCCCATGCTGCTCTAACTCAAGCAGAAATTAATTTGAAGTCTTATATTGCACAAAAAAAATATGTTGGATGATTAAATGGACTTTTATGGCTGCAGTCCATGAACCTATAGCAACAGGGAGAACTGACTTCTTTGCTCTACTTGCCAGTAAAATGAATTAAATCTGATCTATATAGAAAATGTTCACTAGCAGAATAATAATTGGATGGTATGTGATTTTTTGATTAAATAATTACACTAGTAAAATCTCCAGTGTAAATTCACCTATAGACAGGGCATCTTAGTCTGTTTTTTAAACTACATAAACATGCTGATTTACATAAGAATTACTGGACATTCAGAGAGACTTTAAACTTAAAATGAAAGAACTTTTACAGTTATGCTATGCTGAAAATTTTAACAAAACTGGACTGACTGATGAGATATCTTGACCCAGGCAATATATTGAATAAGAGGAAAAATGTGTTTTGACCAACTTTAAACTTCATAAGCGCCCATAGGTACATGAGGAAAAGAGGGGATTGAGAAATTCTCACTTATGTTTGGCCATCCAGAAATGAAGAACATAAAAGAAATTCTGATTTAGCTTTGAGATGAGAATGAGACCAAATCGGGAATG
Source organism: Erithacus rubecula (assembly GCF_903797595.1). Lineage (NCBI taxonomy): Eukaryota > Metazoa > Chordata > Aves > Passeriformes > Muscicapidae > Erithacus > Erithacus rubecula. The sequence goes on along the minus strand of NC_136687.1, from coordinate 32,616,479 downwards.
CATTGACACTTTGGATGATACAAAAAAAATAGACACAGTCCTTTCCTTCAGATAACTTGTCAAAGAGCACTAGGAGAAAAGTTTTCTTAGCACAAGCAAAGAAAGACACTTAAAAAGGGATACACAAATCAAACTGCTACTTAACAGAAAAAGTTCAATAGACAGAAAAGATGTTATATATCTTCTCTATTGGTGATCCGTATTATTTATTTGAGACATCTTATTCCAAGCATACAGGGTAATGTCAATGCCATTCTTAGATATTTAACTTTGGTCATTCAATGAATACACATTTTTACAGCCACTCTAATATGCTTGCTGTCACTTGCAGAGCTGATTATAATGCAAGTTAACCGCCTGCTTTGGTACAATATTATTTTTTCTTTGTTAATGAGCAACATGTTTCCGTTTGGGTATATTTCATTGTCTGGATTTTTTTTATAGTGGAGTGATTTTCAAGTTTGGGGCAAGGGGTTGACAGTTTAGGTAAAATGTACTATTTTGATTCAAAAATTCTTCTAAAAGTAAAATTAAAAGATACACCAGCAGAATATTTTCTGTCTGGAATCCCAAAGCCTAGGAACTACTTCTACATTAATCACTTTAGGAATCAGATTCAATACTGGTACTACTTGCACAGAAACTTGATAGACCCACAAAAAATGATAACCTGTAATAACCTGATTTTTCTGTAAGTCAATACTTCCCAAGAACACATACATACAAAATAAAAAATTGTAGTGTAACTAAAGGTCTGGAAACTGAAGTGATTCACTTGTAGGTAGATCTTTCTTAATCTTTCAGTCTTTGGAGAAGACTCAGAGGTATTAATTACCAAACTAATTGTTTATTTTCTCACTGTATAATAGACAAGTAGACAAATGCAAAAGACCCAAAAAGAAAAAAAAAAACCAACATTTTGGAAAACAGCTTTAACTGAACAACTATATCTACAGAGAAATTGAGAGGAAGATTATGACAATACTCAGTAAACAATCTTATCAGGGACTGAAAGCATAACCAGATGATTTTGAGATTGTTGTGCACAAATTTTGCCCTATATGTGTGAAGGAAATGTGGCACAGACTCTACTAACTATCATATTGTGCTAATTGCAGTAGATATGCTTTTGTCAATCAGGGAGACACTTGTGTTGGATCTGCACTCACACATCAGGCTTACTGACTGACTAAGTTGTTTTAAGTGTGATAGCTGGTACCAGTATTTTATTTATAGACATAATTTCTCTGAACCTAGCATAGTTCAGTTATCTGATCAAATATTTAGATCTGGAATACAAAATTCTGAATTCTGCAAACAGCTATGTAGGTGCTAGTATTGTGGAAAATATGGTAGCATTATATGGAAAGTATAGGTTGAACACCAGCTCTGCCTCAGGCTCCTTCACCACAACAGTGTTGCCATGGATAAGAGAATTTCAACTTTATATAACCTGGCAACAGTCTATATATTCTTTAGGTTTTAAGAGTTTCCATCCCTTAGGGGCAAATTTCTCTCATGATATGTAATGTAGTAATGAAGACAACTGTATAAACAAAATGTTTGCAGCCATCAATGCTAAATATACTATAATTATTTAGGAAAAAAAAAAAAAAGAAAATGTAACAGTTGATCTGATCAGTTCTGGCTCTAAAATGATGACTTGGAGTTAAAAAAACCCAGGGCTTGTGAGGAGATGGTTGTATTGCCACAACGTCAGTGGAGAGAATGGGCAGTCAGGCTTTCTCCAGGTAAACCCAAACTTCTCAGCATGTAACTCTGGCCTCTTGTTATGATCAATGGAGATTTTTTTTCTGTAGCTGTGCCTGCCTTTTTCCTTCCATGTTATTGACAGGGTACTGATCTCTGTCAGGAAAATGAACATGCAGGGGATCATAAGAAAAAATAGTAAACATATAAAAATCCCATTGTGAGACAAAAATAAAATGATTGAAACTGTTTCAATTAGACCCCTATACAAGAAATAAAAACTGAAAGCATACAATAAGGACTAGGGAAAATAGATTTCTGATACTACTTAACCTCTCATTATAGCTTTAAAAAGCCCTTTTAAACAGAAAGGAACTAACAGTATGATGCTTTCTAACAACACATCAAAAATCCTTGGAACTAATCCCTACAGATAGAACTGAGAAGCTGTATGTTAGACATATTTTTTAAATTATTAAATAGTTTGGAAAATGTGAACATATGATTTATATGCACCCTCTAAAGACAAATATATGCTTCTTATTAAAAAATGTGTGTACTTTTTTTATGTAACATCAGAAATTTTGAGAATAAGCAATTTTTTAATCAATCCACTTCTCCCATTAATATCCAGAAGTTAAGAATGCCATTCTTCCTAATACACTGAAGGACTCAGTAAGAGTGAGAGTTGATGAGAGAGAACCTTAGCATTCTCAGAAATGACTTACTAGTGCAATAAAACTATATTCCTTTATCTATGCATGGATATCTCTTAAGCCTTGAGTAATTTTCTCTTGGTTAAAGCAAAAACCAAATTCAAGTATAATTTTATGTAGCATATGTAAAAAAGTTGTCAGCTTAGTTGTGATACTCTTATCTGTAGAAAAATTAATGTGAGAGACATTTCAAAAAGGAGGCATCAAAGTGCCTCAGTTTTTGACATTTTAGCAATGATAGGAAATATTGTTTTCATGAAGTGTATATATTTTGTCCTATCTCACAACAGAAATAGGTGGCTACTCTTGGTGAATTCTGTCATCTTAACTGAGCTTACACTTCTATGGACAGCCATTGACATCTGTGTTATTGTTGTTGTCTTCTTGGTTAATTAGCATCTGTTACATCCTTCCATTTTGTGACTGCAGGTTATTGGAAACAAATATAAGCAACAAAAAAATCATTCAATTTTCATCTTTTATTTCCCAAGCCCCCAAATCTGGGCTTTTTAATTTCATCACATACATTGATATCTATTTCATATCTACATTATCTAGCAGACTCATTTTGAAGAAAATTGCTTTAAAATTTACAAGACAGCTAAATGGATGATGTTAACTGATAGCTGTCCAAAAAAGCCTTTTGAGAAACATAGACATGCTTTGTATTATTTATAATTTATAGGGAAAATAGTTTGTAGGGAAAAACCCCAGCATTTAATTTGAACTGGTAGCATTGCTCTCCTCTTCTCATGGCAAATTATATTTAGATATTTTTAGTGCAGATCAAATCTTCAACTAATTTCAGCTGAATCAATTCATTTGGGCTTATTCTTCTCTACAGCATGATATACTTGTTCTTTGAGATGTCTTCTTCCCTAAATATTAAACCTAAGGCATTTATTCATCACTGGCACCTTCAGGGATTTTTATGAAAAATCTCTGTGAAGAATACCTTGTAATTGGTATTTAATACTTTGGCAAATGTCTCTGGAGGCTACAGATGTGTGACATTTATTGTATGTATTGATTTCTTAACTTAGTATGCCTATTTAGACAACATCTGCAAAAGACAGTAAAGCCCCTGATGGTTTAATTTAAAACCAAATTATATAAAAATACAAAACTTAAAAATCAGTGATTTTCAAACACTGGAAGAGCCCAAAATCTAGTCCCAGTAATTCTCGGGACAATAGTAAGCAGCTTTATCCTAACAGTTAAAGGCATATTATTTGACATATTATTATCACAGCATCCAAGTCCTTACCTAAACTTGAAAAATTATCCACTGTAAGTAGTATATAATGTTGCAACTAGTATTGCTTATTAGTCATTTTTTACTAACACTGGTTAGTTTTGAAAAGAGAGTCAAGTAAAAAAATAAAAATCCACCTATTTTACCGTGAAAGGATGAGAATTCAGGTGCTTAAGTGTAAAAACTAAATACATGATGGTTTCAAATTAAAAGAAGTAAAGTATGTGTGAAAAAAAACTTTCTAATATGCAGTAATGATAAAGATAGAAGTCATAAATTGCCTGATTTGTAACAAAATAAACAAATTTCAGGGGTTTTTTTTCTACTAGGTCCTTCAAACCTGGTTTTGATAAATGTGCTTGAGTTTAGGTTTTTATTCTCATTTTTTATTCTCAAATTTTGTGTCAGTAGTGCCCAATGTACTTGTGACTCCCCCTGATCACACCCACAGCTGCCCTCAGCAGGAAATCACTAGGACTTGCTAAACATACCCAAATCCTTTGCTACTCACACTAATTAGTGAGTATGCCTGACCTTACTTGCTAAGGATACCAGATAAACCTACAGCATGTTGTCTGTGAGGAGAAGGTGTTTTTCTCTGAGTATCCACACAGAAATTATGTCTGCTGTGGTTGTTGGGACAGCAGGAGATAAGAAAGGTACTTTAGTTTTTCTGTAACTGGAGACAGAACTCCCACACTGGCCCTAATGCCTAACACATGCAGCACTAGGAACACATAATTCTTTTACTCATTAATTCTAACAAGTCCTTCTAGGATTAAGATACCAGGGTGCAAATATGTATATGCATTGTACCTCACACTTTTTCTTCCCTTGCCTCATGCATCCCAATCTGAGCAATGCACCTCAAAAGTTAGTTGTCAGATTACTTCAGGATAAACTCAGAGGGTTAAATCTCTCACACAGTTTTGTATTGGCAATGTTTATTAGAATACAGAGTATAGATTACTAGAGCATGTTGGTGTGTTTACTGAGGACACCACAAAGGTGCTCCACTGGTACAAGGAATTTTAGATGTTGGTTGTCACAGGAATGTTTCTGCAGCCTGAACTTCAGGTGAATGGGCTGCTTCTAATTTGCAGTCACATGTGCCAGCTTGTCAAACTGCATCACGTACTAAATTGCTATACCTAGGGGGCATGGGCAGGAGCACTGTTCTTTCCAGTAAATCTGTAATTGGCTCTGACTTTTTTATGTACAGAATGGATCATGTCCCCTCTTTATTTTTTTCAACCAGTGGTCTCTCTGACTCCCTTTCATGACCTATTTCACCCAGCTTCAGCCTGTGGGCAAACATCAGGTCATGTCATCTAATGTAATAAATACTAGAGTCCAGGTTATTATACAGTGGTCTTTGGCAGACTCTCAAAATAATGTTTCACACTCCTAACAGCCCTCACGTGTGCTCTCCCTCTTCCTTGGCACAGAAGATATCCCCTGAATCTTGAAATGCCACTTATATCACCTCTAAAATCTCCTGGCTCCAGACTTTACCTCACAGGAATTTTCAGCAAACTGTCAGACAGGGAAAATGAAAACTTAAATGTTTCAGAAAAGTTTGAATAGTATGAATTTCTCAAAAGGCCAAACACATCTGGTTTTTTATCAGCATTTGCACGTATGTCTAACAATAAGCATAAAGGAAATGTATGCTGACAAGGGCATCCCATGACAGAATGAAACTGAAAAGTCAGCAAATATAAAGCTACTTTAATCCTTCAGGAGTTCCTGTAACAGATTTTCTGAGGTCATTTTTATGCCAGCATGTGGCCTTCTGTAGTCAAACAATTCCACATTTTTTATCTAATTGTAAGGAATCATTCAGGCTTTGAAAATATTACAGTTAAAAAGGTTTCTAAAGTTAAAAAGGGTTTCTTTATAAAGTCTTTTTAAGCAGACTATTTAAAATAAAATAAATAGGTTCCTTTTTGACCTGATCCGAGCAGTGTTGTGGCCTTATTTTCTGTCAGTCTAAACAAATTGGGGACATAATATTGGGGAAATTATTTAATCTTTTATGTTCAATTCATTCATAGAAAGTATTTGTTGGGGAAACAGTGCCATCATTCACCCTATTTATGCATTGTTCTTCAAACTCTTATCCGCAGCTGATGTTTTCTTTTGTGTTTTTAGCCTTTTTGCCAAAAGGTAAGTCAGGAGCAGAAGATTATTTCTATGTGCTTACCTTACCTTAAGGACTGGTTTTGTCTTCCCTGGCTTCTGTGAAAAAGCAGGAAAGAAGTCGAGAGGAAATATGCCTGTCTGAGACATCAGTAACAGGAATGAGTTTGATAAGTTACAGTTGTTGCTTAGCCATTGATTTGGGCCCAGGGCTGAGAATCCCTCTTAGGATCTATATGTCTGGCTTGATGTTCTCCTTCAAATGTGTCAGCAGAAAAAAAAAAAAAAAGAAAGGAAGATATATTAGCCTTTCCAGTAATATGAAGTTATAAAATATGTTTCACTTTTAGCCAGCTACAGTCTGCTGACACCCCAATCCATGGCTGTATTTGTAACTTGCTATCTGTATATTCTGGCAGATTCATCCCTCTGCAGACCTTTTCTTAGGAAGACTGGTGAACAGCTCTGGAGAAAACAGCAAAGCACTCCAGCAGGTGTTAGGAGTGCTCTCACATGAAGATAAAGATATTGAAGGTTATAGTTTCAGCTCTTCACAGATGCAGCATTACAGTTCAGGGCCTTGTCCCCCTTAATGAGTCATGAGACAGGAAGATAACCCAATGAAACAATGCGTAGTGAAAGCACCTTATTTTGATGTGAATAAAATATTCCCACTCAGTTTTTACACAGAATTCATATTTGCATGTTTGTTTGTTTGTTTAATTAAAGTCACTTTTACATTATGAATTTACATCCATAAGTGCAGTGACTGCATTTCAAGGCTGTTTAGGACCTGGGATCTTTCTGAGTAAAGGTTGTTGAAAGGATTACTGTGTATCACAAGAACATGTTGTAGAACATGAAAACATTAACTTCAACAAAATGTTTTGAGGAGGTAGATTGTTTGCTTTCACAAGGCTTTCTTCAGTTTTATAAAGTTTATTTGCTGTAGACTGTTGTGAATTTCCTGCACAACAGTTAAATAGGAAAGAATGCAGTGAGTAGATGAATGTGAAATAAACACTAGCAAGGTATCTCTGCTATGACTTTAGGAAAATTCTATTTTGTAATTACACAGTGATTAACAATTGTATTTGCATTTTCTTATCTTGGTGTCATAAACATCCTCCTTTTTGAAGCTGGCATTAATATGCGCTTTGAAAAAGAATACCAATAGCTCTTTTGAATGTTGAACAATATTTTCTTTGAGGATTATGGAAATTAGTTTTAAAGTCTCATTAAATGATAATTTTCAAACCAGCCCTAAAACCAAACTGTAAAAATTCTTAGCTAAAATTCAGCTCAGTGGAGCATGAAGTTGGTAGGTAACACATTGTTAGGTATGGTGCTCATAATTCTATATTCAATAAATCTTTGGTTTGTTTCCAATATTTTCAATGTACTAATTGTCTGATGTCCTTCAATTATTTTCATGTTTATGAACCAATTTATATATTCTTTATGTTAAATACAATTCTCACCTTTTTTTTCGGCAAGTTAGATTATGCATCAAGAGAACATTTAGTCTGATAGCCAGATACTGACAGGTATGGAAGTAATTGGTTTTTAAGAGGGTATAATGGTATTTAGAAGATAATTATTTATAAATTGGATTCTTTAATAATCAAATCAGTGCTTGCAGTCTTAGTACTCTAATAACACTGTTTTTTTTGTACAGACCAAAATTTAAACTGTTCATAAGCTTATTTTCTTATCATGTTATATGTTAAATGTGTGACAATTGACTATGTCAAAACGTGTCAAATTAGTCACTAAATAGATTTATTGTAAAGCCATTTAAAATAAATTTTAAAGGAGCGAGGAGGGAACTGTGGAAATACTTGATAAATCATAGTAATATTAAAGAATGTCAGAAGTAAGCTTGTGGGGATTTCAGTTTGAGTGTCTACTCACTTATTATCAAAACACATGAAATTTCCTGCCACATCTGAGAGGGAGAGAAATTGCACTAGTCAATGCATGTATTAAATAAAATAAGAAAGCAGCAGCCCTCAAAAGGTAAATAAAACCAAGAAAGAAGTTGGAAGATGAAGATAACGTGCAATTCCCAGATGAATCTTGCAATATTTGCTTTCCATTCATTTTTATTTATACAGAATTGGGTTCCTTCATAAATATAGAAACAAAATTACACATAAATGAAGAAAAAACGATAAATAACCTTGGACACTTTGTAGATTGTTTACAACAATCTGTTTCAACTGAGTAGTAAATCAAAAGCTGCTTTGTTTAATGTCAACAGATTTCAGATTCTGAAAGTGTGCTTCAGTCTAGAATTTATTAACTATGTAAATATAGTTAATTGTAAATACATTATTAAATAGAAACACTAAACAAATCTTCCTATGTTCACATTTCGTTCTTCTTTGAAGATCTCCTTATTGCTTGCCAGGAGTTACTTTTATTCTTTGGAATGTTTCAGTGATGAGTGAACCTTTCAAAAAGAACACCAATGCTTTGATTTATTTTGAAGGCATTCTCATTAAACTGTGTACTGCTCTATTGAAATACATGATTACTCTAAAAGTGCTGACACAAATATTTTTTCATATTACTCTTTAAGTTAGTTGATTTTCTGTGAATGTTAAATCAAGGACATGAACATACACTTCATCTGCATAGAGATGAAGATGCTTCATATATTCATTATTTCTTCCTCTGCTGTCAGTTTTATGTATATAGATTTTTTAAAGTAAATGTACTAAGCAAGTTCTTAATAAATCTACCAGTTTTATAAATCTACAGCACCGTAATTTTTTTAAAAAGTTCAATTAGAGGAACATCTCTATTAGCAATGACTGTACTAGTAGAATTCCCAGTAAATATTTCAGTACAATTGAATAAATTAACACCAACACTTATTTTTAGTCTTGATGTGTCTAACTTTTAATTGACAAATTTTTTTCTAATTTAGCACCTGCTTAAGGCATTTGTAATTTTCTATTAAATAGTTGTAACAAAGTCTTTCAGGCTTTTTCTCAATAAAAATTATTCTTATTTTTTTCTTGATGGTATTTTTCAGGTGAACATGAACTTTACAAAAAGGCTTTTCTGTATTTTGAACATTGATTATAAACAAATTTAGAAGCATGCAGACTAATTTTAAATATATTTTAACAGAGCTTTGTTAAAATGTTAGTCTATTAATGTTTCTAAGTCCAGGTACTGCTTGTAGTTGTAGTTTGTAGAGCTGATGACACCCTGATCTGCTAGTGACTGAATAATATTTGTTTAACTGGAGTACCACATCCTGATGTGGGAATGAGGTTGGACTGTATGATGAATATTCTGGTCATTGTCTCTGATTCTGAGCATTTGCATATATGAAAATGTAATGAAATTTAAAAAGAAACTATTATCCTAAAAAGTCATATTTTTATTTAAAATATTTTTTTCTTTCAATCTATAGCAAAAAATTGTATAAGTAAACACATGTGGAGAAAAAATTTAAATGCCAATATAGGAATTATCTTTAGTATTGCGATTTCTCCAGCAGGTTTTGATTTCTTCACATGCTGCAGAACATGCAAACAGTGAATTTTGTGAAATTTGTTCTGTTTTTAACTTCTGAGCTCTCCATGCTCTAATACTGTCATGAGAACTTAGGCATTCTTTTTTAAATTTTTGAAATTTTTTTGATATTTTTCATCAACATCATAAAAGTAATTATCTGGTTACTTGTTAGAAGTTATTTAAAAACTTATTTGGTTGGTTGATTGGTTGGTTGGTTGGTTGGTTTGGGTTTTAGTGTTGTCTACTTTGGTTTTGGGTTTTTATGTAAAGTTAACTAATTTGCTTTTCGTTCTCCAGCTATCACTACTTCTTGAATTTCATTTGACAAGCTAGGAGGTAAATTAGCACAGTTCTTTGGATGTCACAAATGAAGACAATGTCAGAGAGCACTGAATTTCCTCTCTTACTGACTCCTACAGTGCTAGTTACATATGTTCATTAACCCTTTCATTTTTACTGAAAAGAAATATTGTTTAGCTTATCTTCTAAAGATGGTTTAATTCTTTTCCAGCCAAACCAATGAAGATTTCAAGCACCACTGTTTGTTTCTAACACATATCTACGAATAAGACTAATCATTCTTCCAATTTCCTTCTACAATATATAACTTTCTCAAATATTTTGGGAAATATATGAAAATGACAGCACTATCTATAAAATCATTATATTTGAATTCCTTAACTTATCTGAAGATTTTTCTTCATTATTTTCTTTGTGGTAACACAGGCCTTTACTTCTTGAATAACACAGTTTTGGAGAAAAAGTAATCTCTCCTTTAGCAAAAGAGGTGTCATTATTTCTACTACTAGCAGCAATAACTCCTACACTAACAACTTACCTGCAATTTGTATCTCCAAGGACTCAAACTTTTTTTACATTCTAGATGAAAATACTGAAAATTTAAAGGCTAGTAAAGCAGAGATTTGCAGATTACCACAAAATGAAAAAAATAAAAGGTCCAGACTTCTAATTAAAGAGAATAGGTAAATGAGAGAAGTTTTTAGAGATGAAAGGATACAGAAGCAGGGCCAAAATTAGTGGAGACCCTGAAATATCACTTTGACAGTGATAATTTCAAGAAGAAAGAAAAAAGTAATAGATAGGAAAGAAAAAAAGAAGCTGAGACTAGCAGGGTTGTGCAGTACAGGATTGTCTTTGAACACAGTGCAGAACAAAAGCATCTGACTTATGAAATGGAATATCTTCCTTCAAACACAGATAATGTCTGGAACTCAAGGACTGCTTATTGGGTTTTGGTTTAATTTTATTATATTGGTCCAAATCCCTAAGCCTCAAGTGATGTGGGTTCTGCTTGTGTGAGAGACTCTTATTAGCTGCTACGGATTTTATTTTTGTTTAACAGCTTTCAAAGTAACTAAATTTATCTTGGAATGAAAGCAAAGCATTTTGTGATTTTGAGTGAAACAGAGTCTGAGAGAAAGAGAGTTAATTGATCCTCAAGTTTCAAGTTAGTCCTTTTGGTCAGAAGCAAAAAACTGTCAAAAATCTCATTACAGATATCTTCATAAAAATCAATAAATCACTGCAGAACGACTTGACTTTAAAAAAACATATATTTTGACAGATTACATGTTGTCAAAAGTATTTTGGTCATTTAAAACTGTCAGTTTAGCATTTTCTGTAGCGTTGTGAATCTTATCCTTCCTTTACACTGTCCCTCAGAGACCTAATTTCTGAACACAAATATCTACATTTTAGTTTTCTGTAAGTCTTTTTTTAGAAAGTCTGAGATAACAGGTCTCTGTGACTGGATCCAGAAGGGGATACTACAACAAAAAGTATAGCAAAAGATGAAGAAACATTTGGAAAACTATTTTCTTTAATGAAATATTACTCTGAAAGGCTTAAAGTGTTTACATCACGTTCTAGCTCACTTCATTTAAATACATAGGAATAATATGTAGATATCTTTGGACCTAATATATATAGGAATACTGGGTCTTCACCCTGCCTAAAGTTTTTATACAAAGAAGATGAAAATGCACAGGTATGTGCACACATACACACACAAACACACACAAAAAATCTTTTTATAAGAGTCTATGCTTTCAGTATTTCCAGTATTTTTTTTTTTTTAACTAAACTGTGAAGGCAAAAATAATAGATTGATATAATATGATACAGATAATTCAAGTTTCCTTGAATATTAGCAGTCCCTGTGTTTCAAATGGCAGATAATGAAGCAAACATTTGTTGTATGGGGTTTTCATGGACTGCACAATCTCTTTCAGTGTAACAAAACACTGTGAGAAGTTAGAACTTATATTATGGCACTAGTAATAGATTTATGTGCTGAATATACTTTTCATATGATTAAATTTTTGGATTTGTAAGTCTTGTATTCAAATGTTAAGAAAAATATGATAAAACATGATATAGATATTTTACTAATTTGCCTATGAGCAACTATTTGCAGCACATATAAACAAATATATTAGATGGACTACAACAATATTAGCCTATGTAATATGTGCACAAGCTCCTATACTTTTCTATCATGCCAAAATGCCAAAAGTACATATAGAAATGTAGAAGACACAGACTATACTGTTCCTTCATGCAGGGTCTCATAATTTAAATTTGAATTTATATATGCATGATTCTTTGCAGTGAAAATCCATAATTTAGAATTATATATGTACATACAGAAAAAAAAAAATGCTGCAGCATCCTTTGCTTTGGCTTTCTCCATTGGCTTTAGGGACACTTTCTGGATTTGTTTTTCAAGAACAGGAAGAAGTCCTCAGGCTTAGCTACATAAAATATTATAGAAGTTTAGAAAACTGCTGAAAATGTTTGCACAAATTCAATGAAAAATTATGTTGCAAATGTTGCAATTAATGTTGCAAAGTTTTAAGATCGATTTCTGTTTGATGTTATGCAATAGATCTCCCTTAACTAATTTTAGAAATACACTAAAATCTTTATGCAATGGAATTAAGCAAATACAGACATATATGTTACGGCTGTGAGAAGAAAAAAGAAATAATATTTTTATTCTTGCTTATAAACAAGTACAGTGTTCTTCACTCCTATTAATACCTATCACATAAAATTGCCTACAAAAATCAGTCAGGTTGCATCAGTATAAAGGCAAACTGAGTTTATAATGAGGCATGAAAAGCTCTTTCATCACTTTCTAAACATATTAATAAAAAGAAACACTCCCCTTAAGATCTCTGTATTCTTTCAAATCCTCTATTACTCAAAAGTTGTGCTTCTAGAATAAAGGAAAAAAAACTTTTGTGTAAGTCGTTCCTTGCAAAAATACTGTAGATATTAATTTAATATAAAGCATTAACATTTAAATAAATCAAACAGTAATATGTTGATGAAATAGGTGTTTCACAGAATCAGAGATTCACAGAATGTGTAAATTTGAATGGAACCACATGGAATTATCTGGTTCAACCTCTGCTTAAGCAGAGTCATCCCAGAGCACAGGGCACAACATTGCCTCCATTCTTGAATATCTCCAATGTGGGGGAGACTCCACAACCTCTCTGGGAAACTTACTGCATTGGCCACAAGGTCACACTGCTGGCTCATGGACAGCTTGGTGTCCACCAGGATCCCCATGTCCTTCTCCACAAGCTGCTTTCCAGCAGCTCAGCCCCAGCCTGTTGGGTGCCTGGAGTTTTTCCCTCCCCAGCTGCAGGACCCTGCAGGACTCTGCTGAATTTCAGCTGGTTCCTCTCTTCCCACCTCTCCAACCTCTTGAGGTCCCTCTGAAGGGCTGCACAGCACTCTGGGGTATCAGCCACTCTTCCCAGCTTTGTGTCATCAGTCAACTTGCTGAGGAGGCCTCTGCCCCTTCATCAAGTCATTGATGGAGAAGTTAAGCAATAGTGAACCCAGTATCCACAAGCTATTGTGTCAGTATTCTTCTTGCCTAAATTTCTGTAAGATTCTTCCCCTCAACATTGACTTTCTTTGACAGAACTCACAAAACCTTTATCTTTAGAAGACGCCCTCTAAATGCTGAAGCACTCTTTGAAAGAATGCAGTGTCTTGAATATTTATTAATGCAAATTTATATTCTAGAGATAAAACTAACATAATTAATAAATACCATTCAATAATATAAAATTTATGCAGCCAGAATACAGAAATTATAACTATATCCCATCAAATTTCAGGAAAACTCTTCTTGCTACTTTTATGGATTTAGGTAGTGTAAGATATTCCTAATGTCTTTGGGGCATTGTTTTATATCAGGAGATATGCATTTCCAAGGGCATCCAGTTTTAAAGAATTTCTCTTACTTGTCTTTCAAGGCCCATGTAGAAGTCTGTTCTATGAACACATTAGTTTGTCCAACAGAAAAAATGGCTTTGGTACATAAATTTATCTTTTTTGCAGCCATCTTTGCCTTAGGAAGCCCCAAGGCCATGCAATTCAAATAATATCTGAGAGCATCGCTTTGGTTCCTTAAGTTTCAGCTGACAAGGTGCCCTTGGTGCAAAAAAGCTTAGGGCATCAGACTAACACAGTTTTAGAAAACTGTCTTTGAGAAAACAGAAAGAAGGGACATTTTTAGGAAAACTGTGAGGCCATTGGACTTGAACTCCCATATTAAGTTGGATAATTATATTAAACCTCTCTGTTATAGCCAAAGAAACATGCACTTGAGGGCGTTAATCCATGCCAAATAAAAATACAACTAAATGAACAAACAAATAAACAAGTAAACTTCCCCAAAGTTGCCTTAGGGCATCAGCTTTGTTCAGGTAGCTTTTTGCTAGGATACCCCAATGGCATAAATGAATAATAAAAAGCAGCAGACAGACCGTATCCCAGGTGGACCACACACACATGAAGTGAAAGATAAAGGACTGTTTTCACATAACAGGGCTTTTTCTTTGTAAGGTAGGAAGAATGGGAATTGAAAAAGAAAGAAGAAATGGATGTTAATAGCAACTTGAAACAGTAATGAAGAAGGCAGGAGGCACAGCAGAGGATGAGGATGAGAAAATAGAGGAAGAAGTGGTTAAAAAAAGAGAAGGAAGGAAGACAGGTGGTTCAGCAGGGAATGACATGAGGTTCTCTGCATGTTTTAGTATTGTATGCTATAGCAGCACTCTATTATGGTCATATCCTATACTACATGCATAATAACACTTTTACAGAAAAACTTGTGGTACAAGCTGACTAAACATTTCAAAATAGAAAGTAAAAGTAGTTTCATCTTTACTGAGATATAAGAAGAGTATGCAATTACAGATCAGCCAGAACACATGAATCGTATATGGGATGGAATTCATAACAAAAGTAGCTTGCATTCAGGCAGGCCGTATGTAAAAGCTGAACATACAAAATAACACCAGAAAGGATTCCCATATTTTATGTTTGTTGATTCTTGCAGAAATCATGACAAATGTCTTTACCGAGACTTGTGAGAGACAGATGAAGGTAGAGGAGGAAAAAAGAAGATGAAAAAAGTTATTATGACAAAAAAATTGCATTAAATCACTATTTCTAGACCCATCTTTAGAATACTGATAATAAATATTTTTCCCCTTCTTGTATTAAAATAAATGTTGATTCTGCAATGATTCAGTTCAGTTTAAACTATTAACTTTTCCAGTGATTGGTTATTAATGTCCCAACAATAATATAAATGTTTTGCTGCTGTTGTAATCCATTTCTGTATTATTACCATAAGTGATTTTATTTTTTAAACTTTTCTGAAGATATGAATGCAGAAGACAATGCATTTTCCTGTCTAATATTTTCCTGTTCCTATACAAGATATGTGGTAGAGTATTTAATCTCAGGAGCATTCAAAACTGGAATTTCCTTAGTGAAACACACTGCATATTATTTAAGCCATACAGCACAGGGTTCTTGTACACAGGCAGTAAGTACATTCTTCTGACTGCTATAAAATATATTTATTTACTACCACAAACAATGCCATAAGAGCTTGAGTAAGAAGGGCAAGGGACAGTTCTTCACACCTTGCAGGATCAAGCAATCTGGTGATACTAAAGGGTGAGATAAGAACCTTGACATGTAAAGTATGGGATATACTATTGCTCTTACCAATTTTAATCATTTTCATTGAGTAAGGAAATGATTCATAGAAAGAATGTTGTTCCAAATTTATATACTTAAAATTTTAACAAGAAAAGGTGGTATTATCCCAAATACCCTATTCCTGTGGCTTGCAGAATTTTTATTTAGCTACGAGCTAGTTGCTTTAAATTAGAATTTAGTCACTGTTAAGAAGAGATCAAAGCAGACAAGAAGAAAGACCACATATGCATTTTTAATTGACTTTTCTGAACACGAGGAAATAAGGTCTTTTGAAGCAAGAACCTCAGAAAAACAGACTTCTCATGTACTGACTTCATATAAGATATTGATTCCTTATTTGGTGGTAACTGAGGCAAGTTAAATGTTATCTGAAGGACTGGATTTCTGCTAGGTGAAAATCTATTTGCAGACAAATAGATTTTTGAAAGAATTCTGAAGTGTTTAGAGAAGAAATATTATGGTGTCATTCTTCTCAAATCATCCAGGTGATACATGGTACATAATATTACTGTGTTAAGTAAGTAAAGTAATAAGTAAATAAAGAAAACAAGTAAGAATAAAGCATTCTGAAATTATTGTGTGTTTCATCCTTGTCATATGGCAAAAGGTTTACATTTAAAATCATTTGGTAAGAGAATGCAGGTGAAGAAATCTATAGGAAGATCATTAGAGTATTTGCAAAGTATCAAGAATATTTATATGCTTGTATCATGTCTATTTGTATGCATATTTGTAGGTGTAACACATGTAGAATATACATAAAGTAAAAATATTAATCATAATGAATTGTAGCATATTTTAAAAGTATTTACATTATTAACAATAGATTTATAAAAAATTTACATCAGTTGCAATGCTTTGGGTCTGCATTAAATCCTGAGCATCAACTCAGTAGAAAAGGAGAAATTAAAAATTAAGACTACTAGAATAATTATTTCTTTGTATGTACTTTTCATACTTATATTTCAATAAATAAAGGAGCACTCAGTTGTACTTTTAAGTGGATTTCAGTCATTAACTTTTAATTGTACAAACACTTACAGAGGTCTCTACTTGTTTACTAGAGGAAAAATAGACCCTGCTCCTATGTATCTACAGGGTAAACCAGAAAATTCTAGGTGAATTATTTAACTGCCCTTTAACACTTCTAAATCTGCAATGACTTCACAGGGTCCCAAAGAAATGCAGATCAAAAAATGCAAATACCATTATGTTCAAATTGTATATACACAGAAAATCCATACTCTTTTTGATTATTCATTATTCTATTTTTAAAAAACCTCTAGTGTTTAAACTCTTTAACATAATATTCATGGTAAGCAGATAATCAATCCATCTCCTTTGATGAATCTGTCACTTATTTCTCTAAATTTTGGTTATCATGGCATCTAGAAGCATGAGGTCCCATTTTTGTTTTAGTGTTACTAAAGCCATCCAAATTTTGCTGAAGGAAAAATGGGGAAAAAATTAATGATGGTATTAAGGCCATTAGGTGAAGCCTCTGTATTCAGAACAGTAAAAAGAATTTAAATCCTGCAACCATCTGCATAAAAGTGACATCTGAGTGAGATTGAGAAAGGAAGTATTGAAAGGCTGTTAGATGAATGAGGGATTAAGACAAGGATTAAACCCTGGAAGACAGATAGCATGGAAATTCTGGTACATAGTGCAAGTCACAGCATCATAGAATATCTCAAATTGGAAGAGAGTTGTAAGAGACCAGTTTCCTGCTCCTCACAGAAATATCACAAACTAAACTGTATGACTAGGAACATAATGCAGATGCTCCTTGAACCCTGTCACGCTTGGTGCTTCCACCACTTCCCTGGCTGGCCTGTGTGACCAACCATCCTCTCAGTGAAGAACACTTTCCCAATGTCCAACCTGAACTTTCCCTGATGAAGCTTCATTCCATTGTCTTGTATCCTATTGTTGGTCACCAGAGAGTAGATACCAACATGTCACCTTTCACAGATGCAGACTGTGATGAGGCAACCCCTCAGACTTCACAGAGCACCCTACAAAGCTGTCACTTAATAGAAAGAATTGGTGACAGGAGCTGGTTTAGAATAGCAACATGGAGTAATTGGACAGACAAAGACTGGTAACAGGACAGTAAGGGTCTCAACAGTAAGCCTGTAATAATATGTCTTGTTTCAAATGCTTTGTACAACAAATTTTGAAAGGCTGTGTTCAAAAATAAGCACTGACAGCAGCAACAGCAGTGGCAACTCTATTATTCTGGGGCAAAACACTAGGCAGGGGCTTCCCAGAGTCACAGAAACCTGAGACAGCAGAGATCCAGCAAGGCCCAGCAGCTCTCCAAGTGAGGCTGGCATCAGGAGGATGTGACAGAGCAAACACAGGAGATGGAAATAACTCTAGGGAGCATGAGGGACCAGGAGCACTGCAATGGGGCAGGCAAACAGGACGTGGTGTGTTGGAAGTATGCGACGTGACAGAGAGATGGAGAACCAGATGGAGCCACATTAGAAACATCCAGCTACCCTGGTCCCTGGCTGTGGGGAGTATTTGAGCCTGATGCTAGTACCAGAGGGCAGCAGAGGTGGCAGCTGTGTGCAGTGTGACCAGGTGGATGATCTGCTCAGCCTGGTGGCAGAGCTTGAAATGGAGAGCCTGAGGAGTACCAGGGTGTGAGAGACTGGTGGAATCACACTCTTCCATCCATGGGAAATGCAGCAGATGGAAGCTTTGCAAGAGACAGAGGAGTTCTGACCTTCTTGTCATCAGGCAGAAGGAGAGGACCTAGAAGACATGGGGGAATGAAAACTGGTCCCTGCTTGGAGCAGCAGAAGTTCCTTCCAGCCTGCAGTACTTTTGCAGGTGCCTTTACAGAATAATTATGTACTTAGAAGAAGAATAATAAAATATATAGAAGATTCGAACTTGATAGTGAAGATGAAGCTCTATCCTGATGAAGCCCTTTGTAGAAGTCAGTCAACCTCAGAAAATTATATTTAGTATGTATTTAATAACAAGGAATAACACACAGTTTTATAATAAATATTTTCTTATGTTTACCTTGGTTTGAACCCAGGTGTTCTACTTTCTCAATAGTCACTTCTGTCCACTAATTATGCCTTGCAAAAGCAGGACTGCTTTAAGAATAACTTGGGCTTCTAATATGAACTGTCTCTATTAAGTAGTTTTATGGTTCCTAAAACCATAAAATAATAGCAGGGACATAACTTTTCCATAAGGAAATGTAGATGTCCCCAAACAGTCATTACAGACACCACTGGTTTATTTGAAGGAGATAGCTCATTACTTGTGGCTGAAGTATCTGACCAAGTGCTCTTAATACTGAGTATATTGTGAAAGTATTCAAATGCTGGGAACCATATTTCTCCCTATAGATGAAGATGATTTTCTTAGAAGAGTACAGGAAGTCTTTGCTTTGAGACATAAAATGGCACTTAGAGATACAAAACAAAACAAAACAAATCACTGGAAATCTATTAGAGGTGTTGTATTTTGTAATATAATATGGTTTCTATTCTAGTAAACATTTGTGAGGGTATGGGTTAAAATAGTTATGACAACAAAATTCTAAGAATAACATGAACACAATAGCAAGTTTGTGCAATTTTGCCATGTTTTAGTGATATTGAATTTGAGTACTAAAGATGTATACAGTCTGATTACTTATAGGCAAAACCATGTAAATGCAGTCCTGCCAACGTTTATGCATGTGCTTACCCAGGTCAGTGTGACAATTTATGAATTGCAGCCAATAGGTCTATTTCTATAAGCAGTTACTAGTTGCCATTGTGCTCACTACTCAAAGGGTAATGGATTATTCATGGCAATAAACACATAATCTACTAATAAATGATGGCAGGATGGGTCTTAAGACCATTTGCAGGATTCATGTTGTCCGTTACTAAATTATCGCTCCAAGTGAAATGAAGTTTCAATAAGAAATAAATTGCATAGGCATAGAGTAATCAATGGCTTTTGAAGCTTGTCATTTTACATTGCATTAGCATCTCTGGAAGACTGAGCTTCATTTACAAGAAGTACCTAAGGTATTTTAAAGTTATTTTTCAAACTAAAAATGTAGTTTCCTTCAAGTGCGATCAGCAAAATAAAGCTGAGCAAAAGCTGAAAATTTTAACATCATTGTCAATAAATTCAGTTCGTGTCCTTTCAATTTTAACATATACTGTAGTGAGCCAAGCAACT
Source organism: Erithacus rubecula (assembly GCF_903797595.1). NCBI lineage: Eukaryota > Metazoa > Chordata > Aves > Passeriformes > Muscicapidae > Erithacus > Erithacus rubecula. Next base: position 32,596,856 of record NC_136687.1, on the reverse strand, counting down.
CATCATCAGACTATCAAATACTGATGTCAACTAATGGGAAACGGGTGCAATTTGCAAGGATATTGATACTTTTACTTATTAGTATCATTTCCACAAACACCTGGTAAGCAAGAAAACCAATCAGTGCTCATTTTAATGTTGTTAAAGTATTAGTAATGTTGTAGTTATAGCTATGCTGGTAAGAATGTCCTTAAATGAAAGAAGGTGAGTACAGAAAGGTTAGGACAGCTTTTGTTAGACCAGCTTAGAAAGCCTGAGAAAAATGAAAGATTTACTGGGCTTTTTTGGAAGATATTCGTCATGCCCCTAAGCCAAAATCTCTGATTATTTTCTATTTTGCTAGAGTAGCTATAACCCAATCATTTGTCTTTCAATCCACACTTCATTCGTTTCTCTGTAGCTGTGAAAAGAGGTAAATCTGATTCAAGCTCATTTATTTGTGCCTGGAAATGGAAATCCAGCTGCATGTTCCATCACCATACAGTAAGGTGTCAACTGGATCCAAGAAGAACTTTGGAATTTTGACAAACCACTTTGCATTCTTTTAATTGAAAGTGTACAGAAAGGAATATCTATCTATTATTTTAAAAGAGAAGAAAATAATTTTTCAGCAAGTTTGGAGTTTATTTCCAAGAGGGGGAGAAAAGTAAAAAATATTCTAATAAGTTATATTTTTAAAATTATTTTTACTATCCGTGGAAAAAAACACCTAATGTCAACTAGATTGTTAGTAGAAAGAAAATATGTGCCTCTCAGAAAAGTATGTACAGTGATGCAAGTTCCCTTCTACTACCAAAATTAATATCCACCTGAGACCCATCATTCAAAAGCCTGCAAAACATACACAACTGCAGGTTTATCCCCTGCCATTCATTAAGATATCTTCTAGAATTAGAGACTCTCTGTTTTTATTCAGAATACAAATAGTATATACAAAGCCCTAAAGAGCAGAGTCAAGAGACTCATGGCTCTAGGTCCCAAATTCAGAAGCAGTTTAATCCTTTTCTAATACAGTGAAGCATATTCCTACATTTTACCTTGCTCTACACTGTGTTTATCAGAACTGTCTGAAATACTGATATTGAAGAAGATAAAGAGCATTATAAAGTTATGTCAAAAATCAATCAGAAAAATTGAGAGAACTAAAGCACAGAAAACCGTCAAAGAGTGAATCTGTTAAGGATGCACTGAGCTGTGGGTGAGGAAACAAACTGAACTCCCAAACACAAGAATCCTGTCTTACCAAGAAGTTTCCAGGTGTACTGCTACAATCAGAGATGCAGCCTAAAGGCACGGGGGCTGCTGGTGATGCCTCATCAAAGAAAGGAGCAGGTGCTGTGCTAGAATCCCCCTCAGGCTCTAGAGAGCAGTGCTAGAAATCTTTGCAGCCATGGTGTACCACAGGGAGGAATTCATTGCTAACGTGTGTTTTGGGTAAGAAAGGCTAATTGTATTTGTTATGTCAAGACATGGTGTTGGCAAAATGCAATCCATATGAGGATTTGTTTTAGGATGTGAGTTTATTCATACCTTCATACCTGAATTATCCCTTTTTAACACCCCTCTGGACTTAGTTCCACTTATTCAGTTGAAAATGTTGCTCAACAAGAGCTTGTGAAAATTCAATGGAAGTATATAACATAATTTTTAACCATGAAGCATAATTTCCTAACATATTCTATGATGCATCCACAAGATAAATTGCATGCATGTAAATACACATCTGGGGTTCATAAAAGCTTTAGGAATGCGTTCCACAAAGTGTTGCTTTCAAAAGTATCATTATGTTTCCTCTCACTTTAAATTCAAATAATTTCTGATGAAAGGTGTGTGTAATTAACAAAAATGGATTGGGAACTAAATGAAAGCTAACTTTATGTGAGCCAAGGGAACAACAGTAGAAGCAAAAAGCTAACAGTTGCAGATATATATATCACAGCACCCACAAAACCTGCTTTAGTTTTCTAAAAATACATAGCAGTGCACTGATGTTTGTAAAATATGTTTGAAAGCACAGTGCCAGCCCCAGCATTACAGAAATGTACAAAGTTGCATGGTGAAAACTGTAGTTAAGACCATAAAAATACAAATCAGGGCATACTCAGCAGCAACACCCTCAGCATTAGGTTTCAGATCTTGTGCAAACAGCATGAACATTTACACAAATTCATACCAAGGTATCTTCAGAGTAATATCTTGGACTCTTACTACTGCAGCTAGCCCTTTTCTTTTATGCCTCCTGCCTTTCCTCATAATGTTTTGCAATGTGTTAAATTCATAGTTCTTATTAAACAGAAACTGGTCCTCCTAATTTATGAGTAAAGCCAGATTATCCTATGGTGAAATCCACATCACAACAGATGTTCACATAAGCAAATTCACAAAATGTGTGTGAAATCCATATGAAAAAACTATTTACACAAACTCCAGCTACCTTGAAAATGTGCATATTAAACCCACCTCTTAATAAGAACTTCACTGAACAATTTGCTATCAACTTTTTGGTAGTGAGGCTTCAAAATAAATGCTGTTCTTGCTACTTCAACTTCATGGAAAAGCATGAAAAAGAAAAGACTAAACATGGATTTATTTTTCTTTCAGGGTTCGTGGTGCTAACAGACTGTACTAGCATTTCTGACCACAAGAAGATCTTCAGCAACTTTATCCATATGTGATTTTTTAAAATTGAGATTCTTCAAGCTATTAATCACTTTCAGTTCATGGAGAGCTGTTGAAGAAACTGTGGATCTTGCATTGCAAGATTCTTACCTCTAGAAAGGAGTAGGTTTGTTGCTACATACACTTGTTATAGGGATAATACAAACAACTAGCACTTTGTTGTCACTGAAAGAAAACACATGAGACATTATTTTCTGAAAGTTACAGCCTCTTCCAGAATTTTCTGAGGACAACTTCCTGGCAGGCTGAAGTGCTATCAAAAGTTGATAAAAGTTTAGAAACCACACTAAATGCATGGTCCTAATTCTTATGTGTCCTTTCTCAAGGTGAATAAAATGTTTGTCTTTTGCTTTTATTCTTTTCTCTCTCTTCTAAGCAATTTGAACATCAAATGACAGGATAATATTTCTACACCTAAAATGACTTTAGCAAAATTCATTGCAGGAAATCCTCATCAAGGTTGTGACCTCTTGTCAGAAAAAGATGTTAGGGTCTAATTCAATAGCAAAGAACTCTCAGAAAACCCTCAGCATCTACATATCCAAAAGATGGAGATATTAATCTGTATGGAATAGAATGGGGAAACTGCTGGACTTATCAAATTCTTGCCCAGAAATTTGCAGGTATCAGACACAAGAAAACAAAAAAGAAAAGGAGCATTAAATTGTAAAGGAAAGGAAGAGTTAAGTTATGTGACGGGGTTGAACAGGACCTGTAAATAAAAAAAAAAAAAAAATTCGTTTCTAACTGTTAATGCATATAAATATTTTATTCTGTTCAGAAGAAAACCTGCATTTTTTATTACTTATATGGGTGGTCACTCAACTTGATAGACCAATACAAAAATTTTTTTCAATGGCAGAAGAAGAGATAGAAATAAAAAAATCACTTTATTTACCACGACTATAATTGATTCCAAATAAAAAAAATAGCCTGCCTTTAGTTCTGCCTGTTGACTGATAAATCATAGATCAATTTCCCTCCTATAAAATATTGAAGCAAGCCTTATACTCCTGAAGCATAGATTAGCACTTTAATGATTTGCACATACCGAAGACCATTTGAATCCAAAATAAATTCAAAATATTGTACTAGTGTCTGATTTCATTTCAGTTTTATAGTCATCTGCTTATGACATCTTCAATCACAATTTTTTCTGAAAAGAAAAAGAACACTCATAAAGAGTGCTTTTTAAATATGCAAACCATAGGAATTTTCTCTTTAACAGAATGCTTAGTTTTACGCCCTTATAGACCTCCAGATATAAGCCAGATATATGGTCAGTAGCTCATATGTCTAACCTTTTCAGCAAAAAATCACCTTTAATCTTCAACAGATTCTTTTTTCTACTTCATTCTCTGGAATAATTGGCTATTGCTTTCAGACAGCCAGACTACCTTTTTATTCTGCTGCTATTCCTTCTCTCAACAGAGTTTCTTCTCCTGTCTGTTTACAAATGGCATACCTTGTTTAATGCAATAAGAAATGGGCAGACTTATGCAGGTCAAACATATCAAACAGATAATAAATTGCTGTCAGGATTAGCTTGCCAGTGATAAGAACTTGAACTAAGGTTGTGACAAATTTTCCTGGAGGCCTTAATTGTGTACTTGAATACAAAGTCAAGAATTGTTTTTAATGGGTGACATCTGCAAAATACTTAGTTGTCCTCTACTCTTTCAATGAATTCTCTTTGTCCTCAAAAGATACACATACTTCTTAATTCTTTGTTCACTTGATTAAAAGACAAAACCCATCAGCACAATTAAACTACAATCAGTCTTCCAATGAAACCATATGTTCATTTTTCCTCATTACGTAAAAGAAGTTGCAGACCATTAAGTACCAAATCTTTGCATTTAGACATATTTTTACACTTCTATGAGACCAACTGTTTATTTACATATATATATGTATATGTATATATACCTGAAACTGTGAATGAAAATCTTGTGAAATACAATGCACTTCATACTTCCTCACACTTAAAAAAGTTTGACCACCATATATCAAACTGTTTGGAGCAATCGCCAGGGACAGATTTTTAATAATTTAAATTGATGAATTTTGTTCTACGCAGGAAGATTTTCCCATTAAAAAAATAATAATCTCTGATTGTATTTAATTCAGAAGAATGAGGCAATAGCAGGTTTTAATTTAATTCTGAGTCCAAAAGCAAAAAAACCCCAAAAAACTTATAAATTCTGCAATGATATTTGGCAAAATTAACATTTTTCAACTGTCACAGTACTTTTCTTACACTAGATTTTTCAAGTTTAGTCTTAAATCAAGAAGTCCTGTGCTCATAATATTTGATTTCAGGATAGTGTCAATACTGCAATTATTTTAATTATTTATTTATTCTCATGTAAGGGATAAATAATTTCATTCATAACACACATTTAATGAGATTTTGTCGTGGGATACATTTTGGACAATGTTCTCGGCTTGAATAAATTGTTCCAGTGCCATCAGACAGTCTGTTCCATAAAGTTATGATAATACCAGAGAGAATACATTTTGTATCTTGGCAGGCAGATTTTCATAAGAATTTTCTAAAAGTGAGCTACATGAAGCAGGACTTGCTATAAAGAGCCATTGTGAGCTGCCAAGACATTAAAGAATATGCATTGGCAAAGAGAACAGTGTTACCCCGGAATTATCCATCAAGCACTGGTGCATTCATAGCTTCATCTGAATCTGTGTGGAGCTTGCAAGGTAAGTCTGACAAGTTCAAAGAATTACTGGCTTTCCCACAGGGACATCTCTCCCTCTGAAACACCATTTTCTTCCTGCTGTCCTCTTTGAATAGCAATATTCATGACCTGTACTTGAACTGTGGCCATTCTTAATACAGTCATGTGTCAATTAGTTCATTCTTTTATGACTTTTTCTCCTTCTTGGTTCAGATATAAGCAATTCTGTCCTTAAGTCTATGATAGAGGCTGGTTGATGTCTGCAGCTACTGCTTGTAAGTATCTGTTCCAAAGATGCCAACTGTTTGCTCACTAGCTCTTGTGTTTTGGAATCAGGAATTTCTCTGAGTAAGACAATGTCACAAAAGATTTTCTTCCCTAAAGGTGTTTCTGAACAACTGATTTTCTTTTCTTGCATTTTTAAAGGTATTTTTAAAATTTGTCTACTAACATCTGCTAACTGTCAGCTGTATTCAGCAGGTAAGGAGAAAGACCTCATCATAGTCTTATGATTCCCAGGACTGTACTAATGCTTCCTCCCTTTATATTGCTGAAAATGCTACTTATTGCTAATGCCAACATGAGCACTAAAGCCAGACTTCTTTTCTTAGCTGAGCATTTCTATTCCTCATGCAGAGTCAGATTCCAAATTACTTCTCTTTCCAGCACAATTTGTAGGTGCTAACACACAGACATGAAATAAATGAGAATGGTCAGACATGAAAGAAACATTTATTAATTTCAAGAGCTTTTTACTTTTTTACCACCCCCACATCACTCAGTGGTATCTGAGCCATCCTAGAACAGCTACAGCAGGACGTGTGAGTGTGTCACTATATCAGCTAATGACATTCTAGGTATTTCAGGGGGAAGTATTAATATGAATTTGTAGAGCTGCCATTTTCAATTTCAATTTCTTAAACATGGTATGATTTGGGAGTGCTTCAGATAAGGAAAGTAGGTAAATATATGAAGCCTGAAGAGCCCTAAAGGCACTTAAGACATTTTCAGGTCCTGGCACTATTCCTTTACCTAAGGCAGTCTTTGCTGTGATGGTAGTAGGATACTTTACACTCTTTAGCTCCAAAATAAACTTTTCCAGTGCCAGCAACTCTGGTAATATCAAAGTTTTAGGATTGAAGACATCAAGTACAAAGTTATTTGGGGCCAAATAAACTGATGGACAAAGATACCTCATATAATATTGGAATGCAATTAATGCAAAAATGATCAATGCTCGTTCAGGTGCCATCCCACTGTAAAGGATTTAATGTCCAAAGATATTTCTGTGTTATACCTTTGGGTGTTCTATGTCCTACAATTCTACATTAGAAAAAGTCTTTAAATGCCTAAAGCTCCACCTAATTGAGCAATTGAGTATTGAGCATATCCAAATTTCACTAGCATTCACAATTTGGATGTCTCTGTACAAGATAAGGAGTCTGTTCCACCTGGTATCCTCTCAGCATGTCTGGCCTGAAAGAGCTGCCAGATCCATTCTTCTCCTTAAAACATAACTGCTGAAGAAATGTAATGGAGGTTGTAATGTCCCACTCATCCTATAAAGGGAAGAGTAAATTGGCCTGATGGATGTGAAGAGTTAGAATCAGCTCTCCTCCTCACCTGTCCTTCCTACTTGAAAGAAATGGGAGCCATACCACCCACCTTACAAAAAAAAGCTATTCATGCATATGAGGCAAGAACATCTCAAAATCTTCATACTGAAGTGTTTCTGCTTTACATGGAATATTTGAAAATTTGTGTGGAACTGGAAGATGTCAATAAGAATCAGAGGGTCTTATCACCTGGGAATAGCATCCTTGTTTCAGTTCCAGCTCCAAAGATTGGTGTATTTCAGTTGCAGGGAATATATGAGACTCTTAACTCAGAGGTGGAGACAAGACAGCTCTGTCAGCTTCCCTGCCAAAACCCCCTGTGTTTTAAAGAAAGGAAAGAGACGCTGGAGAGGGGCTGGACTTTTTTTTCAGTATTTTCTGACCAACTTTTCTAGGTTAGTGCCTAAGCACAGTGTTGTTGCTGCTGTGATGCCTATCTAACACCCTCTGGAAACTCAGAGGGAATTTCATCATCCACAGTGGCAACAAAAGCTGTGGGAAGGAAACATTCAACAGAGAAACATTCAAAATGAATACCTTTTTTTAAAGTCCTTTATGCCAGCAATATTGCAAAACATGATATCATGGTTTCACTACAATAATTTAACAGATTTTCCATCCAGTTTACATGTGCTTTGCATGAAACTGGTCTGATGAGACAGATCTGAAAATTATGAACTTCTAGTGTCCATGTAATAATCACAGTTTTTATCATCTTATCTATGGTCATGTTGCATGTTATTCTGTTGTATATCTTACAAAAACTGAAAAGCAAACTTGTGATTTTAAATGACATTTTCCATGATAATAAATATTGTGTTATATCTCAGAAAAGCTGCTTTTACAAAGCAATCAATCATCAAATTCTTTTTTGGGCTAAGTACCATTAGTTCATAAGAAAAGGTGTGAGAGCAACAAAACTCTAGAACTTGTTACTGTGTTATTTTCATTTTAAAAAGAAGTCTAAAACATTTTTAAAAAATAAACTACATAACATAATTGCTGAAAAAAATGTCAAGGGATTAACATTGCACTGGTAATACCCAAAAGATTTCAGAACCTAGAATCCAAGATCTATTGAATTATTGCTGGAAAATAAAGCACTGACAAATTACAGTCACTGTAATAACCCAGTGTAATGGAAAACTTTTTTCCAAAAACTGAGATGTTTGTGTGAATGAGCATTCAGTGTCCTGAATATGGATTAGTGAACAACTATATGAAAAAAATTCCTACCTTCCTGTCTTTAAATTTGATGAGCAGACATGAAACCAAGGTCTGACACCAGTTCACCTTGGTGAGAAATCTGCTCGGTGTTTTTTAGAGAGGTTCTTAGAGTGTAGTGGGGAACCAGCTGTACAAAATACAGTAATTTTGCTCAATTCTTGAGTGAACATGAACTCCAGCACTGCTTAAAGACTACTGGCATTAAAATGGTTGAATGAAAAATGTTATTGAATTTCTCTGATCTCTAAATTCTGACCTTACAGTAATTATATTTTCAGTTTCTGAGACATAAACATCTTTGTTATATGTCTTTTTTGTTTGATCCCCATACCAATGCTTTCATATCTGACTATTCAGCATTGTATTTGTACTTTTACCTGCTGATAACACAGTAGCTGCTGGATTGCAATGAAACTGCAAGATGCTCCAGTTCAGAGCCTTGCTAATGCTGACAATTGATTTAGCATTGTAAGCTACCTCAACAGTGCTGGGCTGGTTTTTGTTCAGAGATTTCAGTAGGGAGTTATTTTAAGGGATATATTTCCTTTGTTGGGGCAAAAAAGCACAGTTTGTCTTAATTATCCCTGATGTTTCAAACCTCATACCAGGCACTTCCTCCAGGGACAGAAACAAACCAGTCTCCTCCAGAAACCAAGTGTGAAATGAATAAATAGGGCTCTGGTTTCTTAATGGCACAGTGCGGTTACTATTTTTACTGTGGGGGAAAAGACTGTCTAGATTGTTTCTTTCTATCTCTGAGGAAATTCAGGGTATTGATAGGTGAAATATTGTGGACAATTAGGAAAGGAAAAAAGCTGGTCTAAAAAAGCAATATTTGGTAGGTACTTGCTTGGCTGGTATATTCAATCTGAGAGCTAAGTTTTTCTCAAAGGAAAGAGCAGGAGCAGAGCAGCTATGTATCACAAACAGGCTGCTGCTGCTGCTGCTTTCATCTGCAGTCTGCTGAAGATGAGAGCAATTAGAATCTTCTCTGCATCATTTCTTGCTTTTTCTGGTGTAGATTTTAAGGCAATTTTTGTTTATATTTCATGTATATTTTTAATGAAATGTCTGGTTGGGGACCTACTATTGTCACATCCCTCGGCAAAATCTCAAAATCTTGCAAAGAATCTTGATGAAGCTAAGCATAATGATTCCAGTGAAGGAGATGATTATGGGAAAGTACTTTTTTCATTGTTTAATGCTGGTAGATCAATAGATAAATTGGAGAGCTCCTTTTCTGTGCTGAAAGTAACAATTAGGTCTTGATTAGAAAGGTCTTAGGGCTCTTTCATCTTCTTAGGAAAATCTGTGTTTCATGACAAGTACTAAACTCTATTAAAACACAATGATCTAGAGAAAAAAAAAAAAGGGAAAAAAGCTACTTCTGTATTTTTTGGGTATTTTCATTTGTTTGTGAAATCAGAAGGAAGTCTGTAGTACTGCTGCTTGCTATGAATATTTAAATGAAGTCAGGTCTAAACTGAAACCTTGGCACAAGGGCATTTGTAACCAAATTCTTAGGGCTATTCCTAAACATATTCAGGGGCATTTCTCAAGGGCATTTCTAGTCAGATTATGTATGGGACTAGTTCCAGGGCATAGAGGACAGTATGGTGTCTTTATTTGACTTAGAGTCTCATGCTCATGCTTGCAGAATCCATATGAATTCAGTGCTTGCTTGTGAATAATCAGAGAAGTTATGTGTTTTAAATATTAATTAAATCTATTTTATAGCACTTCATCAACACAAAACAAACTTCAGACAGTGGCCAGCTGAAGATTCAAGATTTTTGGCTCTCATGATATTGTCAGGGACAAACTCAGAAAATGCAGACAGGATGAGTGAACAGTGAGATGGGTTGAAATTTGGTTGAATCCCAGGGTGTCATAATCAGTGGCACAGGTTCTAGTTGAAGGCCTCTTGCTGATGATGATGATGTCCTCCAAGGTTCAATGCTGGGTCCGGTATTTAGCTTATTCTTGAACTTAGATGAAGGGGCAGGTGTCTCCTCAGTAAGTTGACAGATGACACAAAGCTGGGATGAGTGGCCAATAACCCAGAGTGCTGTGCAGCCCATCAGGGGGACTCTGAGATGTTGGAGAGATGGGCAGGCAGGAACCTTCTAAAGTTCAACAAGGACAAATGCAGAGTCCTTCACCTGGGGAGATAACCCCAGGCATCAACATAGCCTGGACCTGAGCTGCTGGAAAGCAGCTCTGTGGAGAGCACTCTGAGGATCCTGGTGGACACCAAGCTGTCCATGAGCCAGCAGTGTGACCCTGTGGCCAAGAGGCCAATGGTGACCTGGGGTGCATTAGGAAGAACACTCCAGCAGGACAAGGAATGTGATCCTGCCCCTCTCCTCTGCCCTGGTGAGGACATATCTGGAGTGCTGTGCCCAGTTCTGGGCTGCTCAGTACAGGAGAGACATGGAGAACCTGGAGCAGGTCCAGCAGAGGGCAATGAAGATGATAAGAGGACTGGACTATCTCTCTTACTAAGAAAGGCTAATTTGAGGCTGTTCAGTCTTGAGAAGTCACAACTGAGAGGTGACCATCAGTGTCTGTCAGTATCTGTAGTGAGGGTGCCAAGAGGATGGAGCCAGGCTCTGCTCAGTGGTGCTGAGCAATAGGATAAGAGGCAGTGAGCAGAAACTGATGCACAGGAAGTTCCACCTGAACATATGGAAGAACTTCCCTATTGTGTAAATGACTGAGCACTGGAACAGATTGTCTAGAGAGGTTTTGGAGCGTCCCTTTCTGAAGATATTCCAGAACCATCTGGGCACAATCCTGTGCAATGAGCTCTAGGATGGCCCTGCTTGAGCAGAGAGGCTGGACCACATGACCCACAGTGGTCCCTTCCAACCTTACCCTGTCTGTGACTGTGACTCTGATCCTGCAGTGTCTGTGGATTACTTTTATAAAATACAGTCTTTGAGTACAGAGAGCTGAAATAAGTAGCTCTGCCGAGACTTAATTCCATTTTATGACAAAGCATGTGACACAATCTGCCAAATGGTATTGGTGAGGGCAGAGTGCTGCTTTGTGGAGCTGTATTTATTGAAGAATCTGGACCATTGTCTACTGAGACTGAACCTTAAGCTAATGATGACAAGAGTAAAAAACAACAATGGAAAAGAGAGATTTCATGGATTTCAATGTATCTACTGCCATGATAATTAGATTCAGTTAGTTCCTTCTATATCCACAGTTTGCTACTGTTAGTGCTTAATGAGTGTTTAACAAAATTTGCTAGTAAAAGTTTGCAAGAGAAAGTGGGGAAGCATCATGCAGAAAATCCATACCTTGCTCTGAGCCTTTCTAATACACTGAAATTCATACGCACATCCTGAGAGGATTGTATGCAAACATTGTACCCAAACTCATGCGTGCACATCTGAATTCTAAAGTTACAGTGGTATTCAAGCAGTTCTAACCCCATATAATAGAAAAGAATACCAGATGCATTTGGTGTGAAATGAATAAAATGCAAAATAGCTTTGAAAGGCCCTTGCCTGAAGACAGAAATCTAAGCATGTGTATTTATTTGCTATGGGGATACATATGAGCTGAAGTTCTCTAAATATCAGATATTTTCAGGGTCATTAAAAACAATGTTATCTTTTTTTTTGTTAATATTATCAGTAGTCTAAAACAGGCAAAAAGAGAGATGAGGCTTTAAAGACTACAGCACCACTTTACTTAGTGCTTAATATGCATGATTTTATAAGCCTTAATTTATAAATATATAGTTGGATATAGTTCTGTCATTGTACCTTGTCCCCATGATTATCTTTTCTGTCATCTTGGTATAGAAATTTTGGGCTTATATTTTTTTTTCCATAATTATTGAAAATTTGGCTTCAATAGGACTCAGTTGAATGTACCAATTTTCACTTTGTTAATTTAATAATGATTTTCTTTCCCATATGGTGTTAAGCATGAATTAGAAGTTAAAATTACTTCAGGGTGACTATTTAAAATTTAGTCCAATTATCAGTGTTTTAAAAATATGATGATGGCCTCTATGAAAATTCTGTCTACTAAAGTTAGACAACCATGCTTTAAAGATAGGGTGTGCTCAATTGCACAAAGGTTGCATTACTCATCAACCTATATTAATATCATAGTTTATAAAAATGCTACAAAATTATAATGTTGTTATGTGCCAAGAGATTATTAAAAGATATTAAAAATTCTACAAAATATAAAAAATACTGATTATCTGCTCAATGGTTAAAATAGTGGAATAATTATTTTGCTTCCATTCATAGTGAGGCTAATAAAATTTTTTCTTTGTTATTTTGACCTTACTTGTTACAGAAAATGGAGTAGATTACATGGAAATAGAAAATGAATTTCAAATGACAAAATAACACCATGGTGAATTCTGGAACCTTAACTGCTATGGAACAGAAAGCAAATATTAGCCTTAAGCTATATTAGCTGTACTTATTTTAATAAAAAATACATTCAAATGTTTATTTAATAGTGAGGTCTCAGATGCTGAGAGAAAATCACTGGGAAGTCTTTGTTTCTTTCATCTCCTGTTTTTGTAAATGACCTCTGGTAGCAAAAAAAAAAAAAAAAAAAAAAACCAAGAAAACAAAACAGCTATATTTTTTTGTCATACTTTAAGACATTTTTAGTTTATATATATATATATATATATATATATATATACATGTTTGTATGTATATATCAAATCTATATATAATTTAAAAACTTTCACAATCAGATATCTTCTAATGGTTTTAAGGACATGACTTTATTTTCTTTTTTAAATCACTGAATCACAGAATAAGCTGAATTGGAAAAGGCACACAGGGATCATGTAGTCTAACACCTGGCCCTGCACAGATCATCCCCAAGAATCACACCATATGCCTGAGTGCATTGTCCAAAAATTCACTGAACTCTGTCAGACTGGTGCTGTGTCCACTTCCCTGGAGCGCTGTTCCAGTGCCCAACTGCCCTCTGGCTGAAGAATATTTTCCTATATTGAACCTATACCTCCCCTGACACAACTTCAGACTATTCCCTCAGTTCTTGTCACTGATCACCAGAGAGAAGAGATCAGTGCCTGCCCCTCCTCTGCCAGCCAGGGAAGTTGCAACTGCAGTGATGTCTCCCCTCAGTCTCCTCTTCTCCAGGCTGAACAGACCAATAAAGCACTACATAAGAATGGCAATAAACACTGCTTGAACTATTCTGAATCTTCTAGATATATTGAAGGTTTTCAGACTATTTTTTTTTCCAGCAAAATCCTTTGCTCATATGAGGCAGTAAATACATACATTTACAGTGGTCACTAAACCTACACCCTGTCTAGACACTATGTCTGTTAACTCTGTTCTTGTACCTGTTTGATTTTAGGAAACACACCATAGTGTTCTTGTTGATTTCTTGCTTATCATTATTTACTAAGCTACAATACACAAAAAGTTACAACTGAAAGGCAGATTAATAATTCATACCTCTATTATAAAAATCTGTAAATTGTATTCCAAGCAATGAGCTGCATCTGTTACCTAAAAATAAGAAGACAGGCACAGCATGGTAACAATTTAGAATATAGAGCATTACACGGCAGGAAAGTTCCCATTGAGATGACTTTGGCTCAGATGAAAGTCCTAGCTGTCTACCTTCTTTGATTGAACAGTCTCATTTTTTAAAGTAAACACTACTGTATATTCTGTGAATATTGCCTGTCTCCAAGAATGTCAATAATTCTTTCTGACAAAGCCAAACTGAAAAGGAGAGGTTAGGTTGAGGGTATAGCACATATTGTCTTACAAAAATTAAAGGAAATTTCTTTAGGAAGCTGTCTGTTTCTGATATATAAGAAATATTGGCCTAGAGACTAGAGTTATTTGTAATGTATTCTGTGCTGGAAAAAGTAATAATTTGTATCAACTTCAGTTACAGAAATGTATTGGTTGACTTTAACATTCAAGCTTCTGGAGCTATTACAAAACCCTTTTAATTCTGTCTGCAGTGTGGATGAAGAGGGACAGCATATCACATTAGCAGCTGATGAGATCTAAAGGAATTTTTCCAAATTTTATTTAGATCTTTGCCACAGAAAATAGTGGCAATCTCACAGTCGGTCTAACCTCTACCTAAAAAGGTCAACATCTCATGGCATTTTTTACACAGACCTATAGATGTCGTCCTAGGAAAAACTCAATGATATTTTGTCTATGTTGAGGTCAAAGTTCTCAATAATTTTACTGGGAAGTAACAGGCAACATGCTTTGATTTTTTCCTCCAACTGGATTTTCAGAAACTAAATTTAAAATTTAACTGAGTGCATTGTCCTTTTTATGTGAGTAAAATGACTAGATAATAATATACTTTTTCTCAGTGTTTCTGTTCTCCATTACAGAAGTGCCAAATGAAACACTTAGATGCAGGAGTCCTTAACCATCCTCAAGAATCTGGCCACTTGCATCATAAACCAAGTACTCAAATTAGTGAAAGGGAATTTTAGTTGTTTGGAATGTTTTTTGTTTGTTTTTTTGTTTGTTTGTTTGTTTTTTAATTAAAATTACTCAATGCTGAAGTTTTTTTAAGAAATAAAACAATGTATACATACTACAATAGTGTGATGATGTAATGTGACATAGTATTAGATGACTTTTTAAAATAATGGCAGAAAGTTCCCCAAGTGCAGATATCAGAAAACAGATCATTCAATTAAAAGTTATAGTCCTGCTTGTACATGCTGCCTGTAATCCAAAACATTTCTTCTGCACAGTGGAACTCTGTTCACAAGAAACACTGAGAAAATAATGTTCCAATTTTTCATTTTCCTTCTACCCTAAGGTGCAGAGGTGAGTATTTTGGGGAAATCTCAGATGCAGAAGATTTATTTTGAACTCTACCTGGCTAAAGACAGACAAAATAGAAACTCTATGTTTTTCTGCTTATGGATCTTATTTATTAAGTAAGCAGAAATATATAATAAAAAGCTGCTTCTCCTTTCTTGCTAGGACAAAGTAAATAAATAATTAAATGAACTTGGTGCAAGGCTCCTGGCTTAAATTCCTAAAGCTGCTACAGTTTTAATGTAGACATAATCTCCAAAATTTTCCTTCAACCACTGGGGGGAGAAATACTAATTGCTGTTAAAGCAAACTTTTAGACATCTGACTTCTACCTGCTGGGGAAAAAACATGCTGCTTGGAAGCTTTCACTGAAGCAAAGATATTAAATGGAAATCAGTGGTTTACCCACTGTACCGATCACTTATTGACAGATTTAATAAAAAGGCATCAATTTCGATAGTACAATTCTTTTGTGGTTCCTAGTCTTCTTGAAGATTTCCTTGAAAAGCCATTTGCTCCTGATTTACTGTCCAGTAAGCCAAGACAATCCGAGTGGCCAGGTGATGCACTTTTTGTCAGCCTCAAAAGAAATGTCTCACTTACAAGAACGAGTACACCTTGGAGTTGAAACATTTCTCAGGTTATTTGTTCAGCAAGGCAAGCTGGCCAAGACAATTCTATTGATAAGCTAAAGGTCAAGTAGCTCTTTCTCCTTTGGTTACAGTGAACATATTGTTTAACTCTGAAAGCTTCTTTAAAACACCTTTCTCGTACATGCAACATTTAGGTCATAGAGGTATTGTGTGATGCTAATTTACAGTAATTTCTGGTGGGTTTTATGAAAATGCATGAAATTTTACTGCTCAGAGCTTTGCTGAAGACTAAACACTGATTAAAAGAATAGGTGTGCCAAAATGTTTTATTTTTCTGGGAACAAAAATAGTTGTGGGGTTACAGCAGGACATAGACTGTAAGGTAAGGAGTAAGGGCAAAGTTTGCTTTGTTTGTAGAGTGCAGGTCCTGCCCATCTTCCACCTGAAATGTGTTGAGTACTGCCAATGGTGAGGTGATGGGAAGGCCATTCCTACAGGTTGTGTCTCCTTCTATTCAGTGGGTCTCCTTGCCTCTTTCTACATCCCTGGAGATGTAGATGGGGAAGAGAAAAAGTGATCAAGGCTAAGATGCCCTCATCTTGATTTTCACATTCCCTTGAAAAGTAGGATTCATAGAATAAAAACAGCACTATTAAGCAGACAAAACTCATATAGTCTCTCTGGAACCCTTAGAGTGGTTTCTCCTGCAATTAACTCATGTAGCCGGTTCTGGATGCCTTCAGTCAACTTCTTTTCTAATAAGTTCTCTTCAAAAGAGATTAAGCAAGTACTCCTTGATGTGTATTAATAATGTGTGATAAAATTAAATATTAAGCTTGAAGGAAAATAATATAAAAAATTTTGAACCTAGATAGGGAAATCACTATTTGTTCTGTTTCACCATAAAAAAACTCAGAATTTCAAAGCCATGATGTGTCCTAAAGAGATATAAAGCTTCTGTTCCATGTTTCAACATTAAAAAAAAAAACATTTTAAAGTGGGTAGAAACTTTCTGAAAACCTGGGTTTTTTTTTTTTTTTTCCGAATATGAATCTTTCTTCAATACACCAAACTCTGTTTTTCTGTAAAAGGTACAAAAGTTCTGTCCTGCAATTTATCACTCATGAGTGCTACATATTTAAACAAACCTTTGAACTGCCCAGCTTACTTGCCTAACAATATGTTGCATATGTACACTTCAAGGCTGTAATTAGGGCAAAATAGATAATATTGTTTGTTCCCACAATGCATTTTTTTGCTTTATAGGCAACAAAATTTTCAGACGTTTAAAAAAATAAAGCCGCCAAACCCATGAATTATACCTTCATTACCTTTAGCTCTTTTAATGCATTATTTATGATACTAACACTAAAAGATGGTTTTCTTGACTTCCTAATATATCCTGATGCTTTTTGTTGAAAACAAATACTATTAGGCACCATTCCAAAGAAGTAGCCTTAAAGTTGTAAGTTTGAACTAAAAAAAAAAAAAAAATTTGAATTAGGAACAACAGTAGTAGAGTTTGAACCATTAAAACCTCAATTCCTTCAAAACTGTGTCCCCTGCACATGGAAAACAGCAAGCAATGTATGTTTTTACTCACAAGTTCTTTATTCAGAAACATGTTGCCTTCAGGTTATCTATGCAGAAGGTTCTTTCATGCATTTGTCTTTCAAAAGACATTTGTGTTTTATTCAATTTCTTTCTAACCAGATTCATAGTCTCTGCTCACAAAATCATCTAATTCCTACAGTAAATAAACAGACTGAGAAGAATTCTGTAACCTTGAGTGTAGGATTAGATAGTAAATTCTGCAGCCATCTTACATCCTTGGATAAGAGGAACTTCAAAAAGAATGCTGAGAATTTCCAGTAAATTCTGCAGCGCAGAAGGGACAAAGACAGACCATATTCAATTCTGATACATTCACAGCTATCTGTGTGGCAAAAGAGGCATCTTTTTTTCTGAAAATGTGATATATGTGACTTTCCAATCTTTTTGAAAAACGCTATGAATTCACTCACAGAATGCATGAATTAGGGATAACTCTCCCTTGATAGTTTCTTTAGTTTCTTTCCCTGTTTTCTGTGTTACCGGGGAAGTAGATTTGACAGAATGTGAGAGTCTCTTAATTTTCTATGGCTTTTAAATTGAGGAATGCAAAATAAAAGTACTGTTAACATATCTGTGCAGATATAATCTTGAATAAATTGCAAATTTACTCTACAGTTGATGGACTATGACCAAGATTTAGGTGGCATTGGAATGTAAAATTGCTTATACCATCTCTTTTGCTTTTTTCTTCCCCTTTTCCCACTTTTCATTCCCTTCCCTTCTTTTCCATTTTCATATTTTCCCAGAATTTCAAAAACTGTTTAATAAAAATAAAGACTGGTTTAAAGTGTTTCTCCCTTCCTAAAAATTAGCGTTAGCTAAAGAAAATTGCTTATATAGATCTAGCAAAATTTAGCACCTTCAGATAGAGCACAAATACAGGTGCCTGCCCCTACCTGCTTCCTGGTTTATGACAATGTATTTAAAAAATAGCTGAAGTCCTTAATGTCAGAAAACTGTATTTCTTTTTCCTTGTATATTCTCCAGCACCTTACTTTTGGCATCAGTCAGGTACCTGTATATCAATATACATCAATACAGTGCCATTCAGTATTGTGATCTAACAATTTCCTTAAACATTAAACTGTTTATTGCAATTGGACTGAATATTGCTTTTCATTTGCCTTGAAATATATTTATATCTGAAGGTGTCCAATACACTAAGTCAGACTTTGAGTGCATTAGTAAAAAAAAATAAATATATATATATTGTACAAGCCAGTTTTTAATTAAAATAAACCAACATTTCAATAGCTATTACTGCAAAAGCAAATGAAAAAAATCCAAAATAACAAAAAAAAAAAAAAACAAACAAAAAACAAAAATTGAAACTATCACTTCATTGTAATGACTGTAAAATTATTAGAGTTTTATTGTACAGAAGGAAAAAGCAATGAATTATTTGCAGTAATTTGTTTGTGGAATCCAGGGCAATTCTATTTTATTGTGCACAATCCAAACCTAATCTTCATTCATTTGTCCGTTGAAAAAAACCCGACATGCTGATATTTCAACATATGGATTATTTGTTAAAAGGCCAAATGTCTGTGTTTCCATGAAAATTTTTATGCAGCTTTATCACAGGGCATTCTCAAAATCTGAGCTGGGTTATTTGTCATTTTCTTATATATGACTTATAGCTCACATTATGTGGTTTCAGCTTTAATTTTAATATTGTTTTGCTGAGCCCACTCTACCAACGAGTATTAGACATTAAACATTATAAACACTTTTGCAAACAGGAATTAAAATGGCAAACTCACAGTACACTGGGGATAAACTATTTCTGCTACAGTTATCTGCTGTTGTACATTTTCCCCTGCATTCTACATAGAAAACTAAACTATACATCCTTATTATCCTGCTCCTCTGCCCACAATGTTCACTTCAGTAGGAGGTGTGGGTGTCCAGTGACACTGAAAATCAGGCAATTAGTGTCTCTGTTTTGGTACTGAGGCCTGATTAGCCTCTGCCTTTTGAATAACCCCTATGACTTGTGAGAATTATTTTCTTGCAGTTTATTGCTGTAGTTAAATTCCTAGTTTCAGCTGGGGAACAGTTTGAAGCTGCTGTTTTCTTTTTCCAGTAGATGAGTTGATATTTTAAATAAGCCCTCCATGTATTATTAATAGTAGATCATATTATAAAAGGAGCACAAACCCTGAGAAATACATAGGGTTTTTCCTGCTCTCTTATAGTAAGTAAAAAGGCAATTCTTATAGTGAAATGAGAAAGGAGCAGTAGCTGCCAACAGAACATGGGTTTGACTCAGGAATAAGGAAGAGGAAAGGAAGGAGAGGGAAAAGGAGAAGGAGCAGGTCTAATTTCATTAGGAAAAAGGGCAAGGAGTGCAACTGACTACAGTGAGCCTGGACCACAGACTGACTTCTACAATAGTTGGTTGTCCAGGCAGTTCCTACAGATGAGTATGGGTTTCTCCTATTTAATACTACCTGAGTGGCTCTACAGATTTCTAGAAGAGCCAAATAAAATGATAAAAACTTTCTGTGTAGACTTACTCAATTATTTTCTGTCTTTCATGGTGTACAAAACAGCAAATAGACATTTTACACTAAAGCAATGCATCTCTTGTAAGCCTCTCTTTCTATACAACCATTTCTCGGTGTTTATTGTGGAATGCTGACACAGATTTTGATGCCTACATGCAGTTTTATTTGCTCTCCTCTTTTCTGACAAGCCTTACAGCCATACCAGCAGCATTTGTTTTTGCTGGTATTCTAATTTTTACTTACAGCTACAAGAGAAAAAAATGACATCACTGTTCTACGACATGGAGCAGCTGTCAGGTGAATAACAAACTTGTACTGTGTTCATGGCTTTCATGCAGAGAGGGTTCAGCCCTACTTACATCCCCACCTTGACTTCACCTGTGCTAAATCACCTGCTGAGAGTATTATTTTCATAAGCCATAAGCACAAGCCTAATTTGTACAGTAATTCTGCAGAATGGATTTTCTTTGTCATAGCACTGTGTCTCATCTGTTAAGAAGGATAGCACCTTAGTTATTGCTGTAGTAGTCCTCTTCTTTGTCTGAGTGTGCTCCTGCTGAAGTCTGCAAAAACACTCCTATTTCCTTTAGTGGGAGGAGAGTTTTGTCAGCACTTTGTGTAAACCATATGCTGAGTGCACAAGTAGCCATTAACTTTAATCTGAAGCATAAATTTTTTTAAAAAAAATTTCTAACTGTAGCAACATCCATTAAAATATTGCATTTAGTGCACACAGTTTCCATAAGCAGCACATAACTTTTTTTTTTTTTTTTTCCTGGAACTACATTAAAAGGAACAATGGGTGGCT
Source organism: Erithacus rubecula (assembly GCF_903797595.1). NCBI lineage: Eukaryota > Metazoa > Chordata > Aves > Passeriformes > Muscicapidae > Erithacus > Erithacus rubecula. The sequence goes on along the minus strand of NC_136687.1, from coordinate 32,576,277 downwards.
CTCCAGGAAGCAGTCTGAAGCTTAGTTATAAAATAAATACGACTTATTCCAATTCATGAGCAGTTTCTGAATATAAGTAAGAAAACTGAAATTCCAGAGATACAACATTTGACAGAAATCAAGAGATCTCATTCTATCATGGTCTTAAACTCCAAAGATCAAAACTCTTGTCTCTGGATCACCACATTTCAGACAGCAAAGTTCTGTTTTCTTGACATTTCTGATGCTTTTAACAATAAATAAAGAGCCTCTCTTAAATTTGGAAATATTTTTTTCTGTTGGAGTTCACTGTCACAATCTAATACCAGTCTTTACAGCAATTATACCTCAAAACAAATTAGAGTGTTACAGTAGATTGTGTGTTTTTGTAGCATAAATTTGTCTCTTAAATTCAAGACTATTTGCCGTGAAGCATTGAAACCTACATCTAAAATAATTTCTTTAACTACAAACTATAATTCCCCACTTCCATTACTGTTAAATCCATCAGTAGAAAAAAAAAAAAATCTTGCTGAAGATCCCCAAATGCCTTGAAGAAGCTGGAGGATGAAAATCTATGATCCTACATATACACATTCCAAAATACAATCTATCATATCCAGTTAATTACAAGCTTTTCTAGAATTTAAATGGATGAACTCTATTGAACACAATGTACCACAGTAAAAACACATAATCAATAAACAATAGACACACCCAGTCACAGCTGGAAGAACATCTTTCACAAGAAATACTTTATACTTCTCAGTCCAGGATGTCTAAAGGAATATCAGCAGAATAAATTCAAAAGGCAAACCTGAGAATTAAATTCCATCATTCACTGGACATTAAAAACTGTAGACTTCCAAGGAAATTCATGTTATAGTTTTATCCCAGGGGAGTGGAAATCTCTCCAGATGTCACAAGACCTAAATATTTTATTGCTTATCCCTACTAGTCTATTAGTGCTTTATTTTCACATTTGTTCTGATTAGCAAATTCACATTTAATTTAGATATTTTCTTCTTGAAGTCTATTTATAAGATTTTCTTTTATGTAGAAGTTTGATATTTCTATTCCAAATATCAACCACTGACAGGCAATGAAATATTCCAGTTTTTCATCAAGTATATCGGTCCTGGAATAAAATATATTCTCTCTTTATATAAGTTTTGCTAGGAAGTTCAGCAGACTTACCAATTTCAGATTCAAATTGAGCAACAATAATCACTGATCGTATATTTGGCTGAAATCCAGTTTGGATAATGCCTCTTTTAGGAATTCTGGAAGCAAACAGCAAGTACCTGATTCCTCCTGATAGGTCTAAATAGTGTTCTGTTAAAAAATGTTGGTTTTTTGTTTTTTCGGGTTTTTTTAAAACTTTTTGTTTAAAATCTTTCTGTTGTCATTTTTGTCTTTCTCTTTTCTGGGGTGGAGAAGACATAAAATATACTCTTCAAAATGCTTGACTAAATTAAGAGAGCTGGTGTCTCCAGGAAGATGGAACAATACTGTTACTCAACAGAAAAGGCAGAAGAGAGGGATTTCTCCCTGTTTATGTTTGCACTCAGCTCTTCCTTCTGTTTCTGTGAGTTTGACACAAAGACTGGCCAGTCCACTTTTCTGAGTCATAAAGATACCCCATGCCTTACAGCCCTGCTTGCAGCACTGTGATCAGCAGGTTTTGGAAGTCATTCACTGCTTGTCTTCTCTGGGATGTTTCCTAGGCATGGACACTTTGTGAGTTATGTAACCCTAGCAGCCTCAGTTACTGACACATTCTAATTGATCTTGGGACACATTTGGACAGATTTCCAGATCCAGGCCTAAAACCGGGTTTTAATGGGTATTTGAAAGGAATAGTGTATAATATAAGCTGGAACATAAACAGTAAAATTTAAATCTTCATTTTATACTTTTTGTTATAAGAAACTTTGTAACTGCAACATTGCCTTGTTGCATCTTTTTCTTAATTCTTGTTCCTGGGTTGGGACCTCGGTTATTTTCAGTTATGCAAGAATCTCCTGCATTTTTTATTGCATATATCCTGAATAGCACCTGATTTCATTTTCTTGGTCTTGGGGAGTCCTCATCTCTATCTCTGGGAAAGCCTTTCTGTATTTTCCTTGTTTTCTTCCCAAACCATTCTCTGTGTCTTTTTATCCCTTCTCTAATGCCTTTTTTCTAATAATTACTTAAGTAATTTTACATTATTCAAATCCCCTTTACAGCAGGCATGGAGAAAACTTCATCATTCAGCAATTAGGTTCTCTTATTATATTCTCTCAAGTGCAGAAAAATAAATCTTGCATCATTCTATTACATATAAGAAATTTTTATTAGGTGGACATTAACATGAAAAGACAGGTTTCATAAAAGTAACTTCATAAGATGAAACTGAAATCTCTGAAATCCAAAACTAGATTCCACAAACATTGTCAGCATCTTGAAACACAGACAAGACAAGAATTCAGTAGGGCAAGATAGGAAAAGGAGGGAAGAAACACCAGCTTAATGATGTTCCCCTAAACTTTTCTTTGAAGCTCATTGAGTACATTTATAACTAAACTGGTTTTGGAATATTAATACAAGAGTCCAATACTCATCAAGCAGGGTCAAAGCCACGCCTTCATACGACTTTATAATCTTTAAGTAAATAATAATCAGATCTTATGGTTTTATTGTGGTTACAACACAAATAACAATGGGTTCAGGTAATAAATAAACATCTCCCACAGATCAATGTCACTGAGGTACAATTTTGTACTTCAACATTTGTGACTGCCAGTGCTCTTTGCAATTGCACTCCTGGAATTTGCCTTCTGAAACAGGCATAGGAACAAATTCAGTCAAATACCAACTATCCTTTCCTCAACTCTTCTAAAAAATCCCAAATATTCCAAACATTGTACAGTTTCTGGTTTCCCCATGGATGCTTGAGTAAGGAGAAGATATGAAGATTTATGATCTGAATTTTTTTACAGATCGTATCTCATTCCTGCTACTTCCAATATCTACACATAGATACCCTGTTTCATGTAGTGCCTTTCAAAATTTAACCAGAGAATTAGGTGTGGTATATGACAGATGTACAGCTAAAAGATACTCAACAGATAATTACTCTTTCCAATATTTTATCTCTTTTATTGATAATGCAAATAATTGAGTTAGCTAAAACAAACTACATGCCTTTTTCTAAGGCAGATAATGTTGAGATATCTGAGTCCACTCTACATAGTTGGAACTTTGTGGCATTTTGTATGTGCGATTTAAGAAATTTTTTTCTGAAGAAGAAATCATGCTTTCAAGCATCAGTTTTGCAAATTTAATAGAGGTCTAACTAAGGAAAGAATTTCATCCTGTATGTTCAAGAGAGATTATGCTTAGGAGGGTAAGGTGGAACTGCAAATATTCAGATGATTTATTATCATTTCCCCAAAATAAGGAAACAAATGGAATATGAGGAATGTTATCTGCATCTCATGCGCTAAGGAGCAGGCCCATACGATACACAGAAGCTTTATTAAAAATTCATTAGACTGTAAAGTCTCTCATTTTGTAATCAGAATTAAGTAGTTTTCTAATGTCATTAGCTGGAAGTCAATTTAAACCACTATCAGCAGTTGCAACACACTCCAAAATGCTAAAATGAATACAACAAATGTTTTCCACTTATTTTTTATTAGAAATGTTAGAATTTCATATTATGAATCAAACCCACATGGCAGTGACATTTCTAAGAAATAAATTTCCCCTGACTTTATTTACTAGTCACATTTATATTGGTCAAAGAAGGCAGAGGAGTTTCAGAAACAGAAATCCAGTGTCATGTTTAATTTCTGAGCCAATAGAATATTGATGCATAGAAAAGCTCAAAAGTTGTGCAGTTTTCTCCTATAGGATAGCCAGGTCCCTTGATAGTAACAACCAAGTGCAGTAAGCTGCAGCAAAGGGATGCTAGAATAAAGAAATAGTAACTTTCAAGAAAAAAAAAAAAAAAAAAAAAAAAAAAAAAAGAAGAAAAACTTTTCAATATTAAAGTACTGTATTAGTTAGAAAAAGAGTTGCCACTGGTAGACCCCTTGGCTTTTCACATAACTAGTTGTCTGTGATTTGCTTCTTCACTAAGGCAGTAGCTGTGATGTTAAATAGATTTTTTATGTAGGTAAATATAGCTTTCCTTTTTTCTTAAAAACATGCTTATACCTAAGTATTCCTAAATTTACAAAACACATAAGGAAAAATGATTTTGTAATATAATCATTTTAGTTTGAGAAAAATTATGTTCTTCTAAATTAGTTTTTTGAAAATGATGTAATTTTCTGGGAAGAAGAAAATGGATACTTCCCTTTAAAGAAATTAATCTTTCTTAGGGAACTCATGCAAGTTATCAAACAAATTACTAGCAATTTTTAAAAGTCCTTTAGCATACATCTCAGTGGCATTAAATGAGCTCATATGTCAGGTATAACCTCTTGGCTTCTCATACAGCATATGCAGTTATTCATGTTTTCAAAAGAAATATCCCTCTAACACACACTATATTTCAACAAAATCAAAATATAAAACAGATTATATCTTTTAGAAACATTAATTCAGCATTAGAAATGCCTGCCCCCCCCCCCCCCCCTTTTGGGTTCTTGGCTGGCCAATTATATTTTAAAATTTTATGTAGATTCCCTTATAAGAAGTATATTGCCTGATTTCATATTTTGGCTTTGACATTTACTTTAAGATCATTTCCTGCAGCCATGGTCTCTACTCTGTATTGTTGATGGTCGTTACAAAGTGATGAATTATTCCATTTTAAAAGTATTCAGTCTTTTGTATCTGAAAGGTAGTGAAGCTACTGATGGATTTTGCATACTGCATTTCCTTGCATTTCAGAGGCAAAAAAATAAAAAAAATCTGAAAACATCCTTTTCAAGCTGGATGTGGATCAGTCTGTTTTGGGGATTTTTTGTATTTTTCAGGTAAACAACAAATAGCATGTACGCTTTCATTTGATTTCAACTAAAGCAGTATTTCTCTTGAACACTAGCAATGAAATGTCACAGAGAACCTGGCACCAGATGTAATATTTGCTAATATTTTATAACAAATATTTAAGATGTGTGTAATCAAGGAGACCTTTGCATGAAAGGGCTTATATCTAACCTAGTCATCTGTTGTAATAGGTTTGCAAAAGAATTTATCATACAAACTGGATTTGTCGGATCTGCTGGAAGTGTGTATATGAGGAAGAGAAAAGGGCAAACAGAGAGGCAGGTTTACTGCTGCCACCCTGTGCTGCCACCAGTCTGTTTTCTGTTGTGCCCAGGACATGAGCAAATTCTCAAGTGAGCCCTGCTTGTCCTGGATCAGCAAGGATATTCACTGCCAGTTTTTCAACAGGTGAGAGAGTTGCTGAAGATATCTTTGGGTACCCAGATACCCATGTGGGTAATTGACATGTGAGCTATAGCTTTTCTGAGGAAGCAATACCTTTTCCCTCTCCCTAGATAAAAATCCTCACCTCAAAGCCCAGGTTTGGGAGGCTATGACCTTTAATACCAAATCTTCTGCCATGTTCCCATATAATAATTCTTTACACCCACATTCACTGCTAGGATCATTAGCCAGCTACAGAGTTTAAAACCTGCTAAGGAAAAACACTCATTTCAGTCTTGAATCAAAAGATACATTGGACAGATCATCTAGAAGAATTTCATCCTATCTTCAACACACTTTGGTGTGGTGACAGATTTCAGTAAGGAGCTGAATGTGGCTATTCAATACTTCTTCATGCAAGTTCCACTCCCACATGCATTTTCTGTTTATTTAAAAGTCTTGTTTCTACCTTCTGTCACTGTCATTTGACTTTTAAATTCCATTCTCTAATTTTTTAAATTGAAAAATATAGACAAGATGCTGACCTCGGACTTCACTGATGGCACTAGATCAAACACTCATTTCACAGATGGGATTTAGAGCAGTAATCAACATGCAAAGGTGCAATTGTTGTAAAGATGCTAGAGCATAATGCTAACTTTATATAAGCATCTGAAAGATTTCGTTCCTGGGATGTTTCACATGGAGACACAAAACAGTCTCAGTGACAGATAATGTGCTGTCTTAGAAACCTTGTTCATTATAGGTATATGGCCCTAAACACTCCACCTGTGCTTTCATTTAGGCAAATTTAAATAATTGTAACCTATTTGGACTATTCCATTACTCTTTTATTTTTTATGGGATTATCTCTGCTACTTTTCTTCTAATTTTATGGTTATAGTGTTAACACGATTCAACGACACCAACAAGTACAAATTTCTCTTGGCATTTCTTATATTTAAATTGTATTCCTATGCAGTCCTTTGAGTAAAAAGCTGTAAATTTACTGAGCAAAAGCAATAAGTATGGTTTTGGTCTTTATAAGTCTTATTTCAAGTAACTAAATCATGACAATATAAATACTTTTTAATATGACTGATGTGGTTTGATGTGGATTGTAAGACAAATGCATCTCAAAGCCTATTAAAGAAGAGAACAGCCTATTCTTGTTCCCTCTTGATGGGATTATCCAGCCATAAAAGATAAATTTCTGTGGTTTAACATTTCGTTCCACTGATTATTACCAGCACAGTGAAGTGGTAAATACAAATGCTAATTTCAACATACTTTCAAAGCAAATTTTTAAAGTTTGATAGGTTCTCATGGTATTTTAAATTAAAATTCAAGATACTGTAAAATCTATTTTGTTTACAAACAAAAAATGGCAATACAAATGCAAAAGATGCTGAAATGTAAAGCCTATCAAACAACACTAAGAATAAAAAACTGATGGAAAGAGAATTAATACAGAGATAACACCAACCAAAACAGTGATCAGGAAGTGTGAAAAGATTATGGGAATCAAAAATCTCACTAGTGTTGAGGGAAAGAAGCTATCTTTTGCAACAAGCAACAATAATCATATTCACTTTAGAAGGCTATGTTTTAAGACACAGAATATACCAGAATATTAGCAATTAGTATTTTTTTGTCTTCCATTTTTAGGTGCTAACTTCTTTTCTCACTGTATAGTCAATGCTTATTTGGATTAGAATTTAATCTAGGGATACTTTTCTTCTTCTAAGAGTTAAAATAAGATCATATATTTGTAGAAAAAATGAGAAATTTAGAAAGCTCCAAAAAGTCTGCTACCTTTATTAATTGAGATTTTGAGTTTTCTTTTTATTTATACACTATTTTCTGCTTTCCAGTCAGTTTTGTTCTCTCCTTTGTCATTTTTTACCATGGCCATTGCATGTATTTGTGTGAAAGAAAATGGTTTTATACATTATATTATACTATAATATACTATATATAGTATATGTATATTACTATATGTACCTTCATACCATATATGCAATTTATAAAGCTATTAAAAAGCACATCCTCAACTCATTTTAGTTGCAGGTATTTTTTCAGGGAAATTAACTTCGCATTTTGCATAATATCCTTATATGTTGAAAATATTAAGATCAGCAATCTTTTGATTTCTTCTTGGTATCAAAAAAATTAACAAAGGGAGGAGCATTCAGCTTCTGTAAAATGTAGTCTTTTGCCATTTTGACAGATATGATAGCCAACAACATTGTAAACCAGTGTTATCCAACACCCTGTGCTGTAAGCTTTCTTTCCTCCTGCAAATTTTGCTGTAAAGCTGGAGATATAAACGTGGAAAATGGAGGATACAGAAGAGCTGTTCTTTGAGAAATGCTTACCATCTTTTTCTCACTTTCACTTTTGTGAGGGTATTTTTGTGTGTCTGTTTCTGGAAAGCTGCCTAACTCAGGTTAAAGATTTTTAGTTGCTTTTTTTTGCTTTTGTCTTGTTTTGAAGTTTATACTTATGGGTCAAAGCAAAGATTTCCTGTACAGGGAAAAATTCTAGCACCACAGAATACCTGAATGATATGAAGGAATCTATCTTTTCACAGGAAATCTTCCATCTCATTTTTTTTCCCCATACATCTCACGTCTGCTTTTCCTAACATGATTCCATTAACGTGACAGGTATCCTCAGCTGCCAGTGAAGTAAGCAGTGTATGAAGAAAGGTTTTGGGAAAAAGGGACTGTAAAGGTACCTTTTGCAGCAGTGTGATGCTGGCAGTATCTGGGCTGCTTTGGGATCTACCTGCCCACCTGTTGTTCAGAGGAGAGAACCTACTATCCAAGAATCAGAGGTACATGGCAATATCCATGACACATTCTTTATTCCAGAGAAGTACCCAGCAAAGCTCAGAGGATTTCCAGCTGTGTCCTGTCTAGAATAGCAGAGAGTTTAAGCTTAACAAAGTTCATTTGATTTTGCTCATTGATTTTCACGTGTATTTTAGCATAAAAAAGTTCACAAACTCCAGTATTTACAAAATGTGAAAATGAAAAGGTGGTGAAAGTAATGACATTGTTCTTGAATCTGAATGAAATCTTACCAGTTTTTCCTTGGCAGGGCACAAATATGTGTGAACAGCAGCCTGTGCACTACTTAAGTGACATTTAGTTTAAGCCCTCAGTGAATTTTACTAATACAGAAACCTAAGGTCAGTCATTCCATTTTCCCCAGGAAGAAAAATTAATATAAGCAGCATTTTCTCTTGTTGCCAATGATTTTCACCCCCTATGATTTGCCATCATCTGCACTGACAATAACAATAACACTGGAAAAATGAAGGAGGAGCTTTAAATAATATGAATTTGCCATGCAATTCTTAAGGGAGAAGGAGTGGCAGGATTCAGAGGCCACTTATGTCAGTCTTGCTGCCAGGGGAAATAATATGGAGCAATAGTCCTGTGCTTATGATGTGTGGAAAGTAAATCTCAACACCTACTAAGATTTTAAAAGAAGCTTTGAAAAATGCAGAACAAATCACATATCTCCTTTAGATTTGGCCTTTCACCTGTGTGGAAAAATAAACCCTGTAGGTAGCTAACTTCAAGAGTTTGAAGGATTACAGTTTAAATTATTAATTTTAAAAAAATTGACATGCTGTTAAAAGAGTGGACTAAGACATCTGTAACACTCCAGTCATTATTAAAGATACTGCAGTGATGATGGCACACTGGAATAGATATGCAAACAGAATCAGCCAAGTCTCACTATAAATCAGCCTTTCAATCAGATGTAGTCAACATTAGCAGAAGCCAGCATTCTTTATATACTGGATAAACTTATAGTTTTTAATTTCCAGTGGCATAAATCTGGCAGTTGTCACAAGGTGCAAAATGAATGCAAAAATGATCCAAGTAAGTGCCTTTGAAAAGTACAAGATTTCTCTTCTTTCTCTGTATGTATTCCCTGTGACATGAGCTTCACCTTATTCCCTTCAACCTTGTCAGTTTTCATCACTGTTAAATCTCAGCAGAAAATATGTGTTTAACCAAACAAAAGCAATTTCTTCAGTTGGAAAAAGCCTGTGCTTTTTCCAGGAGGTCTTTGATTTAAAAGAGTTTGTAAACATTTAAAAATAAATTGTGTAATAGCCTTCTTGAATAACACTTCAATACAGTGTTACAAATTAGTGTGGAGTTTCAGAAGTACTCACATTAATGCAAAATGAGTTCATCACAATTACCATTATTACCATAAATACCAAAGGAATTAATAATTATTAGGGTGATATTTTAAAGCATTCTTCATTATCATGTGCATTGTTTGCAAAATTCCAGGATGATGATAATTACTGTAAAGCTTCTCTTTGGGCAAGGTTCTCTTCCCAATGGAAGGATAGCCCAAAGCTAAATGCATCTGAAGTCCCTCTGAAATCCTCAAAATTGAAATTAGAATGCTTTGCACATACATTAGCTTGGAGATTGCTTTCCCTATAGTGTAAATTTCAACAGTAGGCTTGATGTAAGTAAGAAACCCCAAGAAACAGGCATTCAAGACAAACTTCATTTTTTCCCCAAATCTCTGGATGGTAACTAACATAGTTTTTCTGTGCATGTTGTTGCTAGATTTGTGATTGGTGAAGAAAGCTCAAAGAGGCCTTAGTGAATTCTATGTAATTCTGTGTTTACTTGTTCAGTAATTTTAAAATCAAGTCAAGCTTCATAGCAGAGAACCCTTTCAGCTGAAAACCCATTGGAATTTTTAATTTTTCATAAGAATGAGATGTATAATACCATCATGCTTAACCTTCTTCAGGGGAACATTTTTAAAGACATAAAAAAAATTCAAATTATGTCTCCTCAGTATGTTAATGTTGGCAGCATGGGCTGCCTTTAGACCACTTATGTTGTTTTACACATCACCTTTGATTTTAGACATGCGTTGCTTAGGAAAGATAAGGCAAAAAAGACTTATAGACATTACTCCTGATTTTTTCTCCCACCGGGACTCTCAGGTGTACAAGGTGATGCCTTGGGTTTTAGCTTTTTTATCTTTCAGATTCTCTGCTGCTTAGAGGGTAACTCTGAAACTTTATGTTAGGTGTTAATAAGTACTCTTCACAGGCTAGTTAGAGAAAGCAATCCCTCCCCAGCTAGAGAATCAAGGACACCCATTACCCAAAACCATAAACATTGATGAGGGAAAGGGGGCAAAGCAGGGGGCTGAGACTTCATAGCCTGGGGCTGTGGTTGGACAATTGACCCCAACATATAGATGGACCAAAACTTATAGAAGTGCAAAAACTTGTGATTGGGATTCATCTTGGATTCAACCTGGGTGCAGCCCCAGCCAGGCTCTTGTATTGCCCAAGGTGTATCCTTTTAAGGCCTTTCAATAAACACCTATTTTATTCCTTTTGACTCTGTCAAATCTCTGTTCCAGATCAGCCTTTCTAGGCACCAAAGGTAACAAAATCATAGACATGGAAGAGAAAGTGCTATAAGCATGATTTGCATAGATAAACCTGCTTATTTGGACAGACCAAATCTTTCAATTTTTAGAGCAGGCAATGTGCAGAGGAACAGCCTAGAAAAAGAAGCCAGTTGTGACATTTTATTCCGAGTTTCAGTAGATTTACAGTTTTTTCCCTTACCCGCCTTATTTCCAGTGCATAAAATGGGGCAGTCAGTGCCAGTCCCACTTCTCATCCTGCCATGGTTCTATTCTCATGCTCTTAATGAGCTGACACTGCTTAAAACTAATCAAACAAAACAAAAAGACAATAAATTATCAGGTCCCAGCACATCGGCTCCCTGCTTGAATAAATGATGCAACCATTGGACCTCAAAGGCTGGCATAAGGGGATGGGAGGGAATGTGTGGCTGTGGAGAAGTGGGAACTAAGAACTCACTAGATTCCCTTCAACAATTTTCTCAGGATATAAAAAAATATGCAAAAGCAAAAGTTATTGAAATTATCAATCTGTATCAGTCCATTCCTATGGAAAAGTCAGACTATTAAAGTGTCACTTTTTATACAACAGTCTTTGAAGAAGTTTTAAAACCTCAATTCTCAGTTAAGGGGGTTGCTTTTTTGTCCTTTAACTTCCACTTTTGCATTTTATCTCTAGTGAGAAATATTTGAAAACCCTGGACTTAAAATTTCCAAAGTGTTTAAACCATAAATGCTTGAGTCATTGCTGAAAACAAAATTTGTCTTTTAACCTACATATAAGGTTTTAGAAATTCTGTACTAGATTGTGTGCTAACATTTAACTTGGAGATGAAATTTACTTAGTACAGAGTTCATGCACAAGTATTATAAGCTTAGAGGTACTTGATAATTTTGTGTGAAAATCAATTTCTGGTAGGAAATATCTTTTTATTTTCCCTAAGGAAGTGTTTTTTTATGGTGGTAAGACTGAAATTGATGGGTCCCTGGTTGCTGACCTAGAAGACTGCTTATCAGTTTCAATTTTTACATGAATGGTCCAAGTTCCTGGACCATTTGCTGCTTTCAGCAGGGACAGGCAAACTGAGCATCCATGACTCTTTGGCAGTGAGGCTGAAAGGATGAAAGACTCCTATCAATTTTTCTCAGTGAAAAAGCAAACCTCACAAGAGTCTACAATCTGTTACTCAAAACTATGAAAAATTCTTTTTCTTTTTCTCAGGAATATTTCATTTTCCTGGAGAATCTATTATGCTTTTTAAACTTTTGTCTTGTTTTGGCTGATTATATTCAAACATAGGGCTCAGGCCTTTTAGCTGTTGGTGAAATGCACCTGGGGGCAGATACACAGGCACAGTGCATTCCACCATGCTGTGGTGACAGGCTTGGTGCTATTATGATTGGGAATCATTGCAGTTAGCACAGATGGGAACAGGATTTTACCAATGATTATGGCTGAGAATGGGCCTTCCTCACTCTCCCCAAAGTTAGAGCTGCCTCTGTTCACAGGGAAGGGTATTTTTATAAATCTAAAACAGCTTTCATTATAGTGCTTGAGGCCCTGAGCTGTGACAGCACCATTCAACATGTGGTGGTTTGTTTTGTGTATTTCATAAATGTAAACATGAATTCTCTGAGTCCTGAGCTACTGAGAGGCAACAGTGATATAGGAATCCTTTCCACATTTTGATCTATTGCTGTTACTGGAAATTTTTCAACTAGTTTGGTTTTATTGACCATCGCCCAGAAAGGGGAAAAGGGGCCATAGGTGAGGAAAGTAATTAGTGACTGAATGATGCTTGAACTCCTTGGTAGGGCAGAAATAAAACCAAGAAGTTTGGAAGAAAGACAAGCTATTAGAAATGTACCAGCCAGAGATGTTTAAAAATTCTTTTCAGGAAAAGTAAGGGGAAGAGGTGTAAAGATATTGATATTACTGTGATTGGTGCAAGGTAAATTCATGGCATATTGAGAGTTTACCTTTGATTGTATTTTGGCAACTGCCATTAAATTAATGCTTCTTGGTAAGTCATAAAGAATTAGGTGGATTGCAAAATGCCTCTGTTTCTCCAGCTGACATAAATATTGTATTAATTAAATCTATTAAGAACACTGAAATGAGATTTCATTAACTAATATCCCCTATTAGGATAATTATGACTAATTGCAGTTATTAGACTAATGGTTTTAATCCTCAAGCACAATGTGTTACAGAAGGTTAAGAGGCATAAGACAAATTGAAAATCAAAAGTGTGATCAAAATCTTTTTTAATATTTTACACAGCTACCATCCTATAACGGTAACTATGACAGCAACAGTTTCACTTTTTTTCAACTCATCTCATGCTGGGAAGGAAGATAATTTTTTATGATTTGCTAGTGATTTTACACTTCCAACAGGAAGTGTCCTGATTTCTAGGCTGTAGGTGCTAATCAGTATGAAAAATTAACCTCTTACATATTCTCATTAAAGAACACTGCATAATTTTATTAAAGTTTTCTGCAGAGAAGGGTGTCATCTTAAGAAGGCAAAATTCCATTCATATTAAAATGTAGGTTTTACTTAGTTGCACAGAACTGTTCTTTTGTATGTATTTGCTGATGTCTTCTGTAGAGAGGCATGTACCATTTGCAAGTTTATCTTAGTAACTCAATATCCACTATCACATGGGTAAAAAATGTGCAATACATGGCCCTTGAGTCCTTCTTTGGGGGAAAGCCAAAATCGTTCCAGACAATAAAAAAAACTGTGTTACATAACAGAGACTTTTTCTTCCTTTGGGTCTAGACAAAATGTTTAGTTCCTTAAGGTTTGAACTGTGAAATTCAACAAGATTTTACATGAAGTAGATGTGCCACATAACTATAGCATGGTTGGGATTACCAGCAGCCTTTTAAGAAAGCACACACACAAAAACAGCAGAGCTGTACTCAGCTCTTGAATGGATAGTCATAAGGGACTATCTGTCCCTTAAAAATTCAGCAATTTTGGATCTTGGGTAGATAGAAATGACCTAGTACCTAACAAAAGAAAGAGACTCCAAACCATATTCAATCTGGGAAACTCAGAGTTTACCTAAAGTTAGAAATTTGCATCTAAAACTTAGTTCTATATTTCTTAGACGACAGGCATCAGAGAGGAATCCAAACCAGGATATCTAAAATGTGTAGGAGAAGACACACTTTGAGTTAAGTCCTGTAAAGGGTGATTCATCTGTCTTTTTGTGCCCTTGCAGAATAGGAGAAGGGGGAGCAGATAGGAATTTCTGCCTACAGTGCCTGTGGAACTGGGCTAGTGTATCTTGTAGAAGATAATATGACTGTTAAAATGCTATAAGATTTCCATGTCAGAGAGATCATTGTCATTTCAACTAATGTTTCTGAAGAAATCAACATAACAGTCTCAAGATTTGGAATATAGTAAGACTAGTAATTTGAGTAATATCTTAACTATAAAGTCAAATGTACTTTTAAGTTATCAGTGACATTTTACACATTAAAATAGTTTAATTTTTATAACATTTTTTTTTTATGTTGCAAGATAAAGTCTTAAGAATCTACTCATGCTAAAAATACAGTGGAAAATAATTCAATTATTTGAGTGAAAGAGCTAGTTTCTTATAATAATTGACCTTGCTTCTCTGGAGGTTGTCTCTGGCAAATCTTTATTGATCTCTCTGTACAGTTGATTCAATAAACTTAGATCTCTATTTGTTTGTTTGCTTGTCTTTCATATTGTAACATATATAAAATGTCTTATTTTACCTTGTTATCTTCTAAATGCAACTTTTATAATTGTACAGATTATTTTTTCAGTGAATTCTGTGTTAATGCTCCAGTTCTACCTGAGTTTTCATGTCTCATTCCTGTATAATTTCCTGATATGCAGTATGTGTTTCTCTTATAATAACAACTATACACACTTGCCAAATCCTCTGCTTGGAAGCCTGCAAGGGGAATTGCATATGTTACTAATCAGGAGTTGGCATGCTCTTTCATGGCTGGTTTCCTTTAAGGCACAACTATTAGAGTTCAGAGTTTTCATATCACTAGGTAATAAAGCAGAGTTTCTGCCTCAGATAAATGACACAGAGGAAGGGAACACAGAGGGTGACATGCTGAATCAGACTAATGGTCAGACATGGTTGTGGTGTGATGCTGAAGAATTCCAAACTAGGTATGAGATCCCTGTAATGAAAAGGACTTCTCTTCCTAACCCCAGGCAATCACTGTTAGGATTTGTGTTGTAAAGCATGAAGAATGGCATCACAAACATGTTTTTTAATCCTTGGCAAAGCAATTGTGATTCCTATTATTTGAAATTCCTATTTCAGTTTCTTTCCTGAACCCTGATGCTTTATGTCTCAACTGTATTTCATGACAGCTATTTAGTATTAATGAGGTGCTTCTAGAAATTGCACAAACCCAAAACTAAGATTGCTCAAAACTAGAAACTAAGAAATATCACTAAGAAGTCGTTCATGGCAGGCACACTTTCTGTTCTTTTCTATCATGCATTTTAACAGTTTATGCTCAGTAATGTTATAACTTAACCCAGTGGCTTTTTCCATCCTCTCACTCAGTGGGATTGGAAGAAATTATTAGTTTGCAATAAAGATGCTTCAATAAGACTGAAACAGAAGGAAAAACAATAATGATAAAAAAATATAATAATGGCTAGGTTATAGAAAACATTGTTACACAAGGCAATTGCTCACCATTTGCCCATCAATGCCCAGAAAGTTCTCAAGCAGTGGTTCATGACCAGCTTTTCCCATAGTTTATCCACTGAGCTTGACACCACACAGTATAGAATAACCCTTTGGCCAGCTAGGGTCATCTGTCCTGCTTTTCTCTCTTCCCAACTTGTGTCTTTGAAGCTGCTTGCTGATTGGATGGTGTTTGAAAGTCTGATCTAGTGCAAACATCACTTAACAACAACTTGAACATTAGTGTGTTACACTAATGTAGTGTGACATTATTCATATTCTAAATGCAAAACACAATACCAGCTAAAAAGAAGAAAATTAATTCCCTCCCAGGCAAAAATAGGGAATACCCACTCCTTATTCTATACTACTTTTCTCATGCTCAGGTCTCACATTTTTCAAGACATCCTTTCCTGTCTTCTGTATTCCCTAAATCTACAGGCCATTTCTTGAAAATATCCATTGTTTTTGATTTATAAAATGACTTTGAGTTCCACATGTCACTGTAGTTTTTTGAGGCAGGAGAAGTGGACTGGTGTGTTCAATTGTTGTTTAATGAAGCCAGTTCTGGTTGGGTGAGGCCACTAACCAGGCAGCTTTTGCTGTATGTGTATTCTAATGTTTGAACATGACAGCACAAGCACACATTACTGTCAGTATAGTCTTTAAATGACCATTGTAACCCTTACTTTTCCCAGAGGCTGGTGCATGATGAGCTCTGTGATATACCCACTCAATGCCCAGGTATATACCCACTTTGGCCCAGGTGTCTATGAGGTTGTTTCAGAAGTGAATCCTATTGTATGTCTCATGTTTCCACAAGAGCTCCTTTTCAAAGGCCAGGACTGTATTCCAGGCAGTGGCATTGGGCGTGGGATATATTTCCAGCCATCTGGTGTTTGCTTCCACCATTGTAAGCATGCTTGCCTAGCAGGTTTGTGGGAGTGTGATATAACCAACCTGCCAGGACTCCCCATTTCAGCCATCCTCCTCCATACCAGAGAGGCTTTAAGTGCTTGGCATGCCCAATTGTATTCACATGTGTGGACGATCTGTACAATAGAGTCCATGGTTGAATCCACACCTTGATCATGAGTCCCTCTCATATTGCATCTCTTCCTTGATGCCCTGGTGTCATGGGGCCCTCCAATTAATCTTTATGTTGCCATCCCAGATTCATCTGTGTTACTTCAATACTAGTAGCCTGCTCCACTGTTGGTCATGCTCTTCAGTGTCCCCACTCTTGTCATATACTTTTAAAATCAGTTTCTACCTGAGCAGCAATATGCAGTTCATGGTATAGTGGGGCCTCTTTAAAAGGTATCATCTCCTCCTCAGTTGATACTTCAAAATCTTTGCCTTTTGCCCAGTCTATATCCATTTCCAAAATTCCTGGGTGACTAGGTTTTCCTATGGGAGCCTGTTGTGTGATCAGCCTGACACACTTACTCCATGTAGTGTAAGTTGCAAAATGTGTAGAACAAACCATCCCTTTGAACAGCAACCACTCCAGTGTCAAGAGAAGCCTTTGTTTCAGGACCATTAAATTCTAAAGCAGCTCAAGCCCCTCATCAAGCCCCTTCATACACTGCCAATTTTGCTTTTTCAGTTGAAGCGTAGTTGGCCTTGGATCTTTTGTATTCCCAACTCCAATAATTTAAAGTACAGCCTCAAGTTCTCCCTGGTGTCTTCTGCCAGAGATTCCAGGTAGGGCCATTCTCCATGTAGAGCACATTTTTAATATCTTGTCCTGCCTGGACTGACTGAATAGTTACTGCATGAAATGTTTCCTGACTAATTTTTTTAAAAGCCTGTCATTATTTAAAACTTCATTTTAAATTGATCTTCTTCCAGGTCACTTGTTGGAGAGGTCTTACAGTCAGTCTGTAGCTTGAAAGGTCCATTTTCTGTAACCCCCTACTACCTAAGAAAGCTTGTGTTTTAGTTGTCTCTCTACCATTTAGTTTTAGTGTCTCTACCATTGGTAGAGAGACAGCTGTTTTTGTTGATTGCATCCATTGAGATTTGATGACATCCATATCACCATTTCATTCCTAAAAATATGACTTCCTGTGCAGGTCCCTTCACCTTTGTTTTATAGCAAAATGAGTGTTGAGGATTCTGACTATTTTTCCTTTTTCTTTCTTCTAAAAACTTATTCTGTGCTGTTTCCTCATACGACGATATCATCAATGCTTTGCAGGTGTTTTGCTTTGCTGTGCTCCAGTGCAGTCTGAATCAGTCCATGACAAATGGTACAGCTGTGTTTGTAATCCAAAGAACTGCACTCTACAAGCTGCAAGCTTCATAGCCTGAGAAAAGATTAGAAGGTTTTCTTTTTTAAAAAGCACAAAAACAATGTGGGGAGATCAAATTCTACCACAAAAAAATTGTATCTGCTGTATTTTAAGGTTTCAAGCATATTACCTTAAAAAGAATACATGAGAGTTCAGAATTATTTACCATGTTCCTCTACTAACAACTTGTACATCTTTTACAAATTAACTTACCTTGTAATGGAGTGAACATCTATGGTAAGCAGGTAACAGCATCATCCCTCGTAAAGATAGATGTCCAATGGAGACTGAGAAGTTTGGTTTAGTTTTTTTTTTGTTTGTTTTTTGTTTGTGTTTGGGTTTCATTTTGTTTTGTTTTGGGTTTGGGGGTTTTTTGCT
Source organism: Erithacus rubecula (assembly GCF_903797595.1). NCBI lineage: Eukaryota > Metazoa > Chordata > Aves > Passeriformes > Muscicapidae > Erithacus > Erithacus rubecula. The sequence continues at coordinate 32,558,108 of NC_136687.1, read as the reverse complement.
TATTTATTTTTTTTTGGGGGGGGGGGGGTGGTTTGTTATGTTGTTGTTTTTTCCCCTAGAAATTTGGTATTTTCATTCATACCAATTCTACTATTCATTTCTGACCAGTTATTGTGATTTAAATCCTCACTTTGTTTTGGCATCTTAATCTTTTTTCATCTCAATTTTGACATTGCCTCATCTTTATTACTAGCCAAGAATAGCTTTAGGGCAGGTGCATGTCTGCCAAGTCTGGTAAAGAGAGTTGAAAAGAACTCATCTGCTTTTTCTGCAGTGTTCAGGAAGAAAAACTTGTCTTCTTACTCCCTGGCAATCTAGTTTAAAATTGATTCCTTAATTGAAAAATTATCAAGAAAAAATGCAGAGAGAACTTCTCAAGCTCAGATCTTTCCTGCCATGTTTTCAACATGCCAAAAATCCATTTTCACTGCTGACCACGAAAGAAATCTGAATCTGACCAGATGCTTCTCTTCAAGTTAATCATCAGTGAGTGAGTCTCTGCACAAGCATTTTATTTGAGATCAAAGGTGCAGTTTTTACATAAACCTCTCAATATCCTAAATTTTCTGGGATTTTTTTTTTTTTTTGGCTTTCTTCACAAACTGGTAACAAAGTATAAAAAAAGATATGTTTCTTTCAGATGAAACTAAACTAGCAAATATGATCTGATTATCCAGTATCTAATATCCTTTAAGTCGTAACAGCCATTCTGTTCCCAAGGCAGAGCAGAGCAGAATTGAGTATGGTCTGAAAGCTCTCCTGAAACATATGCAATGTAATTGCCAATCCTCAGCACCAAGTGGTCCTGTGCTCCTTATTAATCTAAGCAGAGCTGATTCCAGATTGTCTGTTTGCTGAAGTCAAAACCTTTGGCCCATCTGCAGCTCACCAAGCTGCCATTCCTCAGCCCATGGTTTCGTGTGCTGTGGAGGAGCAGGGAATATTTTCAGCCCTTCTCTGGGATATTAAGAACTGAAGTTCTGAGCTCCTTAACAACATCTGGCACCAGATGTTTCAGAGAAGCTGTGTATTTCTCTTAGTAACCTAACTTTGAATTTGTATGGCAGAGTGGGTGTGACTAAGAGCCACCCATCATCTAAACCTGTAGGAAGCAGCAACATGATATGGGAGGAAACCAGAAACCTGGGATCCATTTTAAATTTCTACACAAAAGCTTGCTTCCTCGACATTAATTTGAATTAGATGCAAAGAAATGATGCATAAAAAGTTGCTTCTTTCTGACTAGGTCTTTCCCTTTATATAAGTGTGATTATTTTCCTGCTCTCTTTGTAAGCTTTAAACACTTCAGATTGCCTCTGAAGACACTTAATTTGTTTTATCTAACATAATTTTATTTTCCCTTCTACTTCACCAAGACTAGGTTTCAGTGTCTTCCTGGTTTGAATGATTTCTTCGATTTGTTGGTTAATTATGCTATTTTTATTTTCCTTTCTGCTCCATTTTTAACACACAACTATTTAAAACACAAAGTCTGATCATAATTTATCATCTACAATACACATATATTCCACTGCTTTTACTGGCTGGAACAGACAGGCTCAACTCCCTGACTCTACAGTCTTGTTGGTTACACTGTTAAGACTAGTAGGAAACAGGGCTAAAGACACTAAAGAAAATGAAAAAAAAAATTGTTACATCTTTTTCTATCTACAAGACCAATATGATATCAAGTAATAATAAGGAGGAATCTATTGCACTTTTAGACCTTATTCCAAGCAGATCTGCTGTTGGAAAAAGAAACATTTGGGCATTTGCTAGAACAGAACTTTATTCAGTAAAATTGATGGTAACTTTAGCTGAGGTTTTTATTATCCCTTAGACTTTCGTGGAAGGGGAAAATACAGCATCCAAGTTTATTGAATACCGTTCTCAAAGCCCCATATTTTTAAAATAAAAAAAAAAATTGCTCAATCTCAGTGAAAATTAAAGTCCAAGTTAAGTAAGTGAACTAACTTTTCTCTTGCTAACTATCTTGGAGAGATTGCCCTTGTCTTTTGATAAAATTTAAACATTATTTGATTTTCATTTCCCCTCCATCACAGAATACAAAAAATTTTCTACATTTATAAGCAGACAATTCCTTGAAGCATCATTTGAATATAATTTTCATTTATTTCAATTAATTTTGGCAAACTTTCAGAACTGTGCTGGGATTCTGGACCTTTAGATGGCATTGATCTACTAGGACAAAGTATATTCCTGAATCCAGCAACAGCCCATTTTAGGCTTCAAGTAAATAATTTCTTGCTCTAGTGGCATTCAGAATGTTTGAAGAATGATACTCTCATATTTCCATTTATGTAAATCTGTAGATGTTAATTTATTTGGTGGCTCACATTTCTAACAGAGCTATTGAAAGCTGTGGGTGTTATTTTTAACTTCAGTGGCTTCATCCATAATACTGTTCATTAAGAATTCTAGCTGCCTGAGAGCACCCACAAATCAACTAATTTGGCTGCTCAAACTTCAGTCCTCCAGACACATACGTAATTATTTTCTTGCACATGAAACTGTGCCACTTATTTTCATAGGACCATTTGAAATGTTTCAAGGCAGGGGCCTAAGAAGACGCTACGGGGTTCTAGAAATACTATTTAGAAGGAAGTTTTCTTCCAAAGTATGAATGACAAAATTAAAAGATTTTGCAGCCCATTATTTATAATCTAGTATCTACAGCTATTACCTTATTGATTTATAGTTATTATACATTGCATATATTGTAATAAGTAATAATATTATCTTACCTGCTTTTGTTGTGTTTTCAGCCTTGGATCCCAAGGTCCCCAATCCATCAGGTTCTTGAATGATCTACTCCTCTGTGAGGGTAACTTCCACAATCATACAAAGAGTATTGACTGTGGTCTGGCTTTTAGTGACAGCTCAGGATTTAGGAGCCTGTTTTTATATCTTATATTCTGTTACTCCATCCAAAATTTCTTCTAAATTTCTTGGGTATATGAATTACCAAGGGTTGTCAGCACAATAAACCTTGTAAATTCTTCTAGTCACCAGTGAACTACTATCTGTCTACCTTCCATGGTTCTAAAGGGTAAAACCCCTAGGTTTACAAAGATATTTCCCCTTCTAGAGTTACTGAAACCTTTTTTCTTTTTCCAGAGGAGGCAGATGAATGATTCACTGAGAACAGCCATAACACATAAATCTTCCTACGATCTTTCTGCCCAGAATGCCTTTCTATTTCAGGAGTGGGTTAATAAAATAAGTATTACTGCTCTTTCTTAGAAAACCATCTGTTGCATTGTTAGGCCAACTGTTGTCTCCTGAATTTGACACATCCGTCTTTGTCTCACCTTAATTCTCCTTAGTCATGGCATGGTTCCTCAAACAGTCAAATCAGAATATGCAGGCATCGCTGTTGGAACTTAATAGCAACTCCCCACTCACGTCTGCCCATCCTCACCATGGCACTGCCCTTCATCTGTGCTGGCTCAATTCTGGTCTGAATCAGAGAATCAATCCAGACAAAAAGACTGAAATTACAGCAAATTGTGCCAAAACAGAAGAGGCAGTGCTATAGGGATGGGGTACTGCAGCCAGGGAGAGGAGAGGGTGAAATGACTGGATCAGCCTGAACTGGCTGTGAAACTGTGGCATTGGTGTGCAAATATCCATGTGATGCAACTTAATTGGCTGAAATATATCTCGTATCAATCCTTATATAAACTAACATGCAAATATCTAGACAGGAGATATCTATATCTAATCTATATCTAATCTATAATCTATATCTATATCTATATCATCTATATCTATATCATCTAAATATCTCTATCTCTCTACATATCTATATAATCTATATATCTATATCTCTATATCTATCTATCTATCTATCTATCTATCTATCTATCTAACTATCTATCTATCTATCTATCTATCTTATTGGGACTAGACGCAGTTGTTATCAGCTGAGGATGAAGAAGGTTTTGGGGTGACTTACTATAACTTTATTATAGGAATAAAACCAAGTCTTCTTTACTGCAGTCTAATTCTAAGCTGCTTCTCATTTTGTATGCTTGTGTGAGGCTTTTAAGTTTAAGAGAAACAAATCTCATCTCTTCCACTTAATCAAAAACCTCCAGTAGTGATGTGTTTATGATACAGCACAACGTTGTGAAATAACATCCCACTGCATTTTCCAAACAAGATTTTTGCTGAAGCATTCAGTTCTCATACACCACTTACCTTTTTAAATGTGCATTTAATTCTTAGCTAATTGCCATCAATATTTATGCTGCTGAACTTTTATCCTGCTACATGTTGTATAATTGCTACCATTAGCTCATCTCCCAGAGGTTTTCTTTTCAGATTCCTATAATATATCCATGTTATTTTTTTCCAAAGCACAGATTTTTATAATATTGCTAAACTGTCTAATACTCAGTTTATACTTTGGACCACAAGTGAAGTGATTGCATTAAAAAATTTAATAACTTCACATTCACTTCTTGATTTTAAGAAGAACAATGCATAAGTAATGCTGTTGTCCACTATTTTTAATCGATTTCTAAAATCAGGGTTACAATAGGTATTTTAGCATCCTGAAAGCAATATGCATCCCCTCAATCTTAGTAGTTTTCTAGGTGTTTTCCAGGTACAGCCACAAAAGTCCCAAATTAACCTACTGTCTTGGGTTAATGTGACCAGAAATGTGTATTCTATCACCATCTGTTGTAGCTGGGTGAGGCAGGGATTCCCTGTCTCCATGGCACATACTATCTGCTAATGGACAACTTTTAAGAGAAGGTGGGGCAATCATCCTTATCTTTTCCACAACCCATCATCCCTCCAGGAAGATATCATCTGCTGCTGGCCCATTCAGTCCCACTGACTGACAAAATTACATCATCCCACTGGGAGATGCTCCAGCCAGGGGGAGGAGCCAAGACTTTCCTACCTAGATAAAAACTGAGATTTTGGACAGCAAGTTATCCATTTTTCCACTGGATTCCAGAGGAGAAGCTGGACCTTTCTACATCTTCCCTGGTCTTCTGGAGGAAGGCTGCACCCTTCTACAGGAGCACTGCTTCAGCTGAACCACGCCACTGCAGGGGGACTGCAGCCACGATTTAATGGGACTGCCCCAACACCCTGACTGATGGGGTGTCAGGTTGCATTCTGACTCTGTCAGGGTTGGGATTGTTGGATTTTATTTTGTAATACTGTATTTCTATTTCCAAGTAAAGAACTGTTATTCTTAATTCCCATATCTTTGCCTGAGAGCCCCTTAATTTCAAATTTATAATAATTTGGAGGGAGAGGGTTTACATTCTCCATTTCAAAGAGAAGCTTCTGCCTTTATTGGCAGATACCTGTCGTTGAAACCAGGACACTTACACTATAAAAATAATTATTTTTATTTCCAGATAAAAGTGACATAGAAAGAAATACCAGTCACCTTCTCACCCAGAGGACAAATAGGACACACTGTAAAACCCTTGTACTGACTACTGGTTCTCCAAGGCAGTCATGACCCTCCTGCTCTGTTTATACAGGTAAACTGCTCAGGGCAAGTCTTACACTAAAATAAGATTATATTGTGGTGGGATGACCATGGCTAGATGTCAAATGTATACCAAAGCCTCTTTGCCATTTTCCTCCTGACTTGAATAGAGGAAAGAATTTATAAAAACGGTTCATGCTTTGAGATAAAGGCATGTAGAAATCACTCAGCCATTACAATCAGGGCTAAAACAGACTCAATTTGAGTAAATTAATTGAATTTTTTGCCAATCAAATAATGGTAGAATAAAGAGAAGAAAACACAAATCCAAAAAACATATTTCCCCAATCCCTCTCCTTCATGGACTCAACTTTATTCCTGATTTTCCACCTCCTCCCTTCAGTGCTGCAGGGGGATGGGAAATGGGGGTTGCAGTCACTTCATCACATGGTTTGTGCTTCTGCTTCCTTCTCAGGGAAAGGACTTCTCACACTGTTGCCTTGCTCCAGTGCAGGTCTGTCCTACAGGCTATAGTTATTCACAAACTGCTCATGTGTGGGTCCCTTCAGTGGGGTACAGTCCTTCAGGAATAAACTCCTGCATTGGTCCAGCACAGAGTCACAAGTCCTGCCTGCAAACCTGCCCCAGTGTGGGAACCACTCTCCATACAGCCTTCTTAAATGCATCCACAGATGCATTATGCTATCGTGGAAGGGCTCAGTCCTGGCCAAAGGCATGCCCAAATTGGAGCCAGCTGACATTGTCTTTGTTGGATGCAGAGGAAGCTTTTAGCAGCTTCTCAGAAAAAAGCACACCTGTGGCCCCTCCACTACCAAGACCTTGCTGTTCAAACCCAATACACACAAGCAAACCTACAATGTTTTATAGCAGGTCCAATTCCTTACATGCTGTTTGCCTAAATACACAAGCACTTTCCCATTCAGAGACCAAATAAGGTCCATATATACATGAGCACTGTTATAGCGCCTACTCCCAGAGAAGATGAAGCTAATTTGTGGGCTTTGGAATGCAAACTGTGCCATGCTATTGACCTTAAAGCCAGTAAATAACAGCTGTTGAGGTTTTGTTGTTGAAAATTAGAGATAGAGCCTTTGAGCACCTCTAAGTTCTGGATCCTCAGAGCAAGGAAGAAAATTCTGCTGCAGATTAGACAACCAAATCTGAGAATTTTCTGTGTAAAAAATGTTAAGAAATATTGTGAAAAGAAAACTAATTATAATTGTTACCCACGTGTGTTTTAATGAGGTTTGTCAAAAAGCTTTGTGCAAAAGTGGTCTGTTTCATGACACTTTTTCAGATTTCATTTGTTTCTGTTCTTAGTCTGGTACAAACATGCTGGTTTTGGCTGGAGTAGAGTTAATTATCTTCACAGTGGCTGGTATTGGGCTGTGTTTTGAGCACAGGATTGATAATATGGAGATGTTTTTGTTATTGCTGAGCAGGGCTTATACAAAGCCAAGTAATTTTCTGGTTTTTATACTGCCTTTGCTGGGGAAGAAAAAGGGTCCATGAGAAATTGTGAGGAGACATAGCTGAGACGACTGATCCCAAATGAAAAAGCAGTATTTCAGACCATATGGTGTCAAGATCAATACATGGGGAGAAGAAGAAAGGAAGAAGGAGAGGACATTTGGAGTGGTGGGCTTTCCTAGTAGCTGTTGCATATGATGGGGTTATTCTGCTATTCTGCTCAAACATGTGAGGAAGATTTATGTTGATTAACTAATCCAGAAAAGGAATTTATGCATTTGCCATTTTTCAAGTAAGGACTACAGGAGCAGAACTCAGTGACAGAGATTTTGGTGAGTGGGGAGATTATCCATGGGGATAATCAGTTGAACATGCAATTTCAACATAACTCTGGGTTTGGAGCAGGCAGAGCTTTGGAATTATGCACTGAAAATCACAAAGAAAATAACAAACCACAACTCTTTGTGTTATGTAGGTCTGCAGCCACTAAAAAGGCAAAAATAGAAGTAGCCACAGAGTTTATTTAATCATGTTGTAGAAGTCACAGTTTCTAGAAGAGAAATTATTCACAGAATTCTTCAAAACACAATGGAAATATGAAATTAAATATCTGGCAGTTTTAATTTTATTGCTGGCTTTACCAGTTGGCTGACATTGTTCCCGTGATGTTATCTCTGTGCTGCAAAGTTCACTGATGTTGTAGCAGATTAAAACATTTCATACAGCTATATGCACTGTCTGATGTGTGTGCAAAGAATGGGACATTTAGGTCATTGATTCAGTTGCAGCTTTTGTCTTGATTAAAGGATATTCCATCAAGACCAGCTGACTTTTAATTAATGTAATCAAAAGATAGTTTAAAATAAGGAAATTCTAATTATGTCCAACCTGGGGGGAGGAGGGGAGGAGGAAAGAAGGAGATTTGAAAGTTCATGCATTTTTTTACAGTGTAATTCTTTTACATTAGGCAGACATATTACAGTTGTCTCGCCAGTACCAAAAAGAAATATAAAATAAGGGGAATATGATTGCATGTTTTAAAGTAGATTAAAAAACTCTGTGTTATGCACATAGCCAAAGTCTATTTCATTGTAAAACCTTGCCTTAAATTTCACCATTGACAAATCTTTGAAAAGAGACATCGAGAAGCAGAACAGTGTTCCATAAAGGCTTTTTCTACTCAATGGGGAAATGGAGATGTCAGTGACATCAAGTTTATTATTCACTCATCTTATCAACACACTAATTTTCTTTATTTGCAAGCAAGTGGTTCTCTTGCACTGTTTTACAGAAGGGCAGATTAGTGCTGCTAACCGCTGTGGGAATCAACATCACATCAGTTGTGGTTTTCCTTGATTGCAAGAAGCTCACTGTAATCCAGGGTCATATCTCTTTTGACTGATTATTCCTTCATCTCACATTAAGCTTATGTTGAACTATCTCTCGTGGGCAAATTTAAATTCTTTTGCCACTTGCTCCTTTTAGGCAGCCCATGCATCAAGTAGGTTTTTTCCATGTGATTGAAGGATGGGTGAGTATCTTTGCTACTTTTACTGCACTGCTAATTATTTAATAGCTACTTCCCAACCCGGAGTTTCTGCTTGTCTGTATTTGTTTTTCCTCTCTGCTCAGTGACCCACAATAAAACTCATTAATAGCTAGATGCCTTTAGGGAACATCCTCTTTGAACACATTACAATATGCAGCAGTAATTAAGAATACATTTAGAATCTATTACACACTTAATCCTGATATTTATGTCAGTTCTAAATTCAACTAGACATTAAACTAATTTTGCAACAGGTTTTCTCATGGCCGGCTCTGAGCACCTGATGCTGTGCACCAGCACATGACTTCCACAGATAGCAATTGAAAACCTGAAGTACTGCAGCAGGAATTTCTATTCCTGTACATCACTGAGTGTTACACTTGGTGAGATGTGATAGTCACAAAAATGTCTAAACCCAGAGCCCGATTTTAGACCTGGGTCACAAAAGACTGCTGTAAAATACTTTTGCAGGTGCTTTTCTGCAGCTTTAATTATGGCAAGATTCTGCTAGATATCAAACCATTGGGATAGATATATTATCACTTTAAACAAGCTTAAAAGAGCTATTTTAAAAATTCCAGTAGCTATAATTCTGCCACTACTCAAACCCAGAGATTTAATAGTGCAAACAACTTTCTTCAGAGTTTATGGTGGCACCAAGGTCACAAATGCACTTTTCACAGCATAAAAACATATGTGGTGGCTAGTAAGTAGTTTATGTCTTTGTTCTGAAGAAGGCTTTGCATTTTGAATTACACAGGACTGTGGGCTTATGTATAAGAAGAATCATGTGGGTATTAAAATTAAAAAACCCTCTGAAAAAAAGAGCTTTTAAGGTAACATGCACACATGTAAAGACCAGTTTCCAAAGCCAGAGAAAGCATCTCACATGGCATTGAATTTTTTGCTGAAAATCCTCACATGTAAGAGGATTACGAGCTGCCATTGCATTATTCAAAGGACTGCAGCATGAATTAGAGGTCCTACTTGATGACCAGGAGAGCCAAGCATATCTTCTTAGTAACATATAAAAAAATATGCTTCAGGAAGTAGCTGGTAGATTTCAGTAGGAAAAAAAATGTCAATCACAAACTATAGGAAAAAGAAAGATTAACAAATAAATATATATGTTTTTAAAGACTGTTCTTTAAAAGTGGAAAATAATGAACTATTGCAAAAACAGGTCTTTTCCAACAAACAAAAACCACCTGCTATAATAAGGCAAAGTGTTCTATTCTCTGCCTCTCATTTTTAATACAAACACAATATTTTAGCTATAAACCCTACTCACACAATCAGCATTATTGAAGTTGAAAAGAAATCTGTTGGCATTATTGAAAGGATGATGTACATCAGCAGCAGGAAGGCAGTGTTCTAAGTTTCACTCAGTAAATCATGCTGGAATGTTTGTTAGATTTCTTTAAACAGTTTTTGATTACCATCTGTTAGTAATAAAACAGCAACAGCTACTATGTTAATCCATCCTCTGGGGGAAAAAAACTTAAAAAAGAGAGAAAGTGAAAACAAATACAGAATTGAGCCAGAACAAAATTCTATTAAAAACATATCTGAGAAAAATTATGGCAACCAGGCTACTAATTCATGATTTCTGGACAGAGTCCATTTCTCAGTGTTCAGCAGTTTAGGGGAGTTTAGTAGTATGAATTTGATATGTTCCTGACTGTTTTAGAGGCATTGGAAACTTTGACACCAACATAGTGTGGTGAGAGATGTTCATCAGTTAAAGGCAGCAGGGCAAGGAGCAAGACCATGTTAAGGATCAAAGCTCCTGTCCTCACTTCACTGCTTGGAGCTCTGATCAGCAGAGCTGCACTGGGAGTGTGTGCAACCAGGTCTTTCAAAGGCCTGGTCCTCTTTCTGCCCAAGGAAGCTTATGGAAATGTGATTTAGTGTCTCTTTATGTGGTAACTGCCCCAAAGCCATGGTGCATAATGCCTGTTTAAAATGCAGGAGACAGAGGAGAAAATGTCATAATTCCCAGTCTTCTCTTTGTCCATTTCTGGAGACCTCCAGATGGCTCAGCCTTCCCCCTTGAACAGATGCTTAGGGCAGTGGCATTCAGGAAAATTTTCTGAAGGGGAGAAGGAAGGCTCAGGCAAACTAGTCAGATTAGGATAAAAATATAGCCACATTTATGCACAAAAGTTAAAATTATAAACTTCCTAAGGAAGAATTGATGATGTCAATTCTTTCTTCTCCCTTCTGTTTCTTGCCATATTGGTCAAGGTAGAGATGAAAATACTTGAAAGGTTGGACTCAATGGATAGTCTGACTCCTTTACATCTTACTGAAAAGAAAATATAATATTTAATACTTCTAGGCTAACGAGCCTTTGATATAAGTATATTTATTTCTTCTGACCTGCATTTATGGATCATAATGAGTTTTGTTCCTTGATGGTGAGCAGAGGCACAAAATCCAAAACCCCAACAGAAGTGTTGTATTTCTATACATTCATCATTTAGAACTACAGACGAATAGCCACAACAGAAGAAAAGCAGTCCTTTGCTTCTCCTCCTTGATGAACAGAGAATATTCAGACACAGAGGATTTGTCTGCCTAATGGTCTTTGAACAAAATTTTGGGAGTCACAATTTTCTGTAAACTTAGAATTGTTCACCAAACCAATTTGTCAAGTAATAGAAAATATTTCCTCATGGAAAGAACTTTTGGACCCTATTATGAGTCCTATTCTCATCCATATAGATACCAAATTATTCAGAACAGCATACTGATTAGTAGAAAATGACACAAAGGTGGTTAACTTGGGGGGTTTTTTTAGTCATGGGTGAAGGTAGTCTTTTTTCCCTATGGACTGCCATGGAGATAGAAAACTGCTGACCCACAGAATGAAACAAGTGAGCCTCAGGGTCCTTGTCTAGCTAGTAAATACCTGGAATCACCAATTCTCATTATGTGATACGTCCTGAGCACAGCAATGGGAAATAGATCTTAAGGGATGAAAGGCAGAACTGCCTGAAGACAGTTCAGCATTCTTTGGAAACAGGATAAATGTAGTTTCATAGGTGGGAGAAGAGCTTTCATGGAACAAAGATATTTATTAATTCAATATCTGCATATGTGATGAGCACACGTTACAAAACTCCATAGGTTACTATGTTAATGACTGCTGCCAAAATTATGTTTAAATTGTGTTTACCACTCATGTATAGTTAAATCAAAGGTCTATTTTCGTAGGTTGCAGATGTATTTATGCACTTATTATAACTCTTCTGGTCTCTTATATATCTGGAGGGCATAAAAAAAAAGCAGGAAAAAAATTGTGGTTACAGTGCAAAATAATTAATGATCTAAGAAGAACTGTGTGAGGTTTCATAAGAACATTTCTTAGTTTAGTAGGGAGCCTGGATATTCACTGTTGGAATTTTTGGGAGTAATATTTGCAGGATACACCTCTGGAAAATCTAGCTTAAATCATAAGCTGTCTTGTAAGAAATCTTGTGAGTCTGTGCTGCTATGACTGAAAAACTGTTGCATACGAAATGTGTAAGTGCATATTAAGTGTATTGCTCTTTGCTTTTCCTTGCCTCAAAATCAGATTTCTTGCAATGTGAACAGTCAGCAAACCAGAAATTTTGGATGTATGGCATGAAAAGAGACTAAAATTGCACTAACTATATTCCTTGGCTTCACCATCTGCCTGTACTCTATTGCATTCAGTGGTTCCAATAAAATTCCAGTGAACCAGGGATGAGATGTGTGTGTCTAGCAGAGCTGGCTGAACAGATAAAAAAACATTTAAAGTTCACATTTTGTACAAGAGCCTTCTCCCATGCAACACACTGCTTTTACTTTCCCTCTCCATCTATTTCTTTGTTGCCTTGGTAAATGTTAATCATGTGGAGAATCCTCCGAATGAAACAACCAAGCGTAAGTCTGTATCATACCCTTTTGTCCTATGCTGCTTCTAGACAGAAATCTGGGAGAAAAAATGCTCCACTGTGACAGCTCTGACCACCCTCCATGACAGGTCAGCAGATGGTGTCCTTAAGTGATGAATCTGACAACTTTTGGGGGTTAGTTGACTGAAAATGAAATATTATAAAGGAAAAATGTGCACTGTTTTCTAACTACAGTTTCATACTGCCATCCAACAATAGCATAAATGAGGATTCAGTGCTGGTCAAAGAAAAGCACTTCCTAATACATGATTTGTGGGCCATTTATCTTGGCTGCCCATCCTTCAGTTTCAGTCTGAAAAACATTTTAGCTCAGCAGGTGATGCTGTCAGTGACAAATGAACAAGATTAAAATCAAGTGATGTGGACAAAGCAAACTGTCTCAAAATGAATCTTCCTGTACTTGGAAACTACTCAGATTTTTATGTTACTGGAAATAAGGCTGGTGGCTTTGTGAACTTAATCTAAGGGAATTAAGAAATGGTATTTCTGTCATAGTGAACTTAAAAAATTAAATAGAACCTTCATGAGAAGTAACAGGCATGTGTCTTGAAGGATTCAACTGAATCTTTCAGGTTTTGCCTTATCTCAAGAATTCTTTTTTATATGGATGTTAAAATGTATTACATCGAAAAATAAGAATGCTATTACTGGCTGTGAAATGTCCATACTGAATAGTGTCACAAATAAGAAAGATGGCACAAAGCAGTGTGTCCAGTGGTCCAGAAACAGTCCAACTGTGAGAGCATGAAACACTGTGGAGGAGAGGAGGGCCTGTGAATTTGCACATTTGCACTGAGTGAAGATATGAAAATTATGGGAATGGCTCCTGAGTCATTGGGAGTAGCAGTATAAATGAAGCAGTAAGAACTCACTTTTTAAAGCTGGCTCTGGGAACCCACCTGGAAAGACAGGGCCACTTAAGTAGGTAAGAAAAATTCTCCACAAGAAGTGGTCTAGTAGATCCAGATCTTTTTAGGGAGATAGGATTTTCCTTAACAGGTGTCTTAAGAATCCGAAAGGTAACATTTAAAAAAGTTTAATTAATTAAGAAGGAATGGGCAGGATTGAAAATCAGACCCAAATAAATCCTTTCATATATAGACTGCTGTAATGCCTCTGGGAAGTGAGGCAAGGAATGGAAAAACGGCACAGAAAAAGGGACTAAAATGGGAGAATATTTTCTGAAGCACTCTGATATCTCATAAACTTCCCAATTATCTGCAATTGGCAGGCATATAGTGCATATCATAATGTGGGGGCACATTCCTCTCAACTCTCCACATGCATGAGCCACCTTGCATCATGGGTGGTAGGTGACAATGTATTAGGACTTCCTAAATATCTTCCTTTAGGAGCAGCATGGTGGCTGGGCATGTTTGCTCACCTGAGAAGAGCTAACCCCTATTTATACTCATGCTTTGGAAAGACATAGGATAGTGACTCCTGTGCCTGATGCTAATAACAATGGTCATTTAGATTTGGGATTCTTGGGTATTCTAGGAAAGAGGATGTGGGACTCACTGTGACGTGGGCACAGTGGCAGACATTTTGTATCAAGGAATTTCTTTCTTGGAGGGGAATAAGATGATAGGGAACATCCCAGAGCTGCAGGAAAAATAAGTGGTATGGAGAAGAACAGAAAAGAAAATAGACACCTGCAAAACTGCTTAAGAGAAACTAGAGAGAAGGAAATGGATGAAAATTATTGTGTATGCATAATGTTTTCTTTGAATTTTAACAGAGATATGAACACTGAGGACTATTTTTCATCATTTTTCCTAGATGACTGCTTGGGAGATTTGTACCCTGGTAGAAGGGAAGAGAAACTGCCATTGTTCCTAAATTTGTATTATGCAAAATTAGCAGAACTATGGGAATTTGTGTCTATACTGAGCTCCCAAAAGGACACAGTCAAGAAAAATGTTGCAACAGCTGATGAAGAGAAAATCAGAATTACAGCACAAGAATAACAGAAGACTGTAATTTACTCCTTTTATTTGACCATGTAGATGTCTGTCAAACAGAGATTATGTAGACCAGCACCTCTTTAGCCTTCAAATAATGTTCAGAAAGCTGTAAGAGTTGAGGAAGTTCATCTCTCCCTTCAGGCTTTCTTGTCTGCTTTCCTTTCGTTTAACTATTTTCCAACACTTCTGTATCATGTTACATTTTTTTGAATTGTTTTATTCTCATGTTTCACTGAGAAAGGTATGTTTTTCACTAGCCACCATAGAAGATATTTTTGGAAGGTTTATTCTCTGTTCAGCTTGACTTAGTTCTTTATAACACCCAAATACTGTACCTTGTTTATCTGCTGTGTCTGGCCCAGGAATTTCTCTATTGTAATCCAGAATTCAGCATTTAGCTTTTAATTGGATAGGAAGCAACTTCCTGCAGATATGTGAACTATGTAACCTCTGATCTAGCCAGTTATTCATAAATAATAAAGGTAGTAGAAAGTTCTTTGTGGATGGGGGCAGGACAGAGATGCTGCCAGAAATGAACCCTAGATTGGGAGGGGTGGGGCTGAAAGGCAAGGAAAGGTTTATAGGGAAGCTAAAGAAAAGAACAGTGTTGTCAGAAAAGTGCAAATACAGATGTCTGTCAGTACTGGCAGATGTCTTTCAGTGCTGGTTTGACCCCTCGTCCAGAAAGAGGCTGTTCCATAATGAAATTTTCTAAGCGTGGAAGAATTGCATTTCTTCTTGTGATAAAATATTTCCCTGAAGTAGTTAAGTTGTTACATGTTTTCAGATCAAAAACCCATGACATCCTATGGCTGGAAATTTTTGTAGGTAAACCTTAAAATGATTTGAAATATTACTGAAGTGTTCTGTCATCCTACAGAAATCTATTTTCTTCTCTGGAGTTTTTATAGAGGAAGAAGTGTGGCAGCTGAACCAAAAACAGCTTCAAGAGTTGTAGGACTGTGAAGGATGAAGGATTTTGGCTTGCTGCTTGGAAAATCATGGAAAAAATTTACAAAAATAACAAAATTCCTAAATAATCTATGTGCATTCTGGCCAGTAGATTTAGGGAAAATTAGTCCCATTGCTTAGCTGGTTGCATGAGGTTTTAGACATCCAAGATTCTCCTTTATCTCTATTTATCAAAAAAGTTAGTACAGGATATCCAGTTTCTAACGAAGCTAACAGAGAGATTTCTTCAGATAATTCCTGTAAGTGGCATCTGTGCAAAGCATAATGGAGACTTCTGCAGTACCTTGTAGTCCAGATTCTTTCCTGACCTAGATTTTCAAATCATCAAAGATTTAGCTGATTTTTGCTGCTGTAAATGAGAAACAAAACAGGATTCAGGAAATTCTCTAATATCACAGAAAATATACACTTTGCAAACAACTCTCATTTTTATTATTTTCACTACACATCTGAAGAGAATATTTTTTTCACTTGCATTTTGTGTAAGCAGACACACCAATATTAATAACTTTGAACATGTCAGGGAAATATTGCGTGTTGCTGAGGAAACAGGGTGCTAATCTCAAAACCAACATGGATATTTCCTAGTAAACTACCAATTAGGCTGTAAGGTTCAACAGGGCACGGAGTTATCATAGAGTAATCATAGTTGTGGAGTTTTATATGGCAAAGTAAAATTTAATGGCATAAGTCCATGGGGAATATGAAATCAACTCAATCAAGATTACAAATAATATGCCTAGTACCTATTTTTTTTTTGTTGTCACAATAAAACTACATGTAAAGAACACAACATCAAATTTTAAAATTTAGAGTTTTCTTCTCTTTATGTATGTGCTTAAATCTCCCAAATTTTTGGTCAGACTCATGTAGTACTAGATTATGATCTCGTAAGTCTGGTATTAGTCCTCAGCAGCAGTTTTTGGAAGGAAATCTCAATCCCCTCCCTGTCAGAGGACTGGAGCCAACACTGCCATTAAAAGAGCTTCTCTATCTGGAACGAAAATCCTGTGCAGAGTGTGAGATCTGCATCAATAAAATGTTATTCCTTTTTGGCAGAAACTCAAAGTGAAGGCAGGTGGCTGTAACACTGCCTCCACTCTGATGATGTGAATCTATCTGCAGAGGTCCATGGGTTCAGTTCTGACATATGAAAATACAACATAGAGCATCTTTTATTGGATTTGGTGAATTTAGTACTTTTGGGGTTTTTTTCCACTTGAAACAAATGCTCTGATGTTCTTTCACAGAGTCTTAATAGAATCCATGATAGTTCAAGTATATTGAGATACTTTAGCATCAAAGCACCAAATATGTGAAATTTAAAGGTTTAGTAAAATGTGATAAGAGAAAGATCTTTCTCTTCCCAGCTGCCAAAAAAAACCCAGCATACTGGGAAGATGTGGATCACTTCAATAACTGATTTTTTTTTCCTATATATCCTGTGAAATTAGTCTATGTAGATAAATGCCTGAACTAAGCAGCCATATTCTGAGAATGGAAGGACTTAGGGGGAAAAATTCAAATCTCAGAGTGACTTCTTGCCACTTATGTTTCTTAGCCCAGACTGGCAAGCAGAATAAAACTCTTGATGCTTCAGCATGTGTGATCACAGTCTGGGGTTAAGCTTATGTTGATCATGGAGAATTTATTACCTTGCACACTGATGGCAACGTGTATGAATGGCAATTAGTTGTGTTATGGACTACATTAAATACTAAGATTTAATATATCTTAAACAGTGTCTGAAGGTCATCTAATGAGATGGACTTAGTCAAATCTACTCTTTAATGGAAACAATTCTTGCTATTCCAGGTTTGGTAAACTTTTGTAAATCCTTAATCAGTCTGTTTGATACCTTACCAGTTGTGCTGAAGAAGCAGGAGGGCTGGAAGCTTCCAGAGGAGGAGACAGAGAGCTGCTTGAGCACTGAGGCAGCCATGGGACAATTGAATGCCATAGATTGAGTGATGATGGATTTAGAAAGTAAAATAGCAAATTAACTGAACTGTTTCAGAGTTCAAAACCCAGAGTCAGCTTAGAGATAGTTTTGCTTCCTTGGCACTGGATGAGAAATCATACTACCACAGAAACACAGAATGGTTTGAGTTGGAAGGGACCTTAAAGATGATCTAGTTCCAGCTCTTCTACTGTAGGCAGGGATGCCACCCATAAGATCTGGATGTTCAAAGCCTCATTTAGCTCCTTTCTCTGTTAGAGCTGCTTACAGGGGATCTCTCATCTGCTAATTCCTTAAAAAGCTGTAATTTCGCTCTTCCAAAGTTCAGATCCTTGTTCCTCAGGATCACAAAGTTGCTACAGCCACATTTTCACTATTCCTAACTTATTTAAATAGCTTATTTGCACTGGTGAGCACCATGTTCTCCTCCTGTTGGTTTGTCCAATACCTGAATGAGGAAGCTATCCTCAACTTAGTCCAGGGGTCTCCTGGGTTGTGTGCAGCCAGCTGTATTTCTTACCCAGCAGACACCCCCCATCAGGATGGCAGCCTGTGGGGGTGATGCCTCCTACAGCAGAAGCAAGAGGCTTCACCAGCAGGCTGCCCCTGCTCAGCTGCTCTTACACCCCAGCCACCATGTGTACTTAGTTAGTCCTGTCCTTGATTTTTACCCAGATGTTCTCAGCACATTTGTGGCTGTTTTCCACAGGCAGCCCTTCACAGCTTATTCATTCTGTAAGGCAGAGAAACACCCTCTCTCCTCCTACCCAACTTATCTCTTCTGGGCTTAAAGCTCTCAATTGTTGTGTTCCAACTGAGAGATTCATCCCACCGCGTTTCCATGATAGCAATTAAATCAGTTTATAACTCCACCATGATTTCCAACACTTGCTTATTGCCAATGATGCATGCATTGGTGTAGAGGCACTTCAGCTGAATAAATCTTCAGGGAAAAGAAAGTATAGAAAAGAAAAAAAAGATACCTCAGCTTTAGATCCCACTTCGCAGTAGATGGCTTTTACATAGACCAGATTAAAAAGAAACAAACCCGAAACAAACCCAAAGCAAACCAAACCAAACCAAAACCAAACCACGACCACACACACACACACAAAAAAAATAAAGAGAAATGTCTATAGAGCTGTCTTCAATGTACTTTTCCAAAGTAGTTGTTTATTGTTTCTTGTGATAATGTATTTCTTAACTCTTTTAAATATTTAAAAAACAAAGTGGTCTTATAAAGCTACCAAGTGCTTATAAAATAATATCTTAGTATAATCTTCAATTGTTATCTGAAAATTTCTCATTTAACATTTGAAGGTGTAAATTACTAAATATGCAAATTTTCAGCAAATTTTCAGCAAAAAAATATTTTCAGATATTTTTAAACCAAGTATATATATTGTGGTTGCTTAGTTTCAAAATAATCATGGGGTAAACATAATGCCCACTAGCTCTTAATTTTTGTTGCCAATATGCATTTTATTTGTGTATGAGAAACACCTCTTTGATTAATCCTCTGAAGTTATTTTGGCAACTTTTAAAATAAAATTTTTCTACTCCCTTGTAAATCTCCTTTATGGTAAAAAAACTGAATTAAGAAATATTATTATATTCATCACAGGGTTTCCCCCTTGAAATATGCATTCCATGTAAAAGTTAAATTGAAGTATCAAAATAAAGTATGAATGTTTTGGGTTTCTTTGTTGTTTGGGGGTTTTTTTATGTTTGTTTGTGGGTTTTTTAGATTGAGGTTTTTTGGGAGAGAAGTGTTGATAACTTATACTTACAAACTCTGAGACACATGGCACAAGTCATAGACCAATATTGAAATATTACCATTTGCTCTACATATGGAGGCAAATTTTATGGCAAAGTGATAAACAAAACAGATTGCTAAGGTGGTTCACTGTTGCAGTGTTATATGGTGCAATGCATTTGTTTTTAACTATACAGTTATTGACTTATTTTAACAAAATACTCAATTTACCTGAAAAATATCAAATAAGAAGTATTTGTTTGAGGGAAATACTTTTAATGATGAATTCTCTGTCAACTGGGCATAGATCCATAATTAATAAGGATATAGTAAATGAGGTTAGAAGAATTTAAGGAGCTATTTAGCTGACCAGCTGCTGACTTGTTTGCCTAAAACTTTACAAGGAACAAATCTCATCTCGTGTGCCTGCATCAGAGTAAGATGAGCTTCTTGAGTGTACTGACTACCAGATCAAATCAGTCACCTAAACACAGCTTTTAGTTCACCCATGAAAGTCCAAATAGTCAAGACAGCTACACAGACCTGTGGGTATGACATAGGTCATACCAGAAACTTGTATCCTTCTAAAATAGCAGATTTTGAGATTGCTCTAAAAAAAAAATTAAAAAAAAATACTTTTGTTTAGACAGTTGAATCCAGATTAGCTATATATATACATATATTTAAACACACAATAAAATCTACCTGAAGGATCTGGACAATCACGATCCTTCAATGAGAGTTTTCTTACCTTTTTCCCACAAAACGCATTATTTTTATTTGTGTACTAATTTTGTGCTCAATTAAAAAGCACGAATATGGCTTTTTAAAAGCTAGGGAATCATGATAATTCCAAAAATGTTTCTGTAACTATTCATAAGCAAATGGCTTATGTATGGTGTTAATGACATTGTCTATGTAAAGACAGTGTTTCATACTCCTCATTTTTTTTTTGTACATAATGGTTTTGGTGACATGACCATGGTTTGCAAATCCACATGGCCAATACAATGCAGAAGCTGCAGCTGAACTCAGCCTTATCACAGATTTATTGTGAGGCATTGCTTACATTTAGAAAGTATAGATTCAATTATTAATGTTCAAAGGAGTAGAAATTTCGTTGCAGGCGTGGATTTAAATTTGGATTACCCACATGGAATGAAAGAATAAGCCATGTTTTGGCAAGAAAAACTAATGATATTAATGTGGATATGACTGTGCAAAGACAGCAAACAAGGAAAAAAGAGGAACTAATTTGAGCAGTGATAAAGTTCTTTGTATAGAAATGGCAGTTACCAATATGAATATTTTAGGCTAATATACAGCATGCTGCTCCTTGCAAGTGCTAAATATGCATTTAATTTCGTATTTACTGCTGTGACATTTTATGTGAGATAGTATTGTTCATTTAAATGGTAGTACTTCTTATCTTTATGCTTTTTCTCTTATTGTAACATGTGGACCAATATAAGCTTTTAAGATAAAGCCTTTCTACCAAGAAAGGTTTTTCTATCAGCAAAAAGGGAGAAGGAGATAAATGAAGGATACCTTTCAGCTATTAAATATGCTGGCACAAGATTCCATGCATGCATATTCTTCAAAATCTAAGATAATTGAATTTCCATCATAGGAAGAACATAGGAAGAACTCTATCTCCCTCTGCATATTCCTTCTTACCCTTTTTATAGCACATATACAGAGTGCAGGACCATTCACAAAGGACAATTCTTGTCAGGAAAAAGGCACTTAAGAACAGAGTTTATGTGTATAAACATTAAATGGGACAGAGGTAATCTAATCTTAAAGGTAGACTTCAGACTACATATGTCTGACACGTGACATTGCTCCAGCTTTGTGTTGCCAAGCCATGCCAATGGTGAGACTGAGCCTGTGTCTCTGGATCTGCCCTGGTGCTTTTCTTGACTTCGGTCCTGACCATAAAACACTTATAATAAATTTTATTTACTAACTAAATGCTCTGTCCCTGCATCCACTAATAAGTTCTCTACTTCTGCAGGTAACTACACCATCTACCTTGCATGGCTTTCATGATAGAGTTCACTGACACTGAGGGGGAGTTTCAAGAAGAAACCAGTCTTTTCAAGGCCAAATAGTAGGGCAACAATAGCTAGAAATCAATGCACAGGAAGTGCTGAGTATGAGAAATAACTTCTTTACTATGCAGGTGATAGAGCATGGAAATAGATTTCCCAGAGAGACTGTGGAGTGTCCCTCAATGAAGATATTAAAGAAATGTCTGAATGCAATCCTGTGCCATGTGCCCTATGACGACCCTGACTGAGCAGGGAGGTTGGATCAGGTGTTCCCAGTGTGATCCTTCCTGACCTCATCCATTCTGTGGTTCTGTGGCTCTTGGTGAACTTCCCATCAGGAACAATGACCAAATTTCTTTCTTTGCTATCTTTAGGATACTCAGTTCAGAAAGTGCCATTTTCATTGGTGATATTGGTAGAGTTCTTTCACCAATCTTTGCATTTATGCTAATTGCTCTTTAATCACACACTCTAAACATTTTTATATGTACATAAACCTATTAATGAAATTACCCCTCCCCCTTATGTTCTACTGTTTTTCCATCTAAATCAGAGTCTGCATGCAAGGGACTGTGGGGAATATGTTTATGTATGTCAATATCAAGGTGCAAATTTGCTAAGCTGCTGCCTTTGAGTATGAATCCTTTTCACAGGCTCTCTCATTACACTGCTCACTTCAATGAGGTTAAGGTTTCAGCTTTACTCAGCTCCTGAGAGTGTAAGAGTTCTGTGGACACAATTCAACTCCACTGTCCTCAACTCTCTTTCTCTGACGGTGGTGAATAGAGATGTCTATTCACAGAGATGAATAGACAAGAGAATTAAAGGTAAATTAAAGCTCTCACTGTTGAGAAACAAACTGCTTCCCAAATAACTCTTTATTCAAGAGGCTTCTACATTCCAAAATTACATTTCAGATACAATGACACTGACAAGCCAGGTGCCAATAGAGGAAATGTGCAGAAATAAGTGATTTATGAAAATTAAATTTTCTGTGTAAGCTTTTTTTTCTTTTTAAAAAGTGAATCAAAATACTTATTTTCTTCCTGGAGCATCTGGCCTTTGGGGCATATGTCATAGTAGCCTTACAAAATATATTCAGAACATAATGAATTCTAGATTGTAGGTCAATGACTGGTCTTTATGGTCTCAGAAATCTTTTTCAACTTTAATGAGTCTATGGATTTATTTGGCCTTTTTTGTAGCCTTTTTTTTTCTTGTTGGATGAAGCATGTTTTGTTTTCCTCCTGCATAAAAAAGATTGTTAGCCTTAAAACTGTCTTCTACAAACAATGTAAAGGAAATATCACTCACTTTTATTTAATTCTAAGAATTTTAATAAGGCATACACAGCATTAATATTTAAACTCACAAAATTATTTTTACATGGTAGTATTTGTTCAGTTTTGTGACTTACTGAAGTGTAATACATTCACATTTCAGAGCTCTAAGAAGAATTAAGAACTCTTGTCTGGCACTCTATAGAGAGTTCATTCAAACTCATGTTCAGTAGAAAAACAGTCCCATAGGATGCCAAAGAAAACAGATACCAGAGTGTAGCTGAATAAAAGAATAAAGGAATAAAAGAATATAATAGAAAGAAATACCTTGGAACTCATTCCAAAATTATTATTTGGTGTCTCTGGCTTTGGACATTCAAATTGTTGTTCCATTGACTTAAGTTATTACCATTAAAAACCAAACTGAGTCATTTTTATTCATGTATTGGCTTTTTTGTTGTTTTGGATAATCAGTACTGAATTACTTCGAGCATATTAATTTCCTTACAGGTATGTGATGATTTAACATTCCCAGAGTCATACTGTGATATCTATTCCCAATATTACTTCTGTGAAATCACTGAAGCTAGATCCTATAAATATAGGTAGGGATTCCAGAAACAAAAAAGAGAAAATAATTTCTTTTCTGATATTTCTACCACATAGATTTGTAGTTCAGAAGATAGATAAATTGCATAACATTTGTGATTCTTCTGTCTTCTATTCTCAGGCATTGATGAAAATGTCTTTGATACTACTGCTAAAGATAATTAAGTCTAAAACATGGTATATCTTCAGAGATTCTTAAATTATTAAATAAAATTATTCAAGATGTACTCAGTCAGATAGTACTCTGCAATATACACTTGCTCCTGTTAGGAACTAATATTGAGAAAAATGTGTACTAATTGGGCTAGAAAGAATCAGCTACTTTTTAGCTACCAATATCATTGCTGCATGGCCTATGGCAGAAAAGTCAAAGTTGTGTCCATAAAAAAAATTACCAATCTAGAATTCACCATGAATACACTATATTGTGATGTTGTCATGCTAACATATTACACACAATTGAGGAAAATGGTTTTAACACCAAAATTACAGTAATACAGGAGGAGCTACTGAGGAGTTCCTAGAGTTCCCAGTTTCTGTACCACAAAATATCTTGATACTACTGCAGAAAAACTGAATGTCAGACTGACTGCAGGTCTATGTGTAATGCTTACTGTGAAATTCCTGTCACTGCAATCACAAGTTTTTATTTATTAAAACTTAAAAGAAAAAAAATATTTTCAGGGGTTTTTTTGTTTTGTTTTGTTTTGTTTTTAGAAGTCTGTAAAAGCATCCTGTGGAGTTTTCAGAGGCATTTGCTTTCATTTTCAAGAGCTTTGCTATGGATGATTCAGTCCTTGTAGTAACAGCTAAATAATGTGAGCTAATCCAATACCCTTTGAAGTCAGAATGCTGATATTCCCACTGAAGTAAGCAAACATTTGTTAATGAGTAGATTGACTTCTTATCTTTAGGAGTATGCTATTATCCCTAAAGTTACTCTGCTCATACATTCACCTTTATAGCTGTGGGCCCAACTGTAATGCAATTGGGATATTCAAGTCCCAATGTTGACTAATTTGAAATCTTTTGCATCTCATCACTTCTATTATTTGAAACGTGCTAAGTGTCTTTTCTTCTACTAGTTCCTTTGGGTTATGGAGGTACTTGGCTTCATGAATGATATTAAAGGAAATTTATTAGGTTTCTTCCTTATTTGTGATTTCACAAAGATGTATGTTTCTTCATTTTCCCCTCATTTCTCCCCATTTATTTCTTCCCATATTCCAGATTATATTTCTTTCTTTCTATATTTCCCTTCACATTTTTTAAAATTTTTGAATCCTGTCTACAGAGTGAAATTTGCACCACCCATTTTTCTAAAAGCTTAAAAAAAAGCCCTAATGCATTAATAACCACAATAAAAATGGGAATGTTAAATAGTCTCCATTCATCTGGAAGCTAAAACGCATGTTTGATTATCTTATAAGGTACAGAAGAGAACAGTAAGATCAAATATTCATGTGCATGCCTCTTAGTGATTTCTTTCATTCAAATACATGTCAGCACAGGGTTGGATGAGCCTAAAAATAAAGCCTAGCTGAAGACAATTGCTCCCTGGCTTAAAATTTCCCAGGCACATACAAAAACTGAATTAAAACCACTAGAGAATTTCAGAGTAATGAGGGACTGAATGCCAAAAAGAAATGAATCTATCTATTTATAACAAAATTAAAAGTTTGAGTCAATACAAGAGGAATCAGTGGATTATGTCAGTTTTTTATGAGATGGATGGAATTAATCAGTGAGAGAGAGAGCAGTGAGCTAAGTGGAAAATTAGAGAATCATCCCACAAACATTGAAAGTTACTCATCACCACAAAGTCACCAAAGTCACATGTGGGATTAACAACAGATATGAACAGAAAGGTTAGCAAGCCTGTGTGAGATAAGACTCAAAGGTTTCCTCATTTTTCTCTTTGTTTCTTCTCTGCCAGAAAACTTCAGATGCCCAGAATGTAACTAATCCAGAATATATCATATTTAAAAGATATGACTGGATTTCTTTTGTGCCGGTTGAATAGTAAATTTAACTGCCTCCATACTGCAGATCTGAAATGTTGGTTCTCAGCTCTTTGTCCAGAATTTCCAGATATCTTAATCTATATCCAAGTCATCCAGGTTGCAGGAGGTAAAAACTCATAAATAAGCAAACAAAGTAGCCAAGTAAATTCCAGGCAGAAAAAGAAGAAAAACCTTGAAAAAACTAAAGAAATGTCCATTGCTTCCTTTAGACTGTAAGTTTTGAGTGATCAGATAATAGGGCCCATTTTAGCATGTTTTTCTCTTGGTACATGCTTTTTGTTTTCTAGCCTCTACTCTTTAAAACTTAAAACAAAAAAACAACAAAAAAGATTTCTTTAAACTGCAGTGCATTTTTGGAATTAATATGTTTCCACGACAGAAACTGCATTAAAAACATGAATAAACATAATAAAATAGCAAATTACAGCTTTTGAAAGTAATTTAAACTTATATTAAGGTATTCAAAATGTAGATTGACTTTGTGACCTTTAATACACAAAATTTTAAAGTTAAGTATCTTTTTTTCTCATTGCTACTTTCAAGACACTTGTATTACTTCTCTTTTATGAAAAAAGAAAAATAGAGAAACTTCTTCATTTCATTATTCCTTTTTAAAAACTATATCAAATTAAGAAGTAGATCTCTAGAGGCTGAAAGTCTGATATGCCCTTCCCTTACTGTTCTTCAGCATTAAGTGCCAGTGACTGAGAATGGAAAGGCCAATTGCAACAAAAAACCCACATGTTGATGTGTCCATGACTCATACAAATATCATTTGGCTTTCATCACTGTGTTCTGGTGTAGTGGGATGATAGTCATACAAATCTGCCCACTAGGGCTTAAGCTCTGTTTGTGCTGTGTCTGTCCTGTGTTTCTGTAGATGCAATGCACCCCTCCATGTGACGGGACACACTCT
The DNA here is from genome assembly GCF_903797595.1 of Erithacus rubecula. Taxonomy (NCBI): domain Eukaryota; kingdom Metazoa; phylum Chordata; class Aves; order Passeriformes; family Muscicapidae; genus Erithacus; species Erithacus rubecula. The sequence continues at coordinate 32,532,101 of NC_136687.1, read as the reverse complement.
GGCTGTAGCAGCACACAAACCTTGTATTTGTAATGAAAAGTCTTTTTCTAAGGCCTATGGATATCTAAGGAAAGGGAAGCTGAGTTTCCAAGAGTTTCCAAAGATAAAGTAGAACTTTTAACATTCAACTTGCTTGAAATTTCTCTCCAGTTAACAATAAACAAAGCGATACTATTTAGTGGTCACTTGTGAACGAAGGCCATTGATGACATTCTGTTGTTTAGGTCTCTAATTCTATAGCGATGATCCTACAGAAGTGTTCACTCTGGACAAATTGCTATGTATTCGAAGAACTAATAGACCTGTAGCTAAACAAAACATCTTTGTTGTTTGGACAAACAAGTTCTGTTAGTTTGGAATTTTTGAGAGCTATGGGTTGACAAATAAAAATAAAAATTCAAATCGATGCAGAGAGAAATTTCCATCGTTGTTACTGACTTTACAATCCTTATTGAGCATCTGGATGTTCTGTGATGTTCATTAAACTAAGAATACAAAATTCAGCTTATTTCCTAACGTCGTTGCCAGCAAGAGAAACAGATGTATTTCTGCAGCACAATTATTGATCTGTGCTATTAATAAAGAAAAGTGTTTTTTCCATTTTTCCACACATAATGTATGGGATTTGAAGTTTATTTCATGTTGTCCAGCCCTTCTTTAATCTTACTTCTACCTTTACCTTAATTTTTTTTTTCTATCAGAAGTATATCTAAATAAACTTAAATTCATTAGAGCTCTTTCTGAACATGTTATTCCTCTGAACCTCTTACTCTTCTTGAGAAGATGAAACATTGAGCTCACACAGTGTAACAAAGCATGGCACTTTACTGAGTCTGAAATGAGCAGTGCAGAGCTGAATTAACACCATCTCACCAGGCCTGTGCTGGTGAATTGTATGAAGAGGAATTTTCTCACTGTTTTCTTAAGCAAACCCACCTGTTCTTGACCATCAGTTTCCTCTGGTTCTCAAACACACTCACCTAGCCATGTGCTCTTAAGAGAAGGTGATGTATATCTACATGAAATATTTCTGGAGGTTTGTGTCTCTGCTGTGTGTTCAAGTTTATTCACTTTGGTTTGATTTTTCATGGGTTCTGGTGTGTACCTCTTCCTGTGTGTTGTGTCCAGCTTTGCTGTGCAGGCAGAGGACATGGCAGCTCTGTAGAGTGTGCAGCTGCCACCAACACTTGCCTTTTGCTGACATCCCCCATGCAGCAAGGACTGAGCTAGCACTGGAACTGATGGGGTAAGAGCTGTGTGCTACTGCTCCCAGATGGATATCATAACTTATTAATGTTCTAACTTCCAGTAATGATTAACCCTTCTCTTGGCCTTTCTTGGTCAGGCAAAGCTCATTTCACGTGGGTGCTAGAGCGAATGGAAAAGACTTCCAACAGAATTTATGGAGAAATACTTCACATATGAAGGATATGGAAAATAGATTTTCCTTGCCATCGAAGATGTGTTGTAGATTTTTAGCCTGTCATTTCCTTCTTTACACAGGCACAGAGAAAAGGTTCTTTTTAATATGTAAAGAAATAGAGATTTCTTTGAGATCCAGATTAATAATTTATTTCTAATCTTATCAAATAATTAAGTTACGAATGAATGTCTCACTTATAAAGTTGGAATCTTGTGATTTATGAAAAGTAAAGCATAATTCAATGTTTAAGAAATATATCACTAAAAGGCAATTTGGTTGGTCTTAATCTCTTCAATCTTAAAATAGAGGATTTCAGCTATTGAATATCTCTCTAATCAGTGGGGGAGAAAAAAAACCTTTAAAAGATTGTGAGATTTTTATTGGTCGTTTAGAAAGTCTGTTGTTTCAGGCTTTTAAAAACTTTAGAATTCCTGAGAGGTTAGACTGTCTTTTTTGTTGTTGTTGTTGTTCTGCTTTAGAAGTAAAAAAGCAAAATTCTTTTGCTTAATTCAAAACTGAGAAGCTGCTTCTTTTCTCCAAAGTCTTTCTTTTACTGAGCAGTTCTTATTTACCTCTCCTTGCATGCATTGTTTCAGAAAGGACATATTCACTATGAAGTGACATTTTAAGCTCTGGGAAACTCCATATTTCCAGAAGCATTCTATGACTTGCACAATGCAAGCATGCATGGAGATAAGTCATTGGGCCAGTAGCTCATAGACTGGTCCAGTCACTTCCACGTAGATTTTTCAAGTAACTTTCCAAAGTTTTGAGGTTTTCTTCCAAAATCATGTAAATTCCAGAAGCATTTCTGTCATTATTTTTTCAATGAGAACTCAAGTTCTTAATGTCTTTATCTTTTTCCGGCTATTTTTATTAAATTATTTCATTTAACTACCAAGATGTAGCATACTGTACTTTTGGTATCACACAGAAATTTAATTCATTTAAGATCATAAAGGACACCAAAGTTTATTTATGTAGACACAGACAAAGCATATAGATATAAAAATGCATGTCCCTGTCTTTTGTTGCATCCTTCTGAGGCGATGCCAAATTTTGCAGTTCAGATGTCATTTTTGTTTACAGAAGGAAGCTTCGTGCTGGGTATTTAAACCATAAGGTCTTTTTAGTACCGCAGGGCTACTGCAGAGGTTTGTTTTTCCTCTCTTGAGTCTCCTTAATCCCATTCTGGAGTATAAATACTACCATAATCCCTCGCTTTTGAGTGAAGCTGTCATTATAAGAGATGTCATTTTTTTTCACTAATCCTTGTTCTCAGTGGACACATTGCTGCATAACCAAGATTCTTTTTGCCTGGTTAACAAGAGATACTCATGTCCAGCTACTGCTGCTGGTCTTCCACTCTATTTGCCAGAGTGCCAGGAACTAACAGACTACTGTGAATAATCAAAGAATGTTCTTTAATTTTATTTTCCCTCTTAGTTTTTATTTATGACAAGACTCTAAAAATATATAAGGAATTAAAGCTTTGAAGAGAGATTTTTTATTCATGCAGAAAGGGCCCTGGAAAAAGGAAAATTGCACAAGATGACAAAGAATAAAGCTTAGCTCTTAAAAGTGCCACATCTTTCTACGACTCTTGTTTTCAACTGCTGTTGTGGGCTTTTGAATCAATATATAATTTTTGAACTTGCTTTTAGCTGAAAGCTATTTAAAGATTCTTTTTTCAATCAGCATCCTACAAAGGTAGAAGTGTTTACTCTTTATTTTTATTGCTATGTTTTAAGAACAGAAGCCCAATTTTAAAATGTGAGTGAAAGACAAGGCTTGTCTTTTGGCACTTGCACAATAGGTGCTTACACTAAAGTCAGATGATTGAATTTTTAATGGTAAATCATGACATAACTGTGCTGAGACACAGATAAAGCCATTCTGTAGGGTTTTCTGTACATCAGTTGGATACTAGCAGAGCTCTGTTATTTTCGGTCTTGGAGAACCAAGGCACCTTTTTTTTCCAACTAATTTTTAAATTTTTTTGTATCATGACAAATAAGGTTGAAATTAAACTAACTAAACTAATTATTTCTGAAAGCTCTCAAAACTAAGATACACTTTAATGCAATTTGCTAACCACTTGTTTTTTAATTAAAACTGGATAGCTTGGGTTTTTTTTCTATTTGTATTTTATGTCACCAGGTGAGTAAATACAGGTAAATGAAGCAATGACAACTCAAAACTAAAAAGCTACTTTCTTAATTTTAAGTATATGTATTCATCATGGCATCTTCCTAACTGTTTTCAAGTGTTCTCATTTGATATTTTTTTTTTCTTTAAAGAGAAGCTCTCCCATTCATAATTCAGTTTTTCTGCTTGTTTTCTTTGGTCAAATGAACTGATCAACTGCTGTAAAATTCCCATTCCTATAAAGAAACTCTTTTGCATAAACATTTTGAATGATGTTTTAAGACTGCGAAAGTTACATGTCATGTTCTAGAGAAAATGCATACTTCATGCTCAGCACTTAAATGTGCCATTTCACAGCGGTTTGCAAAATATGGTAATATTTTCACAGATTTCACTATAATTGAATCATTGTTACTCTGAATATTATTACCAATAATCTGGCAGCTAATAAACCATCCTGAAAGAAAAAACTGTCCTTTATCTGTACTATTGAAGATCAGGCACAATAATTGAGTAGTGTACCCCATCAAAATAGTCACTTATTAAATGCTGACTTTTATGTTTCAAAAACTTGAAAGTGCTCCAGTGGGGCAAACTAATTTGGGTAAAGTGCCATAATGTTTTCCTAGTAGATAATGGTAAGAACAGATTTCAGGACTGAAAGATCCTTAGGAAGAAGTCTGAAACTTTGGGCAGGCAAGAATCACACCCTTTTACAGTTTTAGAATGTGAACAGATGGTCGTTCTTGGATGTGCCTAGCTTAAGGAGTGCTGTGAAAATAATATGTACTCTAAATGGGATGCCAGTTAACAGGGATGTAAACAGAAAAATCAGTAGGAGGGTAAGGGGTGAGGAAAATACTGTATCTCACCAATACTGCTCCTTACAGAAAACTTGTGCCAGATTTATTTAGTGGGTTGCCTTTTTCTGTTTAGTAACACTTCATTTCACCACGTCAGTAAGTTTGTACTGCCATTATGCTATCAAATATCATATTAGTGCTCTACTGAAGCACTTAAAGTGGAGCACTACTGCAGGATGCACAGCTTTCTGGTGATGAGTTATATTAAGCAGCCTTACAAGCTTCTGTGATAGCATTTTTCTTTGCACTTTGAATAAAAAACTAAAGAGATTTGATGCATTGTGTCTTGTTATGTCTGATTCTGTCAGCATATGGCTTTGTGTGCCTCAAAGTGATGTGATGTGAGCTGCAATGCATCAAAGAGACTTTAAGTTTCTTCTGCATTCTGAATAATGACAGAAACTTTTGCTACAAAACTAATGTCATGTAATGTTACATATGCAATGAGATAGGATTTGTAGAAGAATTATCTTGCTTAGTTATGGGCAGAATGAAATTGATACAGGGGAAAGGTGTGAAATCTACTTCTTAGACATAGAGCAACTTGAAAGGGAGTCATAAAATAATGATCATCTAGCATGCTTGGATATGAGAGATGATACTTCTAAAAGCACTTTGTTGAGAATTTACAAGTCAAAAACAAAAGAAAGATTACAAATAAGTTTTGGATTTTTTGCTGGAAAACCTATAGGCTTGTAGACCAAATAAAAGGAGAGTAGGTATTTGTGAACAAGAGAAATAATCCTGTGTGTGTGTTTGTGTGTGAGAGAAAAAGTGTGGGGAGAGGGAGGGGAGCAGGGGCACAGTATGAAGTACAATTGGATGGATAGTGGGGCAAACATCTATAATTTTAAGTTGTCCTGAATAAGAACCATGCATCCTAGATCTTTAAGGTACCTGTTAAAGGTACTAGAAGGTATGTGAATTTTTTTGAGGTAACTAACTGATAGACATTTAGCCTCCCAAAACAACTTTATGTGCCTGAATTAGAGGATATCTCCTAGACCTATAATTTCCCTTTTTCTTTTCCCCATCTCCTAAATAAGCGTAATAATATCTTACTACCTCATGAGATGTGACGAAATGAACATTTGAAGGGAACAAAATTATTTCCAAAATTAAAGCCATATAGATAACAAAATATGTCCATCATGCAAATGTTTTTGAAACAATGAAAGGCAGCAACTTTGTAAATCTTAGGCACAGAATAGAAGGTTTTTTGGGAAATCTTTTCTATAAAGAGGCAGAGTATTGCAGAAAAGTATTGAGAGCTGATGATGGCTGCTACCAAGAAAATCTTCGATCCAAAATCCATTACATTCTTCATTAATGCCACCAGGTATTGTAGACACTGTGTTTTAGGCATGGTGTAAGTCCTTGTTAAAACAGAGAAGGAACCAGTCAGGATTTTGGATATATGGCAGACCATAGAAGGATATGTCTGTTGAAAAGGACGTGCTAGGAGAGGAAAACAAGTCTAGGGAAGGAATCATGGTCACATCCTGAGAGAAGGAATTGAAATGGGACTTCTAAGAAACACAATTGAAATGTGATTAAGTAAATTTGTGATCTTTTTTCTTCTGTTAAATAGAAGACCCCAGTGTAAATTTTTGTCATATATAGAGCCAGTAGTAAACTTGACATAAAGTACTGATTTCTCCTAATAGCAACAATCCTTCTTGAAAAAAGACGCATACCTTTGTCAACTCATTGTCCACAAATGTAAGTATATTTTATTACACTATGTAATTTCAATTTTAAATGCCAGAAATAAACAAATAAGTGCTAATAAAAAAAAACAAACCAAACCAAAACAAAACAACCAAAAAACCCCAACCAAACAAAAAAAAACAACCAAAAAAAAAGAGCAACGCTTGTTACCTTCCTTCAAGCCTGGGAGGGAAAAGAAATTTTAGTATTTGTTTGTGAATCAAGTATACATATATTCATACATTTTGAAAGATCTTTGGTTATCTCTAGTTGCTTGTCCTTGTGAAGAAGAAAGCTGTATTAACAAGCTCATAATTTTTCCACACTCAGCAAGATCTTTTTTCCATAATTGTTAATGGGTTAGAAAGCAATACAAGACATCAGACAAGGTAGAAACATTTAAATATTTTTGTACAAAATACATGTTTCATCTGTACTGCAGCAATTAGAATCTTAAATGGAAGATGTGATAAACAGTTTTATGAGTGATATGTCAGCAGAGGACAAAATTTGCAACTCTTGTTTCTAGACAGAGAATTTAATATGTCCTTCCCTATACTGGTGATGGAAAGTTAGCTAGATGTCTTCCCAACTTTTGTACTTCTCTCTGCAGAAATAAGATGAAATTCCAACCATGATATAGCAATTCTGCCTTTTTCCCCCAGCTGGTCTTACTGGTACTTTCCCTGTTGCTTGAAAGTGATATTGAAACGTGGTATCAATAGTCTCTACCGAGCCCTGCTTTCAGCCATGACTTGGTTTTGTCACCATTCATGTTGAAATCATCTGAACAGTGTCAGTTTATTGTAGTATCACTATGTGTAACTCCCAGAAGAGTAAAGAAGTGTGTATAGTTTCAGCTATAATCAGACAGTAGAAAATATTGCTCCTTTTCCATTTTATGTTGTCACTGTAATGGGCGTGGTGTAAGTGCCTGGAACCAGAAAAGAATCAATGAGAGTACTGAAACAAAAACAGGCTGTGTGTTCTGACACATTATTGCCACTCTTGGAAAATAAAATCAAGATCTAATATATCTTTCTTACATGGCTGGCATAATTTGTTTGCTCAGAAAGTAGTATAATCCATGACAAAAGAGAAATAAAGGAAAAAGCTAGACATAAAACCAAGGAAAAATGTAATCTCTGTGTGAGACATAAGACATAATGATACCAGAATCCTTGTGTTTCTTTCCTTGATCTTCTATACCACAAAACCTGACTATCATACAGAATTCCAAGAAATGTTACATCTCTTAACAGAGTTACAGAAAACAGAATTGCAGAAATTCAGTAAGAAAGTAAAAGTTCACTGAGAAAGTAAAAGTTATAAAAATGAGCCTACTCAGAGGAATAAGAACATTAATACTGCTTTTCACAATAAAAACAGCTTCTTGATATTTAAGAGGGAATTTTTTGTGATACAAAGGAAGCAAAATGGTTTTGTATATTCTACTAATCAGGAACAACATAGTTGACTGCTGACACTTGATTATCAGCTGCATATGCAACGTACATCAATTTTTATTTTTGTTTTGACATTTGGGCCTACATTTATTATAGTTTCAATTTAGTGAACTATTTTAGGGCCTGGTATAGAACTGAACCTTGGGAAAATAAATATAATGACATATAGATCTTATCTTCAGCATGTACATTATCATTTTCTCACCCCTTCACATAAGAAGCATGCCCACTATTTCTACTCATTATTTCAGTCTTGTAAAGCCTTTAGAGTGCCAGGTTGATTCATTAGCCTTTGTTTTAATGTTTTTTCTATTTAATGCTTCTCTGGGTCACTCCTATTCTGATCTCCTCCCATTTCATTGCTTATAATAGAAGTTATTCTGAAAATATGTTGTACTAAAATAATTTTTAACTGACATTTTAAAAGCATGCCTTAAATGTGTCCAGTGGGATATTCAATACCTTTTCAATATAATTAATAACAGCTGACAGATTCATACAATACCTCTTTGTGATTTGGGTAGGAATGAATAAGGAATTCACAGGATTATAAATTATAAAAGGAGAAAAATGGGAAACCAATACAAATATGATCATGCTACAGGTATGCTTGTTTTAAATTTCCATCTTTGCAGTCTAGGGTATATGACTAGTTAACTCTTTGAATTCTTTTTTCTATTACCTTCTGTACGGTGTTTTAATTTGTAATAGAGTTATTTTTTGTCCTTTATTCCAGTTGCAACAAACCACTCAACTCTTCTAAAGACACCAGAGATGTCAAGACTAACGTCGACATAAGAAAAAGCAGAAATGAACCTTTGGATTGACAGAAAATTCACATTCTACTTGTATTTCCCTCTCCTGTTAAGAGGGCTAGATACTCCTATCAAAGGCACTTACTATTCTGGTCATTGTATGTGTAAAAAAAGGCAAGACAACATTTCACTAACAAGTATAGTATTGAACTGAAGTCAATTAAGAAGCAAAAGCAGGTGTATGTTTTCCCACAGTACTGAGGAATACAGAAAATACATTCTCTCATCAGGTTTTTTCTCTAAAGTATCGTGTTGATTTTCACTACCATCGTTATGTTACTTATTGCCGCATTCAGCAGTGTGGTCTCAGAGTTGTTTTATATACACTTCATTTATGTTTGCTATGATTTTTATTTAAGGACATTCCTAAGAACATTTTTATAAACTGTACAGGTCATTATTCATCCTTGTTATATGGATGGTTTGCTAGTTACTTGGCAGCCTGTATGTGATTTATTAGATGAGTGCTTTGATGTCCAGAGTACCAGTTTTTCAAACTTGTCTGAAGTGGAACCGATCTTGAGGCTGTGATATATATTGATTTGATTATTGTTTTGTAAATATATTCTTGTTTAATAGAGAGAGAACAGAATGCCCCTCTTGCAGAGCAATTGCTTGTGGGAAAGGAGTTTTGCTTGTCATCAAACAGGACACATAAATCAGTATTATTGAATACAAAATCTATGGCTTGATTTTAAAAAATAGGCTTAAGGCTTTCCTTTCAAGCTGAGTGTTTGGAGACTGAATGAACTTCCTTTTATTTTTATTTGTTACTTTTCAGATCTCAAAATTCTTATTTTTGCATATTTATATTGTTTTCTTCATCTAATGCAACAGCAAATAAATTGCATACACAGAAATTTCTCTGATAAAAGGACATTTATTGACAGGACATGTATTATTTGCTGTTGTTGTTATAGGGCATATTTTAAGTTAATTGAAGTATGGACATCCCTTTGCTTTTTCTCCCTTTATTTACGTGTCTTTAAATAATCTTCACACTAAAACCAAGGATTATAAGCTGATTACCACATGTCAATACAAGAGAATTCCTGTCTCCTAGACTAGGGTTTTGTTCATTCTTTTTCTACTTCCCTTTTTTGATCCATCTCTCTGTGTTTCTCCTTCAGCCATAGGGCACATCATTTCTCAAACTTTTGGAAACATGGATCCATTTTTCATGGACATTAGCTTGTCTTTCATGAAAAGACATTTTCACTGCTAAACATTTTAGTTTGCTTTTCTAAGAAATTCTTCTTTTTTCTTTTTCCTTTTTTTTTTCCCTTTTTTTTATTTTTTTTTTTTTTTTAATATGGAAGCCTTTTATTAATTAATTTACTGGTGATTTTTTTGTTTGGGTTTTTTTTGTGGTTTTGGGGTTGTTTTTTGGGGGGTATGTGGTTTTTCTGGGAATGAAATTCACGGCTTTATTTTTTAGAAAGACATCCCAGAAAATTCATTTGTGAAATGAATAGCGAAAATGTATCGATATTTCCTGAAATCTAGTCAAGTCTAGTTGAAGGAGGGATCTATTCACTACTGCAGGTTTTTTCTTCTCTTGTTGGATGAGGAGGTGATCTCAGAGCATAGTGTGATCTTATCTTCATCTGCATCTCCTAGATTTGGCAATATTTATCTTTGCTTGCATATTATCACAAATTCTGATTTTCCAAACTACTCCTTTGTGCTTACTTCCCATCATGGGTTTTTCAAGAATATGTAATTGTATAGATGACCTTCTTAAGTAATTCTGTAATAGTCTGTGATTAACTCTTTAGTTAATTTTCTACTTAGAGTTGTATAAATATTTTTCTCAATTCTACAGAATAAGTTAATAGTTTGAGGGTTTGTTTGTTTTTTCTTGAAAAGCAGATGCTTTTAATATTAGAAAATACATGTTGTTTTATTTTATATTTCTTTGAATCTTATATCTGAAGCACCACAGTGTAGCATTAGCCCTCTGACAAGTACTTTTATAGTGCTAAAAATGGTTAATTTAATATTTTGAGTTTTAAGCTTTTTGCTGGATTTCTTTCTACACTGATTACTCACACTGAAAGCTATCCCAAGGATTTACAGCTTATGGGAAGTGGGTACAGTTTCTGAAAAGTGACAGTGATTATGCAACACATGATAAAGCAAAAACTTTTAAAAAAAGACAGAGGTGTGAAATAATTGATATGAACCCAAGTTGTCATGTCTCTCACACCTACAAGGCATTATCAAACTTGGGGAGTATTTTAAGAAGGACACTGAAATTAACAGGAAAAATGCTCCAAGGAGTTTGAACCCTAATTCCAAAGTATTTGGAAAAGTGATAGAAAATGACAGATATGCTCCTGCAACCAGTGCCATCAGATTTTGAGGGGGAAAGTTGGCAAGAATCATATGAAACAGTAGCTATGTCTTGCACAGAAGTACTGTGTAGATCTACAGCTCAACAGGATGCAGATAGAAGAGAGGTATGCTGAACTTCCTGGTTTGGGTCTATTTTAGACAGGATTTTTTCCAAGTTTCTGTTCTATGCTTTGGAATCCATAAAACAGTACTAGGTTCTTCAGTAATGTTTTGGTTCTGGTTTGTTTGGTTTTCTTTTCTAAGAGTGCTGAGGGGTCATAATCAAGATTTTATTGGTCTTTATGGATGCCTAAAGGAGGATGTAGTGAGGTGGAAATTTGTCTCTTCTCTCAGGTAACAGGACAATGGGAAATGGCATCAGGTGAGATTCAGATTGGATATAAAGAAAACTCCACTAGGAACTGTAGTCAAATATTGGAACAATTGCCCAGGGAAGTGACTGAATCACCATACCTGCAGGTAATTAAAGATGTATGGATGTGGTGCTTAGGAGCAGGGTTTAGTAGTGACTGTGGCAGTTCTACGTTAACAGTTCAACTCAATAATTTAGAGGTTTTTTCCAACCTAAATTATTGCATGATTTTGTGCTCCAATAAGATTTTATTTCTTTATATCTTTTATTATCTTGTATCTGAAGTCCAATATCAGATTTGTTATCATGGAGAGGTTGGACACATGAGAGAAAACTTCCTACAGCCTTATCTACAGCACAGGAGAACCCTCTCAAACAAAACACTTTCACTGTCTCTCCTCTTCCCCTCACAAAGGAGTGAACATGTCCTCTTCCTCATCACCTAGCAATATGCCAGTGTGTAGGATCATGAAAAATATGGATTTTGGATTTACTTACCACTCCTGTGGTACCACTGTAAAAAGTATATATAATTTCACAGAGCAGCTCTATTGCCTCTTTTGCTGCAATGCCTTTTATATTCCATGTATACTTTGCCTACTTTGAATGCTCATCTGGGACTGAACCCTTTTCCTTGGGAGAAGGGCTGTCTAGGGAAAGCTACAACATTAAAGTTTTCAGAAAAGCTTCTAGATGTAAAACAGCACACAAGTTCAACTGGATAATGCTCCTCCAGAGGGCTCCAAAATAAAGTGCTCTTAGGCTGAAGTGGGAACAGAATCATTTAAGAGAAATGAGCTCACAGGCTCATTTTACATACCAGCAAGAGGAAAAAGCCACATAATTTAGAGACCCTCATCAGATGAGAACATGGTGGAATAAGCATTTCTAAAAAATCAGAGGGTATTAAACAGGGGGCTTTGTTTTGTGGTATGACTTTGAAGGCAAATAAGTGTGCATTATGGAGATATGGAGGTGTGCCAAGTCTGTCAAAATTCTGTTGCAAGAAACTAGGACTGAGCCAATGACTTAATCATGTTTGTTCTACACATCTTAAAGGAATGAAAAAAAAAAGTTAGTTTTTACCTTTTTTTTATCTTACTCAAAATTCAGATTTTCTCAGAAAAAGAGGCTCTTCATGCATGCCAGGGTATGTATAAATATAATACTTTTTCAGACAGCCAGAAATCAGGGCTTAAATGTGACACAAGAACAAGCTATTACCAAAGTACAGGGGCTGGTAACTGCCTTTTGAAAAAAGCCAGATTTAATTATATGCTTGTGCACATTGTGAAAGCAGAGTCTTGATGTGTAGGTCAAAGAACAGCACTTAAATGTTGGGACACATCTCTGAATTAAAACCACCTCACTTTTCTCAGTATCCATTGTGGTTCTGTTTTCCTCATGATAACTCTAATGTTTCAGGTATTTGGCTTGAACCATCTGGGAATACAGAACATGTGTGAATGCACATAAAAGCAGTCTCTAAAATAAAGGTTACTGCTTTTCCAAATATTTTCTGGGTTTTTTCTGTTGAATGTAACATTGGTTTCCAGGTAAAGGATACTTAGAATTTATGTGGAAAGTGAAGGAGGAAATGGAGGGTGAGTTAAATAGGTTTTATATCAGCTCTTTAAAAATAGAAAACTTGTTTCAGTTATCCTGCTCCCTAAAGCAGCTTCAGGTTTTTTGGAAAAACTTCTTGTTGTCGATTACAGGCTGACATAAATAAGCACACCTTTCTTGACTTCCATATTTTTCCACAGTTACATTTTTTATTTTAATTTCTTTTGTCATTATTTTAAAGTGCTATTATCCCAACACAGGACCTAAAATATTTCCTCAAGAAAAGAATATGACATGATGAACAATCTTTCACATATTAACTACCCTACACTATTGTCTTGTGTGATAGTCTTGGGGACAAGCCATCTGTGCTTTACAATTATTCTAGCAACATTAATAAAATGTTCACACAGTGTTCTTGCTTACTGAATAAACAAAGCTATTATTGCTTGTTAGTTCTTTTGTTTGAAACATTTCACAATATACTCTCCAGTTGCAACCATAAAGTCAGCCTTTTCTATGCAGAGCATTATATAAGATTATCACTACTTCTGCATGCACTTTTCTTGGAAGTGGAGATTTCTACTGTAGTTGAGTATAATGGTTACCAAATTTTGTCTTTCATAATTGTTTATATGTATTTTAATAAAGATTGGGTCTGCTGCCTTTAAATTTCATTGATTTACATTAAAATAAAGATTTCTGAAAAGATTGTTAATGGGAAAAGGAAGAATGAGATGTGAAAATAGAAGGCAGGAGCTGATTGAAATATTCATAGAAGATTTAAGCTTTATTCTCTCTATATTACTTATTTTCTTTTTTCTAAAACTAGGATGAATTGTTCTATTAATCTTGAATAGAATCCATGAATAAACACAGTGAAGTAATGGCATCTACTAAAATGTAACATTGGTGAATATAAGCTGCCATCAAATTTAACTACTCTACTTTTATTCTTCAACTTGACTTTTGCTAGTAGTCTGGCCAGGATGTGTAGATATTTCTTTGATAACATTTTTTCTGTGAAGACACAATTAAGAAAATGTTTAGGAATATAATGTACCTGTGGCAAGTCAGGAAAAGAAACTCTTCAAGCAAAACCAATATTTAGATTAAATAAAATGATGAGCATTCGATTAACAAAGAGTCTTTGTAAACAAGTAAATTGCTAATAATATTGATTGTTTCAAAGATAGCATTTTCCACAGCGTGAATTGGGGTAAAAGAAATGGCTATTCATCTAGTGCTCATTTTTTTAAGCACCTAAGAAAGCCTCTCTTTAATCAAAGAAATATTCATAGGAAACTGAAATAGGTCTAAGGGAATATAACATATGCCATGTTCCACACAGGGCTGGTGCTCTAGCTGGAATCAGACCAACATCAAACCAGGAACCCACAATGCTCTTTGTGGGGTATATTAAAAGTAAATGGGAATATGATTTGATCTTACTCTTCCAGAAACATATTTTGGGACAGCATGAATTGTCCTTTGAAAGTGACCTCTGTCTCAAGCTTTTTAACAAGAAGACTGTAGAAAAATAAAAGTCAACAGTTTAGCCTGAACAAGAGGATACTAGATTTGATAAAATTACTGTATCTTAATGTATACTAAAAAAAAATTAAAGTAATGTGAAGACAAACTATTTATAATCCTCCATGTAGAGCTCAAAACTCACTCTCAGGATTTGGGATGAGATTTTACATGTTCATGACTGATCTAAGAAGAGCATCATTGAAAGTTAATAGGATGCTTAGATTTCAGTTTTAGAGTCCAGTTTTAATTCATCCATCCCATATGCACTATTTAAAAATATATACTGGTGTGTGCGGAGGAGAGTAACAAATTTACTCTGCTAATCATGGTGGCAAAGAGAATGTTTTAAGTTAATTCAAACCTAAGTTTCATTTTCGTCATACTTTAGCAAACACACCTGAATGCTCCTCAGGGTGCTTTGATTTATGTGAACGCCTTACAATGAATGTAAAATATAGTTTGTTATTATTTCCAGATCACAGAATATTCTGAGATGGAAAGGACCCAGGAAGATAACCAAGTCCTACTCTAAGTTAATGGTGTATGCATGGATTGAACCCACACCTTTGGTGTTATTAGTACCAGGCTCTAACCAACTGAGCTAATCTTAGGGTCTTTATTCAGATGTTGGTTTTTTGGAAATTACAGTAGCTGATGGGAATATCAAAGCCTTGTTATCGTGTTTTTTAGTCACTTCTGAATATATTAACCACCAAAATGTCAGGATAAACCATCTCACATTAATACAGTTTTCTCTATTGCTTAGCCAATAGCATTTCAGGAGTTTCACGGCCTCCTAAAATACTGATATTTTGGGAAAAAGACCGCAGAATTTATGAGTCTTTTATTTTTTCCAGTTCTATTGCCTTTGTTTCCTTTGTTGAATGTGTTTAGTTGTTCTAAAGAGCAGTGTTCAAATCAGGGGAGGAATCTTACTGCTTTAGAAAAGTGTCATTAGAAAACTCTAGCAAAAAGGGAAGGTTTTGTAATCTATCTGATTTTGCTGGATGAGTGAAATCCATATAACATATGCTCCTGGACAAGTCTGGAGATAATATTTTATTTAAAAAATAAATATATATTTAAAGCTGTATTTGCTATAATTAGACTTTTCTTTCTATTTTTATCTGATTTGTGACTTATTCATAAAAGGAAGGGGAACAATACTGTATATTTGAAGTTGTCAATTTTTCATGGAAAATTATTTATTTATCCACAAATTCCAGAAATGTATCTTTAGAAAGTAATATTAACTATAAGTGTGCATTGATGCTGACAGATGTATCTTAGCCATTTGGATCAATATAAAATATATATGCTTTTTTAAAAATTATTTTCTGTTTTATAGATCTTTTCACTGTGGTCTCTGCAAAATTTCTTCTCTCAAAGTGAGAAAGTAAGTAGTTAGGTCCCATTTTCATGTGGACCAATTTTAGCAGTGGGCTTAGTTTAAATTTGCTGTATCATCTGTATAATGTTGCTTTTGTGGCATTATAAACTTCTCATGTGTAATGCCAGAAGACATAAAACGGCACGGTGGCATATGTTATGTTCTTGCATCTGCCTAATTTTCAACTTGAAATACCACACAGCAATGTTTGTGATAAACTACACACAACAAGGTCAAAGCAGGTGCCTGCTGGGATGAGTAATCATCTTTATTTCTTCATCTTATATCAACAGGTATCATGGAGACAAAGTAATAGCTTTTATGAGAGGAGCTTCGTATGTACCTCTGAAAAGTTATGAGGCACAAGACAGAATCAACTAAGAGATAATGACTGTAGATTTGCTATAGAGTGCCCTGTAGTTCAATTTACATTGCATCCTGAAGGGTACTGTGTAGGAAGGACAGATTTTTCAAAACAAATAGGCTTGAAAGTACTATCTAATCACTAATGCTCAAACTGTGTATGCTGCTTTTAAAGTTGCCTCTGTAGAAAAAGTGTTTTGTTTTGATTTTCTTATGCAGTTTTGCCTCTTTCTTCCCTCTCTCTTTTTTAGATAGCAAATATATGCACACCCCAACATATATTTCAACACTTGTGCAGCCCTAATTGTCACATGAAAAGTGAAGTGGTTTTACACTACCTATAAGGAAAATATTGTATCTGTGTGCAATCTCTAATACCTAGGGAATTGCTATATTAGTGACCTACTGGAAGCTAAATTCAAATAAGCTGGTATAGGTTATATTTTAAGCTATAAGAGATGAAAAAACACATAAATACTTCACTGCCTGAAAGAGCACGGAGTAAAATCAAGAAAAAAAAAATAGTGAAATTGATATAGAAAGAATCTGGATATGCAACTCATAGCTCACAGGTTCTGCTGTCTGCAAATTTGTGCTTTGTGGAACACAACAGCACTACTTTTGAGTCAGCTCTAAAGAAAAAAACTGTTACAAATACAAAGCCATGTAGGACAAGATAAGTGAAATAAAAATGGAATTTAGTTTTTCAAATTAGTAATAGTAATTCAAAACATTAAGAAAAACATGAGCACCTATAGCACATGATCAGTGTGGAAGGCAAATACTCACTGAAATAAAAAATCAACATGTGCTGAGGGCCAGTTCATGTTAGAGAAAAATGCATTTGCTGGATAGAGAAACTTGTTATGAATTACTGTCATATGTACACACAAACCCCAGAGGCTGTAAACCCACTCTGGTTCCTGGTACTGATGATTCTGCTCACACCACAGCCTCCCGTGCCATGTTTGGCCCCCAGAAGACATCCCCTCTGTGCTCTTCCCCTTAGACATGCACTGGGGGCTTCATCTCTAGAGACACCCAAACCCCATGGTGCCACATGGCACCAGAAGCTGTTCAAAAATACCCTGGCCCTCCTGACAGCCAGTTACTGCTATGATCCTGCCTATGGGAGAGTTAGAAATTTAATATATAAGGGAGGCAGGACTGACTAGGGAACAGACAGCTAACCAATCTATCAACCAGAAAACAATACATGACCAGGTCTTTTTAATTCCTTTGTGTCTCTACTTTCTCACACTTTTTTCTTCCCAAACCACTTAGATCCTTTCCTTAAGTATAGCCATAAGAATTCTTGTGAAATCCTGGAATGCATTTCCTGAGCATCACTTAATGTGTTTCACAGCCTTTAGCACTGACCCCTCTCAAAACAAAAGGTGCTCCTGCATTGGCTGTCTCTGATGTGTTTCACAGTGAGCTGCAGGACAGCTTTTTCTGAGACAGCTGAGGGGGGGCCTGGACAGGCAACTCTTGCACCAAGTCCTTAATTTGTTTGTCTGGATGACTTTGTGCCCCTGTGCATCTCTGCACTTGGGCAGATGAGCCTTTGGTTGACTGATGGCTCCTGTGATGGGCTTGGGAGGAAGGTGAGGGTTTGTTTGGACCTCCTCACCCCAAACATTATCTCTGTGTTCTCCTCTGCAGGGATGCAGATGAGCTTTTGTCACAAAGCCAAGCAATGTATAGATGATGCAGCTGGAATTGACCAGCAGCCACTTGCCCAGGCTCGACTGGTGCTTGTTGAGCAGGTAGGGAGCACATTCATGCTTTTATTTTTAGAACATTGGTTCTAAATATTGAGATAGTATACTAATAAATGTTTGGTTTGTACTATATAAGTTTCATTAAGTTCTGTCAAGGATGCCTAAACAAAAGTCACCAATGAAGACCAAGCTGCACACCAGGCTTTACACCAAATTATCTTGTTCCTAAAGAAGAAAACATAAAAAGAAGGCTTTTTCTACCATGTGTGACTCAAGCATGCAAATTTCATTCTGTTTTCCAGTCTCTAGGTCTACCTGAAATTAATTTTTTATAGATATCAGCCTTTTTCAACCAGAAGACAGAAGGTAAAAAAAAAAAAAAATATTTTCATAGTTTCTTTTGCCTGAGTGACAGACATCTCAGTAGTGGGAGGAGACTATTTATGACATAAAACCATAAAAAAGCCTTCTTGGACAAGCCACAACACTCCAAACTCTATCTTTCAATCACCATTGTATCATTAAATATTTGTGACTAACACTGAAAGGTGCCTGAGGTAAATAAGTGGTTTTACTCTTTCCCAGGAGAATTAAATTGATTGCATATTTTAGTTTCAGAAGCATCTGGGAAATTCTTTAATGAAAAGTGCTAATTGTGACACACAAACAAACTTGTCTTGAAAAGCAAGAAGCAATTGTGAGAAAAGCTTAATGTGGTTGCAAAATTCCCTTACTCTCAAAGCATTTATTGATATTTACAGAGAATAAAGCCTTCATAATAAAAAAAGTTCTGTCTTGGTTTCCATGCATCAAGTGTTTTTAAGTAGACTGTGGCTTTTCATACTTTGCTGACCTGTAGCAAAATATACTAGTCTGGTGAAGATAGATTTCAGAGATTTTATGTGATTATTTTCAAAATAGAAGCATCATACAACAATGCTTCAAAAAGGAGCATGTAAAAATTAACAGAGTCCATGCAAGTCCATGCAGAATCTAGCACTATTTTTTTTTTCTAAATTTTTTCGGGGGTTAATTTTTATGATGTATTTAAAAGAGTGCAATTACATAGGAAAAATTTGTATGTGAAGCAAGTCTAGTATAAAAGAATTCAGGGACCCATCTACTATGCTAAATTCCATACTTTAAAAAATGTGGTTAACCCTAAATTTCCTCTTATCCCAAGTGAATTGTATAATGGACCTCTTTAGCTCTACAGCAAGAAATAAATTTTATTACACTTTTCTTAAAGATTGGCAAGAAAAAAAGTTAAGCAGTGGAGAAAATAATAAATTCCCTGGAATATTTCCTCTATTCTGTGAGACAGAGAGGGAAAATAACAGGTCAGGTGATGTCCCAATTCACCCAAGAGGAAACTTGAATAACTACAGAAATTGGATATTTTGGCAGCAAGCCTCTGCTACATTAGGGTCCCAAAATAAGACTATGGGATAAACCTGTGGCTGTGGCAAGAGAAGCCAAATGCAAATTTTTCTGGAAGGCCAGACAGGTCAAGGTGTTTTAACACTGCCTTAAATCTGAAGAAAAATGTACCGCTTCTCTAATTTCAATTTAATAAATCTCTGGACTCAAAGACTGAATTGAAGTTTGATTAATATTAGCCTCTGGACTTGGATCTATATGAAGGTGCAGATATATGCAGAACCAGCTGGATTTCTTGCAGTTGTATCAAATACAGCCTGTAAATATCATAAATGATACAAATGCTTCCTTATGCCCTAACTGGAGATTTTAATAGTTGCTCTGTATCCAAGCAGTTGATGCAGCTTATGTCTGGTTACACAATATGTCAAATTACAGATAAAACATCCAATTTAAACCCACATTATAATTGTGCTATTTTCACAGGAGTGTCTGACCCAGTGTTTTCTTGCAGGCAAAGTACAAAGGAAAATAAAGAAATTATGATAAAGAATAAAATTGTATTTTGCTGCCTCCCAAATTATTGCAAATAATTTTACCTTAGATACAGCCTGTCCACAACATAGCCAGTGTCTGATTCACATATGTAAGAAGCTATATTCAATAATATGTTCCTACAGATAATCACAGAGGAAGGTTCTTTGTATAATTCAAAAATAAGAAAATCTCTCATTTTTCTTCAACTCTCCTTTTGAAATATTTTGGAGTCTCTGTCTTAAAACCTCTGGATTTTACAGGGAGAAAATTATTTTTCCAAGGGTAAATAATCAAAAATTTTAAAATACTTTAATACATATTTTAATGTCACAAGCATTGTCACTAGTGTGAGTTCATGGAAAATCTCTCCATACATCCCAGGTGAAACATGTGAGTTAAACCTCAGCTGGCTGCAAGAACTGCTGTTGAAGTTTTCCAGCTGTGGGGAGCTCACTGCAGATTCAGCAAGCCCATGTGACATTATGCTTATTCTTCTTTGGGAAAATAATTAAATAACTCAGGTTTCATATAATTCCAGTCCACAGCTTATTACATTCCACAGGGGAAAATGCATCTCAATATCCCAAAATAACTTTAGCAACCGATATAGGAATAACAACAATAATACAGTACAAACGGTTGTTTCTACACACCAAAAAAGAGAACATCCCTCTCCTTCTTAGTATTTATTTAAGGCTATTTAAAATAATACATGGAATTTATCCATGAAAGAAAATTCAGTGAACAGGCAACATTTGAATTCAACATGAATTCAGAACTCTTAGGTGCAACTTTTGAATGGGAATACAAAATAACAGTCACCTTTCTAATGTGTGCAAGACAGGCAACCTTTTATATTCAAAAGAGAACATAGTTGGCAGAATGGCACAATCTCTTGCAAGCCAAAAGTCTGTTCACTACCAATGCACCCCTCCCACTTTGCAAAATAACATGATAAGCCAAAATTATTATTTTTATTATAACAATTGTTCCGTAAGTATCATGCATATGTGGAATGTGTGACCTCATGTAATGAGCAGAACTTTGAAGTAAACAAGAAATATGATGAAGTAACCAGCACAGTGTAGCAATTTAAGACAAAGTGCCTGATAACCAGATGATGTCTATATAGTGGCAGAAAAAAGCTGTGTCAGGCTGTACCCCTGTAACTTTAAAGGATCTTTTCCACAATGTGTACTGACTGGGAGTTTGAAAGTTCTACATCCATTTCCTGTGTTGTTGTAAATATGAATTGACTTTAATAGATGAAATTTTCTGGGAGAAAGCCAGGAACTGGTGTAACAATATTTGTTCATAAGAGTTGCTAGATACCTACTTTCCTGCCCTGTGAGAGGAACCACTTCAGCTTTTCAAGTGCAATTTTACTAGGCAGTACCCCAGTAACCCTGGTTTATAGACTGACAAGCAACAGTGATGTAAAGAACAGCAGTGAAGATATCAGCAATCATATGTCCCTTTGCTACAGCTTTAACTGATATTCCAGAAGTTGCTAGGCCTAAGGAATAAATGCACAATGGAGGCTTGCAATGCTTTTTGGGTTTTTTAGCTTTTATTACTTGCCATTTCATATGTATTTTTTATACAAGATGCATGAATACATATAGATAGTATAGCTTATATAGTGCTTTACACCTAGAAGCATCTTTGAGAAGAAAGAACCTTAACAAAATAAACAGACTTAAAAACACTAAAGTTCACAGTTTATAATACCACTGCTGACATAGCATTTTTTGAAATATTAGTTATGGCTGAAAAGAATTGTACAGGAATCAAGCAGGACTTTCAGGATTCTTGATGTTTAACTTTTCCCCACTGTCTTTCTAATAAACACTTCAGTATTTAGATTGGATTTTTGTTAGTTATTACAGGTTCAATCTCTAGGTTTCACATTCTGTTTTGAAAGATGTTTTTGTTAATTGGAGAGGATTCAAAATGGGAAGACCAAAAGTTCCACGAGAAGGGAAAGAAAGAGTTTCTGTTATCCATAGTTTTCGCAAAAGTGCAATCACTTGCAGTTGCAGCACTTTGTCAAAACCACACAAGAGAAGGGGAAATTGCCTGGTCATAGCACAGAATCAGTCAAGGCATGCCCACCTGAGCATTCACTGAATCTGTAGGTTTAGTTGACTTCCTGTCTCACTAATTGCTTCATATATTGTTCTCACAGTCTCTTCATACCTGCTTAATTCCATTTTGTACTCTCTTCCAGCCCTAGTACTCTGTGTACTTCCCTTTTTTGGCCAGTGTTTATTACCTCTGAAGTAGATTACTAAAGAAAGAGATAGAAAAAGATAGTAAAATAATGTTTATTGTCTCGCTGTTGTCCCCTCTATGAATTAACTCCTATTTAATTTCTCTGCCTATTGAAGTTTGATAAAGGAACACGTACTGATAACTTTGCATATTACCCAGCACCATGGAGGCCTGTTTTAAACTGGCTCTTAATTATTGCTATAATATTGCTATACTAAGAATTATACAAAATAAATAAAATTTATATTAATTGTGTATTTTAAAAAGCCAGCAATAAGATCTGTGTCTTCCAGGTTACAGTTTTTCAAGTTCTGAACTGGAATATTGTTATATTTCCTTTTTTTATTTTTTTTTTTGTTTTCCTAATGAGAAGGCCACTGAAGGATTTATAAACCAGATTCACCATATCTTTTAGGCAAACATTAATACACTCCTGAAAATTAATCAAGAGGAATACAGAAAGCCACAACTATCTTCTAACAACAACCTTCCAGCATGTGATATAGCAAGATGAACTGTTCAGCAGTTGCACAACCAGAGAGCTTCCCAAAGTACCTGTCAACTAATGTTACTCCTACTGCATGTGAACTTTCACAAGCATATCAGCTTCACTTCAGTCATGGACTCTAAGGCTGACTTCAGTTCAGTGGCAACTGTCTTTTTTAAAGTGGTTAACAAGCATACGTGAAAATTCAATATAGATGCAGAAATACCTTCTTAATGTTGAGTAAAATCCAACTTCTTGAACACAGAGAGTGAAGGTTAGTTGTTATGAGCCTTGATCTAAATGGGGCTGCAGGACACCTTCGGACCTTCCAAGGTTCTGTGGACCTTGAATTAGGAGATCAGATCCTAGGTTGTTTTTGTGTGATCTGGAATTCTTACAAAGGGGTAAAAGTGCTAGCTCTCATTACAGCTCTGCTGCAAAAAAACCAATCCTTTAATGAAGCAACAGAAAGCTAACTCTGAACTTTTAGAAAAGTCTCATCACAAAGTTTTAGTCACTATGACTGCATAGCTGAAAAAAAATAATGCAAGAAGATGCAAAGGGAGACAAACATCTTTGTCCTCACCAAAAATATAACCTCTGTAGTGTCCTAGAGAAAAAAAGTATTCCGACTTTGATGCATGTGAGACCCATTTTTCCATATTGTTTGAATGTCCTGTGCTGCAACACCATGATTACCTACACAGAAATGAAACTAAGATTGCAAAGAGAAAGCACATGAATGACTCAAGACAGAGAATTTTGTTAATGATAGAAACCAGGAAAGTCAAAGCTATTATAAAAGAGAGTTGCAACCTGAACTAGGATTGCAGCTCTGCGTAGTGTTTCTTCACCTGGCAGGTGGTCACACATTTTCATTCTCAAGTTGATTTTCTCTGTCTTCAGTAATTGTTGCTAAATAAGTGTTTGTGGGGAAATGCTGTAGACAGATGTTCAGGAATGGAGATAACAAATTGATATACTTTTAACCAGAAAAAAATCAACTATTGTAAATAATTGAACTGATCTAGAGATCAAGGTCTTTGACTACCTTTTCTCAAAACTATTAGGGTAGCAGGCAATGGTTTCCAGATCCTAAGCCATCTAAACAGAAAAGAATAAGGAACAGATCTCTTAGACTTTGCATAAAACTAACTTCTTGTTGTTTGCTGTTTTGCAGCAGAAGTAAGGTTTTGGCATCTTCCTGAATTTTTGAGTTAAAACATTTTTTCCTATAAATAACATTTTCCTGAAAAAGAGAGACAAAACATTTTCCCCAGGACCCATGGACTGCATTACAGGGTAGTAATAAAGCAAAGATGAAGGTTATCTTGAGTGATTTGTTCTCACAAAGAATTGTTAAAGTTGCTTGTATAAAACCTATCATTTTCACCAAAACAAAAGCCTGGGGAAAACGAAAGCAGTGAGATCACTGCAAACCCAGTAATTTCTCTTCCTTCATCACAGTATTTTCTGGAGAACTTCTCATTTGATTCGTGAGGCTTTGAGATTCTCTCCATCACATTCTCTAGGAAAAAATGAGGAAAACTAGCCTTCTGCATGGCTTTTCTTTTTCTAGAAGGACACAAGAACTGAAGAAGAAGGTATGTACAGAAGTGAATGGGGGGAAAAAAGAAAGCTGAATGAACCTCACCACTCCATTCATATCTCATATCTTACATTTCCCCAAGCAAAAGGTCAATCAGTGGTGGAGCTCTAACAAGTGCTTAACAGCTTAATAAACATAACAAGAATTGTGCCAATATGCCAGAGAGTAGGAAACAGTCACAGAGGCACAAATATATAGAAGGAGAACTTATCGCTTTAGTAATTTAAAACAACCCAGCCTAAGGTAATGGAAGCTGGCAACAGAGATGAGCTGCTTTCCCAAGAGGAAGGCTATTATCATAGGCTAAACAGCTGTTTAAAAGGAGAAGTTGCTTCAAACAAAGAAGAAAACAGATGCTTAACTAATTTTAGACATTTCTTAGAAGTTATAAAATGCACAAAACCACCAAATGTATGAAAATAAGTTTCCTTTAAACACCGATAGAGTTTTACTGCCTAAATTGAAAACCAAACAAAACCCCAATTTCTAATACAGCATACTGTCTTTGAAAACCCTAGGTATCCTAACCCTCTGTCCTTAGGCATCTGTAGCAAAGCTTTCTACATCTCAAGAATCCTCATGCTGTTTCTGGATATAGCTAACTGAGAGCTGCTGCAGTTGAGGATTTCATTTATCCACAGCTTGTTGTGTGTTGCTAGGACATTACAGGCATTTTCCCTAGGTTCAGTCACAGAGGGCAAGTACCTGTTACAGACAAGTGAAGAAATTGATGAAAATAAAACATCCCACAGACCATTTTCAATCTCTGTACTGCCTTCTTTCCACTGCAAGAGTGCTGATTATACTCCCAAAATTCAAGTGATCTGTACCTGTGCTCTAGCAATTATTAACTCCTCATACAAAGCAAAATTTGACTTTAGGAGGTGCAGGCTTTAGGGGATTAGCCATGAGTGCAGCAATCAGAATCCTGAAGTCGAGCAAATTCAGCCATGTGTATGAAGCTCCTGCACAACAAAGACTATAGAAGCACAAACTGAAAATATAATAATTTTCTAAGTCCTGGTTTGGAAGAAATAGTCATGGTTGTAGTTGTTAGCAGCACTACAGTTACTACTGAACTCCACTACCCACACTCTTTGAAATCATTGTTTTGCCTATAACCGTGTTTTGACAGATTCTGGTTTTGGTTAGATCTATGGTGCTACCAAAGCATAAAGAAAAGATAAGGTAACTTAAAAAGTTACAACAATGCAATTCACAGAATATATTGTAATAGAGTATACAATATAATCTAGAAATTAAAGCAGATAAAAATTGCATTAAATAGATAGCCAAGCAAAATTATCCGAGAATTAAGTTTTAGTCCTAAAATATCCTCATGAGATAATGTGAAAAGACTCTTGTCTGGGGATGGACAAACCTTCTGAAGATTATTTTTATCTTTTCAAGCTTTCATGTGATTAGGGTTTTTTTTTGTTTGATTGATTGGTTGGTTTTTAATGCAATTACTCCTTGAAATGCACCTTTAAAGGTTTCCCCTTTCTTCCAGCTGCTATGAATGACTCTTTTTGGGACCTGAAAATATTCTGAAAAGTGTCCCATTAGTCATGTATGTGAAAGTATCCATTCTGGGTAGCAGAGGTAAAATTTTTGTTGGAAGATATAGTCTTCTGACAGTTAAAACGTAGCTAGGAGATTTTTATTTGTCTTAACAATAACAGTGCAGTTATTGTTAAGTTATTGGAAGCAATAGTTTGATCACCAAATTTGCTCCAATCTTCTGTTCTTGTATGAAATAATATTACAGAAATGAAGCTGGAAGGAAGATTTGGAGATTGTCCAGTTATCTAGTCTTTCCCTGCACTGTGTGGATCACAGTAAAAACCATTTGTCTATGCTGTTCTTTACAGCTTGCAGTAACAATTTTCCCTAAGCACCCTATACAATCTATTTTAGGGCTCAAAGGTTCTTACTGCCAGACAAAGCATTCAACAGTCAGTTTATAACCAATTATTGTGCTAACATTGTCCTTTAGTCAAACAGGTTTTCCCTTATTTTCCTTCCAGTATAGTGATAGAAAGTAATTTTCTTTCTGGCTTTCATTTTTCTATGATAAATAACTCAATTTATGTATTCACAGAAAAGTACCTCTTTATTCCCTAAGATTTCTGTTAATGTCTATTCTCATGTCCAGTTGAATCATTGCTGCAGATAGGAGATTCAAGCAGTACTAGGTCTTCTCTCTAGGTAAGGTCATCCTAGAGCTGATTTTCTGATTAAGATGTAAACTAACATCTGAATTTTGAGCAGCCATAATACAGTTTTCAGGCTGCAGCCCCACAAATGAATGGCTCACAAATATACCAGTAACACTAGTGAAAACCTTTCTAGCTAAAAGTAGGGCATTAATAGTTCACTCAAAGCAAAACATCTCAAGGAAATGTACCATTTGAACAAAACCATTTTAAAAGAAAATGTGTAGGGAAAAGGGAGTTTGTCTTCCCATTAAGTAAACATACTGTTTTGATAATGAATTCTTTTTTTGCCTCCCAGGTTCAAAGTAGAAAGAATTCTGGTGAAAATTTAAGATTAGATTCTTGCAGATGTCTATGTATTGGCCACTAAATGTAGCATCTTAGTTTTGAAAGATGACTTTTATTAAGGGTATATTCCTTTAAGAACACACTGTTATCATTGTACTGAATAGACAAGTCACAATAATCAACTAAGTTAGGTTCCCTACAAGTTTACTCCTTTTTTCAATACTCTTCTCATTTTCTGCTTTCTTTCTTTTCCCTCCTACTTCTCCTCCCTTGAATAGGATGTTAAAAGACTGTGACCAGGAGCTGTTGTTGAGCCAACCTAGTGGAACAAATCTGCTGAATATAGCTGAATATAGTATTATACAAATGGAATTTAACAGTGACTCACAGTAATAATAATTAGGTGGGAGAGCAAGCTGGTTTTGAAGACCTGTTATCAATTTATACCAAAAGATGTGGTCAACTTACTATTTGTTTGTCAAAAGCCTTGATATCTCAGTGAAAAACTGAAATATTAATGTACCTTGGTCTTACTCCTGAATTTCTGCAATGGAACCAGTTTTCTAATGAAATGTGGGTAGGGATGCGAGACCTGTTAAAATAAAGAATGCAAGTGCATGAAAAAACATTTTGCTGAGTGCAAAAAAACCCCACAGAGCTTTCTACCCTCTCTGTGCTTCAAAGCTATGGCTGAAATATCCCCTGAAGCCTACAATACTACAGGGAAATGAAGAGTCAAAAAAAGACCTGCTCTGCAGGCATTGCAGTCCTGTGGCCACTGAGAAGCTCAAGTGATCGAAACTTTGAAGTGTGCATAGATCCTCTGAAAACCTCATGGGTTTCTAAAAGGAACTGTCTGAAGGAGTTCTCCAAAGCTTCTGTGAAGGCAACTTGTGTAAAATTGCTAGCTATCTTCTGAGGTCAGCAATATGCTCTTCTAATGTATTTCCACTTCCTAGTGTTTTGGGGTTTTGTTTTACTTTGTTTTTCCCCAGCTGCTCTCCATTTATTTCCTTACACAAAAAAAAAAAATCCATAATGGCTAGCATCCCTCAAGTCAATTGAGAAACCTATATTCTGGTTGTTTCTACTGGTGTGTGATTTTATGTTTATGGTTTAAAGGCAGGGATTTGAAATAAGAGAGAATCAGCTTGAGTGTTAATTTTAGCTAAAGGAAGAGTCAAAAAGTTTCTAAGTGCTTGGAAGGAATAACTCCTAACTGAAGTGCTGGAAGAAATATCACAGAAGAATGACATAGAAGTTTTTGTTTTGTTTGGTTTTTTGTTTTGTTTTGTTTTGGGTTTTTTGTGTTTTATCTTGTCTGTTCATTTGTTTTTAAAATCTCCGATTTATTTCTGCGTCTTCTTGCTCAGTTTTGTGCCCTAAAGACATGCTGATGATTTTGAATATTAGGTACTATTTAATGCAGTTTTCTAAGAGTCATTAGAGTCCTTATAAGTGAAGCTTTCTCTTTGATCTGCCTAGAGTGTAATTTATTAATAAAAATTTAAGCTTTGTGCTTTGGATTTAAGTATACAAATAATGTAATACCTATACTCAGTTACTGTTCCCTAAATTTCTTTTTGAAAGCCCTATTATTTCTACTATAACTTCAGAAGACAAGTTACCATTCCATGAAGTGTGCTATACTATCCTGGATATCTGTACCTCACCTTCTACTTCCATTTATTTTTTAAGAGAATACCAGTATGAACCAAAATTAAAGGTATGTCTGAGCTAGTGCAAAGTACTGATCGAGTACAACGTACATGAAAATGCAGCAATACACTTGGTATGTCAGCCAGCAGTGTTTGAACTATCAGAAAATCCTACTAAGTACCCATTTTATGATAACACCAAGTATTCATTTTATGGTAACATCAAACCTTTGACCTTGGGTACAAGGTCACATCTGAATGTTTTGGTTATGTATGCAGCTATCCAGCTGATCTGGGGTTTGGAATTACTGACCTTATTTTGAATGGTCTGTAGTTTCCTTCTGCTTTCCTTTGCTTTTTTAGCAGTGCTAACACTGTTTCAGAGACAATTTCTTTGTTCTGTACGAGAGATAAACTGTGAAATTACGCCTCATCAGCACAGCAACTTAGTTTATTTAACACATTTTTCTGAGTAAAAGTATGAAAGATGAAGAGCTGAAGCAAATAGCTTTCCAGTGAATTGCTTTCTGTATTTCAGAAGCATATCAGTCTACAAAATTTCCTATAAACCAGTTAGGTTTTTATATATTTACATAACACAGCTAATTGCAGATAGTTATGTATTCTTTCCTTGCATTGCTTAAAATATTGGCACAGAAATAACACTAGATCTATCTTGTGGCAAAATGCCATAGCATCGTCCAATTTCCGAGGAGCCATATGGCAATGGTACAGCCATCTGTTTATCTTGATATTCCTTTTCTGGCAAACCTTTTACCCATATGGGTTATTGGTGCCCTCATCTGTGTATATCATGAAGAGGTTCAAAACCAAAATCTATAATTTTCCCTGGTATAACTTTTAACAATTATACTGAACATAAAGATCATGCTATCCTCATGTTTAACCTCATCCATTTCTGTTATGTACACACCTGCCTTCTTCTGTTAGATGCAGGAACAATTTGATTTCCAGAATTTGTGAAAGCTGTCATCACAAGCTGTCAGGTTCGAGGCATCATAATCATCTCAAAGGACTGATAGCTTGTGCTTTGTGGATTTGAAACTTCATCACTAAAGAGATTAAATGATCCGTCCTTTTACATGCTGACAGGGTAGCAATTTTGTGTCAGTGTAGAGATTCACGCATTCAGACAGTAGAGCCATGCCGAATATATGTGGAGCCCTTTTACATTTTATGTGACAGTCATTTTCAATAATGTCTAAAATATTTGACATGCACTGTTTGGAATAATTTTAAATAAGGGAGAGGGTCGGCTTTCATCCTGATGTATTAGCAAGCCTGAGTGAAATCATGTTTGTATTCCATTTGGCAATCTGCTCCTTAATTTCTTCTTTGCGTGAAAGAGTAGTTGCAAATTGGATACACCCAGAGTACAAACCAGACATTTTAAGTATATATGTGTTTCAAATCATGTCAGAATAGATAAATATGGCTTTTGTTTATTTCGGGATTTTTTTCCCCTGTTTTTAAAGTAGTACAAACAATTCTTATCCTGATACCAAGCAAATGCAAAGATGCAATGGAAAAAAACATAGGCTAATGCATTTTTGGGGGTTATACTGAATTATGTACATAATGAATTGCTTTGCATCTCTTAGATGTTTTTGTTGACTAATGAAATACATTGACTTGTTGCACACCACAAATTCACAACACAGTTTATTTAAGAAATTCATTGATTTATTTGGCAACTTTATTGCTTTTCTTTGAAAGATCATGTTTTGTGTACATTAGACTAGTTACAATTCATGCAATGTAGCTCTATGAAAATTTAATTGGATTATCTCTCTGATTTTTTGTTAGGAATTTTTTAAAAAATTTAAATGTATTTGTTTGCATTGTAAATATTCTGTGTCTGCTGCTGATTTCAGTTTAGTGACATTTAAGATAAATTTTTTTTTTTACTTTTTAAGGATCTCTTCCATGACCCTTGTTTTTTGAATTCTTTGCTTTAATAATAAATCATTATGAAATCACACATCCTGTTCCTTTCTCTTTTAGGTGAATTTTACAAGATTTCCCACCATTAATTTTAGAACTGCAATTGTTCTTCATCCCTTCAAAAACTCCTAGTATCCCAACCACTAACAAATCAACCATTGGCTTTGATACTAGCAGAACTTTGAGCCAGGATTTAACTTTTCACATTGCATTGTGTACTTGTGCGCATATGTGTGTTTTCATCCCCATTGCTGCTCCATCATCTCTCATCTATGGACATGCTGTAACTTATGATTTTTTCTTTCTAATCACCTTCCATGTTTGTACATTTGTTCACACACCTCTCTCTGATACACCTGCGAACAGACGTGAAACAAGTTTGGCAGCAAACAAGCAGTTCTGTTTTTGTGTAAAACCTTCCCATGAAATAAAGAGCAAAATATTCACAAGACTCAGTCTAAATCTTCACCAAAAGGGAAGAGTTTTAATGGTTGAGGAGCTAATAAAATTAATTTTTTTAAGAAGGCACCCTAATTTAACCTGTCAACTTTACTGTGGTGTTGGGTGTTCTGTAGCAGGTACAAATACACTCTACTTTTCATTCTGAGCAGGATAATTTGTCTCACTCTTTGCACTTGAATGGTGCTTTTTCATTCCATAAACAAACAAAAAAACCCCTAATAATGTTCAGACACTTCTTCATTCTGTGCTTCCTTTAAACTTTCTGCTGACAAGACATTTACATTTGAAAACCTGCTTGTCTTTACAAGGGGATGAAGCTTCTATTTTGGGACACCTTGAACATATCCTCTTGATCTCAATTTAGCAAATATGTCTCTGTCTAGCAACTCAGATTCTGCCTTAAAGGTCTTGGCATAAGGAGGACACAGCTGTGACTTTTCTCCCTCTTTACCAACATGTCAGTGTCCTAGCAACATATGAATAACACTGTCATGAAAAAAACCTAGAGCAAAAAGAATAAAGAGATAAAACATCGAGATGCAGTGCCTAACAGATTAAAATAGAGGAAAATATATATGCTATAGTTTCCAGAGTCTGTACTATAACTGCACCAGGTTCCACAGAAGGGCAGAGATCCAAGGCAATACACCTGAATCAGCATGTCATTTCACCCGAGCCAACACTGCCACTGATAGTCCCTACTAATTACTACAAGGCAATTCAATGACAACATAAACATAACTATTTTGATCTAGAACTTTTGCTTGCTTCTCTACATAGTGCAGCTCTACTGGTATTTAAAAGACTAATCAAATAGAAAATATTAAACAGGCTTAGGTACTTAGAGCCTGAGACTGCAACTGAGCTATGAAGTGAGATGGTCTTCAGAGCTTCCCAATTTGGTAACAAAATCTGGATGATGACCCAACCAGATCACATCATACGTCCCATCTAGGCAAAAGTCTGCTTTACACTTTCTTGACAAACAGAGGCAGAAACATGACTGGAAGAAAGCATCACATGCTTCTAAAGCTCTTCTTGAGACATAACTGAGTGACAGCTGGAACAGATAGCCAAAGTGAATCCATCATGTCAACACAACATATTTAGGTTTTGAACATGGAATTTGTAAATGTAGGGAGATCGAATTTCTACAAATCCCTTTCTACTGTATGACAACTCCTCCTTTCTCCAAACTATGTTTGTGTTACTATGAATGCACCATATAAAGAAATTACAGCATCTGAAATTTCGGGTAATTTTAATAATGAGACTGCAAAATCTCAGTAAATGTTCTCTAAGTAACTCTGCAACTGAGAACTTACCTAGGAATCCCAACTGGTGCTTTTCAAACCATGAAGGGACAAAGAGAATTCTAAAGTGTGAGACTGTAATGGTTTTGGCAGGGCTAGAGTTAATTTTCTGCATGGTAGCTGCTCTGTGACTGTGTTTTGGATTTATGCTAAACACAGGGTTGATAATATAGGGATGTTTTTGTTACCACCAAGCAGAGCTTGCACAGAGTCAAGGCCTTTTCTGCTTCTCGCTCTTCCACACTGCTGAGGAGACTGGTGGTGTTGGGATGAGACACAGGCAGAGCAGGTGACTCAAACAGACCCCAAAGGGATATTCTTGACCATATGACATCATGCTGGTATCAGTGTATAAAGCCTGAGGAGAAGGAGGGAGGTGGCACATTTGGAGAGATGGTGTTTGTCTTCCCAAATGACTGTTGCATGTGATGGGGCCCTACTCTACTGGAGATGGCTGAACATCTGCTTGCCCATGGGAAGCAGTGAATTCATTCCCTGTTTTGCTTTGCTTTTTTGTGTGTGGCGCTTTTTTTTTCCTATTCAATTGTCTTTATTTGAGCCCATGAGTTCTCCAGCTTTTAGTCTTCCAATTCTCTCCCCAGACCCACAGGTGAGGGAGTGAGCAAGTGGCGGTGTGCTGGTGGCAGTAGTTAAACCATGACATAGACATTTAATTAAATCAGTGTAAAGTCAGCTTATATAGCATTAATCAATGGCTTAGTGGAGTTAGCAATAATAAAATTAAATGGTCACAGCATACAACTTACTGCAGATAAAGGAATATTTTTAGTGAAGTCTTTAATGTTTTCTCCTCTCACTGACAGTAAGCTACATAAATCTGCAGCTAAAGAACTCATCAAATATACCCCTGACTTTATTAGAAAATGCAAACTTACCTCTTGAGCTACTGTGTTTAACATATGAATACCATTAATTAGTAGTGATGTCAGGAATAATTCCTTTAAGCAGAAGACCATTCTACATGTCACCATCTCTCTGATCCTTATGAAAAAGGTCTTGCTCTTGGACAGGTCTCAGAAAACACTGCTGTTTCCCTGTGAGAAGGGCTGGAGTCATGTGAAAGCATGTCTGGAAGGCTCCTGGCATACTATCCAGTCTTCTATTAATGGACATGATGTTTGGCATAACCACTAAATTGTTCATGCCTTTAATTCCACTCATTCCTTGGAAACAATGTTTGGGTTAATCGATTTCTTCAAGCAAAGGCATAAAAAATCCTCTATGGGAACACCATAAAACTGCAGATAGCTACAGATTTTTCAGTAGGCACAGATTTTTGAAGACTTGAAAAATAGCAATATTCATATTGTTTATTCTATAATTCATATCAGATTGGGTAAGAATTGCAAAGCCTGATATTTCATGAAAGGGAAAAGAGGGTACTGCTCTACATAACAAACACCTTGTGTCTCTCAAGAAAACCCATTTTTGCTGAGATCTTGCTCTATGCTCAAAAACATTTTTCTACCAAAAAAAAAAAGGAAAAAAACCCTACAGATAATAAGTGTTTTCTAACGTCTTTGCATGTTAAAACACAACTTTTCCTATACCCTTCTAAGAGATCACTTCAAAAGACTGACTTTAAGAGGGAAGCAAGCAAAAGTATTTCTTCCCGTTTTGTAAAACTGGTTGCTTTAGTAAACAAGACACAGGTTGACTGTTATTCACAACAAATAGTGCACACAGGATGTTTACAATTTTGCAAGTCTTGTTGGCAGCAGGTAAAAGGAAAGTTCACCACCATCACCTACTATTTACAGAAAAAGAAGACATATTGATTAGGATATGCTTCTTGACAAGACATCTAAACTTGAACTAAGGTTTTATTACATTTTTTTTTCTTACTTTTATTCAGTTAATTTAGAAATTATATTACTGCCTGTAGAAGTGGCTGAAAATTCAAGTCAGATTATATTCTAGCATTAACAAAACTTCTATCAGGTTTCAGAGATTTTTAAATATGCTTTTTAATGGCTTTGCTTCTCTTGTCTGTAAGTGATAAGAGACCAAAGCTGTAGCAGAACCTGTATAGAAAAGATGTTTTTTTCAAAGAAAAAAGAAGGGATGAGAACTGATTAGATTAAAAATAAAATATATAAAATACGAGTTGAAGAATAAATTGAATCAGCAATTCATTTATGCTTAATCCAAGTTAAATTTTGAGCTTTGTGTGGGAAAATAACCCCAGTA
Organism: Erithacus rubecula; assembly: GCF_903797595.1. Lineage (NCBI taxonomy): Eukaryota > Metazoa > Chordata > Aves > Passeriformes > Muscicapidae > Erithacus > Erithacus rubecula. The sequence continues at coordinate 32,497,987 of NC_136687.1, read as the reverse complement.
CTATAGGTGAGCCATTACTTGGATATGTTTGTTGAATCATAACTGAAAAAAAGAGGGAAACATAGAGTGGTACAGTGCTTCAACTTTTCTCCTTCTCCTGCTCATTAGCCGCTAGTTTGTGCTGCTGACATTCCAGGAGAATACAGTGCTTCAATTTCTTAGCACATCTTCAACCCCATTTTCCAGATCAAGAAAGATGTAAAGAAACTGTTCTAATGTGGAGGGAATGAGAGCGTGTAAAGGCTGAAAAGGATGGTAACACCCTGACCTGAAAGTAGGTCTGTCCATTGTTATTTAATCTTTTCTAGTCTTTAAAACTGCATTTCTGAACATTGGCCAAGTGATGAATTTTTCTGAACATTATGGTAATAATACAACTTCAGCTGTAACTGGAGTGGAAGTGGGAGCCAATGGAAAATCTGCTGATTTGTCTTGTTTAACACAATATGAGTAAGGGAAATAAAGAAGTAAAGTTACTGGTCCCTTTCCAAATATGAGACAGGATTACACAGTGATTGGATATTTCTGATGCAATGTTTTCCTTTTCAAGATAGCTGCAAATGATTTGTAAGAGAACATAGGCAATTTTCAGCATAAATATGTATTTCATATTTAAATTTCATTCTCATACATAAAATAATTTATTGTTTCTTATATGCTTATGCCCACATGAAATACATGAGTACAATGGCAGGAACTTGAACTGATGATGAAAAGATAATCTGAATATACAAAGATCACAGAAAGACGAGTGCAGGAAAAAAATATTCTGCATCTATGGCTATAATTTGTACCAAAAATGTTGGATGCCTTTCCACTTTTCTTTCAGAAGAAAATTCCAGTTAATTGACCTGATTTTTAGACATGTTGATTTTGGCAAGATTTTGTATTTTCAGTGAAAACTTGTCCTGTGGAAACTGTTGAAATCAGCTGTGTTTTCAGGCTTAATGACTGACTTATGCCCTAAAGCAGAGAAATTTCTATATAACTTGTTGGAACAGCAGTACTAGTCCCAAAGCTTTTGATGGTGCAGAGGGACCTGGATGGATCACTCATTGTTTTCCTTGCTAAGGGACTAAGAAAAGAAAAGCTTATTTCATTATGTTACATACATGAGATTTTCCTTCTATGTTTATCCTAAGCCAGTGTCCTTATATAGGTTGGAGATCATCTCTTCATTGACTTAGAAGACAAGTTTCCAGCTGGCTATAGCTCATTAAAAATTTCATCTTTATACCATATTATCACTAATTAAACTCTATCTAATTAAAATGGCAGTATTTTATTACAAGTCTGATATTCATCCTTTGATTTTATAATGTCCTGCTGCCCAGAAATTCTGTAGCAGACTTGAATCACTTAATCCATTTTTTTATAAATTATTTTTTAAGTGTTGTGTTATGATGCTTCAGGTTGATTTCTCTGTGAACTGTACATACAATTACCTAAGACTACATCTAAAAAATCATATACTTTTCTTTTTAGAGCTGATACAGTGTAATGGAAGCAAAAAGCAAACACTGCAATCTCTCATGAAGACTTCATTTTCTTTGTCATTTTTTCCTTATTGCAATTTACAATGTGTCTGTTGGAACAGGAATCTGTTATTCTTGTTTGCTGACAGAAATCACAAAATGGCTTTGTTAAAAAGATACAATAGGAGCACTGGTCATTCTGATTATGCACTCAGTTAGAATGGAAGATATCTTAAAAATGTACAGTACTCCATGGTCCAAAAGACTTAGTACTGTGCAGGGTCAACATTCATAGGATTGCAATTGGATAATGTCCTTAAGAAATGTTCAAAGTGAGGAATGATAATGGATTGAGGACTTTTGCATTCTGTTTTTTTTTCTTCTCTGTGTGTGGGTAAAAATAAGAGAGAATGGAAAAATATTAAATAAGCAATTATTAATGAAAACAGGAGTCATCTTCACTGAAAATACTTCCCTTTAATTAAAATTAGAAGCCAAAATAATTAGTAGGTGAATAGTCTGTTCTTTTTATTTCATCTTGCTAAATAATAAACAACCCCCCCAAAAAAACAACAACAAAAAACCTAAAACAACAATAACAACAACAACAAAAAACAAACAAAAAGGATATAAAAGTCCAGTTAGAGAAATGTCATAAAATTCTCCATAATTATTTAGACTCTTAGGAACCCTTACAGAAAGACTAAAGGGTAGCTGAGTATGGAAATGAATGATTCTTTTGACACATCTAGTTTTTCGAGGCCATCAGGGTGGTATCAAACATTGTCTCAGCTTTGCAAGTTAGACAGTATTCAAATGAGAGGCGTGTGACACCCTTCACAAAAGGAAACATCACATTAAAAATTGAAAGTATTTAGAAAAAGTTGGACAAATGCAGCTGTAAAGCGTTAGAGGCTAAAATCAGAACAGAGGAAAAAAAAAGTGAATTAGCATACAGAAATGTTTTAGAATGCCATGACAACACAAAGACAGGCAGGCTCAGGCTATTTCATATCATTCCATTTGACTTGTTCTTGCCCCCTGCCTCTCAACTTTCAATCCTGGAGAACAAATGCTTTGTGTGATATTCTAATGAATTCTTTGCACATTTACTGTCACTAAAACCTATTTTCTCAGTGTTAATTATAACAGTCCTCCTTTTAGTAGAAAAATAAATGCTATCCTAACAGTGTCCAACTCCTGATTTTCTCTCTTGAATAAAACAGGGTTATTGTTCAACAACATGCTTAAGATGCTTCAGTAGAGATTGAGTCAATATTTTTATTAACTCATAATTTCAGAGTTTCCAAAGCTCACAAACTATATTCTGTGTACAACTGGACAGGACCTGACAGTGCCTAAGACCTAAGCCTGGGGCCAAAGTCAATACATCACTCTAAGAAGGGTGAGTGAGCTAGGTAATTCTTATATATAAAAATAATTTCTGTTAAATAATATAGAAAGATCTGTAAAGCAACGATACATCTACCATGGAATCACAGTCATGTGGTGTCTTTGAAGGTATAGCTGTATTGCTTACACTATATGTTTTGTATAAATCAATGACTGACAGATGAACACTGATTGTTCTGAGGTAATCTGATTGTTTTCCCTGATTCAGTGCTATATGCTGCTCATGGAAGGTATATCACTTTCATTTATTCAGAAAAAAAGCACAGGTATCTGTCATTTTAATTGCAGTAATCTGTATTTTTTCTGAGGAAGATGAACACTTGTAAAGCAGAAGCAGTTGTCTGCAACATTATAAATCAGGCAACACAGGAAGTTTTATGACATTACATCAGTAAACTACACAGCTCCAGCTCTTATTTCCTTAAACACTCAGTGGTTTAAAGAGTAGAAAACACTGGATTACAGCCATGAGGCTAAATTAGTAAATTTATTGCTAATAAATAGCCCAACTGAAAGCACATTCATGAGGGGAAAATCCTAAAAATGAAGATAAGCTAAAAAAAAAAAAAATCTCAACTATTTTAAATTACATATTATACAAGCCCAAAACTAGAAATAAATAAATAAATAAATAAATAAATAAATAAATAAATAAATAAATAAGCAGCACCTCAGCAGATTAAGAGTATTTCTTATTACAAAAAACTGAATCTTCAATACAGGAGCACCTTTCTACCCTGCTTCCTATAAAGGACCAAAACTGATTGTGTAGGAACAAAGAAGGCTCCAAAGCCAGGAAATGTCATTTCCAGCAGAAGCACATACTCCATCTATCAGAAGGGCACTCACAATACTTGATATGCTTAGTGCTGGCCTTCTCCAGACTACTGATTTCAGTTCTGTGCAGTTTGAAGTCAGGCCTTCTTCCATCACTCTTACCTCTGCACTGTGTCATTTCATCTTAAGAAAACACAGACAAAGACACCAGCTACACAGGGAGAAATGTAGGCAGAAGTTTGATTGGCATTTTGAAGATACAAGTATGTGCTCTTCCAAGAAGCTTGGCCTTGCTTTTGGAGACAAACGCTAACAATTCTTTTGGAAAATATTATCAGCACCCTGAAGTCTACTGGAAGACCAGCGTATACAATTTTTTTTTCATTTGTGAATATTCTTAAATTAAATATTAGTATATTTCTTTACATTCAAGCAGGACGTTACAAACAACTTTTGATTTACCATTTTAAAATCTGTTTCCAAGTATCAGCATATTTAATTTACAGTTCTAGTAAATGCCTATTTTAACTGCAGTGAAGATTACAGTCTTAGTTAATGACAGGTAGCAAAGGTATTTTCATCTGGCAGATATTACTGATACTTTTGTAGAGAAGAGTAATCTTAATCCATTTAACATTTCTAGAAGTGTTAACATACACTGAGAACACTGGTACTGGTATTTTGGAGGGGCAGTCCTCCGTGACACTGGAAAAAGTAGAATTACCATGGCATTTCCTAGGGAGTTAGGAAAATTGCTTCAACTCTTGTACAGAAGCATTTGGGATTTTGGCATTTACAAATTAAACTAAAGCAGTTCACCATGCAAGCAGAGAGTGACTGTGAAATAGAACTTTGTATTTAGAAAGGATAGTACTAAAAGGGCTAACCACTAAGAAGCCCTTGTCAGCAAGCCTTTTAGTTCATCAGAAAGAAATCTTACACTGAAAATCTCCCTCACCAAAACTTCAATGTAACTCAATATAATAAGAAAGATTTTGCTAGAAGAAAGAAAATTGATATATGACACAAAGACAGTATGGAAGTGGAATTATGGTTTACTGCATACTCAATGATCTGAGAGTACATTTTGTGAAAATTTATTTATAATGAGATGGGTGCCTAGGTAGCTCTCTGGTCTTACTGTCTGAATTTAGTGCTTCAAAATATGCTAAACTTAAAGGAAAGTATTTAAAGATGAATCATAACAGTCAAAGCAGAATGAACTTATGAAAGGGATTTAAAATTTTTTATTATTGTAGTAAAAGTTTATGGTTTATTTTTGCTTCTACTGAAGTGACTAGCATAATTTCCATTCTCTTAGTTTCATGTTTTCTGTTTAGTTATCATTTAAGATTTTTGGTGCTAGTAGTGACTTCCTCTTCAGTTTAATCTGTAGTGTGTTGTTTTGAAATCAGTTTATAGATTTATAGTTTACAAGAAAATGAACAACTATTTTCCCTTACTTTGGCTAGAAATTTTGCCCAGGTAAGAGTACTGTACTTGAGTCTGTATTTCTCACAGGTAAGAAAGAATCTGATTGAAATGTGTCAACTTGCTTCAAGGGAAAAGGTTTTCAATCTCTTGCTGGTGACTGCCACATTTGGTATAAATAATTTTATTATTAGAATATGGAGTTTCCACTTTGTGATTGAAATATTTCACAAAAAACTGAATAATGTATTTATGTTGTCACATGGAGGAAAACAAAAAACTCTGATTGTGATTTGGTCAGTGAACAAGATTATGTCATTTAGAAGCTTCTTTTCCCAATTTATGTGAGCAGCTGAGTATCTAAGGAGTGATTATTGAGGTGGTTCTGTTTCTATGTTTTTGAAAGGGAGGTAAAAAAGTCTACTAAAAACATTTTAAAGGAGGCCTCAAAGAATTCTTCATGCATGGAAGCACTTTTCCCAACTCTTTTCCTGTAAGAAATAGCTAGCTGTGGCTGATATTCATATAGAGATTTTTTAGTATTGGTTCACTTATGTATATTTATTAAGTCAGGAGAAAAATCACTTAGGTCTACCTTGTTTTGCAGAGAAATTATTAATGATCTCAGGCCATAGCACAGTTAATTAAAGATAAATAGACCAAGATCTAACCTACCATTTACTATGAAAAAAAAAAAAAAAAAAAAAAAAAGGCAAGAAATTACTATACCCTGTGGAACTTAAGAGTGTTTATTTTCAATATAACTCTAAGCCAAATAATTTAATAGTTCTTACTGTGTTTTATGATATTTCAAGGAAGAAAATCTGAATATCATGAAGTCAAGTTTCCTGTAGGAAATAGTCAAAATGTATTAGCAATTTCACACTTTACCTCTCCTATGTGAAATAAATGTCAACACAAACTTTTAACCAGAATGGTTTGGGATCAGACCAGTATTCAGTGAAATCTGATCATCTGTAGATTGCCTGTGTGTGTTTGAGATGATTTCCTTCAGAGAGGTTTTTCAGATAATTGAGTAAACAAGAAAATAACTCTTGTATCCTTAGATCTATGTGCCCTGAATATTTGTAGCAGCACAATTCCTACACATGCTTCTTCTTTACAGTACTCTCATGTGTAGATGGCAGATGTTTTGCCAAAAAATCCCAAGCCTTAAGGGCTGGGGGATTATGAGCATGGTGGACTCTAAAAACGTGGCAAGGATTCAGTCTTGTAGCCATGTGTTGTAAAATCCAGAGGCTAAGGCTGCATTAAGAGACAGCATAACCCAGAGAGGGTCAGGCCTACAGAATTAAATAGATCATACAGAGGAGCTTACATCATTCCTTGCACATTTATTTCATACTTGCTGCAGCTCAACCCCCAGTGCAAATGACCATTACTAGCTGGAGAATATTCAGTGCCTTCCTGAGGAACTTGTTCAGTTTCATCTGACAGTAAAGGATCCAGGAGCCAAGCAAAACACTCCATCTGGGGAGGACCAGGTGACTGATTCCAAAAACATGCTAAAGTGTTTCTCTAACCATAGCACTATTTTATCAGTGCAGTTACACTCTAACAGGCCTTTGTCATCTTTCTGTGAATCCCATTCTTGTTAAATATACACATATAGTTAGGTCATGAAAAAAGAAGAGAAGCTTCCCTTATTAGCACGACTTTTGGCATTTGAACCCCATCAGAGGACAAGAATTTCAGGTGCAATCAAGTAGATATTTAAAAGGCATCATTTGAGGAGGTAATAGATCACAGGCACTGCAACAACAACAAGAAAAAATTAATTTTTCCTACAGCAAGATATAGTAGGGAAAAATAAAGGAAATAAGAAGGTATAATTTTATTTACTTTGCCAGAAAAAAATATGTGTTCCCACAGATACTGATGCATTTTTGCTAACAAAAGCCATAAAATTAATCTCATTACAAATATTTTTACTAGTCTTACACTTAATCAATGAGTATATGTGAACTTGTTTTGTGATAAAAACACTTTCCATCTCTCTACCTTTGCCCAGCTTCACACAGAAACTGAAATTCATATTCCATGTGCTGACAATGATGTCAAAAACCTATAGGTTGACAATCTAAAGCAATTATTTTCATTATAGGGAGCAGACTGAGTTACATCTACAGGGTTTGTACTGAAAGATTCTGCTTTTGTCCACTGTGATTGTCTGTTATAAACACATACTGAAAATGGGAAGCAGAACAATAGATTTCAATAGGGGTAGAAATCTGTTTCATACCTATAATTTTGCTTGTTAAAAATGTTGAATTCACATACTTCTATTTGATAGGATTTCTGACCTTTGATGTTTCTATATTGATAGGAACACAAATGTTACTATGTGTAGCTAAGGCTGTAAATTGATAGAAGTTACAGGTACACAGCAACTTTTTCCTTTCTGTTAATTTTATGTCAAATTGTGTCTAAACGGGCAGGTGCTGGGAAAAAAAGTGTTATCACTCAAAAAACCCCAGACAGAAAACAAAGCCTCATTTTTAATAACTTGTGGTTTATCTTAGCATTCTCACCAGACCATGGGGAAATACTAACCCATTAAAATATTTTACTAGGTTACTAATAACATAAACATGTATTTAAAGGTGATAATATGATAATGACATTTCTTTGCAATACTTGCTTGTTTTTTTTTCTATGCCTTTTTTACATAATTCCTTCTCTGGAATTATTGCTCTAACAATCTTTCTCCTTTCCTGAAGCCCTGTGATTGTAATAATTCATTTTAGATCCTCACTTTCTACAAGGTTGCTAGAAGCATTTTTTTTTTCCACTCTGGCATTTGTAAGATTGCAGGATAAAATTGGTGTAATTCTGGTGTGATATCATAGCAGCAGGACTGGCTGATATTAGCAAAGCTGTTGAGTACTATAGCTGGGGTTGGATGCTGTTTTTGTCTTTGGTGAAGGATGTTGCTGAGGATCATATAATCATATGGACATCTATTTCTCCCACCTGGCAGTAAAAACAGGGTTCCTCTGGCTGTCTACATGAGTAAAGACACAGCTGCTGTCATGAGGAAAGACAGAGAGCAGAGACCCTCCAGGAAGAATTGTTCATTTCTCTGAAAACCACATTTTTTGGAGAGAGAAGTAGAAAATATATTTTTCCAAGTTTCTTGTCATTTTAGTTTTAAAAAACCTCTTAAAAAAAAAACCATAATAATTTACATCTCTTCCTATTTTCACTCAAGTGATTTTAGCCCATGTTGTGCAGGTAGAAGATATTGCATTAACCTGCTTAAGCACAGAACACTTAAATAACTAAGCAACAATGCAAAAAGTTGAAAAATTATCATTGCCGTGAATGTGTCAAATGATTTACCATTGTAAAGCAGCTGCTCCAGTGACCACCTGAAGGTTGTCTTAGAACTGTCAGGTTTGCAGAGAGCCTAATTTGAATAAAAAGACTCTCAGATTTATGAAAAAAAAATTAAAATGAGGAATAATTACACTTGCATCTCCAAAAGAACTTGTAGAGGAGATTTCATTTTTCAAAGAATGCTTGTTGCAGAACCTGTTACAAATGCACATCTACAAAAAAAAAATAAAAATAAGGAAGCTTGAGATTTAAATTATTAAGATCAGCATGAGAAGTGCTCTTCTTAAAGATATACATTATTATGTGAATATAGAACACCTTACAATCTTTAATTATAATGAAATATGTCTTATCCTTCTCTGAGGGTGTCTGATGTTGCAATATGAGCAAAGGCCAACTCAATTTCCCTTTTTCTAGGATCCTTCAGCTGTGTCCCACTTTGCTTCCCTTTCTATTACCAAGCTTCAGTTCCAAGGTAGGATATTACTAGTACTCGTTCTTTGATTATGTCAAAATTCATTGAACTTGGCAAATGAGTTTAAAGAAATACAGCTGAAATGTTTGAGATTAGCAATTCATTATTTTCAGCAGATAGAGCTGATGATCTCGTTTCTATCTGAATTCTTATCTTTCTAGCAATGGTAAAAATGTTCTGAGTGAATTTGCAAAAATTTCAACTAATGTGTTTGGAGAGGAGTCTCTGATAAATTAAAAAACAATACATGCGATAAATATTAGTATGTTTATACTGGGGGAAAAAATAAAACTATTTTATGACTATGGTCAAATGAAATTAAAAAGTAATCTTGGATAGGCTAGGTAGGACAGACTTCAAGGACGAATGGTACAACAAACACAGGTATTAATCATCAGTATTAGAAGTGAAAAAGTGAACAGAATGGGCAAGGAGAATTCCCCAAGACAAAGAAAGATAAAAGAAAATTTAAAAATATGCTTATTTTTAAAAAGTGTCTTGCTGCCTGGAACTGGATTAAACTCAGTTGAGCAGGAAAGCAGGATCCTGGAGAGTCACTTCTACAGAGCTGCAGTCTGCTGCAGGGTAGTGTTTCAGAAGCCACAAATTGTTCCAAGGAAACAAGAATTTCTTGCCAGCTCATATAGCAACACAAGACACACCTGAGCAGAAAAAAGAAATTTACTGAATCACAACTGATGGTATTGACACAGTAGATACTCCCACCTGATCAAGAAACCTAAGTGAGTGGCTGGGGCACCTTCTGCTATCTGAATTCCCTGGAGCTCTCCAAGGTACCCGACTGTGGTAATGAGAGCAGAGCCTTGGTACTTCACATCACTTTCTGAAGTTGTAATTAAATAGCCTAGGCTCCTGGTTCAGATAGTATGATGACTGAAGTTAGATATTGTACACAAATTGCTTATTTCAGCCACTGTAATCTTCCATTTTCTTTATTCTGAGCATCTGGAAAATATCTGAAGAGCCAATGTTTAGCCTCAGTTATTTTTATGGTGGGCATCAGATGAAATGGTAGAAGTGCAGATTAATTTGCACTGCATTACTGCCTATTGGTCCTAAACGAGATAAACCTTTATGCGCAGGAAATTGTATCCCACTGCAGGTTTCCTAAAAGCTGACTGGTGATGTGTTACCTATCAGCAAATATATTGCAGGACTTGTTAGACATGCATCTTCCAATATGCCTTCATTGGTTTCATTAACTGTATGTCTATTGCAAAATCAATAAAATACTGAAAAAAATGTTCAAAAGTTCTTAGGCAGCTAGCTTTTGGTGGTCTATAATAAATGATCATGACTGGCATTTTTAAACCTTGTGTTTCATTCAGAAGCCTAAGTATGTATATAAGAGGATAAAGATGCTGAATAAGCTAATGTGTTTGTTACTCTTGCAGATCCATGCTCAGCTGTGCTGATGGTTCCCTTAATAAACACTTGCTCAGGAAGTCCACAAGCATAGACTGCAATCCACTGAGTTGCTGCAGAATAAAATAAATTAATAAAAATCTGGTGCACAAAATCTTCTTTAGAACGTCCTCCGTCAATTGTTTACATGGAGATTTAGCTCTCACTTTAGAGCAATCCACCTGGAAAGGGACACTTACATAAAGTCTCATATACATTTAAGAGCTTGACAGTTCCAGGCCTCATTTGCAAACAAGGTTTGTGATCTGAATTCCATAGTATGCAAACTAAAAAAGCATGGAGTAGAAGTAGATAGAAACCTCCACAGAAACATCCAGATTAATTACACATTGGGAGGAAAACATTATAAAGCTGATGAATTTTTAATTTGTCACACTTTTTGTAAAATCAGCCACCTTCTTCTCTCCCTCTCAGTACTCTAAAATTATGTTGGGTTTTTTAAAAGAAAAGTCTAAAAAAGAGAGGAGTTTGTCAAGCATTGATTTATAAATTTCACTTTAAGCCAGTGATGAAGCTTTTGCCATGCAGAGACATTTTCCTTTCCCCTCAATACACAAAGGTAAAAAATGATTCAAAATGCACAATGTGGTTTTCTGAATCTCCTTTGTAAGTGTATCACTGTTTGCACACCTAATAAGGTGATGACATTCAGTGTCCAGAAACAGCAATAATAACACATGCATGGACATCTCACCAGCAGTAGGGAGAGCTAGGTCACTGACATCTGTGAAAATACCAGTGCAGAACAGGTTCCTGAGCATCCAGGTTTTCCTACTACTTCCAGACTATTTGTTCATTTTTGAACAATTGATTCTCAATAGTATATTACTAATTACAATTACAGGAGGAAGGTTTTTGTCTCTCCCACACAGCCGCTCACTCTGCTTTAACATTCAAGCCATGTCAGTTATGTACACAGTCAGTTCTTTCAAATTGTTAAATTTTCATCTTTAGTAAAGAAGACAATGCTCATGGAGGTTTTGTGTTGTCTACATAAATATTTGTGCAATGTACTTATTGTGGCAACATATGATTGCTGAAGATAAAGCAGATCCTTGAGGCACAAGAGTACTTGTAATAATGGAAATGAATAACAATCCAGTCTCTGTGCAGGTTGGGGTGGGAGGAAAGAGAGGTAGATGAGATGCATTAAGTGCTCAGTGCAAATTCCCAAAAGCTTATAAATATGCAGAAGTATCAGTAAGAATGTGTGATTATGGGAATATTTTCAGATGATAATTCCAGAGTTTTCTCAACAATCTGTATGTAGTTTGCCATCTGCAAATCCTCTTAAAAGAGTATGAATATGGAGTAAGTGCTAAATGTAACCAAGGCCTATTTACAAAATGAATTGGCAGATTTCATATTGTTTGCCCTGGAGAACTACTGCAAATATGTTCATTCAAAATTTTATTTAATTTATGCTAATAAAAAAAGACAGAACAGTAATAGAGAAGAAAAATAGGGCATAGTAAAACATTAATAAGTGAGATCTGAAAACTCAACATTTTTGTAATTTTCATCAAGTTCTATGTTTTATGATTATTTTTTCTTATCTATGGCACTATATGAATACCTCTGGAACACCAGGAATCCAAAGAAATTTAAAATAATTGATTGGTACTTGCCCAAGATCACCACTGTTCTGGTATAAGTGTTTGATCAAAGCTGACATATTTTCAAAAATATTTCCAAAATTTTTTAAAAAATATTTTCATTTGGCTGGTAATGTAAGCAAAACACTAAAAGTCAAATTACATCTAATCAATCAAATTAAATAGAAGATTCACTGCCAGTACTAAGAAATACTTTTTGCAGTCTGTTGTAGTAATTTTTAGCAAAATAAAACATTTTTTTCTCAGTGAGGGACAGTAGAAAACACAATTTACATCATTCAAGGTATAAGCTGACTTAAAGTCTATAAATCATGGCCACAAACATTCCTGATTTTGTCTAGATGTGATGACACCTTGGTGAAATACTGGATGCAACAGATCCTGCTCTGAAATGGTGATATAGCCACACTGCTCCCCTACTGCAGGGCACGACACCAGTGACTTGTACTTGACCTGGGAGTAAAGAATTTGCAGCACATGCCATTAGGATGTGTCTCTGATTCCAGTCCCTTACTCACATTGAAGCTGGATTAAGCATATTTTTGGATGTACAGGCTTTGTTGGTAGCAGTCTACCTGTGGCAAACTGTTTCTGTGGATAAATGGATAAACTAGGTAGGGGGAGAAAACTAAACCTACCAAAAAAAGTCTTAGAGTAATTTAATTTGATTTTCAGGCTCCAAGACTACACATTTGCTCTAATTACCTCATACTAACTCATGTAAATGCTATATGTATGGTCTTTATGTTTCTGATTATAAATATTAGTAAATAATAATTGGTACATTTGCTATTAATAAAATTGACTTACTTATATTTTAATATGTTGACTTTTTCTGCTTAAGGGAACCAATGTGAGATAGTGGATCATGTTGCTGTATAAACTGCAGAAATTATCTGCAAATCTGGAACCCTCTCTCTTCTTGCTGTCTTCTATCTTATTTGAGGAGGCAACTTAGAGTGAGATTTAATATTTACAGATATTCATGGGTATATGTGATATAATACATGCTCACACGCTTTTTGTCATTTTCAATGTAATACAAAATGGTAATTATTTCAAAACCATATTAGAAAAATAAAAGATCTCTGAAAAAGGTAAGGTGTGTGCCTTGATAACATAGTGTTACCTGAGTAAGGTGTCAGGATGTTAAAGCACAGACACAAAGGCAATAGATTTTATTAACACATTTTGATCCTCATCTGGAGCTACTTGATGTTTGGTTAGAAAGCTTTCATAAGCCAAAAGTGTTATTTCTCTGGGGTTGATGGCTTTCTTTTGTTCCTCTTAGTGCCTAGATTTTACAATGAAATACAAAGATTTGTTGCAAACAGATGTATTAGGAATTCATAGTATCTATATCTCCCTTTGAAGGTGTTCTAGTGTGTCTTGGACTTTGATCCAACAGAGCTGTTCTTAAAAACAAAGTAACATATTTTATGACTGCTTTTTAGTTCCTTCATTTGAGATAAATTGCATATTAGATCAGTTGCAGAATCACTAAACGTGAGCTATTGAAGGAAAAAATATGTTAACTCATTAAATTCTTCAAAATTAGCACAGAAAGATTACTTTTGGTTTATATTTATCATTTTTGTCAGATAAAATGGAAAATTAGATACAATGTATATAATTCTGAAACTAATTCAGGAACTATATTTGTTTTAAAGCAAAGTATAGATTTTTCAGCTGTTGAAAATCAAACCATAATGACTAACTTGTTTTGTTAAATAACTTTTTTAATGTTCAAACCAGCAAACTAACTTCATAAAGATAAAGAAAAAAGGAATTAGGTTGCCTCAGGTATATTGTTGTTGAGACAGATGCATTCTCTGATGAGCCCTGAAGTCCCTATTCTTTTTCATGCAGCAGACAGGATAATACTAATCTACAGTTCAGTCTCAATTTACAAAAAAGTTTGATCATATTTATTAAATATATTAGGGCAATAACTTATCTTAATATTTGCATGCACAAAACCCTAAAAATCCAAAGTCCAATGAAATAAGAAAAGCAAATAGGACATGAAAAAGATGAGACTTTTAATTGAATAAGATGCAAAGATCTAATTATAAGTACAAGCATACAAATCCCTCCTAAAATAAGAGATAGCACACAATTAATTGCCCCCAAATTCTTTCTCTACCAGTAGCTTTCATGCAAGGGTCAGTGGAATAATAGACTGAGATATGGACAAGGTAAGCCACAACACAATCAATAAAAAGCCGAATAAAAATTCCCTTGATGGGAAATTTTCACCTCAGGGATGAATCATTCAGAAACTGAATGCAGCAGAAATAAAGAATGCAATTTCAGTTTTAGTTGAATTCTCTCTAGAATCCAGTACATAATTTCTCATCATAATAAATAAACATTCTCATGCTTGGTGTATATTTTAGCTGTCATCTGAGAAAAAGGCAAATATCATAGTATTTATTTACAAAACCCATTTTGATCCTCCTAAATTACATATTGGTTTGAAAATAAGCAACCAGCTACCAAACAGATGCATATTGACAAACATCCAGTGAACTCAACCAAGCTCTGCCTGTTTACACCCCCTCAGGATAATACAGAAGTATATAATATCCTATGATGAGATTTTTAATGTAAATGTACATTATCATTAAGGAATAATGTCATACAAGAATGACAGAATTAGTAAAATATACAGCTGTCTTAAGAATATGAAGTCTAAATGTTTCCAGCTGCCAGAAAGAATGAATATCAGAAGCTACAAAGTGTTTCTGCGATGCTTAGAGAGTGTCTGCCATAAATGTGTATTATAGTAAAGATCACTTCCTTTCAACATAATAGATCAAGATACTTGAAATTAGAAGGTTCTATATAAATATTAAATAATGGACCTCTTATGAACACTTTTATGAACTTTCTTCCAAAAGCACTTTTAAATTATATTTTGCAAGCTTCTGTCTAAAGTAAACAAGTTTAATAATCTATCTTAATGAAAATACAGAACACTGAAACAGGTTCAGTGATTTTCCAAAATGACAGAAACATCATGTCAAAATACTGTTGTCATTATAAAGGGGTTTGTACATCTAGAATTACTCATGCATGTTTGTGTTGTCCAAACATCTTTCAACATCCTGGTGCTAAAACTTGAGGTGCTGACTTTCTTCTCAGACAGTTCATTGACTCTCAATTTGAAATATCTTGAGAAGAGGTTGTTTGCTGAAGGAAAAAAAAAATCCCTGTAGCTATTTGTAGAGTTTAAAAATTTGCACAATTTCTATTACCTATCTGCATTATAAAATGCAGAAGAGCACGATTTCTTTTATTAGTTGGAATACTCATTTGTGGGATAAAATCTGTCAGCAAACCTGTGCTGATATGACCACAATCAGGATTTCACATCAGTTTTGCTTAAGGATCCCATTTTTATTCATTTCAGACTCCTAAAATCTGGATAGATCCAGCCCAAATAGTTTATATCTATTTTAAACTGATATCAAGGAGAAATTTAAGGTGCATATAACAAATGTAGATGTGTGTTAATATCTGTCTCTCAGTAATTTTGAATTACAATAAGCTTGAATGGAT
The DNA here is from genome assembly GCF_903797595.1 of Erithacus rubecula. NCBI lineage: Eukaryota > Metazoa > Chordata > Aves > Passeriformes > Muscicapidae > Erithacus > Erithacus rubecula. Next base: position 32,482,430 of record NC_136687.1, on the reverse strand, counting down.
CTAGAAAGTATTGCAAGTCATGTATTTCAGTTAGATTGTAAAATCTTCAAATTCCAATTTGGGTTTTTCTTGGTCCATACCTGCTGTAATATATTATTACAGAAAATGGGGTTAGAAGGAAACTTAAGAGATTATCTTGTCCATCTCTCATGCCTCAGGCAGGATCAGTTTTCCCAATAACATTTCTGACATACATTAGTTAAACCTGGTCCTAAAAACTTCCAAAACTGTATTCCTTATATTTGTAAGGAATGTATTTTCATTCCTAGTATGAGCGATGTACAGATTAAACACTACCTTAAAAAACAAAAACAAACAAACAAACAAACAAAAAACCCCAAACCAACAAAACCAAACAAACACCCACCTGAAAAAAAATGAATAAACACAGGGGATCTTTAGGCTTCCTGATTCCTATCTGCTCACCATTAACAACTCTGAAATAAGAAAGTAAATAACACTGCTGATTTTCGAGGCTGGATATATTTCATTTTGCAATTTATTAGATACAAAGAAGATGCAGCCCTGATATGGCAAAAGCTTGATTTTTCTGGGTGGAAATTGATGCTCACAGAGACTGACCCTGTGCATACCAGCAGGTATTTGTAAATATGAGAACCAAAACAGCTGTGTGGGAAGGGCACATGCCCATGGTGGGGTGCATATATAACCCTGAGTACATGAAAATGGATGGATGCTTGAATGCCACCTCTGTCTCTCTGAATTGCACTGTGTATTGTATTTGCATACCATAAACACCATTTAAAGAATTTTTTTTTCCCTTACTGATTCTTTGCTCTGTTTCTCTTGTATGTGGATAATTATGGTGGTAATTTGGCTACAGCATTCTGAACTTGCATGATTTTTAGTAAGGACTACATGGATTTGAATCTGTCAGTTTGTCATAATGCTTCCTCAATATTACCCATTTAGTGTCAATTATAAACAAAAAATAACCCACTTATTGTCTCATATTAGCATCCACATCAATAATTGTGCAGAACAAAAGGCATAAACTGGGACCATCTGCTCTCACTACAATAATCTACCTAAAAAAGCTTAGCCAGTAACACAGTGAAATATTCTGATGCATTTGTCTGGGATCATGCTGTTTAAGTGTCTTTTATGATTAAAATCATTACTGCTTTGGTCCATCACCTATTAAGACATATGTTTCCTAATTTCAAGTAAAGTATTGTCATTTTATTTTTAATACCATAGTAAATTAAGATAACATGTAAGAAAAAAACTGTACTTTTTTTCCATGCTTCCTTGCCGCTTTCTCTCCTGCTGATGTTGACAGTACTTACAGATTTCTTTTAAAAAATCATATATGCTGCAGATTTTTATTTTTTTGACAGAACGCTTAAGCTCTGCTAAATTCCAGTATAAAAGCATATCAAAATGTAAAATGTTAACCAGAAGTGCCATCGTGACCCTAAAAGTTAAAAAAAAAAGAAGGAAAGAAAAGAATATTTAAAGTCCTACAATCAAAGAAGATTGTTGATGTTTAAAGAGAATGTATTGTGAGTTTTCTCAACACTGGATATGTGGAATTTTTCCTGGCAGCTTGCAAGAACAGATAGGAGTTTAAGAAACAATCACATCAAAGTACAAAAGGCAAGCAAATCCCTGCTGCTTTATGCCAGTGTCCTTATTCTATTCTCTAGCACATCAGGCCTGTCAAGACACCTCAGTTTTTCACTTCTAACAAAAATAAGTAAATGAAAATAATGCACTGCAAATGCCCAGTGCATTTACTACAATGTCTTAAATGTTTGGTTCTGATCAACTGCAGATTCAGTAAACAAATGTCCCCTAACTCTCAAGGGTGACCACTGAAACTTGATTACTGACTGTTTTGAATAGCAAAATATTATTTTTCTCCAAAAATGTAATATTATTATTACACTTTCTATGTCTGATTTTCTAATATGCTAAGCACTCATCTTTCTCCTTGATTTCAAATGGAGTTTTTATATGCTCACAGCATGATTCATAAACTGTGTGACTTCTTTTCCATTCTATTTATGCAAAGAATTGAATAACAATTTGCTTCACAATAGTCAAAATGAAACTTGAATAGAAATAAAAGTAAAATTATCCCTTCAGGAAACTTGGTTTATAAAGTATAATGCTGTTAGTTCATGAATTGACCTTATGACACCTGAAAAGATTCAAGAGGAAAGTCAAAAATTCATGTCTATTTCTAGTTTTTCAAGCTTGAGTAACATACACAATTTTTGGATTAGACACTTTTTATCATTAAGGCTGAGAAGAAAAAGTTAATGTGATTGTATTGATGGTTATTGGGTCTATTTATCAGTCTTTGAGTTAATATCTTGCTGAATTTTAAGTACATTTTGGGATTAAAATCCTCTTCCATCCCAGGTATGTCAAGAATATGAATTGGAGATCACAAAAAAAAAAAAAAAGGCATGTAGCATTATCCATTATGTACTGGCCAACATTAGCCAGCATATAAAACACATGTACATGGACACCTCATCAGTTTGTGTGTGTAGTTGAATTATTAGCTCAAATGTGTCAGTGCTGTTTTCAATACTCCAAGGTTCTCAAAATAGACACTGGAAAATGGTCGGGGAGAACTGAGGCATGAAGTGTGCTTGTCATCAGCAACCTAGCATTTTGCTTTGCTCTTGTGTACCAGCCTGCTTTACTTTTTCAGTTATTATCACTCCACCTTTTAGGAAACTTGTGTGCAGTAATGAGTCTCACCTTCATAGGTAAGAGAATTCTGGTTGTACATCTCGTATACAGATAACCCAGTAGCTACTTATGCTTGATAAATCAATGCAATTCAAAATTGCTCTTTTGTTTAAAGCAGAAATGTGATCTATTTGTTCTCTAAAGGAATGGAAAGTGGCCAAATAATAAGTTCTAAATTCAACCTCTGCTTCTTCTCCCCAAATTCAAACATACTGCCATAATGAATGAACACTAGTGTTTGCTCTTCAAACAGTTGGGCAGAAATAGTTTCACTTATAAATCTGAAAAAAAATATTTGAAATTAATAAAATGTTTTAGCCAGGATTGAGGGTCATATTTCTTGTGTTCAAAATGGTTATTTTTTCAAAATTAGATCTTAAAAAAAAAAAAAAAAATTATTACAATTTGGTCAATAAATGTTCTGGATCATGCAATTTATTTTTCCCAAAGACTGCACATGTCTCTAAAACCACAATATGGAGTAATGGGTAGGTTCAGAGCAATGGCTAGCACCATGGCATGTGTTCAAAAAATTGGCATGTCATTATTTCACCTTTCATGTCCTTCAAAATATGGTAATATGGGCTGTATTTATGAATTGAGGGCTGAAATATGCTGTGCTCTCCACCTGCTCTAAAAATTAATAAAGAACAGATAGGGATAAGTGCAATATGGGACAGCAATTTTGACCAGCTATGTAAGCTAACCATTTACAGTCATATGCTATGGTTAATAATGCTTTTCTTGAAAGCAAAAAATCTACAAGCAAAGTAAAGAATAATAAGAAACATGGAAAACAAAATCCACAATTTTTTACCATATATCTGGAAGAGGGAAAAAAAAAGTTATGGATTCCTCTCTATTACTTTCCATTAGTGTCAAATATGCAAAACTTTCCAAACAAGAAAAATTCTTTTGGGCATATTAACATCATCCAGCAGTAGAAAATAAATTTATTTTCCTGACAGATAACAGAAGCATACCTAATATATGTTATATATCCTAAAATTATATGTTTATAAATTATAAACTAAAGAATAGACTATATCCTGTTTTAAAAAAGACAATGAATGTATAATGCTTGTTTTTTTCTCACATACTGAGACAAACACAAACACTAGGTTGGTTTGTTTTCTTTCTCACAACTGCCCAGTATTTTCATATATTAAAGGACATAATCTAGGGCCTTAAGATCAAGGCAGTATTCATAATTAAACCTTCAACAGGTTGCCCTGGAAGTTGACTATATCTGGAAAAATGTGCAAGTTAGAACTATCCTTGTAGAAAGAGATTAGCAAGATTTCCCAAATGTAAATAGTTTGCCTCATTTCCCTTAGTCTTACCACCATTTATTAGACAGCACAAGCCCAAATATGAGATAAACATGACACACCTATGCTTCAAAAGGCTGCTGCAAACTCTTGGATACATGAGGAAGCAATCAAACTTGTCAATTAAACAGAAATGAGACAGCTGATAGATTTCAAAAACTGCTGCAGAACAGTTAAACTAGTTTTATTTTCTTCAGAATATAGTTGTATCAGTCTAAATATTTAATGCATTTTTGTAAATTATACCTTCACTTTAGACTGAAAAAAATATTAATCATAAACTCCAAAATTACATAATTCTTTAAATGGCTTTATAATCAGTTGTTATTTCAAATGTGTATTTTATGTCAACATGTACTCCCACTGTTTAAATATACATCCTTTAAAAATGTGGTTAATCTGAACTGCTAATTTCTACTCAGTTTGTGTTAATCTATTTGTAAATCCAAGTTTTCTGTTTCTCTAATAAGATACAATTTGACATTTTGAAATAGGGAAATGAATATTCTGACGTCTTTTCATAGATATAAGAAAAGTAGAACTGTATCAGGCCATCATCTTATGCATAATGGAAGAGTTGGGCCTTAAATCTGTATTTCTAAATCTTTCAGCTATATGAGATATGGACAGGGTGTGATGTCATCTAGGTACCCTTTACTGCAAGAGACTGAATGAGATTATATTATGAAATCCTTTCCAGTTTTGGCTATTCTGTAGTTCTATGACTCTATAAGGGTAGCACATTTTTAAATTATTCATTTCAACAAGATAACTGATAAGAAAAGACAGGTATGGGCCATTCACTCAGTAGTTGGTCTTGATGATCCCTGTGGGTCCCTTCCAACTCAGAATATTCTGTGATTCTTTGCTTCTGTGATTTCCATGTCTTTATGGTATCCACTAGCATGTATGATAACTCCTGACAAGTGCCTTTGTTATATTCTGTAATATGAATAGGATATTAATTGAGTTTCTAGTGAGTAAGTGATGATTCAATATGATGTAAAGTATGATGTAAAGTGTGATGAGAGATGATGAGACATGATAGCAGGAGGTTTCCATTTATGTAACATAATATCTTTATTTTTGTACAATTTGTAGGATTTTGGTCCACCTGAAGTCAGCAGGTTTTGCAGACTCTACAATTCCCTGGGCAGCCCCCCTGCATGGCAGGATCAGTCTGAGAGTGTTGGAGGGATTTGGGCTGAGTTGAAATGTGGTCCTGGACCAGAGAGTGAAGAGGGGACAGGGACAGTAAGGCCAGAGAACACCCTCAGGGTCAAAGCAATCACTGTGTCATGCCTTTAGATGCCATCCTTTACAGTTTGCTGTTCAAGGCAGTGGTGAGAAGGTTTTTGGGTTTGAGTGGGGGCTTTATCTGTTTTGTTTTGTTTTGGTTTTGTTTGTTAAAGATAAATATATGAAAATGTTTCCTGTGTTGCTCCCTTTGGCTCATTTACGGCTCATGTGTAAGGACCTACACTTCACTTGCAGCCACTTATAAAATTCCTTTCAGGAGGAATAAAAGAGCTTATCCTATTTACCTTTTCCAAATGGTAGATGCTGTCCTGCCTCAATAATTGATTTGCTTATGGCACTTACTAATTTTCAATATTGTGCCACTTTTCTAACAATAACAAGTAGAAGCATGAACATTGAAGGTTGTTATTTACTAGCCACAGCTCAGTGCACCATATAATCAAATCCTTTGTCAAAGCATCCTGCCACATAATCAGATCTTGTGAATTGTCAAAGGCAATTTTATAAATATATATATTCATTTAAAGCCTCAGTAAGCTTGTCATGGCATGAGATAAGCACATTTTTCTTTCATTTTCATGCTTTTCCAGTTCTTTATATATGTAGTAATTACATTGTTCTCATGCAGTTTCTACAGTGAGAAGTAACACTATATATTTATATTATGCTTTACATACAATCAAATAACAATGAAGTAGTTGATTTAATGGCTATTCTTTCCCTATATAACATCACTTAAAGATTTATGTCATTAGCCAGATTTTATAGTAAGCAATGTGATGCACAGCACAAAATCAGAAGAATCAGGAAACCCCAAAAAGAGGACATATTTTCCTCAAGTTGGTGTAGTTTAAAATGCCAAATTCACTTCTTGCACTGAAAAAATGCTGAACACTTTTGGAATGTTTTTTGGGGTTTTTTTTTATTACAAGGGACAGGTTGGAAGATTTTTCATAGTTTTCTGTTTTAATTATTAGAATAATAAAGTCCAAAATTGAAATAAAACTCTGTGAAAAGACTGTTTGATTCAATGTAGGAAAAAAGTATTAGACAAATGGTATTAGAAGGAAAATTTCCTTAAAAAATGCTGGAATTATTGCAAGAGAGGTTGCTAAATGTTAAAAATATTAGAAAACAAGTAATTTTATGTAAAAATATTACATAATATTCTGTATATTCAAAGCTTGTTTTCAAAAATAGGGAGCAATGGCTTTAGAATATCAGATTAAAACCTGAGTTTTCAGAGGTCTATTGTGTCTCTATATATGAGATTTCAGTACTTGCAGTGGTATAGCCCCAAAGAGATATTCTGTAGGTCCTGCAGAAAGCATTTTATGTTTAGTCCAAATATAGTTTGTGCTTAGTCTGTAGTCCACATACATCCTCATTGACTGTACTCTAATTGGATGGTGATGATGAAGACATCTGCCAGATAAAAAAAAAACATAATCAAGTAATATGTCAACCAGAACAATAGTGAGGAAAAAAGAGAGAGGAAAGATAGAAGCAGTAACAATATCCCAATTAAAATGAAGAACAAAACAGTTGAACTGCAGATGAGTGCCAGCTTTCTTCAGACAGTACAGACAATGAGACCTGTGCAAGCACATCTAAGATAAGTAGAAAAGAGGTGGCTATATAATGGAAAAATAGCCTTGAAATAAGTAATTGAATAATATTGCCAGGATTTAGCTGTAAAAATTAAGCACTGCATATTTTCAAATACATATCCTATGTGAATTGACATTCAGGGGGTGAAGTGTTAGATAAATAGCAACAAATTCTTGAAAACAATATACTTTAGCCTTGACTTTCCTTAAAATCCTGATTATTGAATGTTGTGGTTTATTAATTTACTTTACACAAAAAAAGAAGAAGGTTACAGAGAGGCCATAGCTCTATTTCATATATCTAATGTGATATCATATCCATGAGGTGTCATTTGCATTACCAAATTGCAGGGAATTTTATTTCATTTATTTTTTGATTGTTTTGACTGTTTAAATTTTGATTGTTTCTAACAACAATTCATTCAGGGTACGGGTTTGCATAAATTAGAAAATTTGTTTAGGTCCAAAGGATGTTCGTTCACTGCCCGGTAGGTTTATGCATTACAAAAGTCAACAGGTACCTGCTTCTAGGCTACATTTTCAGTCCAGAGCTGAGTCCAAGGAAAGCTGTGCTGCTGCAGCTCTGTGTCCCATGTTCAAGAAGTGGGAAGGCTGAAGGTGCACATTCCCATCAGGCACATGCACAGAGAGCTCATGAGTGCACCACACACAGACAAAGCTGGGCACTGAGCACTGACACACAGTCATTCACACCAGCACACACTGCACCAGCAGCTGCCTCTGCCCTCCCTCACTGGCAGCCAGGCACACAGAGCCCTGCTGGTACTCACACAGCCCATCTCTGACACCCTGACCTCACTCCCTCCAGGTGATGGTATCACAGGCCTCTGCAGCCCCCCCCAGCTGCTGGCACTCACCTTGTGATACACACTCATGCAGACAATAGAATTCCTCATCCAAGAAAGAGCTGGAAAGGAATTTCAAAAGGTGTGCAGGTGACAGTGGCTAGGCACAAAGCATGGGCAGAAAAGAGTACAAAACTATTTAATCACCACCATCCCTTTTCAACCCCATATTATTCTTTTCATACACATTTCCCTTCCCAAATCACCCAGATCTCACTTTTAGGTCCCCCTCTAAATATATGTTAATAAGTCCTGTGCAATTCCAAAATTCCCCTGCATTCCATCATGTATCTCCCCGTGTAAACAGGGAGTGCAAAATGTGCTCCTGCAGCATTGACATATTTTGATGTGATATTAGACGATCTTTAAGGTCTTTTCCAACCTAGGCCATTCTATGATTCTGTGTATTTCACAAGTAGACTTTTAAACTGAGGCTTTCCTGAGAAAGCTATGGGAGGGAACTGGACAGGACATGCCTTTTTGTGAAGTCTTAATTTGTGTGCCTGTGGCCTTGCTCTCCTGGGAATTTGTGGAAGTTGAAGTTTGATGGGCTGACAACATCTGTGAGAGTCCTGGATATAGCTGAGGCAAGGTGCTATTTGGGGTCCCCTCCTGCCATGATCTCTGTGCACCACAGATGAGGCTTTTCTCACATATCTGTATATTACAGGTCTCTTATGTGTATTTATGTCCAGAGCCAAATGCCTGAAGTTCTGCCTTGAGAACAGAGACAGAACTATCTGTTGTATAGTGAATAAAGTGAATCACATACTTGAACTTCAGTTCCCAGGACTCACTTGAGAGAGCCCAGGGTCAGAAGGGGCTGATGTGTTGATAGTTCTCTCTCACAGGACAGAGGCAGCTGGGGAATGTCATCTGGAAGTATATTCACTATTGCTATAAGAGGATGCACCTTCAAGAAGTGTTGGCACTTGTCAGTCCATTACAATTTGCTAGGAATTTTTCCCTGTCTTCTATTTACCTGCATAGACACATCCATAGCAGTGATGCAAAGAAAAATGTAATTAAACACAATACAATATTGGGATGTTGTTTCCTCTCAGTGAGATTTTATCAAAATGAAGAGGTTATTGCAGGGCTGTTTCTTGTTTTGGCAGTATTTGTTTTTTAATTACTTGAGTGATGGATCTGCAGCTTATCTTGGTTAGTCTGCACTAGTTGGCAGGCTGGGAAGGATACCCTTCTAAAGGGCAAGGCCAGGAAGCCTCACTGAAATAAATAAGGTGCCCATCAAGATGAACAAGTGCAAAGCACTGCAGTAAGAAGTAAGAAGCTGAAGAAAAATGATCTGCATGACTGGCCAAGCAGCAGTTCCACAGTTATGACCTGCTCTTAGTTGAGCCTTTTTAAGTACATGGAATCATGCTGTCATAGCACTGGTGGTATGAGCTTCTGGGAGGCATGAAGTACAGTCTGTACAGGATATTTCCAGAACTACATCAAGTCATCTACTCTATTTTTTAGGCAGCATGAGTATAAAATGTCTGTATCATCTTTGTTCTCAGTCCAAAGTGATTTCTTCATGTCTGGGCAACAGATTCACTGTCACCATCTGTTCACAGTCCTTTCTTGAACAGTCTGGATTATAGCACTCAATTATCCTTGACATGTCTAGTACCTCCTACAAGAAATTTGAATGTTTTCAGTTTCTCAGTCCATATGCCTTTCTAGATGAGTTACCTACCCTGATCAGCAGTTTTCTGACTCAGTATTTTTATTAGACTATATCTTGTTGTGAAGCATAATCCAGTAGTTCCATATTAGATGTTATGATAAGAAAGACCTGCTGGCATAGCACTAGATACCTGCTCTGGAATATGGAAGCAGCAAGACTTATTGCAGACCAAAACATATTGTAGCCCAGAGAAGTCATGGATACCCCATCCTGGAAAGGTTCAAGGCCAGGTTGCCTGAGGCTCTGAGAAACCTGGTCTAGGTGTCCCTGCCCATGGCAATGCAGTAGTAAATAACTGGATTTTTAAGGTCCTTTTAAACCCAACCATTCTACGATTCCATGATTCCATGAATATTACAGAAAGAGACCCTAGCTTCAGTCAAAAAGAGTTACATGGAGAAATGTTTGGAGAGTTTAAAGCAAAAGAGATCCTGACTTCATCCCATATGAGTACAGTGTGGATGCTTAAGCTAAGAAGATCCAGAAGAAAATAAGTGTGAATGTAAAAATCAGAGTAAACCTTGAGGCATGGCTTAACAAACCACTATTGCAGAAAAATACTGGTAACAACTTCATGAAAGACACTTGAAGTGTGTCCTCTAGTCTATTCAATGCTGATAAAGCATATACTAGAGCCTTTTATCCTACTGAAGTCATCGTTCTTTTGGAAAAGATAAAACAGAATTAACTAGTGGGAGATCAGTACAGAATGGTCATAATGATAGATGACTACAAAGACAGGAGTATTTGGGGTTGATTAGTCTGGGGATGAGAATGCTGAGGGTACCAAGATCAGACAACTGAAAATGAGAAAAGAATGAACTCCCTGTCATGAGACTAAGGCAAGGAATAGTAGTAAATCTAGGAAGGTACATTAGATATAAAAAAAAAAAAAAAAAAAAAAAAAATTTGCCAACAGTAAGGTTAGTTCAGCACTAGTCTAAGAGAGAAGACTGTAAACTCACCAAAAGAGAGGATTTTAAAAAGCAAATTAGACAAATACCTGATAGGAATGATTCCTCTACTCTGGGGCAGGGCATGGGTTAGACAGTTCCTCAATGACCTTTGAAGGCTTATTTTCTATGAAATAATTACAATGTATATATCCAAATATTTAGTACTATTGAAGCTAACACTATAAATTCTCCTGCTAGGGAAAAGCACACTCATGCTTCTAGAAAGCTACACAAGGGGAAACTAAACAAAAACACTTGCATTGTAGAGCACTTAGAATATGAAATGCATTCACCCCTAGATTTTGGAGATGTATGCTACTCTTATTAAAACCATAGTTTCTAGTCTCAAGTCATAAGAAGAAATAGTTTACTGCTTGAAGTTTACAATTGAAGTTGGATTTGGCCTTTCATTTTGCCTGTCTTGACTTTATTCAGGGGTTGTTTTTCACAGTGATAGACACTGGAGAAAATCTGACGTCTGAATTCTTAATCTGCTTATCTAATAAGAAATATGACAAAGGGTTACATTCAAGTCTTTTTGTTGTTGACCTACAATGTGTCATTGTATCTGCTTATGATGATAAAGAATTTTATAATCTTGTGAAGAAAGAGCAAGACGCAGTTGGCTAATTTTCTTATCAACAGCCACTATAGTGATTTGATAAAAATGAGAACTTTGGACACACATAAGAATTGAAACTGATAAAAAGCATCTACTGGTTTCTGAACAAAAATTGCTAATCTTGCAAAAGGGGGCTGCTGTCATCATGACCTTCTACTAATAAACATTAAAATACAGAACTATTTAACTTAATTTTGTAGCTATTCCTGCAGTGCATGCAAATAGAATTTAATTAAAGATGAAAAAAGTTACATTAGATAATGTTTTTGACCTCCTGCCCAATTACTGTGTGTAAGTATAGCAACCTCTGCTTCTGGCAAGCATATTGCAAATGAAACAAAAAATAAAGAAATATAGATATTAAATAGAGTTTGATAGCATTCAGAAACGCTGGACACTCCCTAAACACATAAGAAAAATCTTTTTTGTCTCAAAGACCTTGCAATTTTTAAGTTCCAAAGCTGAAAAATGTGAAAATAAACAAAAGCAACACAATCTGTATAAAAATAAGCATGTGTAATACTTTTGTGTTACTTTTTGCTCTTTTTGAAGCTGAGCATGTATATTTCACCACCTACTCTTCTCACTTCTATTAGATTATTTTGCCTTTTTTCAGTATTGAGGACCCATTTCTATCCCTACACTTTTATGCACTTCTGATTCATCTGAATCAGTTACATTATTGTACATATTTTTGTATGGAGAGGCAGATCTGTACATGACTGCAAGTGAACCCTGTTATTGGACTGTTTGTGTCTTTGGATGCTTGCAGAAGGTGATGGTATGCTGAGTTAAAAAAAGTAGAGTAGGAACTGTCATGCTCTAGTTTCTATACTGATTACTTTCCTGGTTTCAAGCTTTCCACAGCTACTCATGTGCAGTCAATTTGGATTTTAAAAAGATCATTTAAAGCCTTTATTATTAGAAAATTTTTTAACCTCTTCTCATGAGTAGATACGACACATGGAAAAGAAGACTTTTCCTGCCTACCAATCTACAGAACCCATTTTGAAGCACTCTTCAAATATTTCAGTTACCAAATAAATGTAGTCTACCTAGGAAGTCCACCCTGCTTTTTTCTTTCTTAACAGAGGTGCCTAACACAGGTATAGGAGAAAGAATTATTTTCTTAGAATTACACTCTCTCAGTAATGGCTCAATTATAATTTTCTTGATAGAGAATTTTTTCCTGTACTGTATGCAATTATGTCTTAATCTCACTGTTGACAAAAAGGCATTGCAGCATTCAAAGGTCAATCTTTCAGCTTTTATAATAGAAATGATGGCAAAAATAGTCATAGGCACAAAGCAGATATTTAATTGTAGTTCTAAAGAGTTGCTGCTGTTCTCAGTAGAGTTGAAATTGCCATTCATTAAGACATCAAAAAAGTCCACAGTTACGAAAAAAGAAACATCCAAAATAACTAAAATGACAGCCAAATGCTGTAATAGCCGATTTATCATCAAAGCAATAGTAGCTCAATCTACTCAAAAAGTATGAATAAACTTTGTCAGCTCCTGCATTCATGATGGAAATCAGTGATAAAAATCTTATTAAATCAGAAAATAAATCATATTGATTAGTTGAAATGTCTTGACAGATTAAGACCCTGAAGTAGCTTCCAGATTTAAACTGAGAAACATTGCTATGTACCAACAGTGATCTACTTTGCAAAGAATAAAGAATTTGTAAAGAAAAACTGAGACTAATTTCTACTTGTTTCCAGTAGCCATATGAAAGCAGGATTGCAGCCTCCCATTAATTTTAGGGATGAATTTGCATTAAACCTTCTCTTTTGTCCTCAATACTCTGTGATGTTTAGATGTTAGCTCTCTTCTACAGTTACATAAAATAAGGACTTAAATAAAAATCTGGTTGAATCTTAAATGTTTCTACCCATAGCAAGTGGAGTGAAACAGTCAAGTCGGTTTATTCTGAAAGCAATGATGTTCTCATAGTTATTAGCAAATTGAAGTAACAAAAATAAAGTAGCCTTAACCTAGGATTTATTCAGCCAAAAAGCCAGAAAATAAGAGTAATTCAAATTATTTCACTCTGAAATCCACCTATTCTAACAAAAAACCTTAAAATACATGTTTTATAGGATACTGGTAGCTATAGGAAATAGACTTAAAAAAGGAAATGTGAGTAACTTGTCCAGGTGATGAGGACAACTCAAAAATAACTGCCATGCTTACAAGTATAGATTTAGCTGTTTAAAATTTGCAGTAGAATTATGCAGTAGGATTATGTAAAATTGTCCAATTTTGCAACAATCATTTAAAAAAAACCAATTTCTGGAATGCTTTTCTCCAGTCAGCATTTTTATTTAATTCAGTAATGCTTGAAGACCTTTATCACCTACGCAGAATTCCATACATAATTCAGAAAATATACTAGTTTTACTGTTAATATAATTTTGACAAATATCTTACAACTTTTTCACGAGGAGTGCTAAAAAATTATGGAAAACTGACAAAAATGTTTTATTCCTTTCATAATTTGAAGTGTGACATTCTTAATTTTAAAAAATTCAATAACGATTTATATCAGATCACTTGTAAATACCAAGTTTTCTTCAAAAGTGTGCTGGTAATAAAATTATATGTAGTTTATGATCACATACGGTGAAGTTTTTGCAATTTGGATGTTACAATAATCTTTTTTGTAGAACACACAGTTTACAAGACAATGCTACCTTTCAGAGAGCAAGACTGAACTCCGTCCTTCATCCTTTGATTAATTGCAAAATTATATGTGTCTGACCTTTTCCCTTCTACAACTGTACATTCCCACTTGCAGGGGTGGTCAATTCAAGAAGGCACTCTTGTCCAATGTTTAACACAACTTTATAAACTGAGGACATGGGACTTAAAGTAATGACTTGCTGTGACACTTATAGAGATCTTCCAGTGAGAAGATTTTTCTGTCTGACCTTAAAGTATAACAACAATTTTCACCTAACTTTGTTATCAGATCAAGAAATTATCCTGAAACTATAGCATTTCTGCTATATTCTAAGTAATCTACATTTAAATATGTATTTTTAAAAAGTCTTACATTTTTATTTTATGTATAGGTATATGTTAAATTCAAAGTTGCCTCTATCAAATAGTATTTAAGGACCATATTACATGGAGTAGCAATGCTAATAATCATTGAATAAAAAGTACCTTTCTGAATTTTAAAAAATATTTTTTGCATATCTTTTTTCCTGTCCAAACCAAGTAGAAGCTATAAAATGTCTCATTGCAAGAGTTTGGATATGACACTTTTTAGAAATATATTTTGTGTCATAAGTTCACAGCATGCAAGGTCAGAAGATCTCATTGCAAACATCCAATATGACTGCATAAAGACCTAGGTTGAATCAACTGAACTTTAAAATAACTTGAAAACTCCCAGATTTATTAAGGGTGAACTCTTCCTAATAATTTTAGGGAAGGAAAATCCCAAAAGATACCCACAACTAACTACTTTCTTATTAAAACAACTTCAAAAATAAAGACCAGAAGTGTACTGACTAGTCCATTTTATATGGCTATTAATATTTACAAAATACAGACAGATAAAGCAAGTATTTCTCTCTGCCACTGAGGATGAAAGAGTATAAAGAGAAGGATGATAAAATTATGAAATCTCTTAGGAGAGTTCAAGGTAGCTGCCTCAGTTAAAAATTTTCTTATTGTAGCAGTAACTTCAGATTTTGAGGAGCTTTAACTACCAAACTTAGTTTGTATTTTCTATTTGAGAATAATAACAGCAAAAACTCATCTTTTTTTTTTTTTTGTACAAAATTAATCATGTTCTTGTTATGCAAACAATTAATAACTTCTGATTTAAGAGGAAAATTTTGCTTGTTGCTTTACCCCTAGGCAAGACTGATGTGGTCATCTCATGTGGTCAGCCCTGGCAGGCAGCTTAGCACAGAACAACCACTTGCTTTCTCCCCCTCCATTGGGGTGGGGGAGAGAACTGGAAGGGCAAAAGTGAGAAAACTCATGGCTTGAGATAAAGACAGTCCAATAGGGAAAGCAAAAGATGCACAGAGAAATTCATCTTGTCTTTCCCAGGGGGGGAATATTTTGCCATTTTCAGGAAAGTAGGGACCATCACACATAACAAATACTTAGGAAGATAAACACAGTTAGTCCAAGCTGGCCCCCTTCCTCCCTCTTTGCCCAAGCTGTTCTTGCCAAGCATGATGACAAATAATGTACTGCCCCAGCTGCATCCCCTCACAACTGCTTGTGCAGCCCCAGGCTACTCACTGGTGGGACAGTGTTAGAAATGAAAAGACTTTGACCGTGTAAGCCCTGGTCCACAGCAGCTGAAAAATCCCAATGTTGACAAAGCTCTTTCAGTCCTAAATCCAAACCACAGCACCATACAAGCTGCTAAGCCGAAAATTAAATCTTTCCCAGCACAAACCAGTACATCTTATTTCTGCAAGTTGTATTATTATCTATTTCTGATAATGTTGAATATTCACAAATAGGCAACAAATTGAGAAGATCAATTGTCATTGTAAGCTACCTTCATAATTTTGAAAAAAGTTTCTCTAACTTTTATAAATTAAAAAATAAGCAAGCCAGTTTTTAAAAGAAATATTGTCATGAGAATGAAAAATGCATGATATGTGAATTTAATTCCACTACTTTTATTTCGTCTTGGCTTCTACATCCTTCTCAAAAATAAGTAGTCTAAATGACTTCATGTTTAAGTAAAGAAGCTGTTAGTGCTTAACCATATAAAATCATTTAAATAGACCATTCAAAATCCTTGAGAGAAAACTCTTTTTAAGTAGCCTCTTACAACTCCAACTCATTTCTTTTGTTTGTCTCTGTAAAATCAAATGGTGGAGGGATGCTGAACTTGCTGTACAGATTTAGGTTGGTGCCACAGGAAGGAAGGAGAGAGTTGTCCTTAGATTCTGCTTTCTTAGAGTAACAAGACTTATCTGGGAGCAGTGATCCTGGGTTTAGAAGTAGGCCAGAGAAATTACCTGGATCAGCTCTAAAGGCTTTTAAAAACATCCCTTATCTCTAAATAAATGGAAAAGGAAGGACACTCTCATTCATTGTTTTCTGATTCCATAATGAGCTGTTGTCATTTTCTGTTTGGACACATTTCTTCCTGAGATTTTTCATTGCATGTTTTAGCTGATGAATAACCAAACTGCTACTTTATATGCAGTACATGATAGGTAGATAGTCCACATATCATAGGTAGTGTCATCAGTTATAAAAAGAGACAAAATATTTGTTCTAATAAAGCCAAACACTACATTACATATAAAAACTTTCCAGCTCTTTTTTTTTTTTTTTTTTTTGTTAAAACTCTGGTGTTAAAAGTACCTTTCTTTCGACTAGTTATTTAGTCATGTTGTTTTATTGAGAATAATTACATTGCTTTTTCTCAGCATTCTTGAGGTTAGAGGCCATTGACTATTCAATAGATATATAAAAGAAATTTCTTAACCATTGTCTGAAAATGAATTACACTGTTAGTATATGGGGGCTTTATGCTTATATGGCTTTTTTCTATTTGGCAGCCGAAATGATCTTGCTTTATTATACCTAAATGGTTTCATTACTGAACAGTACGAGTTATTATAACCTATCATTTCATGAAGTTTGTCATCTCAATTATCTGGGGAACAAAAAACATGTGCTCTGTTTGGAAGGAGATGTTATTTGTAAGTATTGCTAGTGCCAAGACAATTCATCATTGAAAGTGCAGTGATGTTATTTGTTATTTCTCTTTACCATAAATATATACACTGGACAAAACTTATAATAATACACAGAGTTCAGTGACTCCTTTCAAAATATTACATAAATTAGCAAACACTTTTTTTATTTTTGCAAAGAAGACTACAACCATCTTTTCATATCTCTGTGGATTGATTTACAATCACAAGTTTAATCTTGTACATTTTGGGTACTTTTTTAAAGAAAAAAATTTATATGTTTAAGATTTGCCTCAGAAGGAAAATCTGCTTTTCAAGTAAGACATTTTAACTGTTCACTTAGTTATTAAACAAAAGATTAATAGTTATGAAATCTGCTATGCATGACATACCTACAATTTCTCACAGACTCAGAAAAACCATAAGCATTACAAATAAATGTTTTGAGTTTTATTTTTTTTAGTAGCTTGAATTAGATGAGAGTTAAAGCAAGACATAATAATATCTGTTTTATTTTCAGTGGTAATACTGCCTCTGATTAAGCATGATTTTTCTTAAGAAATGTACATAATTGAAAATTATTTTTAAAGGAGACAGCTTATTTATAAAAATAGATACAGAATAAAATAGGTAACAAAATGTGTGTGAATGAATATTTTAATCATGGATATAAATCCCAGAGAACATAATTTAATGTTTGATAATGGCCTAATGTTTAAAGAGAGAAGCCTAGAAGTCGTAATCAAAAAAATGTTGAATTAATACTGAAGCCCCTCTCCCTTCATCTGCTTGACTAGTTTTACAATGTGACATTTATAAGCAGGGTTCATTTCTTCAGACCTATTAATGGTAGTTTCCATCCTTATTTTCCCATTACTTATTCTTCTTGTCTAATTTTGCTACACTTGCTAAGATCTGAAACAGCTCTGTACTGGACAGGAAAAAATAAAATCTCCTTCTTTAATTTGGTAATTCCAAGTGAGATGTAAAATTACTGCACAGCTCTCAATGTTTTCTGTTCTTTGAAAACATTAGTTTGCATTCCAACAAAAATATTTTTTCCTTGTTGGAAAAGAAACAGCACCTGAAATTTAGTTAAGAGACTGAGACTGTTATAATCATATTTATTCTAAGTGTTCCTTCAAAAGTTACTACAGAAATTTATTTATATAAATATTACTTCTATAAGGAAGAAAATTCCCAATAGCAGATATATAACGAAGGACGAGTGATATTTTGAAGAGAGAAATTACCCTAAGAACTTTATATGTGCAATGAAATCTGTGGTTACATATTTCATTGAAAACACTGGCTGATTCCCACATAACTCTAGATTAGCAATCATATTTTAGACAATTATAAAAGAAAGTGAAAAGGAACTTTGATTTTTCCATAAACTCTCATTTTTAGTTATAAAAATGTTTTCATAGATAAGTTCAGTGTTGTGCAAAAATTCTGATGCCCAATATTTTACAACTGGAAGTAGCATGATTTCAGTTCAAGTTAACAATTAAAATAAGCTTAACTTTAAGGATACAGATAATCTTTTAAAGTCATATAATTTCAGCTCCTATGGGGCAGTTCACATGATGAAAGCTCTGCATAAAGTTGTATATTTTCCTGAGCAGAATACAATTAAGAAAAGCAGCAAAACATGTGCTTCTGCAGATGGCATGTGAAACGTAGGCTATAATGTTATACAGGAGAAATTCCCTTCAATTTATTTTACAAGTTAGGAATGAAAAATTTCATTCTATACTTTTCATTCCATGTCATGAATGAGAGATCATGTTTTCTTCAGAAGTACCTTATTTTTTCTCGATTACTGAGAATAGCTCAAATATCATTCTGCTAGAGAATACCAGAACTTAATGAATTTTTTAAAATGTATTTTTTGTTCTCTTATATCTCACTTATTCAAGATCTTTTAGACTAAAAAAGGCATTTTCTAATTAAACTGAAGGTAAAGTTAGAAGAGATAAACATAGTTTTCCCTTTCTTCCACAAAACTGCTATTAAAGAAGCATTCGCAATGAAGTTACCTGAAATATTTGAAGTTAAGGCTGTATTTATATACCTTGTGACACACAACTATAACAGACAGGTGCTTGACTGGCTGCCTGAGAAGCAGAACTATGACTTGTATGGGAAGACAATTTTGTTTAGTGGTTCTAAGTGGAAATGTCTGTGGATTCCAGCATTTTTCCCCTCTTGAGGGAGAATTAAATTATTCACTGAGCTCTCTAGGGGTTACTGAGCTGAGATTTCTGAAGTTAAGAGAGAAAACAAAGCAAAGTGTTGCTGTTGCTTGTCTCTTGAATAGACTTGTTGATGCAAAATTTAGGTGTAGAAGTAAATTGCTTAAAAGCTTATTGCCTCTCTATTTACATGTTTTGTACCACTGGTTAATGTTAAAAAAAATAATACTAAAGTAGCAGAACATTTCTGTTCAGTAGCTTCCATCTATAACATATATTTCATTCTTCCTAGGTCTTTCAGTCTTTTTTTTTTTTTCCAAATGTTTCATAAGAAAAGGACCAGAAAACATAAATTTTATGTTTCAGTCAGTAGTTCTGAAGTGCTCCCTTTTAGGGCCAGCACTCTTCAATAATTCCTAAGCAACTCAGACACAGGATTTGAAGGTAGCCTGGGTAAGTTTGCCAATGGAATTAAACTGGGATGAGCTGCTGGCTCTCAGAGGGGCAGAGAGGCCCCTAGAGAAATTGGTCAGCTGGGTAATCACCAGCCCCATGAAGTTCAGCAAGAGCAAATGTTGTATTCTGCACCTGGGATGGAGCAATGAATGCACATACAGACTGGGGAACAATAGCAGGGCTGTGGAAAGGAGTCGGGGTCCTGCTCAGGATGAGTCAGCAGTGTGAATGAGTGAATATATGGCCAGCCATGTCCTGGGGGGATCAGGCACAGCATCACTGCCAGGCAAGGCAGGGGATTGTCCTGCTCTGCTCTGAGTTGGGGCAGCCTCATCTCCAGTGCTGGGGCAGCTTCGGGCACCACAATTATAAGGATCTAAAGCTATTGGAGAGTGTCCAAAGGAGGCCCCTGAAGATGATGAGGGGTCAAGAGGAGAAGTTATGTGAGGAGCTGCTGCAGTGACTTTTTCTGTTTAGCCTGAAAAAGGAGAGACTGAGGGCAGACCTCACTGCAGTCCACAACTTCCACACAAGAAGAAACCCAAGGACAGGCACTAATCCCATTCTTCTCTGTGGTGACCAGCAATAGGATGCAAGGAAATGGGAGGAAACTGTTTCAAGAGAGATTTAGGTTAGATATTAGGAAAAGATTTTCTACCAAAGAGTTTTTGGCACTAGAATGGGCTCCCCAGGGAAGGGGTCATGGCTCCAAGCCTGCCAAATATTTAAGAAACATTTGGACAGTGCTCTTAGGCAAATGGATGGGATTCTTGGGGGGATCACATACAGAGCCAGACCCACAATCCTTGTGGGTCTCTTTCAATCCAGGATGTGCTATGACTCTATGATTCTATGCTTTACATGAGAATATTTTTGTTTTAGATCCTATTTGAAAAATATAGAAAGTTTTAAAAATATTAGAACTCTGGAAGAGAAAAGCCTGAAAGTATTGTTCAGAGTCAATGGAGGTGTGAGACTCAGGCAGTCAAACATTCTAATTTGTGCTTACCCAGTCTGAATGCAGTGGGTATATTTCACTTCCCTCTCATGCTCTGATCCACTGTTGCTAGGGTGAGAGGATAAGGTGGCAAAATGATTTTATGAACTAAAATTGATTTAAATTACAACAGTCATTCTCACAATAATCCTTTTAATTGCTCTTAGGAATTATGAAATTAATTAAGAAATATCTTGTGGCATCCCCTCAATTTAAAAAATAAAATATTGGTTTAATTCATTGAATGATTACTACCTTCTGAAAAGCAATCATCTTAGCTTTTTATTTCTGTGAAGGGGAAAAAAATAGAAAAAAAATAAAAGTTGAATGTGTCTGATAAAGAAAAATTCCTCTTTTGAATCCCTTTCACCATCTCGCTGCCTACCTTATCAGCTAAACCAGATGAGATTAGTGGTGTCTTGAGTCCCATTAAGAGGAAGAAAGCCTTTGTTTTTTACTTGATAACACTCAATTTCCTGTCATTTTCTCTATTTCTTAGCCTTTTTGTTCAACTTAAACTGCTGGGAAAGTACATTAACCTTTAAAGGGAAGTGGCAAAATAATCTATTATATGAAATATAAAAATATTTCCTTCAAGCTATAGTATTCATTTTCTTTCTGTACTCATTAAGTGTTTATGCAGTGTTTACAGTTTCACAGTTAGCCAGATTTAATTATGTGACACAGGACATTGAAATATATTAAGAGAGCCATGCCACAGGTGAAGATATGTATCAGGAATCAGATAGTGACAGGAATTACAAGGGTCACATTAACTTATATCTGCATTGCCCAGCCTTTGACTCTGTGAATTCTGGAGTTCTTGCTCTGTAACATTTTGGAGTATTCTCGGTCTAATTGCTAATCACACTGCTTGTCAATGACTTCAAGGTGAGAAAGGATAGAAAACTCTTGCTCCTACTCTTATTTCTTTACACCTTTTGTAGCACTAATACAATTACAAGGTAGAAATCATTATTTTTTGTTCGGAGAACTGAAAAATCTCTCATTCTGGAATTTATATTTTCATAGCAAAAAATGCCAGTCAGGCTCCATCAGATATGTAACACAAAATCAGTTATGCTATACCTGGAATCCAGATAAATGCCTGTTTTGATCCAAACCATACATTTTACTCATCTGCAATTCTGGTATTAAAGACAATGCATTCAGCATTTATATCAAATGCTTCTCATTAATGAATAGAAATGAACAAAGAAAGAATTACATTAAAAACATAAATGTAGAGACAGCTGGGGTGGGGGAGAAATTCAGTTTGTTCAATATAGGCAAGATTCTGAATGAGGGTCATGAATGCAACTTAAGCGATGGGCCATTAGGGCGGTGTGGTTATCATGAAATAATCTCACCCCTGGAGAGATAACTATGGACCAGATGCAGCCATGTGCTTCTGAGCACCCAGGGGTGTAGTTATCATGATAATCACACCTGCTGATTTTGCTTCATTGCCACTATAAAATTTCCTGTATTTCGTCTCAGTACAAACATAACACAGTGCTTAAGTATATTATTTTGACCACAGAAAAATGCCAATTAATGCATGTAGTAGTTAAGTAATTTAAGCTGTAATGTTACTGCAAAATCATATAAAAATGTGGTGGAGAGACTAGTAAGTAATAATTGTAGGATAAGCTTGAAGGAAACAGATCTTTGTTTCAGAGCAGACAGGGTACATTATTAGATGTTTAAGACATTTGAATGACAAGACCCTATGTTCCAATGTATCAGGACAAAGCCAGAGCTCTTGTCTTTTCTTCCCCACTTGCCAAATATTTGACCTCTTAATGTTAAAATAGATACAAAAGATTCAGTACCTGTAGTAAAAAAAGCTTTAGGTAACTTTTTTCCCCCAAAAAACCAGGCTTCATCAAACCCCTTTGGTACCTATCTCCTGAGAAATCCCAAAGATTTGAATTCATAGTGTATGCATCAAAGACCCCACTTTCTTTTGTCTGGAGACAATGGTTGGGATGGCTGTTGGCAAAATATTCACAGTCCCCTCAGGGAGACGAGCTGTCAAGTAATAATAAGGCAGCAAGGAGCATCAGGGAACAGGGTCTGGGCTTCTGTGGAAATACCTCTGAATCTGACTTGTTTTAAAGGCTAGGGGCTCCATCTAAAAAGTGCATGGTCTTCTCTCTTCACTGAAGCAGAGCTACCTGACACAAAAGAATACATTAGGAAAAAAAGTAAACAGATGGAGTTTCATCTTCACAGCTTTAACCAAATGAAAGGAAAGGAAAGGAGGGGCTTTGTTTTCTTTCCATAATTAAATCTGACTCTCTTTGAAGTAAATTTCTGTTGTCTGGAAGAAGCCTACATGAAAAAAAAAATTAAAAAAATAGGTGATGAAGCCCATATAAAATTAAATTAAATATTTTCAGTTTGCTGAGGTTTTGAAACACAGGAAGAATCTTAAAATATACCTGAATTTTTGACCTCATCATAAACATGATCTAGTAGAATTAGGTGTGTAGGTTTATCAGCTGAGTGTCCTGTAAGTCATCTAGGGTGTATATTTCAAAAGGCATATAATAGAGATAGAAATTAGGTGTAAATTTTATGATAAATGTTGATGATAAACAATATTTGTTAAGAAGAAAATTTACTAGAGAGAAAAGCTAAATAAAACATTTGCTACATGCACTTCATCTAATTTCAAGTTCTTTAATATTTTAAGCTTTGGTGGCTGGCTTTCTAAATGTAAGATTATGGATTCTCAAATAATAAAGTTATACAAAGTACTGCCAATCACATCAGGGCAGCATGATCAGAAATTGTTAGTCCAGCTGGGTTGTTTTGGGTTTTTTTTTGTCTGGTTTTTTTTATTTATTTATTTGTTTGTTTTATTTTGGTTTATTTGTTTATTCAGCCGACCAGCTGGATTTTTTTTATCCAGATTCCTGAATAAATGACAAGACAGAGTGGACAGAATTGAAGATAAAACTTAACAACGCAGTTAGAAACATAACTATGCAAGACATAATATCACTCTAAATATTTTTAATATCGTATTTGCGTTGCTTCTTGGTAGTCAGGGGTTCATGAGGGAAAAAATAACAAAACAAATACAATAACTGAAACATTGTCAGACAAGTGGTAGAGGAAAGAAATTATGAAATAAAAGAGAATAGGAAAGCATCAAAAGCAAATAAAAATCCTAAAGAGAAAAGAGGAAAATTAGAAAAAAAGAAAAAATTAAGGAAAATTAAACAATAAATAATGGAGTAAATGGTACCAAAACTGTTATAAAAATAAAGAGAAAAATAATACCTAACAAAAAATATAATTGTTATTATAATTATTATTTTTACTATACTATAGTAATTAATGAATCAGAAATAAATAAAAATAAATAAAAAACAAATCAGATTAATTAATGCTATAAACTAATATCATATTATTCCCTTCATTTTAGTTAACTTGTGGCATTCACATACTATTAGAGTTCTGTCTGAAATTGCATTTATTTAGGCTAAAAAAAAATAAAATACATTTAAAGACCTTTTAAAAAAACAAAGTGCACTTTTCTAGATTTCTAGCTCTTATAGGAATGGCTGAAGTAGTCATCTGCCAACCTGATCAATAAATAAATTTGTGGAGGCAGAATTACAAATATCTTGAGGAATTGTCAGTTTCATACATTGTGTTAACACCTAACTACTTCTATGCTCTAAAAATACAAAAATTCTGAAAAAGTTACCTGAGTATTTTATGACTCTTCATATTTTTCCAGATACAAAAATCTATTTAAGCACACTATTATTTTCATGTGGCATATGTTTAGACTTCTTTTAACATGTTTTTCATATTTAGATATTATTTGCTCTGAAAAAAAAATAATCCATACACTTACTTGAAAATATTGTTTTCTTTATTTCTGCTTTTGTATCCAAATGTTTTTCTGCTGTGTTGTTTTGCTTTGTTTTATTGTGTTTTTCAAAAAAGATTGATAAAATATTTTTTCAGGAGAACGCATACTGGAACTGACATTC
The DNA here is from genome assembly GCF_903797595.1 of Erithacus rubecula. Lineage (NCBI taxonomy): Eukaryota > Metazoa > Chordata > Aves > Passeriformes > Muscicapidae > Erithacus > Erithacus rubecula. Next base: position 32,457,999 of record NC_136687.1, on the reverse strand, counting down.
TCACTTACTGTTAACATGATCCAAAAGTGACTTTTTCATAATTTTTCTTAGAAGAGTTTAGGGATAAAAATTCTGTATCTGGTCAGGGGAAACTGAAGCTAAGTACTATACAAAAATTTGTAGGGGATTATTTTACCATGCAAAAGGTAATTCATAATAAACCATTGCTGAGGAGAATGGAAGTGGAAAAGGAAAAGAAGGCGATAATTTGTCAGATAGCCAAACTCTGGCAAAAAATTCCTTTAATCATGAGGACTTGAGCTTGTAAGTGCATCCTCATTTTACTAACTTTAAAATAAATAGATGAAAAGGTAAATCAATAGATGGTAAGGGCTCTGGTAAACTAGTCCCCCCAAAAAAGTTGCAACTCCATGGCATGTAATTTTCAAAGTCCACCTTTAAGTCCTTTGCTTTTTGAGCACCGAGGGGGAGAAAGTATTCAAAAACTTTATGACTGAACTGTTCCTTTGGTAAAAGGATCAGGACACTGAAAAGTGATATGCATTTCTTCTTAGTCTGTCTTCCTAGTAGAAAAGCAAAATATACTGAGAATAGCTCATGCAATAACAGTATTTATGGCTTCTTTTTGGCATTTATATAAGAGTCCCTGAGCAGTAGCTCCATTTAGCCTGATGATCAGATGCTTTTTCAGGATGCTCAGTCACCAGGTAAACTTCTAGGTATGTAAAAAGCTTTAGGATTTAATTTATCTTTTCTCCTCCACATTTGTTCTCCTTGAAGTACTCTGGGCTAAGGAAGAGGAATCTTGTATGGTAGTTTTCTTAAGAAAACAGCCAGATGTAAAATTTTCTAATTAACTCCTCTTGCCTATTTTAACTTATGCAGATGTAAGTTATCTAATTGCTGCTTTATTGGCTCTGAATAGATTGGTTGTGTTTTAATGGCATCTGTATTTTTTTTTGCTTCACTGGCATTATAGAAACCATTGCTGTGATCTGTATAGGAAAGCTATATTGACTGAGCTTGAGATAGCAGAAAATTACATACTAAAAGCTCAATACACAATTTCTTTTTTCTTTTACTATTTAGAATAAGACATAGAACATTCACAAATCTAACAGACCAATTTGTCCATTTGCCTATTTGCTCAATGTCTATAGAGTGGGAACATAAAATTGGTTTATTTTGTACTAAGAAATAATATGTACAAATAATCTGATTAATGTAAATATTCCACAACTCAGAATATTCTTCTGCTTGGATAATGGCATTAGTAACTACCTTATTTTCCTTTGTCTCATTATAGCTTCTCCTCCTATTACAGGTCAAAATGGAAACACCATGAATAACTTTACCAGACATAACAGTAAAATAATAGTAGAGAACACAAAAGTACATGTCTGAAAAGGTGGAAAGAAAGCAGGCATCTTAGAAAGAGAACAAAACAGAATAATGCTATCATAAATAAGCGGCAAGAGGGGAAGAATAGAGGGAAAAGCAAGGCACAATGTATTATGAGCATTAGCAAAAATGAGAAAACACTGTATTTCAGCAATGAAACATGCTGAAATTGAAGGTATTTTCAGTTACTGGCAAGATGGGAGATAAAATACAAGCATAGTTGTATTTGATGTAGTGTAAAGAATTTATAAGACCAAAAATCTTGGAAAACTTTCAATGACAAGAGAAGAAAAAAGTTGTTGAACACAGGCCCTTTGATAAGGAGGAAACTTGAAAGACTCCTCCAAAAAAGAGAAAAAAGTCTGTATAGAAGAGAGTTATATGAAGAGACAGAATGGAAGAGTAGGGATAGGAAACTTGAATATAAATAAGGAGCAACAAGCAGACACCTAGAGCTGTGGCAGTGAGGAATATGGTTTTAAAAAATCCATGAAACAGAGTAGAAATTGTAGGGAATAATGGGGTCGTGAGACAGTCCTCTGTAATGTTACAGGAAGTGTGACACTGTAGGAACACTCAGCGTTGCCAAAACATCTTTCAAAGAATTTGAATAATACAATTTACCATTTATAGTGACTGATTCACTTTAGATTGGGGATATGTTGGTTTTTAAGGGCTTGTGTTTAAAACAGACTGCTCTCTGAAAAGGCAATCTGTCAAGGCTCAATTTTCTTAGTTCATTGATCTATATTATTCTGGTAAACCTGACACTTCTGGTCTATAATAACCACTTGAAAAACAAGATGTCTATTTACTGAAAATATTAAAGCTGTGTTATTACTTTACTGGTTTTAAAGCACTTCTATCTTTTCTCTGTTGTTAATTTTACCTGGTTAATTTTTTAAATTAATTTCCTAACTTTTATCAGTATTCAAACCTGCTATTGGAATAGAGGATGAGTGATTTCCTTAAAAGCAAATGATAGTCTGAACTACTAATATTCAAGGGCAAATAGTACTCAATGAAGATTGTTTTGCAAGTGACTGAATAATGAAGCAAAGATGAAGTCTCTGGCAGTAACAGAAACAAGATTATATTCCATTGTTACAGAAGATCGTAGCTCTTTTCCTAGAGTTCAAAGAGTTTCCTAGAGTTGAAGTTTATAAAATAAAGAAATAACGCTTTAAAACATTTATAAAGATAAAATAAAGGTGAAAACTGCCATGCTGAAGTACATTTTGGATCCCAAATGAGAATAATGGCTATCTGTGCTCTAGAAATCCTTAGACATCTTTTTGGAGCTGAGAGAAAAGTGCCTTGCATAGAAAAGAGAAACTCAGCTTCTGCTTGTAAGCAAGAAAATGCTTAGTCTTGATAAGATATCTGCTGCCAAATCACTATTCTTCCTTACTATGTTTAATTTAAGTTAGATCTCACTCAGCCTGACAGCTGTAAACACTGCCTTTCATTTAAAACAGGGTAACTAATAGCATGGTTAAACCACTAAGTTATTCTGTTCCAAGGATACAACTCTGTCCAAAGAAGATCTTACCCAGGGAATGAAGATGTTTTTTGGGCCAGTATCTGTCCTGAAGACAAAAAATCAGGAAAGCTTAGTTAAATGACAAAGTCAGGTTAATAATTGTCTTCCTTCATACATGGCTCATTGCCCTCCTTGGTCATGCTTGTGGCACTGTGTGCCAGATCAAATTCAACAATAATAAATAATTAAACAATATTACTTTTTTCTAACAATATGCCACAAAACTTGTAGCTAGACAGAAAGAAAAAACACCTGAACAACAGAAATGTAAAGACTACAGGCTGAGTGGGTGTACTTAGCTGACAAATATGTATATACCAATAAGAAAAGATAACTTTACCTGATCTAAAAAGGATCCTAAAAGAGTTTTTAGGTGCATACTATTTTAAAAAGTCTCAGAGCACTGAACAAAAGTAGTTTGCTTTATTGTTTGATTTCTGTTGTGTTCAGGGAATGAAAACTATTTGTAAAGAGGATTTCATCAAGAGAGTAATACCTTTTCTTCATCCTGAATAGATGACTCACAAAAAGTTGAATTTTTCTAGCTCTACAAAAGAAGATAAGATGTAATATGAGCTGTAACATTATGAGCTGCAGCTTCTTATGACTTTTGAGACCCAGATTGGTTCCCATTTTCATGCGAGTCCTGACTGTGCTGATGGAAACTCTCATTGAAACTGCAGATCTTTCTGGAAGAAAAAATTACACCAGTTTACATACTTGAGTAATCTTCAGGAAAAAGGTAATACTTAAGCATAAAATTTCTCTAAAATATCTACCTGTTGTCCTTCCTATTTATCTCATAAAGGAATGAAACACTTATTACCAATCCAATTTGATCATGTAATGTCAGTAACTTGCTCACACTGAGGTTGTGTTATACCAGGTAGCATAACTAGATTAAGCCACTTGATTTTGTGAACTTGAGTACTATCTAAAGAAGCAGCAAAGACCTAATAGATGCATCTGAAGCAGTACTAAGCATGTTCCAGAATCCTGCAGAGATCCCACACTATGCTAATGCATAATTTTCAGCCCTTTAGATGCCTCACAGCAGTGCCTCAGTGCTATGCTCACCTTCACTGTGTCCTTGTACAAGTTCAGTGCCTGCCACCAAGACACAGCCTTGCTCAGCTGTTCTGGCCCCTTAACACAAAGATCTCTCTGCATGGGTGTATGAATGCTCTTCCACCTAAGAGACAGAGCACTCACCATGAGAATGTCTTTACAGAATTCCAGACAGGGACAGAATCACCAGAAAACCACCATGAGTCTCAGAGGTAGGCTGCAGTAGTCTCTTTGTGTCCATTAAAAGATAATTTCCCATTATGTACAGATTAACCCCATCCAACTATACTAATTACCACCCACTTAAATCCTTCTTTGCTCAGTCTGTGCTTTTCTGCAGGTGTGAATTTCATGCTAGATGAAAACACTGTTGCTGTCTTCATGCATGGGAGAACAACAGAAAGATATCAAAAGCATTGTCAAACGCAGGAAAAAAGGCACAGGTTTGTGAGGAAGTAATTTGTGGGCAGATTTGGCTTTTAATTTCAATTTAAAGAATGGCTTTCTGCTTATGAAAATGGAATACAAGTCTCATTTGTTTTTAAGAATTCAAACAACGGAGGGATAATGTGATGCATTTTGAGAATAACTGCTCATAGCTTGGTTGGGATAATCGGTGTATGTAGAGAAAGAAAACAGGGAAATGTACTTAAATATTTATCAATTTTTAGGAGATTACAACTATATCATATCATGAAGACACTAAAACATCACAATTAATTGAACAGCAAAACCTTATTCTGATAACATTTTTTTTTTACCAAGGTAAGATGTGAATGACATTTTGCCCACAAGTATGAGTGAAAAAGTTGTGTTTCCACCTTGAGAACACACACATGCATGCACAGCAGTTACCCTTGAAAATACACACAATTGTTCTGAAATCTCTGCTGCTTGGAATTCATACAGAGCAGGTCCAGAAGTAATGCTGTCTATCTCAGCTGACCAACCAAGATAACACTGATGGTGAATAAACTGTATTATATTTGTCTCATTCTAATAGGGACATATTTGTTCATAATTTGTACACATAAACAAAAAGAAACGAAACACATTACTGAGTAGAAAATAAATAATCTTCAAAATGAGCACTATATAAAAAAATTACTTTTAATAAAGAAATACAGGGTATAAAATTCTCACTTGTCTTTGTTTTATATTCTTCCTCTAAATGCAGAAACATATTATTTTTTAACAGTTTCAAATTACTCAGATCTTCTTCTGTAAATTAGATATTCTGCAAATTCTGTCCACTTAATTGAGTATAGATTTCATACTATTCTTCTAATTTCCTTCTTTTGTAGTACTATTTGGTTAATAATCTTTTGTTGTTGCACTGTGATACCCAAGGAAAAAAAAAATGCTGAAGAAGTAGCATTTAAAAATACTGAAGCCATAAATTAGACTTTAATTTTCAGTGTACAGAGAAATCAAAAGCAGCTTTCTGCCAAATAAGAGATTTATTGAAATATGGTTTATTCTGCTTATTATATCATTGTTCTTAATAATCTTCCATTTGGGACCCATTTTTATAGGCACTTTACAAATGAATAGGGAGAGAAGATTAAATTACAATATCAATTTTGTATGGTGAATAACCTGCATAATTCAGATGGAAGATAAGTCTAAAATTGCATAGTTGACACCAGAAAAATATTGAGTTGAAAATAAAAGGGGCTATGTACTGCCTTAGTCCAAATCTTTTTTTAACCTTGTTTATTGTGAAACATGAGTGCTCTGCTTGCTTATTAGTATTCATATCAATGTTTGTCCAAAGAAGAAATGGAAATGTACTCTACCATCTGATGTCCTGTTTTATATTCTTTTGCTTTGTTTTAGTTTATTCATCAAACACTGACAATAATAAGCAGTGAGCAGAGGTGAGTCAGCTATGTCACACATTTTCCTGCGTTGAAGCTGTAAAATTATGTGACAGAAAGAATCGATAAACTTCAATATTCTCGTAATTCTGCCACAACATTTACACTAAATTGTACTAAAAAGTGGATTGTTCTAGCTCAGAAAGCCTAGTCTTGAACAATTTCCCCTTCTTAATAAAATACTGTTTTAGGTTCTGTCAATTCATTGAAGAATTAGATAACAAAGAATCCTATTCTTTGATGACTAAAAATTCCAAGCTTTTGTGAGATGACAGAAAAAAAATAAAGAAATTGATGGTGAATTGGTGGTGAAATCAAAGACCAAGTTTTTACAATAACAAATGTGAAAATATATTAACAAAATGTTCAAAGTTACACTACTTTTCATTAAGAATAGCACAGAATGATAAGATTTTTTTTTTTTTTTTTTTTGAAAGGATGCTTTTCAGGAAAACTTTTGTTTTATTGTCAGAGTGTATGCTAGTATTTTTCCTTAAGGACACATTTAAATATTGGAGTTAATTTTATACAGAGATATATATATATATATATATATATATATATATATATGCACATTCTTGCAATGCTTCTGACTGTTTTCCAACATTCAAATCACAACTTGTGAGACAGTCATGAAAGAGTAACAATATTTACAGTAACTCCACTTTTTTTTTTTTTGAGATAACAGTGAAATTTAGCTCAGTGCACTGAAACTGATGCAGTATCTGTTTTCCTTCCTGTGCTTTTCTCTTTTCATGCAATTTTAAAATTAGAAATTTTCCTAAAATTCTTTGCATATTTTGAAATTTTAAGTCTATCCTGACAGATACAGACTGACTAAGTTAATCATTATTTCTTGTTTTTGAGCAGTAACCCTAGCAGTATTCTTATTATTATTTCTTAATGAATCAGTAATATAAAAAAACAAATTAAGGTTGAAAAATTATGAGGAAAAATATTTCTGTCTCCTTCCTCTTACACTATTATATATAAATATATACATACTGTGAAATAATCAAATTCTGCAGTGCTAGAAACAGATAGGAAAAACTAGATGTGCACTTGTTTCTCACTAACTTATTCCTTAGAAATAGCTCAAGGAACTGCTGCTGGGGTTGTCAGGCCATTCTGAGAGAGATGTAATCACACATTTCCTGAGCCTGAGAGGATAAGAAAATCTAACCCTACCTCAGAGCTTCAATTCTTATTCATATATTCATTATGTTGTACTTGTTCATTTCTGCCAGCTGTTGACTTTAGGATTGCATTGGTTTGTTTCTCATTAAAAACGTTATTTTCTAATCAATAATAAATATCATCTGGGGAAGGAAATAAACAAAAGAACAAACAGAAAGACAGAGACCAAAACTCAGTATCTAGAGAAATATTCCTCTCTAGTAAAAAAAAAAATCACAGTAAATAAACCAGTTGTAAATAGAAGACCCTCATTCATCATCCGTTTAATAATACCAGCAGCCAGCATCAAATAACTTTGGATTGTTTATTTTTCTATTTCTTTTTCCTGGCTGAAGCTTTCCCTAAGTCTATTTCTAATGGCATATTGTTCCTACCAGCTGCTGAAATTCTAACCCTTCTGAAAAGCTCTGAGTGAGAGATTGATAAAGAATATTTGGTGAAAAGAGACTTAATGTTAGCAACCGAGATGGTGAAGTTGATGCAAAAGAAGCATACTAGATTTTGATCTAATCTTCTTTCTGGTTTTTCATATTTTGAATAAAAACTCTACAGATCAGCACAAGAGAAAAATATTAGAGCAGTTTCTGCAAACAGATTTTTAAAATATATCTCCTTGAGAAACAGTAATTTTGAAAATATTATTGCTTTAGTTTTTTTCTGTGTTCTTAGAGGTGATTATTCAGTAATTCTTTCTTTTCTTTCTCATTACTCTATATGGAGCTGTTCTTGCAGTGTTGAATATTTGCTCATACTCCTTCCAATAAATGACTCATGAGAGCTTGTGATTACCAGCATAAGAGTTTCTACTTTCACTTAATCTATTAGTACTTGTACAATGAGTAGGTTTTTCCATAAGTGCTAATGCCTTCTGTGTGTCAGCAGGCCTTTCTCTCTTGTGGCTGACCCACAAAGCTTTAAGTCTGCTTCTCTTCCAGCTGTCAACTCAAGTTTTATCATTGCAGATGAGAGATGCAACTGTGGAATAGGCTTTTATTCCAACATTACACTTCCCACTAGGCTGTATCAAGCCTGAGACCTTGACCATCAGATTTAAATTTAAATAATTACATACATTGCTGAGTCTGCTCTCTGGCCTGAATTTAGTTTTGCTTAAGAAATCATTCAGCATAGGATGCAATGAGAGTTTAAATCTTTCCTAAGAACAATTTTGAACCATATTTTAATGAAAAACATAAATCTAGGATACATTTCTTCCTTTTCAGAAACAGCATGAGAGATTGATATAGGATATTTCACAGTAAATATTAGAATTAAAAATAAGCAAGAACTTCTGAGACTTCTGAAGATAAACCAAATGTTTTACCTCCTCAGTATGACTGAAAACTGGGAAATAAAATATCCAACTGGTTTGTTGGGTTAGAAAGACAACATTAGTTAATTTAATGCACTGAGTACATGGGGAATCTCTCCACCTAACGTGCACAGCCAGCAGCTTAACAGACCTGACTATATTAATGAAACCAATACATATTCACTACATCCCTATTACATATTCATTACATTTCCTGAATGCATATATATATATGCTACTTATTTCAGTGGACTTGCTTGGATATGGTTCTGGATCATCTAAAGAATCTTTTCTCCTTGAGACCATCTCAAATACATGGTCAGGTCTTAATGTACTTCTCTTACTAGCCTTCTCTGTGACACATAATCCTTTCTTGAGAAACAAAGACATCTGCTAGCACATAATAATCACTGATATAGGTAAATAAGGAAGCAATAGCTGGCACAAGACTATTAGTAACAGACATAGGGAATTAACACAAAGCCACATTAATCTCTGGCATTTGTACTAAGCACTATGTAGTACAAAATCAAGAATTAAACATGGATATCAGAATCTAACATTAGTATGCAAAAGTTAAAAGAATTTTTCAATATCTCCTCCCAATTTAACATAGACTTCTTTTAAATGAATACAAGCTTGCTCATTAACAGTGAGTCTACCACGAATTCAGTACAGAAGCAAAGTAAAACTTAAAACTGAGTAAGAATATTTCTAGGAAAAGGTTTTCCTCAGAAGTGGGGTGCAACATGAATATACGATTCAGGAGAAATTTTGAAGGTGAAAGCAATACAGCATTTCTGTCCCTTATCTTTTTGAAGATGGATTTACTCTGTAATGATCCAAAGCCTTTTGCATTCTAGTATGTTTCTCGCATTCCTGCATCTTCCTTCATTCCATCCTGTTTAAAGAACATCTAAATGCCCCTTAAAAATTGTTTAGGGGAATAATCATTAGTTGAATCAAAGTGTTTCCATATTGCTGTCCAGGATGCGAGGAGATCAAAGGCTAGAGGATTCTTAAAGCAGTCACTGTGGTTACTAGTCTCAGCAGCGTCTGTTATTTTAAACAAATATACTTGAGAAAAGTTGCTAGCTTTTACTTGCCTTCAAAAGGTATAAAGCTTATTTGATTATGAGGGGAGTTATTTTTTGCTAAAACTTGAAAGAATTGTTGTCATTGTCTACTTACTTTTAAGGTCCTCTACATATTTAGAAACTTTTACAGTGTGGTTGACCTCATCTGGGCTGCTTTCCCAAACCTCACTCTACTTACTAATTAGTTTTAATGCCAGAAGTCTAGGTTTTTGTTTTATTATGCTGGTCTGGTATAGAAAAGTTGTACCACATGATAGATTTATAAAACCTTAAGTAGATCTTAGCAGATGCTTTTGCTGCCAGGCGTCAAATTTATTCCTGTCAGTGTGCAGCCAATACTTTGTTAGGGAAAAATTTATCCTCTCTCGAGTTATTAAAGAAGAATTAGAACATTCCTTCCCACACCTGCAAAATGTACTCTCTAAAGTTTAATTTCTTTTTGTTTCCTTCTTTGACTGCTACTGTTGAAGTCAAATTCTGTGAATTCTGTGAAATTTTTTCCTAATGCATTTTTTAAATTTTAAAAAATATTTTTCGAGGGACCTAGTAGTTAGCATTTACTTTATTCAAATTTCCTTAGTCACTTCCAAACCCTGTAAAAATTTCTTTATCTGTTTTCTGATTTTGATGTTTGCGGAGGTTCAGTACTTTTCTAGGCACCATGTGACACAAGATTACAAGGGATGCTGTATATAAGTTTCTAATTTAAAGTAAACTACATGACCTACAGGGTAAAATGCATAAGCTTTTCTAATTGCACATCATTATTGTGATATCTTCATAGTGATTCCTCTTATCTTGCAGAATAAACTTGTGTCTGCATTTTTTCTTCCTGTTTTATATCTCAGATATTTTTTTTTCTTTTCATTTTTTTAAAGAGTTCATAAGATGGTACTTTCATTTTTTGTGACAGACTTGCACTACTGGATGCCATTTGAATACTATACTAGAAAAAAGAAAATATTAATGTCTGCTGTAGAGTACAAGTCTTGCCCTTTTCTATTTTGTATCATGTTTGAAGTGGATGTGAAATAAGAGCTTGTATTAGGCTATGTAAAATTAATTATCTGGAAGAAGCAGGAAATTGTTTTGAAAAAATAGTTTTAATATAAATATTCTTTGCTTTAGCATTTTAACTATGTATTAATCAATGTGTTTTTCTGTCTAGTATATTCTGTAAACACTAAAACTCCTGGCCTAGAGACCAAGGAAATCAAAACTGAAAAAAAAGTGAAAAAGTTACATTAATTTTGGTGACTTTTTGGAAGAACAAATGACCAGGAGTTGGAGACAGAAGGAAAAGGAAAATTAAAATAAAAATTTAAAAAATGAAAAGAAAATACAGAGTAAAGGATAATACAAAAAAAAAATATTAATGTGAAGTTTTACATAAAGAAGAAAAAGCCCAGAAACAACAAAGACAGTAATTCACAATGAATATAGTCTAGAATTATAGAATTATTTGAATTGGAAGTGACCTTTAAATATCATGTAATCCAATACCTGTGGAATGAGCAGGGGGTGTCTTTTCAACTGGACCGAGTTGCTCAGAGCCTTAGCTAGCCTAATCTTAGATGTTTCCAAAGATGGGGCATCTTCCACTTCTCTGAGCAACCCATTCCAGTATTTCAACACCCTCATCATAAGAAGTTTCTTCCTTATATCTAGTCAGAAGCTACCCTCTCTCAGTTTTAAATCATTACCCCTCGTCTTACCCCAGACCCACTAAAAAAATTTGCCCCCATCTTTCTTGTAAACCCTTCCAAATAGTGATAGGATGCAATAAGCCACTCCTGAGCCTTCTCTGGAGTGAACAACCCCAACTGACTCAGTCTGTCTTCATGTGAAAGGTGTACTATCACTCTGACCATCTTCATGGTCTCTTTGGATTGGCTCCATGTCCTTCTTATGAAGAGCTGGATGCAGCACTCTAAGTGGGGTCTCACCAGGGCAGAGCAGAGGGACAGAACCACCTCCCTCAATCTGCTGGCCAGAAATAAATTAGTGCATCTCAGCACAAGCCAAAACCTTGATCTGGAAGTTTAAGCAATGCTTCCTAGATTTTCCCAGGCAATTTTTTGTCCATTTCTGAAAACCAAAATGACTGTATTAATTATTTATGTCTAAACATCTGGACAGTTAATGATTTTTGGAAGCAAATTAAAGCTTTGCCTAGTTGTTTTATTCTGCCACTAATTTTGTTTGGCCTAGTATTTCTGGCTTTAATAATGCAGTTCATTACAGTGAAGGGCCCATTTAATGAGAAAGGCAGAAGGCTGTTTTCAAGGCAAAAACCTTCACATACAGCACAAAGCACTGGACAGAATGCAGAACATGATGCATCTAGAAAAGATTTGTTCTCTTTTTGCCCTTTTTCTAATCACAATGTAACAGGACCTAATGCAGTGGTTATATCCTGAGCTATACTCTATGTATATAACTCCCAAATCTGGAGAAATCTGGAGAAGCTTTGCTCTTGCGAGAACAACATCAGCTATTGAGACATTATACACTTGAATAAGAAAAAGTGGAGGGTGTGAGGAAGAAAGAGATAAAAAACAATTTCAAACTGGCTGTATAATTCTTGGAACATCTGTTTTGAAGCTGTGCAGTGCCTTCCAATGTGCCAGGCTATAATTTGGGGATCTGGCCAGTCTAAAAGTACTAATTGGTGTGCAGTTTTTCACTGAGCATTAGGCATGGTAAGAGGCATGATTAAGATGCTGACTTGCATGAGCAGTTTCTCCACTTTTTTATTGGATCACATTCAACTGTTTTTCCCCTGGAAAAAAGAATTTACTAGGTATCCCATTATGGATTTAGATATTTCTGTATATGAGTTGCTTCAAAGTTGAAGCAGATCTCGGTTTTATGTTTTTGAGATGCATTATGAATGCCATTTAGCCACATGTGTGAAATGATGATATACCTTTCCCTGGAAAGATCTATGTATTTTTACAGAAAGGTGTGCTGTTACATTTTTATGATACATGGACCACAATTCACTCACAACCAGTCTTCTTTAACAATAGGTAGATGACCTCAGATCATGTTTAATTACTTTTTTGGATATGTGTCATTCTGTCTGCCTATGGGCTAAACTTTCAAAAATACAGATGTGTCTCAGGATACAAAATTCCATAAGCAATAAAAATACCACTAAATAACTGTAGGGTTTCTGTTTCTAACGGCCAGATTTCTGAAGATGTATAGGTGCCTGAATCTAAATCTTGTCTTTCTTTTAGTTCCTACATTACTTAAACACTGAAAATTTCATGCCTCTGGATAAAAAAAAGAGCTTGCAGACATGAAGATGCACAAAGTAATCCCCAGGAACTGCCCATAGAACTACAGTAAATTAATATGTTAAAAAGTACTAAATAAGAATACAAAATTGTCTATACTGCTATGGTGTATCATTCTTTAGGCCAGATGCTACTCCCAATATACTTATCAGATTATTTAAATTTATTTAGCTACATATCCTCTTCTGTTGTCTTTAATAAATATTTTTAATATCTTTTTCTCCTGCTGTCTCCTATATTGCAACCTGACACCTAAAAACTCCATAGCATTCTGTTATATTTATGTTGATGCTGTTCATACAAGATACAACCTTGTATTCAGGGGTAATAGTGCATTAAATTTTAAGTGTGCAATTGCTAGTCATCTCCCTTCCTTCCTCGCCTTATATATGTCCTTAAGATTTTGTCTAGCTTCACCCACAAACTGTATCTTTTCCATTCAACATGAAATATGACTATTGTATTTATTCCTTTCCTTAAAAGTGCTGTTCCTGGATAAATACATTTTAATTTTGCCATTTTTAAATGCATTTGAGTATTTCCTCATAGTTTCATTCTTCTTAATGTTTTTTACGCCTTTTCTTAGGATTTTCCCCAAACCACTGTAATGTTGTGTTGTACTGTGTGCTACCTCCTAAGTCCAGCTACCAATGTCAGATTTCTTTGCCAATATCTGTCATTTTCATCTACTACATTTTTGCCTGTTTCCATACCAGAGATCATTGTGCACTTTCATCTCACAGCTCTTCCCTGAGGATCTTCAGTGATGCCAAGAAGAAATCAGCCAGCTAATAAACACAGCACCTACAACTTTCTATAAGCCTTGTGTTTATTTATTTTCTTTGGTTTTTTAAAAGCTCATCCTTTCACCTTTTGGAGGAATTTTTCATAATGGTTTTTCATTCATACTTGTTATTTTTACCTTATGTCTAGAAAATGCTACTTACAAAACCTGATATGTGTTCAAACATACAACAAAAAGAGGGACTGTCATTCAAGTATTCTTTCAATGGAATGGGTCATCTTATCCTTAGATAGATTTTTCTCAGATCCAAAACTTCTTCCATCTCTCTCTTCCATACACAACTATGTATATGGAATCATCTAGCAAATCCCATAAAATATTCTGAAACTCTCTTGTGCAGCTTTAAGACAAAGGCATCACTTTCTGATTATCAAATACCTTTCAGTTTTGGGTTGAATTTCAAAGGATGAAAATGATTTCTTGAAACAAATTGGGAAGGTAATTCTTAAGTATCTAAATAATACTGATGAAAATAGTTGCTTGTACAGTGATTCTGAAGCTGCTATCCTAAATAAATGCCAACTATATAATTGTTTTCCCTTCCAGCTGGCAGGGGAGCCACAGGGACATTGCCAGAAATAACGGATGATTATTATGGACAAGGATACATTTTATATTAAAAAGAAAAACAAAACAAAAGCAACTGAACCTTTTGTTCTGTAGAAAATGATTGTCATCATTAGGGAGTATAAGTGTTTATTTCTATGTGATAATATAATTCAACTAATATAGACTGTAATTGTTTTGAAAAAAAAGGAGAAAAATAATATCAAGTCAGCTTTGTTGGTGGGTGGGGAAATATAAACCCTGAATTGAACCTAATTGTTATTACAGATGAATGATATGGGACTCATTTGTACGTGATTTGTTTTCTTCCTTTAGTTATGTCTTACCCTGCATTATGCATTTGAGCCCAGGTGTTATGACTTAATTTTCATGCTGCCCATACCCTCTGTGTTGCCATTATTTAGATAGTCACCAAATGCCCATGTAACTAGCAAGTCCTAGATTAAAAACTGGTTTAGCTTTAATATTCACCCACTTTTCCTGTACTCCTCTTTTGTCTTTTGGATAGTCTACCCAGATGCAGTACTTTTAGAGAAAATGTTTTACTTGCATTCAAGGGGTATAATCCCCCATGGTTTTTTATTCCTTTATATTTTTTTGAAGCTGTAAAATCTTATTTTTCACTTTTCCCCTAGGATTTTGAAATGGAGTGTAAAGAATAATGTCCTCAATAATAATTTATATTCTGATTTTTTAAAGTGTTTCCCAATGTTGTCTTATAGGAGGGAATACTTGGGCTTATTGGACTACTTTGGTTTAATAGAAATTGAGACTTCTGGAAGATCAATTAACTTGTTACAGAGACTTTTGGGTGCTGAGGACAGCATAAGGGCCAGACACACTGGAAGAGTTGGTTTCTATTATATTAAGATTAAATTGATGATTGAAATACTCTCCCATGCACTTTGAATTTTGTGTGTAGAAGACTATGCTGTTCATTTTAGGCATTTTTGAGCTGAAAAGGACTCAATCACATTCAGACAATAATTTCCATGATTTTAATATAATCCATTATTCTTTTATTGATCTAAGTCATTAAAATCCACCCCAACAAAAGCAAAAGTGTACCTTCCAGGAGCATATATGCATACATCATAAAGTTTTTTGGTTTTTCTAATATCATAGTTCTTGCAAAAAATTCCTGGAGCTATACAGTTCATCTGCAAATGAATTTCCCTTTGTGCATAAGTACAATATACACACTGAACGGAACTGGAACAAATTGGTACTTCATTCCACAGTGGGAATAAAATACTTTTCCTGATCACATCTTTTCCCAAGATCTAACCAAATTAAAGAAATAAAGACCATTAGGTAAAATTAGATTTTATGCTATTTAACAGGTGTTTTGGTCTATGTTACCCTAAGGGTAGATCACAATGCAGTCCAAAAAGTTAATTGTTTGATAATCTTACAGTTTGTGCATTTATTTCCAGCAGTTTAGTCTGTAGTGTAGTTCTCTTAAACTTCTGCCATCTATCTCTGGGCCTATTCTTTCTTTAATGCACCGAAGATTTATAAAGAACAATAGCTTAACTTTATTTTGAGAGTATTTGCTTTTGATATTGTTGGAAACACTGGGTAAACCCTCTGAGAAACAGAACTGAAATCAGGAGCTATTGCAAAAAATTTATATTCCTTAGAGTGTTACTGAAAAAATAAAAACAAGATTCCCTGCTCATTTTCAATATAAATTTTCCTGAAAGATTGAGACTCACCAACAGAATAAATTGTTTCATCTTACACAATATATCTCCTGAAGATCCTGCTCAAGGAAAGCAAAAGATGGACCTGTTTGTGTAGAGTTATAGTTTAGTTCCCAAAAATTTGCAGATGTCTTCCACAGGGCAATGGTGTGATATGAAAAATAGCACAAAAAACCACTGACAACTACCACTAAAGCAAAACACAAAAAAAAAAAAAAACCAAAAAAACCCTCACTGAACAAAATGTGAAAATACCATTCAATGGTCCATGGGTGAGTACCTAGCTTTCTGTCTTCCATCAATAAAATATATGCCCCAAATATATAATAAACATAAAATTTGAAGAGAATAAAAACCTGAAGAACAAGTTAAACCTTTGCAGAAATACATATATATATTCTTTATTAGCAGCTTGGAAACCCACATACATAACTAAAATAGGTTTTTATTTATTTTCTTTCTGAAATGGGGTCACTGAAAACTTCTCTGTAGCATTAGCAGTTAATCAGCTCACTATTTTATAATATCCACACCAGGATCTCTGTTTCTCATATAATAGTAGTAAGCAAATCTGTCCAGAAATGGAAATAATCCATAACCAGATGCCTCAAGAGCTGAACCTTCATGCTATTCTTTTCAATTCAGCCCTGTGAATGAGTTCTGATCTCTTATCTACTGGCAAAATCCTTTGAAGGGATTTCTTCCCCTCTCCCACCCCATCTTTTCACAAAAGTATTGAGTCAGAATTGCCTGCTTGTTTCAGTCAATGTCTCCCCAAGGTAAAAATGCTAAAAAAAGGTTGAGAGAAGGTACTAGCTTTAAAAAGACAGTTCGTATCCCGAGAATATTTCTGGATTCAGATACTTTTGGAGATATTTTATAAATCTTCAGTTGTTGAACATTTACACCTGGAAGAACATAAAAAAAAACAATTCAGAAGAAATAGGAAGTATCCTACTAATTTTCATAAGTACAATGCAAGACTAATGTGAAAAAGTAAAACATTTAATTTTTGATAAAACTTCAATTTAGTCCTTTAACTTATGAAAATAAAAATATTAATATAAATTTTTACTTTGGCTTGTTTTTTTTTTCTTTGTAAGAACTCATAGCTTAATCTGTTTTCTTTAATTGCTATCTATGTATTGCATGTATGTTTACACAATAAATATGCCTTGCACTATATACACAAGAAGGTAAAGTGAATGTTGATGTATGAAGCAGAGACATTTATTTTCCTTTAAAAAACATAATAAGACCCTTTCTGATTAGAATCCTTTTCAATTCACTAAATTGATTTGTTTTAGGAAAGTAGGCTTTATGAGCTAATTGACAGTTCAATTTTAATAAATTACTTCCCAAACTATTTAATAATGTTTATTATAATTATATCTAGGTACTATTACTGTCACAAGTAATAGTTTTCCAGTCTTTGATTTTATTTAACAAATGGATCTTTGCAGTTTTACAGCAATTTTCAGTCCTTACAGAATTATTTCACACAGACTGCACATCTTTGCTTTCTGATACTTACTTTTCATCAGGTCTAATGTCAGTATGTTGTGCAAAATGAACTGGGTCTTTGCTAAAAAATAAATATATGGGTACGGACTCTTATTTTAATTTGCAATATAATTTATATTTAGCATGAAATTTTGAGTACTTACCTCATCTCTCATGTGACTGAAGTTTCAAGGCCTTTGGCCTTAACCTCAGAATTCGAGTGTAGTTCACAATTCCTAGAAATCCCCTGTCCATTATATAGCCTCAGTAATAGTGACACAGTAATTGATCTCATAATCTGCACTTGTGCTGTAAAATCAACAAAATGATTCTTGTCCTTTGTGGAACAGATGGGGCAATTTTATATCTCTAATTTTATCAAATTTCCTTGAACTTAAATTATTGATACCATCAGCTAATGCAGAAGAAGGGTATTAGACGTGCCAGTTCTTTACTACTGGCAGCGAGTTGTGACCAGCAGAATTCCTTTGTGACAGTCAATAGCATGTAACTCAAGGTTAGTGGGTATTGATGCTTCCAGAGTTATGTACATTTTGATCTTTGTTAATATGTTTGGTTTTTTTCTTCTGTCCCCAGTTCTGTTGGGTCTTTTAAACAGTGCCAGTTTACAACTAGATTATGGGATTAAATAGGTCTCAGAAACATTGTTATATTCATTTTTTTCAAATGGAAAATATGCATTTTCATTGAGAAAATAAAGTAATCTGAAAGAGTGAAAACAATATCCATTCTATACAGGCATGCAGTAGAAATAAATACAGTAGACAGAATGTCAGATCATAGAACTTTAGCCTGATCTATGATGGCATTTGCATTTTATAGATCTCGGCTTGTACTAGATGTGGCCAATTAAGAAAATTTAACTGTAACTTTATTCTCTTCTCCTCAGCAGTTCTAATTTTAAAGTAATAGTTGTAACTTAAATAGGAAAAAATGCAAAGCTCTGTGCTTTTCAGTTAATTTCAATTTCTTTAAGATACCCGTAAAGAATTAAGTATACTTAATTTAAAAAAGAAACAGAAGAACTGAAAATCTCTGTTTTGTCATAGGCTTCTACCCAAAGTTGTGCTTGCGAAGATTTAAAAATGAAATCACCACAGTGACTCCTGCTTCACTTGCATAATGACAACATAAGCACCATCTTTTAAATGAGATCACTAAACATGAGTAAATCTGCAATACTAAATATCTTATGTTTACTGTTTGAAACATGGTCAGAGAGAACTAAAGCAACTGAAGGTGATAAATAGTGGGAAAAGAAGAAACTACAAGAGAAGGAAGGGCTGGAGTATGTAACTATCCTCTCAGCATTTAGTAGCTAGAGTTCAGAAAACCTTGTACTGTTCTACCTTTGATGAAAACAACTGTTTTATCTTAAATTCTCTATCAGTAGCACTGCCTATTAATGTTCTATATATACATAGCATGTAAGACTGAAACACAGATTTATTAATTTTAAAGCTGTAATTTTAGGTCAGGTTAGTAGCAAATTAGTGGATGGGCAAGAGTTCTTTAGCAGTTCATGAGCTACTTGATCAGTCCATTTCATGATAGTATAACTCTTTGGAAAATATTTCTAGATTAAATGAATAAAAGGTGTTATACAACTAATTATTTTTGATTCAGGTAGCATATTGGTCATGCATACACCTAATTTTATATTTTTGCATCCTATTTTCTTCTACTGTTGTTTTTCATTTAAAAAAATGGATGTGCTACCTTATCTTGACAATCTGCTAAGAGCCCCTTTCTGTAGGAAAATTTCCATAAACTATTTAGGGTGTTTTTATCAAATGGTTATCTACTAGATTTGGGTCTGCTATGAAATCCCAGCCAAGAGAGAGTGCTACTTCTGGAATATAGTATTTGAATAATGAGAGCAATCATTTATGTCACAGACTGAATTTTTTGTTCTCTGGTTGCATGCTCTAAGAGGACGATCCATGAACCAAGAAATTATTTGTATACCGAATCTCTTAGGAAATGCGCATTTGGGGATCTAAAAAATAAAACATTAGGTAAACAACTCTACAATCCATAAAAGCTTTACCAAGACTTATACTTTGTTCCTTCCACTAACAAGTAAGTTAGAGATATGGCTGAGACTGTTTCTCCAGAAGCCTACACTGGATTCGCAAGGCATGTGGATGCCTTTTAATTCGATTTTTCCTAGATTTTCTTGCATATATTAGATCTTTAAATCCAGTTTTTCAGAAGAAGGAAACATTTTTTTTTTTCTGTTGTAGTAGACACAGAACATTGCACGCTTCATCAGATGCAGGCTACAGCAGATGAGCTCTCAATGTTTGTAGCAGGATAGTGTTTGTGTGTAATGAACATCCACACCTACAATTCATCTCCACACACACAATGCCCTTGCTCAGATATTATTCCATCCATCTTTTGGACTAAACAAGGAAATCACTCTTGCTTGACTTCAGTAGCTCTAAGCTGGCACCCTTATTTACACTTATTCTTGGCAAACTTCAGTGAGATGGAACTCTGTGATTTCAGATTAAGGAAGCCAAGTTTGATTAGTGTGATTAGTCTGAACAAAGAAGTATTCACCAAATGAAGAATATCTAGACTCATCTCATTTCCTTACATACTTACTGACAACATCTTTAATAAGCCTGTTCAGATCTCTTTGTTCTGAGCAAGGAAATCCTAGAAAAACTAGAACACAAAAGGAAAGCATACAGAGGATGGAAGTAAGAACAGGAAGCTTGGGGAAAATACAACAAAACTGTCTAAGCAGCCAGGGATCAGGTAGGAAAGTTAAGCCCCAATAGAATTAAATCTGCCCAGGGTTGTTAAAGCCAAAAAGAAAAGTATATAAAAAAAGAAGAATGTTAATTAAAAAAAAAAAAAAAAAAAAAAAAAAAAAAAGTAAAGTTAGGGAACTAGTTTTGCATGCACCCTGGAAGGAAATGGAAGATCGGGTTTCCTGGAACACATAGAAATGACAGAGAGCTTGTTACTCAGGACATACAGATGAGGTACTCCACAGCTCTTTTCTCCTCAGTCTTCATGAGCAAGTGATTCAAGTTGCTGGGGGCAAAGGCAGGAACTGGAAGAGCAAAGAACTCCATGAAGCAGGAGCACAAGTTCACAAGTCCATGGGACTTGATGAGTTGCATCCACCTCTTCTGAGGGAACTGGGGGAGGAAGTGGCTAAGACACTAACCACTATATTTGAGAAGTTGTGGCAGATCAGTGAAGTTCCCACTGACTAGGAAAAAAAAATCAGTCCCCCAGAACTAACATCAGCCCAGTCTGTGGCACACAGCAACCTCTCTGCTGTCTCCCAACTCTCCTTTACTTTATTCACTTTATTCATGCAAGTGGCAAAGCTTTATAGGTGGCACTAGCTTTTATTTCCACTAGTGCAGCATCTGAAATTGGGGAGAGTAGATATGTGGAGATAAAATAAAACAGCAGATTTTATTGGTGTTTACTGAATGTCATTTAAAATAAGGCAGGTAATGTCTGGCCTCCAAACAGGCTGATCAAGGCTGTTTGATTTACTGGTCCATATGACTAGAGAATCTGATGATAATAGTTTCTGTCCTATAAAAAATTGTTTCAGTAAGAGTAAATATGATCTCTTTGAGTATCACACTGTGCTTTCCATTGCAGGCAGGCATTTATAGAGGCTAACTGCTCATTGTATTGTGACTTGTGTAATTGCTTTTACTTGGACAAATGAATTATGAAATACTGCCATTTTCATTAGGCAATTTTTGCACAGCTATATATGACAGCATAATATAAAAAAAGGCATTGAAATGTCAAGCATGCTTATAAAACAAAGGAACAGCCTCTGAGTGGAGGGTGTAGGATAGGAGCAATTCTTTAGTGGTGCTTTAAGTGAAATACTTTTTAAATGCAGATATACATTTTCCAGGTCTGACACATTTCCCACTGTGCTCTAATCTATGCAACCTTAAAATCTTGACCTATTAATATATCATGTAAGATTTCAAGGCCCTTCTTTTTTTATTTTTTAAGAAATAAAACATTTCCTTATTTCATATATTGGGATATTGGCAGTAGTTTAGAAACTACTTTATGGCAGCTACTGAACACGGATTTCTATTTATGTGTTAGATTGGTTAGTTCAAACGTACAGGTGAACACACTTCATATAAAATATTAATTCCTGCTAGAATCAAGCTCTTAAGGTCTTAAGCTCAGCACAAACTATAAATTCAACAAAATGCAGACAGTCAAGTGTGTGCACGAGTGTGTATATCGTGTTCTTCAGTAATCAAGTCTACCATACCAATAGTAATAATTACCACCTCCATTATTTATTTCTCTGCCTTCTATCAGAGTCTTTGCAGTTGTAATTTTTTGTTCTGGACAATGGAGAGGTATCAAAGAAAGAGAATTGCCCAGTGGCATTGCAGTGTATCCCTGAAGCCTGTAAGAGAGCAGAAGGTATGCAAATTTGATCCACTTGTAAACAGATAAAACATTGCTGCCTTTGGTTCAGGTCACTGTATTTAACACTTTTCCAAGAATCCTGTTATTGAGCTGGGTTCATCAAATGAGACATATGCACAACACAGCTGGGACTGACTGACTGAGCACAGATGTGTATCTACTATATTGTTTGTGACAGCGACTGTAGTTAATTGTGATGGGTGACAGGTACGTTGGAGGCCAGTCGACTCAGTGAACTGTTGATGAGTGTGGCATGAGACATGGTATATATTAACAGCATGTGGAAAATCTGTGTCACCCATGACTGAAAATTCAAATCAAGTGCAGACAAATAAAGCAGACTGGAGCTGTTCATAACCCTCTTTCTTGCTTCTGCTTTCTTGCTGCCCTTAATATTAGAAGGATGCAATAATGTTTATTTCCCACAAACTTAGAATAGCTTGGTAAAAATGTTATAACTTTTTCACTGGAATCATCATTATTTTTACTGGTGCTATTGTTATTATCTATAGAAAAAAAAAAAAAGTGCTTTGGTTCAACACACACAATTTTTTCCCAGAGTTTCATTTTTGAACTCAATCAATAAGCAATTTTATTTACACTTTACCTGTGCCTGTTTCCTTAGACTAAGTCTTTGTGCATTTTTTTCACCTCCTTGCTACCAATTCTTCCTTATTAATGTAGCAAAACATCAAATAAACTTTTTCTTTCCTGTTGTGAAGCAAAAGCTGTATAACAATCACATTTCATTTTTCTAAAACTGAATTTAGAGACCTTGAGACAGAATAGTAGTCTTAGATGATTCAGTGAGAGCCAGACATGATAGATTTGGAGAAGCTCTGAAAGAAGACATGTTAAACAATATTACCAGCAACAGAAGTTCGTGTTAACTGTGCTTAGGACTTAGACACTGAATGAGGCAGGGCTGTCAGACCCATTTTGGGGGACAGAAACATCTTGACTCAAGTTCTTTCTTTTTTGTATAACCTGGGCAGCACAGAAGTAACTTTGAGGTATCCAAACTAAATGTTCTATAGATCCCACAGCATGCCCTCCACTAGTTTACCATACTACTGAAATTTAACTTTATTCTCTCACTATCTTGTGCTAGTCCTACAGTTCAATGCCAGAGTTTTATAAAGCAATGTTTCTAATGTCACAAAAACTGTAGCTAACTAGATAAGAGGGCTATGAATGTGAAATGCTCAGCAGAAAGGATGGGAATAAATAGAAAAAAAAGTCTCTATTTTGTTGCATAAAAGACTTTAAAACTATTTTCTTCTTTCTTCTAAGCCCCTTCAATTCCTGAAAACAAAGTATCCTACCAGCAGAACCTGGAATTATACCAGTTTGCATAATTTTTATGTGAGCTAGGTAATTATAATCTCTCATGCATGTTTCCTTCCCTCATATGATTTCTGCTTAAATAGATGATCTGAAGGCCTGCCTTGGAAATCCAACCCTTATTTCCATTTAAGGTGACAGGAACTCACACTGGTGTTTGTTAGTTCCTAGACACACATCGTGAGCAATATCCCTTTCTCCTTTCATACCAGACCTTTTAAAGCCTCTTATGGCTACTGGTTCTTCAATAGTTCATTGGGATTCATGATTAACATGGCATTGTAGTGAGGTGAATTTCTACCTTTTATAGTATTCCTCTGTGTCAGCTCACATAATTAATAATAATCATTATTCCTGTGGTCTTCTTTATCTGAAAAGTGCAGCAGGGAGGTGGAGCCTGTTCCTTAATATTCTACTAGGAAAACAGTTCTGATGAGATGTGCTTTTTGTGATCATTAATTATAATGGATTTATATAGAAAGTATAGAACACATATGTTACACCTTTTCTAGCACAGTCTCACAAACTGAAGAGCTGTAGCAGGACTGGCGTATGTACAGTTATTTATCAGGTGAAGTTTACCTACAGAGGCCATTTTCTGCAAGATGTAGTTTTAGCAGAAGATGCTGAGTTAGATGAAAGTCTTCCCCAAAGAGTCATGGAGGTCGCAGTGTCAGTATAAAATTGGCATAAATTTCTAGCCAAAGGAAATAATGTTTCCATTGCTCCTTCTCTATCCACACCTCTCTGTGGTCTAGAGATGTTATATTTGGGACAGCAGGTAGATACTGTAAAGAACTGAACTCCATGCCAATAATATCTGAGCACCGGAACATTAGAGTTTCTAAAAATTGTGAGGAAAAGCAGGTTTTGTGCTACTGACATTATTTGCCTGCTGTTCCAGCTAGCTCAAACTCACTATGCTCTGATAAGTGCTCCAAGGCTTGGAGGCTTATAAGATTCTGAGGACTTCCAGGAAAATGTTCTCTCAGTACAATGCCAGGTCAAAATGGATCAATTCAAAGATAACTTTCCTATCTACATTTTCACACTATTTAGTTTCTAAAAGAGGAATTGAGCTGAAAGGTTCATTAACATCTAAATCATATGTGTCAGAATCACATTTACATTAGGCTACAAGATTAGAATTAACTGAAGTTAAATACTGTTATACAGGTCTATAGACTCATGTCTATCTTGGTGTTCAAGTGAGAAATTTATTTCCCATAAAGCAAGACTCAAAATGAGACTGTATGGAAGTTTTGAAGAATTATATGATCTGCTCACTGTAAATGGCCAGAAAAGTATCATCAAACTGCTCTCTTTTAGTCTTACAAATTAGATGAGGGAAGAAGTTTCTTTCTTACTATGTGATATGATAACTTTGTGGTACAGCTCTCCACCTTTCCTTTTCCCTTTGTCCAGGCAGAGCTGTTCTTCTCCATCAATCTGCATCTGGTCCAGGTGGTGCAGCTGCAGAGCAGCGATTGCACAGAAAAGCACCAGGATGGCAAAGATAAACGCACTTGCACAGTGAAGCTTGCAAAGTGGCATGCCCTTCTGAGTATGTTATATAGGAAGCACAGTAGGGGATAATTAAACATCAAATCTGTGTTTCTTTGAGGTGTGAAAACAGTGGTTTGAGACAGTGAAAGAGAGGACAGTGGCCACACGCCGAGCAGAGTGAGTCTTTCTCTTATTAAAGCCAGAGGGAAAAGGATTCCTCGGGGAGAATGAAACACAAATGCTTTTACATGAGGTTGAATTTTTAAGGAAAAGGGCAGGAGTGCCCAGCCAGGGCCACGTTGCTGTCTGTTGTTATGGCAACAGAAGGAGAATCTCCTATGAAAGAGGAAAGAGTGAAGGGAGTGGGAGGGCGGAAAAGAAAATGGTTTTGGAAGGAAGGCAAGGCGGTAGGAGTTTGCAAATGGAAAAAGAACAAAGCTAAGTGTCAAGGTTAGGCAGAAATGCATCTATGTCCATCATGACTGAAATGCCCTTAGAGAACCTGTGCACAGCCTTTCCCTTTGTGGGTGGGCAGATTTGCTGGGGTCACTTCCACGGCCATCATCTGGCTGGCAGAACGCCACCACAGTGCCCTGTCCTCCTGCACCCACTCCAGCTGAGGGCTTACATCTGCCTTTGTTCACAGTCTCAATGTGCACAGCACTTGCAAGAAAAACTCTTTTCATGGCTCTCTTGGTTTGAAAGACAGGTGTCTGCTAGGGTAGGCACGAGCCTGCCTTGGAATAAAAAATGTAAACCCCCTTTTCTCCAAATTATTATAATTTTGAAATTAAGGGGTTCTCAGGCAAAGATGTTGGGATAAGAATAACAGTTCTTTACCAGTGTGTGTAATAAGGCAAATAAAACAACAACAACTGAAGCATTAACACTAAGCAGACCAGGAACCCAGTTCCATCCTCTCAGCCGCAGGCACGTTCCCTCTGGTGCAGTTCCCGTCACAGCCGGCAGGGAGCGCTGGTGGCTCCCGGCGGGCAGGGCAGGTGCGATGATTCCCCCATGGCTGCAGGGGGCGCTGTGGCGCGAGCGCGGGGAGCACGCGGGAATGGCGGCTGTGTCCAAGGCGGGAAGGGATGGAAAAGAGAGGCCTTGCTTCACCAACCCTGGGCAGTGTCGGTCCCAGTGCCCCAGCAGGACTCTCGGGAGCAGCAGGCTGGGCCGGCAGGAGCGAGCAGAAATGGCGGGGTGTTAGAGGAGATGTATCAGAAGCTCCGGAGCTGTGGCTGTGGCGGGAGGTCTCGGCAGGGCCTGTGGAGCTGCAGCGCAGGGAGAGCTCAGAGCAGCGCCGAGGAAACAGCGAGGGGAGACAGCGAGGGGAAACAGCGAGGGGAAACAGCGAGGGGAAACAGCGAGGGGAAACAGCGAGAGGGGAAACAGCGAGAGGGGACAGAGAGGGGTGACAGCGGCAGCCCTGCTCCCAGCAGCGCAGGGAGAGGAGAGCCCGAGATCTGGGCAGATGGGGATAGGCCTTCTTTTAGTGAGGTGGTGTTAGCAAGGTCCCAGGTCAGTGGCTGCTCTCACAAGCAGAGGCTCAGCTTGTGGCAGAAGAACAGCTCTGGGATGCGCTTGGGCAGCAGGAATGAGTTCCCTTCCCAATGAGCGGCTCCGACCGTGCGCCTCCAAAATCACGGGTGAGAGAGCCAGCAGCTGCCCCAGCCCTGTCCCCTACCTGTCCCACTCTCGTGGCACCTCTGCCCCTCCAGGAGAAACTCCCAAAAACAAGAGGAGTGCCCCCACGCCCTCCTCCACTGAGGCTGGGCCACCTCCCTGCTGTCTCAAGTGCCCAGCCATCAGTGCATCCTAGCAACTCAATGGGAAAAATTCCACAAATTAAAAGGAACGAAAAAGAAACCCAATCCCCAACAATTGCCAAGGACCCCTGCATCTACTATTTTTTTCAACAAATTGATCTCAAATGCTAAATTTTATTTACTTCTTGAGGTATGTTAGGAGATAAGACCTTGTCCTTCAGCATAGGAAGCTCCCTTTTTCCCCAAGGAGCAGACGTAGAGAGAATACTACTTCCAAGGTGCATTCCAAAAGTTCTGACTACTGAGATGTGCAGGTGTTTTTGTCAGAAATAATGTCTTGATAGGTCCAGTAGAGGGGATTACTTTCTCTTGTAGCAAAGCAACCCAATAGGAAAGAACAGAAGTGCAATATGAGCCAGTCAACCAGCTGGCCAGGGATGCAACTTAATATTTGCTAAACAGATTCAAAATGAAATCTCTGTGCCCAGTGCACCAGAAGAAAGCATTATAAAACAGGGCTAAGCAACACAAAACTAAGACTTTCCTTTCAATCTTCATAACAAAAATCAAAGAAAAATAATGAACAAACTAGTGAAACTTTCCCAAAGGGAGATTTCTGTTTTCTTTATTTTTTCTCCCTTTCGTTCCTGAATAAAAAGTTCATGCTAGTCAGGCTGTTCATGAGTCAGTGCTGCTGTGAGAGCATGGCTGTCCCTGCTCCTCTAGCACTTTTGATCTGGCTAGCCCATTTCTATCAAATCTGACAGAGAGATAGAGTTTTCAGATGTTACACTCTTACAAGTTCTCTGAAAATTGTTAGCTAGGGGCAAGTAAAAGGCTACATTGAGGCAAAGATTCGAGTATGAACTGCACCATTACCAAATACACACATTTCTTGTGTTGAAGAGTGTAGATAGGACTGAGAGGTTATAAATGGTTTAATTCTTAGAAAAGCTTCAATCAAAGTTTGAACTTTATTAGATACTATCTAGGTTTTATTTTCCTTCTCTCCTTCCTCATATGAGTTCTCTAGTGTTTAATAAGAACAGGAAACATGCTGCAGGCTTAGTTTGCTTCATTTAAAAAGCCATTTGATGAAACACAAATCATTTGAAAACACAACTCTATTAGTTGCAGTGTTTGTGGAACTATTTATTATTTAAAGCAAATGATAGTTGCATTACACTGTCTCAAAAAATGTTCTCAAAACCTGTCCATTGTCTTCCTATTAGTCATCATTTATTTTCTCTCTTTTGTCCAAAATATTTTTATTTTCCAGACTTTTCCCTTAACTGCAGTTTCAAATTGCTTCCCTGCAAGATAGTGTGAATATCCTTCTCTTCTTCCCCACAAATATTCAAGTTTGAAATGTAAATTCAGTATGAATACCAATGGAATTCTAAAGACAATGTCTAGAATCTTATCTCACCAAGTCATGTGAAATTCTTTTAATTTACAATAAAATATCCTTCTTTCATATAGCTCCTAAAGCCTCTTAAGCTCCTCTTTATAGCTCTTAAGCCTCTGTAGCACTAGTTTACATTCCTGGTCCATTATTATCAAACCCATTTTGAGGGAGGAAAGTAATAGAATTTATTGTCCTCTTTGTATCACTTTATGCTTACCTCACTTTACTTTCTAAAACCACACTAATGTTGATTTTATGTAGTTTTTAATTTCATCAATAGATATGCCTACATCTGCCATCTACTGGTTTTTGCTTTCTTGAATCCTATAATCAAAATAAAGATTGATAGAGTGTTTGGACCTCTTGGACTAAAGTAAAAAATTGTAAAGTGAATTTGGAGATTTACAGCTGGGTTGTCAAATGTTGAGTATTGAATCAGTTAAAAGGGCTGGTTTGATGAAGACTGGCTTTCACCTTCAGAAGAGATAGCACTGCTTAGGATGTGGGATCCCTGATGAGCTACAATCTATTATACTGTTAATTGGACAGCAAGAAATTAAACATAAATCATTCAACAGAATACAGTGATATAAAATCAATTAAGTCATTGCACTGGAAAAAAATATTAAGTGCTCTACATTAGGAAACATTATGAAAAAGAGCATCAATTTTAATAAAACTTTTGTTTGATGCTTAATACAGTTATTCAAACAGATTTTAGAGGATTTTAATTGGGTTAAGGTCTTTGTTTTTTAATCAGAAAAAACACTTCTAATATCAGATAATAGGGGCAAATAACCAAGCAACCACTGACCATTGTAGTTACATAAGTTAAGGACCAAATTAATAAATAATTAACAGATATCTAACTGTGATAATTTTCATCATATTCCACCCATGCAAAATGTGCAAGAAAAATTAAAGCCTGGCTTTTGAAGACACGAACTCTAATTTTTCTCTTACTTATCTACAGTGAGACAATCCATGAAGTTTAATTTCCACACTCACGTTAGAAGCAGTCTAAATTTGGTTGTTATGCAAGACCTGAAAAATCAGTGAGTTTTCTGTAATTGTTGTAATTTGGCTGTTTCACACTCACTCTGAATGACAGTGGGATTTTGACAAAGTTCCCCATTTCCTCCATCTCCAGTTAACTAGCTTATTAATTTTCACTCACTCTTCCAAACAAAACACTACTTTAGATCGTTTTTCCATTTTGTTTTAGCAAGATTTCTGATATGAGAAACTAGGGGAACCTCCCTCTGGAATCAGATTTTAAGAAAGAAGGACAAACCCATATTCTTTACTCAGTGAGTAGGAAAACACTGATGAGCTGCAACTTCTAAACAA